>NC_138379.1:47841382-47882748 GCF_054177405.1 Leptonychotes weddellii
GGTGATGGGTATTAAGTAGGGCATGTACTGCATGGAGCACTGGGTGTTATACGAAAACAATGGATCGTGGATCACCACATCAAAAACCAATGATGTGTTGTATGGTGACTAACATAACATAATAAAATTAAAAAATAAATAAATAAAAATAAAGTAAGGTCTACACCCAACGTAGGGCTTGAACTCATGACCCTGTGATCAAGAGTTGCATGCTCTACCAACTTAGGCACCCCAGAGAGGTCACTGGTTTTTGAAGCGCTTCCTGATAGCCACAAAGCATTTAGAGAGGTTTCTTCTTTATTGTACTTGGAATACATTAGTAGAGGGTAGTAATGGGAGTTATACAGATCTGGGTTTTAATCTTGGCTCTATCATTCAATTAAACGTGTGACCTTGGACAAGTTATTCAAACTCTTCCAAGTTTCATTGTCCTCTTTGCTAAAATGAGGACAGCATGAGGATACAACAAATACTAAAGATGTATGCATAGTTATATGCTTACTGCATTTTCATTTCTAATGAAATTAACCTAAAATGATCACTAATAGTGGACTGGTATATGTCTACACAATTTGTCTACAACAAATTTGTTGTATTATTATTTCTGATTTTATTATATTTTGCTGGCTAATAATAAGGGTAATGTTAATTATCTATACAAATGGAACTAATCATTTGTATAGTAGTTAGTAATTTATAAAGTCACTTCATATTTGTTAGTTCTTACACTGATCCTTATAAAATCAGGAGAGGTGTTCATAATTTTCATTTTTCAGATGAAGAAACTTAGACCCAGAGAAGTAAAGAAACTAGCCCAAGATCACGCACAGCTAGTGGGAGATGGGACTAGAAGCCAAGGGGTCCAATTTCTAGTGCAATCTGTTTCCATTATACCTTGTCTGTCTCATATTCTGTAGGACTGCCCCAGAAGAATGTAGTGTTAGAACTGGCCTGGCTTCTTACCCTTCCTTCTTGAAACAGTAACAGAGACCAAATGCAGGTTAACAACAAACTGCCTGCCACCTGATCTGACTTTTTTTTATGATCTGGAGAGAGGGACTACTGAGCTTCTTATCTATGAGAGAGCTACTGAGTATCTGAACTCCAAGTCCTTCTCTGCCAATTAAATCGTGGTTAATTTGCAGATTCTGACCCTGGCTAGGTCTTACATAGAACAAGTACTCCACAGACACAAGTTTCACGCCTCCGTGCCTTTGCATGTGTTCATCCCTGTGAACAGAATAGTTTTCAGCTCTCTTGGGCATTCCTGCTCTTCTTTCAAGACTGAGATTAAGAAGGGCTCTGAATGCCAAGTTGAGCAGATTAGAGCTTATCCTGTGAACCAGTAGTCCCTAAAGTAGAGTGTGTACAATCTACGGGGTTTATATTTAGGAGAAACTACTTGGGCATAGGAAGAAAACATTAAAATTTCTATATTTGTTATCTCATATGTTAAAGTTTTGTATATGCCATTGTATATTTTATAATGTATTTAATAAATAGTAGTATATGAAGATGATTTACACACGAAAAGTATATAGCTATTCGGAGGGTATGCTAAACTTTTCTTTTTCTGTTTTTTCTTTTTTAAAAGATTTTATTTATTTATTTGACAGCGAGAGACAGCGACAGAGGGAACACAAGCAGGGGGAGTGGGAGAGGGAGAAGCAGGCCTCCCACCGAGCAGGGAGCCCAATGTGGGGCTCAATCCCAGGACACTGGGATCATGACCTGAGCCGAAGGCAGACGCTTAGTGACTGAGCCACCCAGGCGCCCCTAAACTTTTTATTTTTTGTTAATAGGAATGCACGATTAAAATTAGACCACTGCTACTGACAATGGGAAACCATCAAAAGTTTTAATGTGAGGGAATGACATGATTAAAAAACTGCCCTGGTAAAACTTACACCAAAATGAACATTCCAGCAATCACTGGAGTGATTGCTTAACAGTGATTCCAGCAATCACTAGAAGTACATTTGGAGAATTTAGTGACGAAAAATATTAACCAGGCTGAACATTTTTACCAACTGCTTTAGTGTCAGATCTCACATGGCAGTAATTCAGTTAGTTATTTACAGACTGTGAAGTTAAAGGCAAATGATCTGACTGATTCCCTTACAATAAGGGAAAAAGTTATGGAACACTTACCTGCTTCTTTCTTGAACTTGTGTCCAAAGTGAACTAGTCTATAGTAGAAGCATGACTTAGTTCTCTTTCTTGCTGGGCACCTGTTATGTGCTAGAATTAAGCTATGTGGTAGCAGGGGGCAGAGAGGAGTTCAGACAGTGACTAGAGGAACTCACAGCAAAGTGGGGGAAACTCATGTATACAAATCACTGAAACTGAGTAATACGGGCTACAACCAAGGTGCTAAATGACAAAGGAGAGGGGCACCTGGGTGGCTCAATTGGTTGGTTGCCTGCCTTTGGCCCAGGTCATGATCCCAGGGCCCTGGAACTGAGCCCCACATTGGACTCCTTGCTCAGAAAGGAGCCTACTTCTCTCTTTCCCTCTGCTGCTCCCCTTGCTTGTGCAGTCTCTCAAATAAATAAATGAATGAATGAATAAATAAAATCCTCAAAAAGAAATAAATAGAAGACAAAGGACAAAGCGCCACTTGTGTCCACATGTAGGAAGAAATAAAGGAAGGCTGCAAAGAAGCTACCAAGTCAAAAGAAAATAGGAGTTTGTTTAGTGGACAAAAGGACGAACATTCAAGGTAGAGAGAAGTATGAACAAAAGCCTAAAGGAGATTAAGAGAGGGCCATGCTGGGATGCCTAGGTGGCTAATTCGGCTAAGCATCTGCCTTTGGCTCAGGTCATGATCCCTGGGTACTGGGATCAAGTCCCGCATTGGGCTTCTTGCTCAGCGGGGAGCCTGCTTCTCCCTCTGCCCCTGCCTGCCGCTCCCCCTGCTTGTACTCTCTCTCTCTCTGACAAATAAATAAATAAATAAAAATCTTAAAAAAAAAAAAAAAAAAAGAGGGCCATGCTGTTCATATATAACAACAGTGTTCCAGGCAGAAAAAACAGCAAGACAAATTCCCTGAGGGGAATGAGCTTGGTGTGTTCAGAAGCAATAAGGCCAGTGGTTTGGAGTAAAGTAAGCAGAGGGGAGACGAGCAGAAGATAAGTCATAAAGATAATAAGGAGCCAGATCATGTGGGGCCTCATAGCCATTTTTAGTAGTTTGACTTTTCCTTTGAATGAGATGAAAAGTCACTGATGGGTTTTAAGTAGAGGTGTGTCAAGGTCTGACTTAAGTTTTCATAGGATCACTGGTTTCCATGTTGAGAACAGACCGAAGGGGAACAAGCTAGAAAAATGGGAGGTGGTATTCACAGACTGAATATGGGATTACAGAAGAGTTGTAGTGATTGGTCCTGGCTTAGTTTGAGGTATAGGGTCTGCCTGTGTAAATGAGTGGTTAAGTAGAATAGAGGATAAGATCAAGGAGCAAAGTTGCTAATAACAGTTGAAGTAGTAAAGTTTGCAAGTGATTTACTCATGTATAGTCTTACATGCTTTCTTTTTTTTTTTTTTTTAAAGATTTTGTTTATTTATTTGACAGAGAGAGACAAAGTGAGAGAAGGAACACAGCAGGGGGAGCGGGAAAGGGAGAAGCAGGCCTCCCGCTGAGCAGGGAGCCTGATGCAGGGCGGGATCCCAGGACCCTGGGATCACCACCCGAGCCAAAGGCAGACGCCTAACGACTGAGCCACCCAGGCGCACTTACATGCTTTCTTAAGAGAAAAAGAAAAAAATAAAGCTATGCTTAATAAACTGGAAATTGTACACAAGGAAGTTTTGCATATCTGAGCCTCATATGCTGTATGGACTGCAGTGGAAAAAGATGAGGACTGCTTTTCTAAGGTGGACTTACTTGGCTGCCGCTTGCAGACCACAGGCTCTGATAATCTGGACTGAGATAGAGACAGCTCGGGCAGCAAGAACTCCCTCTGCTGTCCTGGGAGTACGCCTGTACCTTAGGCCCACATCCAGTAAACCTAATGAGGACAAAAGGAAAAAAAGGTAAAAAGGTTAGCTGGAAGAGTCTCTGTTCTACCAAACCCCAAGTCCTGGTCAGAGGAAGAGGATAAACACCCTAATGAATAATAAGGGTCATTAGCAGTGAGACAAAATGTCCATGGCCAGAATCACTTCATATTATTGTACTTTAGGATTAATAAAGGCAGAACAAAAGTTACTATTTTCACTTTACATCCAAGAAACTATGTCAGACTGAACTGCTTGCCAAGATCGCACAACTATCAGAGGCAGAACTTAATTTCAAACTTTTTAAACTCCCACTTATTTTTTTTTTAAGATTTTTTATTTATTCATTTGAGAGAAAAAGAGAGTGACTGGGGTGGGGGGAGTGGCAGAAGGAGAGGGAAAAGCAGACTCCCTGCTGAGCGGGGAGCCCGCCGCCCGGCTCAATCCCAGGACCCAAAGATCATGACCTGAGCTGAAGACAGACGCTTAACTGACTGAGTCACCTAGGAGCCCCTAAACTCCCAGTTATTTTTATAGAATTGAGATGGACTCTAGCCTTTCTTCTTTTTTAAACTTTTAAAAGGTTTTCACACCTATATTTCTATCACCCTTCTACCACCACCACCTGAAACACCCTTTATATGCCATCCTTTTATAAAAATTCTACCTTCCTATTATCACATTTCAGAGAAAGCTTTAAGAAATAACAGAACAAGCTGATCAGTGACAGTTAGGAGGAACAATTCAATCTTAATCATGGCAAAATAAAACCTTTTGCTTTGGCAGATACCCTTCAGCAAGCAAGCCCTCCAGCAAGCAAGCACAGTAACTTCATTTAGGAGGCCAATTCTAGTTATCTGATGACGTACCTGGAGGGTGGGTCAATCCTACTGAAACAATTAGGATGTAATTCAAAACTCCAAATTTTAATGAATCCCTTTCAACTTTAAATCCTAACCTCTTCCTCCCTTACAGTGAATTCCCTGTCATGCTAACTGTATTCCACCAATCCCACATCTGCTCATGTTGCCCTGGAGTAATAATTCTCTGAGTACACCTACATAACACTTAGGACTTTTGCTGTGAGGCTTCTTAAATGCTTGCTGAAGCTAAAGGTGAAATGAGACAAACAACATTTATGCAGACAGTCCATGGAAATATTTTCTAAAATTTGCATAGAGTAAACTAATATGTTCATTTTTTTTTTTTTTAAAAGATTTTGTTTATTTATTTGACAGAGACACAGTGAGAGAGGGAACACAAGCAGGGGGAGTGGCAGAGGGAGAAGCAGGCTTCCCGCGGAGCAGGGAGTCTGATGCGGGGCTCGATCCCAGGACCCTGGGATCATGACCTGAACCGAAGGCAGACGCTTAACGACTGAGCCACCCAGGCGCCACCAATACGTTCATTTTTGTAAGAGAAGGTAGATCATAGTTTTCATCAGATTCTTAAAAGGGTAAGCCTCTCAAAATATGAAGAGTCACTATTTACAGAGAAAAGGGATATTTATGTATACTGATTTCGAAAAGGAGAGACAAAGCAGTCTTCAATTACCTGATGACTGGTTCCTCAGTTCTTTCCTGTTCTCAAGCCTGGGGGTTAAAGGGAGATTAAAGGTCTGTATTCCCACATCCTCACGGTGCTGCATGGTTACCATGGCACAGATCCTTGATAACGGCAAGGTTCCTTTGGCAACCACCTGATCTCTCACGTCAGGATAATAGTATCTGTAAGCCGCAAAAAGCACAAGCTGTCAGTTGGAAGAATTAGGTGGATGAATGATTCAATTTGCCCGAGGGATCAGCTTTTGGTATCAAGCTATCTTTGGAGCCTGGTTGTTCTGTATTTATGGCATACAGTTGTGGTTGTGTCTGGCTGGATTTATTGCCCATCCTGTGGAGGAGGAACTCCATAAATTATACTCTGTGTTCAGAATAAACCCCAGCTTCCTACAAGCTTTCTGTTTAGTTATCTGCATCTGACTTGGACTTCTGGGAGTAGACACTTTTGAGAGCATTCATCCTGTAGCAGCAAAAGTGGTTCTAAATGGAGCAGTCCCAATCTCTTCTATGGCTTGAGGCCTAAGTCCCTCAAATTTAAAGGATCTGTTAGTACCTACTCTACTTCCTTCTCTTGTCAAAATATTCCATTCTTATATCAGTTTTATTTTATTTTATTTTTTTTAAAGATTTTATTTATTTATTTGAGACAGAGAGAATGAGATACAGAGAGCATGAGAGGGAGGAGGGTCAGAGGGAGAAGCAGACTCCCCTCCAAGCAGGGAGCCCGATGCGGGACTCGATCCCGGGACTCCAGAATCATGACCTGAGCCGAAGGCAGTCGCTTAACCAACTGAGCCACCCAGGCGCCCCCTTATATCAGTTTTAAATCAAACCTAAATTCACCTGACTGTTTTTAGGAAAAGTTGCTGGCAAGTGAATGGTACTCTTCCCTCGTTCTGTTCTGGATGCTCTGTCTTTTATATCTATATGCTCTTTGTCATTTTTGTTGGTTTCTTGGGAGCAGGGACGCAAAGCAGCATCTGTATTCATGTCAAGTCTGTGACATGAGTGGATTTATATTTTATGAAGGCTACTCTTCTGGTGGTGGGAAGAAAGGATTATAAGAAATAAGTTTAGAAGTGGGAAGACCAGTCAGGAGGCTATCAGTAATTTAGGCATGATATGATGAGGGACTGAACCAAATAAGGCAGTAAATAGGAGAAAACAGGTGACTGAATATTTAAGAACAGTAGGAGGTAAAACTGATAGAACTTCACTTCCAAATGTTACAAGCACTTAAAAGCATGAGATACATCTGCTCCCAAGAGCCTAATAATTCAGATTTCAGCAAAATCTGGAGAAGAGTCACTAACAAGCCAGATCATATAAAATAGGGTAGAAGGGATTGCTTAGCTTCCTTACAATTCAACCTAAGCTGTCAAGGGAAGCATGCTCTATGATTGTGTACTTCCTTTCTAGGCACAAAATTGGTTTCACATTATACCTGCACCAGACTTCAAACTGGACTCCACCTCCAGGCACAAGCCCTTGTGCAGAGAAGGCACTCAGTAGAAGCCTTTGCACTGGAACTTCAGCTGGCAACAGGAGAGAGTGATGGTGTTCACTATTAAAGATGGGATCTGGAACACAGAGTGTGGTTGCAGATCTGAAAGGCTTCAAAGAGATTCCTTTGGAAAAGAAAAGCAATTCAGAATAATCAAACACAACATTTAGGGTTTTCTATGTAGTCAGATAGTATGTTAATATCCAGTATTATTCAATTTCATCCTCACAATACTCCTGTGAGGAAAACAAAGCAACTATTATTACTCCTACTTAACAGACAGAATACAGACATATTGAGGTTACATAGTGAACCCAAAGGTCTTAGAGGTAGTAGGTCATGGACCTGGAACCAGAACTTTTATCTTCTGTCTTACTTCTACCAAGGCCCATTTCCCTAGTAGCTATGGTCCCCAAAGGTTCCATGATAATACAGAAGAAAGAGATCCCTTTATTGCTGGACAATATCTAAGGGTTGCAATTTCTCCACATCCTTGTCAACACCTGTTAGTCTATTCTTTGTTTTTGTTTTTTGGCTTTTTAATTATTGCCATTTTGGTGAAAAGAAGTGGTATCTTGTGGTGCTTTTGGTTTTCATTCTCAAATGACTAATGATGCTGAGTTATCTTTTCATGTGCTTATTGGCCTTTGTATATCTTAGGAAAAATGTCTATTTAGATCTTCTGAATATTTTTTTTTTTTTTAAGATTTTATTTATTTATTTGAGAGAGAACGAGACAGAGAGAGAGCATGAGAGGGGGGAGGGTCAGGGAGAAGCAGACTCCCTGCTGAGCAGGGAGCCCGATGCGGGACTCGATCCCGGGACTCCAGGATCATGACCTGAGCCGAAGGCAGTCGCTTAACCAACTGAGCCACCCAGGCGCCCCCTTCTGAATATTTTTTAATTAGATTGTTTTTTATTATTATTTGTAAGACTTTTTTTTTTAATATATTCTGGATACAAGTCCCTTATTTGAAACCCAAAAATCAATACTGGCAGCTCTTTTGCAGTTATTTGTGGACATGCTGAGATTGGCAAAACATTTGAGTCACCTGACTTGATCATTCCCAGCTGAGCCTGGACAAAGTGACACTCTGCTTTCTTGTTTTAGCTCTCAGAGATGATCAGATGATGGAGATGGGAGAGGCTAGTGTGGTGTAGTGCAAGAGTATCTGGCTCTGGGGCCAGTTGGATGGGGTCTGAATGTGCACCTTGTTATTGTCACTGGGGCAGCTTCAGTCACTTAACATTTCTGAACCTTGTTCTCTCTTTTGTAAAATAAAGTAAAATCTACTCGAATAAGTTGTTTTAGGATTTACAATTATGATCTATGTGAGCTATATATATGTACATATTTCCCCTAAAAGCAATGGTTCAGTATTCTCTAATTCAGTGTCCCTGACATTGCTATGTTATGTAGAATATAACTACCATGAGTAATGAGAATCAACTGTATGTGTATAGATAAGAGTGAGTAGGCATGTAAATGATATAAGATGGGGCAAAATATAAATAACTTGTGGATCTAGGTAAAGTAGTAAGTAGTAAGATAATATGTTAAGTTCTTTGTACCATTTTTGTTAAATGTTCTGTAACTTTGAAATCATATCAAAATAAAAAATTACAAGAAATAACATAAGAAAAGAAAAATAAAAACTTAGCCCATCTCCTGTACTATCCAGGTTAAGACTAGGAACATTTAGGAACACAAAATTCACTCAGGAAAAAACAAAATTCTAAGTATAGCCAATGAAAGAACCATACAAGAATGAGAAACTCTAACCTCCCAAACCTACCATTTTCAGGGAACTCAGGTCCTTTTAGCACACTGGATTGGGAGTCTTGAACTGGAAAGTAGTATTGGACATAACAATCTGCTTCTCCCCAGACTGTTGCCTGAAGAGGGGCTAGCCCTTTAACTTTCTCTACATGGAGCTCAAAGTGATGCTCCATCAATCCATTTCTTTGGTCCTCCGCCTATTAAATGAAATAGAGATACTGGTGAGCTTTAAAGAAAAAGTTTCTTAGAATATTCCTGTTTCTCTATGAAATCTGAGTCTACATGAAGAAATAGGTGTAATTAGCTGATACTAAAACAGATTCTTAATTTTCATTGTGTATACATCTCACAACTGCTCACTGTAATCAGATCAAGGTGGATTTACTCTAGACTGTGAGACTTGGTCAATATTAGAAAATCCATAAATGTAATTCACTGCATTAAAAACATGACTATCTCAATAAATGCTAAAAAGGTATTTAATAAAATTCAACACTGGCTTCTGATTCTTAGTACACTAATAGAATACATTAAGAAGATCTTAATAGGATAAAAAATATACACATGAAGCAAATAGGTATTAATATACTAATTTTTTTTAAGTAGGCTCCATGCCCAATGTAGGGCTTGAACTCACGACCCTGAGATCAAGAGTCCCACACTCTACTGACTGAGCTAGCCAGATGCCCCAATTTACATACTATTTTTAATAAAGTTGGGAATAACACTGAGACTATTCATTAATGGTAAGGACTAGTAGGGGAGGTTGTGAACATACCATTACTGAAGGTAACCTATACTAATAACAATTTAAGGTTTTTATTATTTACTATAGCCAGGCACTATAATAAGCCCTTCACTTGTAATAGCTAATTTAACATGCATAGCTAACAACAGCGGAACCAGGGTTTGAATTCAGGTAGTCTGACTCTACAGCCAAGCTCTTTACCTCTACTCTATACAGCTTCAACAGACACAAGACAACTGATAATTGGGACTATTCAAAGAGGGAATTCAGGATTCAGATAGGGGTCAAACTGTATGATTTATATGTGTTTAACATTCTAAGTACTAATCCCATGAATTCGGAATAGAAATTGCATAAGGTCTTTACTTTGTATTCTAAAAACCTATCAGCAATATCTGCTCCAAAACCTTCCTTAGGGAAACAGAGAACTTTCAGTTTGTTTCCCCAGAGAAGAAAAATACGGGTTAAAGAAAAAAACCTCTCATAATCTCAGCAGCTGCTTAATTTGGTCATACAGTATTAGAGTAATCTAATAATTCAGTTCTGCAGATGCTGAAATGGATAAGGGACATGAGTACAAGAAGAAAAACAACTGTATTTACAGATATCTAATCTTTCCAAGAGTTCTTTTATGCTCATAGTAATATTTTCTAACTTTTGGTATGGCATTTAACAAAACCTGAGTCTACACTGCAATGTGAGGGCCATATAACACTAAATAGACTTGGGGATATTATAGATAAATTTTCTTTGTGCTTTTCTGTCATATTTAAATTTAAAAAGCTACTATTATCTAGTAATAGACACTAGTATCTAATAGAAACAGTAAAGTTTGGAGTTCATAACATACAAATAAACAATAACCTACTCATAGACATTTTCCTAATCTTTCTCTGTTAGAGACATCACATTTGTCATTCAGATTCAGATTTAAAAACATAACGTACTTAAATCATGTGGAGACTGAGATTTGGCTATACTGGTAAAGACACCAAAGGTAAAATACACTAGGACATGATACAACAGAATGAAGATTGGACTTTTAAGTCAAAAGGCCAGTGTCTGGGGGCGCCTGGTGGCTCAGTAGGTTAAGTGTCTGACTTTTGATTTCAGCTCAGGTCATGATCTCAGGGTTGTAAGACTGAGCCCTGCATAGGGCTCCATAGCAGGGAGTCTGCTTGAGATTCTCTCTCTCCCCCTCTGCTCTTCCCCCTACTTGCACGTGCTCTCTCTCTCTCTAAAAAAAAAAAAAGGCCTGTGTCTAAACTCTGATTTTCCCATTCTTAGCTATATGACCCTGGACAAATAACATAACTTCTTTTGACTCTGTTTCACCACCTGAAAAGTGAATGACAATGGTTCCCCTCATGTAGTACTAGGGAAATAAACATGTAAAAAGTATATCAATGTGCTTTCTCAATTGTTCAACACCGTACAAAACAAATTACTTTTAAGAATTTACTTGTAGAAGAGCAAGAAACTTTACTGTAACTTTCCAACATGGATTTGGTTAAGAAACAGAGTAAGATTTTGCGGGCCTACATTTGGGATCACTGTCAACCTCCCACCCCTATTTTTCCCTCCTGGATTATCTCCTTTTTAGTTAAGACCTTTTAAAATGCAGTCTTAGGTTCACCCCAATTTTTAAAGAGGCAATTAATTAAGTTAGTAAATTAGACGATTAGGATGTGGTTGTCCAATTAGAGTTTCTTTATAAATTCAAAAATTTCAGAGGGACAGATATATATTTAAACCACAAAACAAATAATTCCTTGGATCTACAGCATGCATCGGAGTGCAAATATGTTCCTTTTCACTACTGAAATAAGGATTTGGGGCAATGGTTTCATTAAAACACGCAAGATAAAATGAGATTATGAAACTTAAAATTTGCTAATAGACCTTAACTGTTCTCACTTCACACATAAAAAGGTAAATAGGTGAAGTGACTGATATGTTAAATGGCTTCACTGTGGTAATCCTTTCACAATATTACGTATATATTAAAGCATCGTTGTACACCTTAAAATGAGATTATGGTTTTTGTAAACTATCAAGTGTTTAATCATTACCATATTAACAGATGCTATAAATGGCTGATCCAGAAAATGGGCTGGCCTAGGGCTGAAGGGAGGAAGTGTTCCTTCTTCGTTCTTTAATCTTTGTAGTGCCATTATCTGATCTGAAGAACCCATGGCTAAGAAGACGCGAAGACTCCCGTTTTGGTGGCCTGAGAACACATCAATCACAGGCATGTAGCTGTCAACAGCAACAACTGGGTACTGAGCATCAAGCAGCAGGCGAGAAATTCTGGGATCTCTAGAGGGAGAGAAATGGCGAATGAGCAAATAACAACCATCAGTCATGTCACAGAGTTGCTGCTGCATTTCCTACTTGGCTTATTTTCTCAGTTTGTTAAAAATGGGTCTACAACTAGAAAACATTAGTTTGAAAAAAACATATGATTTTACCATAGCTCATCAAATAAAAATTACCAGGCAGTTAAGTTACAAATGTAGCACTTTGAAAGCAGTCTGATTTATGTCTGTTATCACCATGACCCCAAGCCCAGCATCTGGGATCGAGCGCTATCTCAGTACAGGCTTGCTGAATTGCATTACTTTACAGGGAGGCAGTGTGGTCAATTTGAAATGGACTTTGGAGTCTGGCAGATAAGATCTGGATAATATTACCAATAATATCTGCCATCTATAACCCTTCTAACACTGCAAAAGTTGATATTATCCACTATTAATAGATGAGAAAAAGTCCAAATGCTCTTCATTATACCATGCTGAATCTTAGCTCTGACACTAACTTGCTGAATGACTCTAATAATCAATTTAACCTTTCTGTTTCCTCTTCTGTAAAATGTATGTAATAAAACTTCCATCAAAGGGCAGTTGTTAGGATTAGCTGAGATAACAAACCCAAAATACCAACTATAATACTTAGTACATAAAAGTACTCATTAACTGGTAGCTACTATTGTTTTACGCTCTTTCAGCAAAGAATGGGGTCTAATGAAATGAGAAGGGAAGGGAAGTACCAGACCACACTAATATCACAACTAAAAAAGGGGAAAAAGCCTGTAGCTGACAGAGGCATGATTCCAGCAGCACTCCTTAGCCTGACCATGCTTTCCAGTGTTACCAGCCTAAGTATTTCACTGTTCACAGAAGGCTTACCCACTTGTTTTCTCACAGTTGTGCCATAAGGGAGACAGGGGGTCTAGCATCACCCTCATTTTACAGATGATGAAAAGAAAGCCAGAGAGGCTGACTTCTGCAAGTCAAAAGATTAAGTTTCCTCATTTGTAAAAAGGGGATAATGATAATACTTCCTGGGGTTATAGAAAGGCTCATGTGAAACTGTGCCCACAAAAGCGTTCTCTGTAAAATGTAAAATAACAGCATATAAAACACAGAACCATAAGAAGGCTGTTAGGAAAGAAGTCAGTGCTAAAATAACTAAAAATCAGTACCTTGAACCAAAAGAAAAAATGAACAGTCTGTAGTGAGGACAGAAATACCCTTCAGATAAATCAATACCTTATGGGGGTGTTGCACAGTGAAAAGTGAGGTACAGTGATCAAATGTGAAGGTCCAAAAGACAACACTCAGTATAGAAATCTTGCAAATAGCTGAAGTAAACAGTACTAACATTTTTGTGACAGAGAACTAAACCATTAGTTTTGTGAGGTGATAACCTTTGGCAGTAGAGCTTCTTGGTGAAGCAGTAGAACTCTCTGGGTTCTAACCCTGGTTCTACTACTTACAATATATATAACAAGTTATTTAAATCCTCTGTGCCTTTGTTAACACATCTGTAAAATAGGGGAAATAAAAATTACCTGCCTTAGAAAACTGTTGTGAGGATTAAATGACTTGATGTATATAAGGTTCTTAGCATAGGGCCTGAAACAGGGTAAGCAGTATCTGTAAAACTGTTTTAACAGAGGAGAAAGTGCAGCGACTGTGGTGAAATTGAGAAAAGTCCTCCAAGGTATTATTGGGCTAGTCATTTTTGCAAACCAAAAGAATTTCTCTTCAGTCTATACAAAGATAAAGATGTAAAGTAAAGAATACTCCAAAAGATCCTATTTACTTGAATGACATGTAAAACTGATGGAGGGGGAGTTTCACCAGCCCAAGCAACTTGTCCTGCAACTTGTCCTGTCCTGGGCTCCGCAACTTGTTCCATGTTTCAATTACCATCACATTGTCCTTCAGCCTTTCCAGGTATTTGGAAGACAGAGAGACAGGAATCACCTGGGGAGAGGAGCAATCAAAAAACAAAACAAAATAAAAACCCACACCTGAGACAAAGGATTAATCTATGCTTTTATTTAACAAGTACTAACTGAAAGCCCAAT
This sequence comes from Leptonychotes weddellii, assembly GCF_054177405.1. Lineage (NCBI taxonomy): Eukaryota > Metazoa > Chordata > Mammalia > Carnivora > Phocidae > Leptonychotes > Leptonychotes weddellii. Next base: position 47,855,351 of record NC_138379.1, read on the forward strand.
TTGAACTGAAAGCCCTGCACAGTGCTAGAAGCTGAAGACATTAAAATAAAACCCACTCTGTATCCTCAAGAGAAGCCAGTCTGGTGTAAGTGACCAACATATAAAGGCCAAATACAAAATGGTATGAGTTCTCTGATGACAAAGCTCATATAGACAGGGCTTTGAGGACACAGAGAAGGTTGCTGGACATGTCAATCACTGCCTGCCGCCTCATCGCCTCATTGCCTCATCCAAGCCTTTCTAAGGCAAAATGACCCATTTGTAAACCCCTCTGTGAGACAGACTTTTTTTCCTGCCCCTCCCAACCCCCAGATGTTTTTGAAAGAAAGATGGCTACTGACTAGACAAGGGTTCAGCACCTAATCAAAGGGCAGCCAATCCTACTGGTTGGATGGTATGGCCTAGTGCAAAAAGCTCTGCCCAACCCAATGTCATGGTAAATAACAAGCCAAATGTTCAACTGGATTTTTCAATGTAAAATTATTCGAGAACTGGCCAGTCAGCTGGTAGCTGAAAGAGAAAGGAAAAGTCACAAAGAGAAGCAGAGATTTGTAGCCAAGAGCGAGTCAGTTAAATTAAAGGCAGAATCAAGGGCCCACCAATTTGAAGGGTAGCATAACTGCATCAGCACAGGAGAGATAAGCCCAAGCCCCAGGATGAAACCAACAGAAAACATGAAAGGAAAAGGGGTGAAACCAGAAATGATGTACGGCAAGATGAGAGGAAGATACCAGAAGAGCAGAGAACCTGAGCTCACCTACTTTTGTATCCATCTAAGAAACTCCAATTACATAAGGTACCCTGAGCACATTTCTGTTCTGTGAAATCAAAATAAGTGAAAACACAGCGACCTAACCTGACAAATAGGGAGATTTCAGAGAAAGCTGCTGGCAGAAAGTAACCCTAAATTCTTAAGGATACGCAGAAGTTAACTAGTATAGGGCGCCTCGGTGGCTCAGTTGGTTGGGCGACTGCCTTCGGCTCAGGTCATGATCCTGGAGTCCCGGGATCGAGTCCCGCATCGGGCTCCCTGCTCAGTGGGGAGTCTGCTTCTCCCTCTGACCCTTCCCCTTCTCATGTGCTCTCTCTTTCTCATTCTCTCTCTAATAAATAAAATCTTAAAAAAAGTTAACTAGTATAAAAAGCTCTGCCTAATAGGAGTCATGAAGGCTGAGAAAGAACTGCAAGGCAGAAGGAAAAGTACATGTAAAGACACAGCGGTAGGGAAAGAGAACGTTCACGAAACCTCCAGTAGCTGAACATAGCTTCACTACCTAGTGTGAAGGGAAGAGTTCTGAAGGGAAGACAGTCAGTTCTTAAAGGGTCTTGTAGTTCACACTAAACATCTGGACTCTATTCTGAAGGCTATGGGGAATCACTGAAAAGTTTAAAGCAGGGGAGAAAAATGTTCAGGTTAATGTTTTAGAAAGATCATTCCTACTGGTACAAAAAGGAATGGACAGGGAAAGACCAGAAACAGACTAGACTGAAGACCATCTGGAATGAGAAAGAGGGCCTGAATGAAAGCACTGGCAACTTAGTTGAGGTACAGAAAGATTCATTCTGGAGATAATTAAGTTAGCAGCATCTATTGGATTTGGTGAATAATTATGTAATAAAGAGTCAAGGATACCTTTCAGGTTCTGCTTGGGTTTCTGAGTAGATTACAATATGAATTAGGGCAGAAAGGAGGAGGTGGAACAGATTTGGAAGGAATAATAAATTCAGATTTGGACACATCTGAATTCCTTTTTTCATTTAGACATCTTTATTCAATACCTCCGATATGCCAGGCAGTGCATTAGGTCTAAGCCAAGTGTAAAGTGCTTTTGAGACATCTGGGGATGATGACCAGCAGCTAGACAGAGAGATCAGAAACCTGATCAGAAATGTCTGGCTTACATGGAAGTATGGATTTGGAAGTTATCTTCATAAAAATAATAGCTGAAGCTATGGGAATAGAAGTAGTGACCATGGGAAAAGAGGGTTGGTTTGGAAGACAGCCAAGGAGCAATGAACAGGAGCACCAATAATTAAAGGTAAGAGAAAAGGAGAAAGAAGTGCTGGGGTCACTACTCTTTTCCTACTGGCCCACAGACTGAAAAAGAACAGTTGTTGATTCAGGAAGAAAATAAGAGAGTAGAGTTATAAAAATCAAAAAAGGAAACAATTTAAGCAATAGCATCAAATCCTACAAAGAAATCAAGCAAGATAAGTACTGAAATAAGTAGAGGAATAAAGGAGAGAAAAAATATATAAAAAAGTTAACTAGAGTTAAAAGAAGAGTTTGGAGATACAGAAAAGAAAGGGGGAAAGTTTAGTTCTAAAGGAAGCAGAAAGGAATATAATTCAGAACTCAGGCAAAAGAAACAGTAGGAAACCATCTCAACTGAGACAGAACAAAAGGAAATGAAGACATAAGTTTTAAAAGTTGACAACGTCTTTTCCTCTTCTAATCCCACAGTGGGAATGGATCTGCATGGCAGATAATTACAAAGGTCTCTCCCAGTCTGAACATTCTAGGTTTCTTTTATAATGGAATTATGATTTGGGAAACCTACTTGTCTCTGCCCCCATACATCCTTAATGGATATGGAAGGTTAAGATATATACAGTTACCTGAAAAAAGTTAAAGACTGGTTGTGTTGTGCCCCATGCGATGACAGATCTGGTGACTTCCTCTGTGCTGAAAAGTTTGCAATTTAAATAAATATTGCACGGTGGTTGTTTGTCAGATTCTCCAGTAATGAAATCTTTCCCATCTGGCACCATCAAGAGCACATGCAACAGCAAAGCAGTCTCTTTTGTTGACCCATTTGTCTGATTTGCTAAATCGTGAGAGGCTGGCACAGCCATGAAGGTTGAAGGATTTGGTGCAACAGGACTTGGTGACTTTGGGCTGGGGAGCACCAAATTTTGCACTTTCTTTGCAGCTTCTTTTTGAATTTGATTTAGGTTCTCTGGATTTTTGGTACAGGTAACATATTGACCAGATTCTGATAGTGTCTTATCTGGACTTGCAAGAGCACATGGGCTATGTTGGGTGCTGCTACTTAATTTAGTATTCACACCAGTGAAATCCTTGTTATCTATAATAAGCTCTACAGTTACCTATAAAACACAAAAGGAAGAGAGTTAGCAAGTATGTCTTCTGAAATCAGAATCAGAATTTTGGAGCTAGAGGCAAATCAGATTGTTAGGAAATAATTAACTCATTCTCAAATACCATAATAGTAAGAACACTAATAGACTGTATATACATTACCTTATCAGGATTAAGAAAAGCTAGACAGATGATTTATCAATAATACAAGATGAACGTGGAACATCATCTCCTGCCGGAAAATAAGGAAGTGCTCAAAAAAGGATGGAGACATATCGAAAGGAGAGAGGATACAGAATTCAATCAAAGGAGCTCATATCGGCCAAATCTGGGACAATTTGAGCATTAAAATGAATAATAATAGTAATGGATTATAACCTATTGAATAATGTAAAAATCCATGAGTCTATATCAATGTAAATAAATATGGGAAAAAGGACAACTCTTCTGTATAGTAGAATGCAATTAGTAAAAACATAAGAAAGGGAGGAGTTAGAAAATCATCATCTTACAATCACTATAGTGGTAACTGATTCAGGTAAACGCCAACGGAGGACATTCTACAAAATAATAGGCCTTATTTTTTAAAAATATCAAAGTACTGAAAGACAAAGGAGGGTTACAAAACTGTTCCAGATGAAAGGAGATTAGAGAGAGATGACAAATGCAATAGATAATCCTGGACTGGAAAAAAAAATTCTATAAACGGACGTATTGGCACAATTGGTGAACTCTGCATATGGCCTATGGACATTATCAAGGTTAAGTTGATTTTTATAACTATACAGTGTTGTGTATGATCATGTCCTTGTTCTTGGGAAATACAAGAATTTAGGAGGGAAGATGTATGATGTCTATAACATATTCTCAAATAGTTCAGAAAAAAATTGTGGGTTGGTGTGTGGGAGAATGCAGAGGGAGACAAAGAAAAAAAGACAGTGAGAAAGGGAGAGACAGGAGGTAGATAATTATAAAGCAAATGTGACAAATGTTAGTAATTGGTGAGTCTAGGTAAAGGGTATGTGAGTTCTTTGTACTGTTTTTGTAATTTTTCTCTAAGTTTAAAGTCATTAGGGATAAAGGGGACTTGCTGTTCCCTTTAATTTAAAACCCACAGTGAAGTCTTTCGCAATACTGAATATGGACAGCAATCTATCTAGAACAGTACTTCTCTCAAGAGAGCCAGAACAGAAACAATTTCTAGTCCATCAGTTCCATTAATTCCTCTTTTCTGATTTTAACCTTGCAGTCCAGAATGAACTAGACAAACAAAAAACAAAACTTTGATAGTGGAAGAGTAATGTGATGTTAATTTTTCATAATGACAATCACACCAGTCTTTAAAACTAAATGGTATTTATTATCGAGAAGACCAGGAAGTACACAGAGAGGGCTTCCAAGAGGGAGCGGCATGAAAGTCAAGATCAAAAGCATGGAGGTATAAACCAGCATGATACCTTACTGATTCTTTACATAGTTTGACATGGCTGTTGGTAGGAAAGCTGTAAGTGATAGGCTAGGCCCTCATGGTGAGCCCTGTATTTTTGTCTTTTGGATAATGGAGAGCCATGGAAATGTCATAGGTATGGCTGTGATTATTTTAAAAGATCACCGGAATAATAAGACCAAGCCCTACTGAAGCCACACATTCAAATTCTGCCACCTAAGAAATCCTGTAGCTTCTGAAGACAAGGAAAGAACCCTCTCTCCAATGAATTATACATCAGAATTCATTCCACCAGACCACAAACTCAGTCTTCTCTCCTTGTTCAACTGCCACTACTCTAGTCCAAGCCATCAGTTCTCTCTTTTCTGGACTAATGTCTTTTTCTTCTCGTCCCCTACAATCTATTCTCCACACAGTTATCTTTTAAAAATGTAAATCAGGGGCGCCTAGGTGGTGCAGTTGGTTAAACATCTGACTCTTGGTTTCGGCTTATGTTGTGATCTCAGGGTCGTGGGACTGAGCCCCACATTGGGCTCCATGCTCAGTGTGAAGTCTGCTTCAGATTCTCTCTCCCTCTCAAATAAATAAATTAAAAAAAAAAGTAAATCAATTGTCACTCTCACACTTTGATGTCCTTTCTTGGCTCTTAGTATAAAATCTAAACCATTTACATAGACCTACAAAGCTCTGAATGATATGCCTTCCACCTGCCTGTCCAGTTTTAATTTTCTACCATTCTCCCTCTTGGCTCGCTATCCTACGGCAACATTCCTGCTTTAGGGCCTCTGCATGTGTTATTCCCTTTCTTTGGAATTATCTTCCCTCTACTTTTTACTTGGTGGCCTCTTCCTTTCCTTCAAATCTTACCTAAAATGTCACTTTCTTAGACCTTCTCTGACCACCATCCCCTACTTCCTCCCAGGTATTCACTTTCACATTGTACTGTTTATTTCCTTCACAGCAATTCTGCTGCCCTGTTTTTAAAGATTTTATTTATTTATTTGTCAAAGAGAGAGCAAGAGAGCACAAGCAACGGGGAGAGGAAGAAGCAGGCTCCCCGCTGAACAGGGAGCCCGATGTGGGGCTCGATCCCAGGAACCCGGGTTCATGACCTGAGCCAAAGGCAGACACTTAACCGACTAAGCCACCCAGGCACCCCTCTGCTGCCCTATTTTAATAGAAGCTACAAGAGGAGAGACCCTGATTTTCTTGTTCAGTGCTAGTCAGTAATACATGCTCCGTAAATACTTGACTACCTGAATGTGTATCTATGTACCTTAAGGGGGCCCAGTGGAGTCTGACCATTCTCCTGTTGCACTGGAAGCTGGTTACTGAAAGAAAGCAACTCAGACTGAATGACAGTTCGTAAAGGCAGTGAGGCAGATCCAATGACTTCTGGCTGAGAGAAAGAGAGAAAAAAATTTAGGTTAAAGACAAGACACAGGGGATTTTAACTGGATTGACAACAAAGGACAGCTTAGAAGGGAAGCCATGCTTTATGGAGTAAATAGCTTAACTATTTGACTGAAGCAACTTTAAGTGGCAACCCTATGTTCTGCCACATTTTGGTCCCCATCCTGGGTTTCACTACTTCTCTCTAGAAGATTATAGAGGGTTTCATGAGTCACCAAGAGGTTGGAAGATAATCTTTTTCTATTTTTAAGAGTTAGTTCTTTACAAAAAGTATTCAACCTCACAATTAAAAACAAAAAATAACATTTAGATGACACAAATTTTTGTCATGAAGCTAGAAAAATTATAAAACTTAATATATCTGATGCTATCAAGGTTATGGAGAAACAGAGGCTATCATAAATGTGTGAAGCTGGGAAAATAAACCGGCAACATTCTTCTGGACAGCAAATTTGACAGTAAATATTAAAAGCTTCAAATATTCACTCTTTAGCCCAGTAATTCCACTTCTGAGAATTTACACTAAAGTAACAAGTACATAAAAAGCTTATACACAAATATGTATATTTTAAAAATTAACAATTAGAAATAACCAGAGGTCCAATAATCAGGAATTATTAAGTTAATTATAGCACACTGCTATAATGCAATACTATGTATTCATTAAAACAATGTTTACAAAAGTCTGAAATAATATAAACAGTATTTATTATAATGTTTGGTAAAAATAGGGTGTTAAGTAATATATAGTAAATCTTCAAATATTTATAAAGATAATGTTAAATTTTTAAAAAAGCAGGATAAAAACTGTATATAAAATTATCCTAATACTGCCAAAGATTTACACATGTATTGTAATTATTTGAAAAAAAAAAATAAAACAAAGGGGAAACATAAATATTAACAAAGTTATTTCTTGGTGATGGGATTATAGACAATTTTTGCTTTTCGGAAATATTTTCTCAAGTTCTCTGCCAAAAGCTCATACAATTCTTTTATTAGAAAGAAGTCATTAGCTAGGTGATTCAATGTAAAGTATATTAATTAATTAGTGTAATTAATTATACTAATTCCCTAGTATAAATGGTAAGGCAAAGGTCAAAAATCAACTGAGGTACCTTTTTCTGTGGGGTTTTCTTTGTGTAAATTTGGAAAGTGAGGTTGGAATTCCACCAGTGTTCTATCATTGGGCCACCAAACTGTACTGGAAACACAAATCGCTGCTGGAAGTTCACCACTGTAAGGAGAACCAAACATAAGCACATGTCAGGCCACCCAACTAGAGCCATCATCAATCCATGCTTTGACACCACCTACCTCCCTTTTGATCTAACTAAAATCTCTTTCAGAAATTTAGTCAGGCACCTGCGTGGCGTAGTCTGTTAAGCGTCTGACTTCTGCTCAGGTCATGATCTCAGGGGTCCTGGTATTGCACCCTGCAGTCAGTTGGGCTCTGTGCTTAGGAGGGAGTCTGCTTGTCCCTCTCCCGCTGTCCCTCCCCGTGCTTGTACACTCTCTCTCTCAAATAATTAAATAAAATCTTGAAAAAAAAAATAAATCTAGTAAGCATAATTTCACAAAAGTGTTAGGGTTGTAGGGATTGAAGGAGCAGAGACAAAGAGAAAACCCTGGGTATAGTACAGAGAAGATAAGCAATGCTATGTTGCTCTAGTTTTGCTACAGGATGTGAAAAGAGACAGATCTTCATCGGCTGTAAGGTAATCTGATTTGTTGTCTTGAAAAGACAAGTTGGTAGGTATTAACAAAAGAAGGGTGTGGGCTGGCAGTGGGACAATGAGGCATAAATGAAGAGAAGAACTGAATTAAAAAATGTAATGAAAATAAGTTTATCTTTTGGCTGAAGACTAGAAGACTCCTACTGTCACATTCACACAAGGTACCAGGTCCTGATGTTAGTTGGCATGTCTATCTCTTAGACAGATGGGAAAGGATTTTTGCTGTAATAATAAGTGTAAATGGGATAAAGTAGTATTTGAGTTTGTGCTCACAGCTATGGGGCTTTAACAGATTTAAAAAATGAAAAAAGAATTTGGGATTAGAATCAAAGAATATAAGGTCAAGCTCCAGTTCTATTATTTACTAGTGACCAGCTCGGCCACAATTTCCCACCTGCAAAATGATCTTCCTGTTCATTCACTTCTCTACCCTTAAAATGGATCTGGAAAACCCTCACAAAAGGGCCCATTACAGAGAAAACTGCTATCTCTGATATTCATTCAAACTGATCACTTCGGTGTACTGATCAATTTTATTCATCTTTGCCATCTTAATTCTTGACTCTATACTTCTCTTGGTACTCATAAATAAGATCTGGGTCTTATAATCTGGATCCATACACAGGAATTGTAAACAAAAGGTCTCCGCCCAGGAAGCCCACACCCACTGGACCAGTTTACCTGATTATCCTACCAGGAGAAGGGAAATAAGACAATACCTACACCTCATTGGTGTTGGAAGGATTGAGGTAACAGATGAAAACACACTTTAGATACTGAAAAATCCTTTTTGTACAAACAGAACTCTATTTCACTCGGATTTTTCCTCACCATCTAGGTACGTTTTTGTACTATATAACTATATTTCTCACATAATTCTCTGTTTCTTAAGCTCATGGCTTTTTTTTTTTTTTTAACCATTAAAAGCAAGTTAAGGCAATAATAAGATAAATTATAAATAAATTGCTGAACAATGTCCCAGAGAAGTTTTTTTTTAAGACTTGGAAGGGAGGAAAATAGAAGAGTTGGAAGGTTATCTTGAAAATACCTAGTCCAAACTATGTTATTGTTAAGAGGCCCACAGATGAAAAAAGTGATTTTGCTTAAGCTCATACAATTAGTATGTGGTATAAACAAAACTAGAACTCTGTCTTCCAATTCCTGGCTTGATGCTTATTCCACACTTCCCATGTGATCTTTTTCAGAAGGACACGGGGAGAAGTCAACCACTGTGGCCAACAACAATAATAATAACTGAAAAGCAATACAGATTAAGAGCACATGAATTAGAATAAAACATGTTCTAGATTCAGGGGCACCAGGGTGGCTCAGCTGGTTAAATATCTGACTTAATTTCAGCTCAGGTCATGATCTCAGGGTCATGGGATTGAGTCCTGTGTCAGGCTCCACACTGAGTATGGAGCCTGCTTAAGATTCTCTCCCTCCCTTTCCCTAGGCCCCTTCCCCCACTCACCCCACCTCAATAAATAAATAAATAAAATCTTAAAAAAAATGTTCTAGGTTCAAATTCTAGTTCACTAGTAAACCAGTTGTATGATCTCAGACAAGCTACTTGATTGTTCTGTGTTTTATGAGTGAGACAGTCATAAAGGACGGAGTTTTTTTATGTTGTGGTATGAAAATCAATGAAATGGTTAATGTATATAAAACACTGAGTAGAGTTCTTGGCATGTAGTTTACTGCCCAGTAAATGTGAGGTACTATTAGTTACATAGTATTTTAGAGCTTAATGTTTTTACATTCATCGTCCCATTTGACTGTACATCAATCCCTTGTGTCCTTGCTTTACAGGTACTATGTTAACTGAAACTCATAGATATCAGAACTGTGTCCTTGCTGTATTTCAATTTTATAGATGGGGAAACTGAGGCTCAAAGAAGTTTTGAGAAACTCATCAGATATCACACAGGTAGAAGGAGATATAAGGGAAGGCCTGAGAAAAAGATCTAACATTTTTCCTTGCATGTGGGGGTTTGATAAGTTTTAAGCATATTAAAGCTCCTTAAACATACTTTCAGCCAACAGAATCAATTATACATTCTTGAATGCTCTGAACAAACCTCCAGAGCAGCTTCTGTTGCTGTCAATAATTTAAGCATAAGCCGGAAGTAAACATATGAAAAATTTTAAATGCCCCAATTCTTCCTTTAAGGTGATGGGGAAAGTGAAACAGTGTATTCTAGTAAAAAAAAGTATACTAAATTACTTTAGGTGCTGTTTTTAAGAGTATTTTCAAATCAAAACCACAATGAGAAAAAACAAAACAAAAACAAAAACAAAAAACCACAATGAGATACCACCCCACACTGGTCAGAATGGCTAAAATTAACAGCACAGGAAAAAAACAGATGGCAAGGATGTGGAGAAAGGGGAACTCTCTTACACTGTTGGTGGGAATGCAAACTGGTACAACCACTCTAGAAGACAGTAAGGAGGTTCCTCAAAAAGTTAAAAATGGAGCTACCCTAAGACCCAGCAATTGCACTACTAGGCATTTATCCAAAGGATACAAACATAGTGATTCAAAGGGGCACACGCACCCCAATGTTTATAGCAGCAATGTCCCCAATAGCCAAAATACAGAAAGAGCCCAGATGTCCATCGACAGATGAATGGATAAAATAGAAGATGTGGTATGTGTACACACACACACACACACACACACACACACACTGGAATGTTAGCCATTAAAAAGAATGAAATCTTGATATTTGCAATGCCATGGATAGAACTAGAGGGTATTATGCTAAATGAAATAAGTCAGTAAGAGAAAGACAAATATATGATTTCACTCGTATGTAGGATTTAAGAAACACAACAGATGAACATAGGGGAAGGGAAGGAAAAATAAAATAAAATAAAAACAGAGAGGGATACAAACCATGAGAGACTCTTAACTCTAGGAAATAAACTGAAGGCTGCTGGAGGGGAGAGGAGGCCGGGGGATGAGGTAACTTGGTAATGGGCATTAAGGAGGGTACCTCAATGAGCACTGGGTGTTATATGCAACTGATGAATCACTAAATTCAACCTCTGAAATTAATAATACAGTATATATTAATTAAATTGAATTTAAAATTAAAAAATGTAAAAAAAAGAGCAAATAAGTAATTTTAATGTTTGTACTGGATATACTCACATCAAATGAGAAATGATGCATGTTCAAAATTTTTGTATTGAAGCACTGTTTTTAACAGTAAGACTGAAAACAACCTAAACAGTAATATATTAATCAATAAAGGGGGTGTTTAAATTATGGCATATTCGTACAAGGGAATATTATGTGGTCATAAAGGACTGGAAGACTGAGTTCTTTATGTCCTGGTATGAAAAAATTACTAAGACACACTGTTAAAGACAAGGTACAGAACAGTGCATAAGGTACACTAATACTTGGATAAAAATGGGAGGCAAAAAAGGATAAACATATTTGCTTATATATGCATGAAATATCTTAGGAATAATATAAAATTTACAACACTGCCTACAAAGATTTTGAATCAAGGGAATGGATTATATCTAGTTAAAAAAATAAAACAAAGCAAAATAAAAATTAAAAAATCCAATGTTAACATGCTGTATTTACAGGAAAGTTACTTGAATTACACGTAGGAGAATTAGGACCATATCTTTTACTCCTTAAACTACCTCCCAGAGAAGGAATTCAACACTGATGAACCATTCACAGATCAAACTGGATAACCAAGGCAAAGAAATTCACAAAATCTTTTAGAAAGTTATATAACCTTGGATGACAGGAACATAAATGTTTATTATATTACCCTTTTACTTTTTTGTATCAGGAATACTTCAAATAGGAAAAAAAGGATAATACCAAAAGCACATGCAACAAAAGAAAAACTAAGCTGGACTACAGCAAAATTTAAAACATTTGTGCTATAAATGAAAGTATTTAGAAAGTGAAAGGACAGGGGCGTTAAGCATCTGCCTTCAGCTCAGGTCATGATCCCAGGGTACTGGGATCGAGCCCCTCATCGGGCTCCCTGTTCAACGGGGAGCCTGCTTCTCCCTCTCTCACTCCCACTGCTTGTGTTCCCTCTCTCACTGTGTCTCTCTCTGTCAAATAAATAGAATCTTAAAAAAAAAAAAAAGAAAGTGAAAGGACAGCCCATTAATGGGAGAAAATATTTCAAAATCATAGCTCTCACAATGGTCTCATATCCAGAATATGTAAGTCATAAGGGTCTTAAATCCAGAATATGTAACTCATAAGGGCCTTATATGCAGGATGTATAAAGAATTCTTACAACCCAGTAATAAAAACTTAAAAATGGGCAAAGAATCCAACAGACATTTCTCTAAGATATACAAATGAACAATAAGCACAGGAAAACACACTCAACATCATTAGTCATTGGGAAATGCAAATCAGAACCACAGTGAGATACTACTTCATAACCCCTAAGATGGCTACAATAAAAAATAATGAAAGATAACCAGGGTTGGTGAGGAGGTGGAGAATTAGAACCCTCCATACACTGCTGCTGGGAATGTAAAATAGTGGAGCAGCTGATGAAAACTGTCTGGCTGTTCTTTAAAAAGTTAAAACATATAGTTACCATATGACCTAGCAATTCCACTGTTAGGTATATGCCCAAGGGAAATGAACACATATATCTGCACAAAAACGTGTACACAAATATTCATAAAAGCATTATCCACAATAGCCAAAAAGGAGAAACAACCCAAATGCCCATCAGCTGATGAATGGATAACCAAATGTGGTATAGCCATACAATGAAATATTATACAGCCACAATAAGGAAAAAGGTACTGAAACATGCCATAACATAGATCAAATTTGAAAATATTATGGTAAGTCAAAGAAGCCAGTTACAAAAATCACATACTTAATGATTCCATTTATAGGAGATGTCCAGAATGAGTAAAATGATAGACAGAAAATAGATTAGGGGTTGTTTAGTGTGGGTGGGGGTGGAGACAGGAAAATGAAGAGTGAATGCTAATGCATAAGGGATTTCTTTTGGGGGGATGAAAATGTTCTAAAATTAGATCATGATGGTTGCAAACTCTTTGTATATACTAAAAACCACGGAATTCTTCAACGGGTTCAACAAACACTTTAAAGAGTTCAATTGTATAATATGTGAATTATATCTTGATAAAGTTGTTTTAAAAAAGGGGAAAAAAAAAGGCAATAGTTGAGCAAACATGCTCTAAGCATCAGGAGTTTTACAGTTTAGTCTCAGGTATGTTACTGACCTGTTGCCCTGCATCAGGATAGTCATAGCACCTCTGGGCCAGTGTCCTCACTTATAAAATAAAGGAATTAGAGTAGATTCACTTCACAATTCTTTCTAACTCTATGATTCTGTGGTACCATAAAAATCAGATGAATATTTAGGGATTGAAAAATTCTTCCACAGCAAAAATGTCTAAGGAACAGAAAACTAGTCTCTCTCTTACTTCCATCTGTAATTTTACTGGAGGCGAGTCGAACAACCTCGGTGATCAAAACTGTCTTTCCCAATCCACCTTTAGAAAAGCCCACAGGAAAGTGATATTCCACGAAGAAGGTGCTAAAAATCAAAACCAAAAAAAGTCATTAAAACATACATCAAATAACAAATGAATGTATTTATTATCTAATCAATCCTACATATCTTTCAAGGTCCTATTTTTAGCACCTCAGATCCTCAGAGGACCTATCTGTTCTCTTGAAAGCCTTCACCAATCCTATCAGGCAGAACTTCCTTGCGCTCGCATAGTTCACTTACTCTATCCATTTATCTATCTATTATTGAGACATAATTGACATATAACATTATATTAGTTTCAGGCATATAACAATGATTTGATATTTGTAAAAGATGGAAAATGATCACAGTACGTCTACAAATTTTCCACAGCATTTTTAATATAAAATATCTATTTTGCATCCTACAGCCTTTTAAATGTGTCTGTCTTGTGCTGACTGTAAAGTGTATAACAACAGAGTCAGGGTCTCAATTTCCTTTATTCTCACACTTACCTAGTATTGGCCTTGAAACCCAGGGAGGAATTCACTACATTTTTGTTGACTGATTCATATGAAAGTACTTTATAAATCATAAAATGTTATATAATTATTTATTTTATTATTACTATTACCACCACACACTTTCCAGAAATGTCAAATTTAGCTTTTCCATGTAAGAGACATACCGCTTTTTTGTTGCTGTCAGCTTAGGTGGTCTGCCAGAAAAACTTTTTTGTCCAGAGGTCATCTGAGGACTATCTGGAGGAACTCCCATTGTTTCAATGATGATTCTGACTGAATGTGTTCTACCCAAAAGGGCCAATTTATCCACACTTAGTGTCATCACTTGGGCATCTTCAGGAGTTTCTGGTATCATTTGTTGTTCAACCAAATTTCTGAAAGGAGTTCATATAGACAGTGAAACAGACAGTCCAAGACCCAACATGAAAGGATCTAGTTTGCACAGGCAGGAAGAGGAAAGAGGAAGGGCAGCAAGTATCTTAATTCACAAGTTATCAAGGACTGAGAAATGACTTTAATCAACAGAATTCTTGTCCTAACCCACAGTGAAAGAAATTAAAAAAAAAGTAAAACCATTCTTCAATCTAAAGGCTTATCTCCACGTAAGTACAGAAACTGATGTTATAGAATTAGGTTTTCTTTCATGGGCTACAGACATTACACCTCAGTTAACCTACTACTTTAAATAACTACTATCATCACTTCTGTGTATTCCTTTTCATTTGCTTTCTTTATGCGTATTTTCTACAGTGTAGTACAGCACACATTCAACCTAGAATTCTGCTTTCTCTCTTAACTATTTTATTGTATCCATCTTTTCATATCATTATACTTTTAAAGACTTAATACTTAGTGAACTATTGTAATTCACTTAACCAGGGTGATAGTGTTGGGCAAAAACAGATCATTTACTTTTTACTTTAGGAGATCTTGTGAAAATCTTCCTTTGCTTTTTTGCCTCTAAATAAGCCATCATGGAGAGGCTCACCTATTTTTCTTGCCCGCTGCCCTTTTCTTCAACTTAAGATCATTTGACTCCACAACCTTAGGAGATTTGGCAAGAGCTTTTGACTTGTTCATTTTTTTAGAAGGGACAGTATCATCTTCACTGAAGAAATCACTGATGCTGCTATCAGATTTCTATGGGGAGAAGAAACAAAAAGAGAGGCACTTAAAAAAAACTGCTTTAGGGAGAGTGGTAATGAAAACATTTCTCTAAAAGTAATCAAATTCTTCTCTGCACATATATCATTCTTTTAAAGAGATAACTGATGCCAGGGAGATAATCCCACATTTCTCCTGGTATATAAAAATAACCTACAAGTTCGGTTCAAAGAAAATAAATGAAAATAGACTCTTCTTTCAAATTCTTAACAATAATAACAATCATTACTTATTTACTATCTACTATGTATCTAGTACCAAAGGCAGATTCCAAAGCCTATCTTTCTACCACAGTTTGAGGCAAAATGGTACAATGTCACCTAACTATATGGATGCAAAGACTCCATCTTTTTTCACCACTCCATACTACTAAGTGATTTATTCTACTCTTACTCTTGCTAAGATGAACGGTTTATTATGTCACAAATTTTCTTAATGGGGAACCAGTTGTTAAGTCCCTTGTAATTAAATTTTACTTAGAGAAAAGGTAGCTTACCACAATCAACTGATCAGCCCTTTCTATCACAAAATGCAAAATAAAGAGAGAAGACAGTGTTATACTTATTTGGTTTCAAATTAAAAAAAAAAAACTTGCTAATATAAATGCAGATAGGAATCCAATGTCATTTTTTTTAAGAAGATTTCTTTATTTATTTGAGAGAGAACACAAGCAGGGGGAGTGGCAGGCAGAGGGAGAGGGAGAAGCAGGCTCCCCCCTGAACAGGGAACTAAATGCAGGGCTCGATCCCCAGGACCATGACCTGAGCCGAAGGCAGACACTTAACCAACTAAGCTACCCAGGCGCCCCTAATCCAATGTCATTTTAAGTTTATCACCTCCACCCCCTTTTTTCAGCATCTCAGGGTGTACACTGTATTGACCTATGACAAGGGTAACAAATTAATAGTTAAATAAGCACGATCAGAATGTCCTTCAAGGAAGAAGTACAACTTTTTCAAGGTGAAATTACAAAGCTTTTTGCTCTTAGGTTTTTCTTTATTAAGTGGCCGCTTTTAAAAATGGTTATAGACAAGGCATTCAAAATCTAAATGGGTCCACAGCCTGAAGGAAATTAGAGTAAATATACTAGATGGTTCAAAAGCTAAGAATTTTAGGAACCAAAAACACAGGCTAATAATGCTGAATTTCTAAGCTGTGGATGTTATTCAATATTAAGAATATCAAACCCTGGGGAAGGACATGTGCATTCTAACTCCTTGATCTTTCCATTGCATCATGGTCTATTGGTTCACTCCTTCCCATCAACAAATCTTTTCTAAAATTATTTTGTTCAAATAGCATGGGGGATTACTTAGTGCCATTTATAAACTCACTCCTTTATTCACTAAGTACTCACTGAGTATTCAATATCCATCAGGCTTTGTTGTACTGGTAATACAAAGATAATGCAGACATGTTCTTGTTCTTGAGGAACTGTATCCTACAACATTGCCTGAATGTCCCAGGATCCTGTGGACATCCAGGCAATAAATTCTGCTTGGGGAAGTCTAGGATGGTTTCTTCACAGAGGTGATCAATTGATTTTTGAAGAATAGAGTTTACCAGATGTATAAAAGTATTTCAACACTCAAAGTAGAAGGATCACTATGAGCAAAAAATATAAAGATAAAAAAAGAGCTAGAATATTTGAGGAGTGATGAGACAATCAGTATGACTGAAGGGTAAAGGGCAAATGTGGGAGATAAGGTTAGGGAAGTAAGTCAAGATCAGATTCTAATGCCATACTTAAGGCTTATGAGATGATGTCATTAATTATAATTAATTAACACCTATAAGCGTTTATATCATATGTAAAAGATAACAATATCTTATAGGGCTAGAAAAAGAATTAAATGAAATAATGAATTTAAAACATTTGGCACAGTACTCAAAAATAACAGATTACATGTAAATTCCCTAGCACATCAAAAATGTGTAATAAATGTAAATTCTCTCTTCTTTTTATCCCACAAGTAACAGAGTGTCAGTGATGATTTTTAAAATAGGAAGTCATGAAATCCTAATAATTCATAATATCTTTTAAATTCATCTCTTCCTTTCCAATCCCATTGCTGCCACTCTCCTAGACACCTCCAATAATCCAATGGTTTCCTATCTGCTTTCAGGTATTCTCCCCTAATAGCTTCCTACATCACTGCTGGATTAACGTTCCTTAACCACCGTTTTGATCATGTCATTTCTCCTCACTTGACATTCAAAGGCTTTCACAGACTGGTTGCAATATGCTAGCTTGCCTTATTGATGATGACTTTTCCACATCAATTCTCATCAGTTCAAATGAGATCCCTTGTGGTGCACAAATTACTTCTCTAGACGGGTCTTTCTATTCCCATTTTATATCCTCTCTCTTTCTCTCTAAACACTTTTTTTTTCTTTTTAGTAAGCTCTATACTCAATGTGGGGCTAGACCTCACAACCTTGAGATCAAGAGTCGCATGCTGTTCCAACTGAGCCAGCCAGGCACCCCTAAAATTCTTAACCTTGCTAGGCCTGTCTCCTCATCTGTAAAATGACATATGTAAAATGGATAGCTTTCTGTCTGGCAAGTGGTAACATGCCTGCACCTAATAATATTATTAATAGTCTTGTTCTCTAATTTCCAAAGCTGCAGATTCAATTACTTACAGGTGCCGTGTAAAATAAGCTCTCCAGGAGACTCTGGTCATACTGAGGATCATTCAGCTCACTGCTACAATACACATCACTCCCAGGAGATGGGGAATCTGGAGGAGAGCCTAGCCCATTCCAGTACTGACCTTGGGATAATTCAGCACTGTAGAGGTAAGAAAAACAAAGCAGAAGGACATTAAAAGAAGTTTCAGTTGAGCTATATTTTTCTAACTGAAAACTTTCTAAAGTTCTAGACATGAAAGAAGATATGTTAAGCAGAAGACTCACATTAGATAGAAGACTACCTGATAAATATTTTCATATTATATTCTCCCTCCTCTGGGATGCCAACAGCTAGTATTCAAAAATACACTACTGACACTGATTATGATCTCATTCATTTATTTAACAAACATTTTTCTTTTCTGGGCACCTATTATGTGCCAGGCATGGTGTTAGGTCTTGAATGATACAGAGATGGTTAAACTAACTTGCTCTACTCTTGCACTGCTTATGGTCTAGCAGGATGAAAAGAAGGTAAAGAATTAACTATAATTCAATGAGTTGAATGCTCATGCTGTTTTTGTGAAGAATTCATAAATATGGCTTCTTCCATTAAGCAAAAATATGTGTATTTAGGGTTATTTATGGCAAGATTAATTCCATGTGTGATACAGAAATGAGTAAAACAGAAACCCTACTTATAAAAAGTTTGTAAATTAATAAGGAATATAAGCATACAAGTATGTGTATACTTCATTCATTTTTGTTTCTCCTAAAATAACTGGTACTGAACAGACATCTGTAAATGAACTTATTGAATTCTTAATGAACATGTTATTAATCATAAAAGCAATATTTATTATATGTACCAGGCACCGTGCTAAGCATTTCAGTTATTCTTTCAACTTTGCTTCCCTTTCATGCTAGCTGCTATACTTTCTCCCCCTTTTTTCTTCTTCTTTTAAAAATTTGAGTAATCTCTACACCCAGTGTGGGGCTCAAACTCATGACCCCGAGATCAAGAGTCGCATGCTCTTTCAACTGAGCCAGCCAGGTGCCCCATCCCCTTAATTTCTCAAGAGAATAGCACATAATTATTACCTTCAAATTAGATCCTGTTCCTAAGTTTCCTGGAACAAACATAATAAATGTTCCTTTCCTCACTTTTTTTTTTTTTTTATCTATAGCAGGGTTTCTCAAATTTAGCACTACTTAGATGGTGGGTCAGATAATTCTTGGTCATTGGGAGCTATCCTGTACATTTTAGATCCCTCTACTCATCTGATCCCAGTAGTTCTTCAATTTTGATAACCCAAAATGTCTCCAGACATTACAAAATGTACCATGGGGCTGGGAGTACAAGAGAACTGCCCCTCCAGTTGAGAACTACTGATCTATAGAAATCTCTCTCTCAAAGGTGAGAACAACTCCCTAACTGCTACAACTCAACTAACAACTTCCTAATCCACAGGGTTTCTCTAGCTCCTGAGCACTGCTCCTTTTTGAAGCTCTACTTCTTGGCATTTTACATATCATTTGCTATTTATTGTTCCCCTCACTCAGTTACTTCTTTTTTCCCCTTCACTGCACACACTTAAAGTTATGAAGATCTCCACTGTTCAGTTTTTCAATTAACACTTCTTTGAACTTATTCTACTGTCTATGGCACATTAAAAGACCATGTTGAATAAAAGTGGTGAGAGCAAGCATCTTTTGTTTCTGATCTTACAGGAAAAGCTTTCAGTGTTTCATCATTAACTATGATGTTTGTTGTGGGCTAGTCATGTATGGCCTCTGTTATGTTGAGGTACACTGCTTTTTTTTTTTTAGATTTTATTTTTTCCAGAGAGAGAAAGTGAGAGCGGGGAGAGGAGCAGACTTGGAACATGGAGCCAACTGAGATCATGACCCGAGCCCAAACCAAGAGACGCTTAACTGACTGAGCCACCCAGCCGCCTGAGGTACATGGCTTTTATACCTAGTTTGTTGAGAGGTTTTATCATGAATGGGTGTTGAATTCTGTCAAATGCTTTTTCTGCATTTATTGAGAGTATCATATGACTTTTATCCTTCATTTTGTTAATACAGGGTATCACATTTATTGATTTGTGGATGTTGAACCATTCCTGCATCCCTGGAACATATTCTCCTTACGATGGTATATGATCCTTTTAATGTACCGTTGAGTGTATTTGCTATTTTGTTGAAGACTTTTGCATCTACGTTCATCAGGGATACTAGCCCATAATTTTCTTTTCTTGTAGTGTCTTTGTCTGGCTTTAGTAGCAAGGTAATGCTGGCCTTGTGAAATGAGTTTGGATGTGTTCCCTTCTATGTTTTGGAAAAGTTTGAGAAGGATTGGTACTAGTTCTTTAAATGTTTGGTAGAATTCATTAGTGGAGCCATCTGGTTGGTTTTAGACTTCAGTTTGCTAGGAGGTTTTTGATTACTCATTTAATCTCTTTAATAAGTCTGTTCAGGTTTTCTGTTTCTTCATGATTCAGTTTTGATAGTTGTATACTTCCAGGAATTTACCAATTTCTTCTAGGTTTTCCAATTTGTTGGCATATAATTTTTCATGGTAGTTTCTTATGATTGTATTTCTGTGGTATCAGTTATAATGTCTCCAATTTCATTTGTAATTTTAAGTCCTCTCTTTTTGTCTTTGTAAGTCTAACAGTTTATAAAAAAAAAAACCCAGCTCTTAGTTTCATTGATCTTTTATATTGTCTTTGTAGTCTATTTCATTTATTTCCACTCTGATCTTTGTTCTTTCCTTCCTTCCACTAACTTTGGGCTTAGTTTGTTCTTTCTCTAAGTTCCTTGAGGTATAAATTTAGTTATTTAACTTGAGATCTTTATTGTTTTTTTTTTTTAAGCTTTTATTTACTTATTTGAGAGAGAGACAGCGAGAGAGGGAACACAAGCAGGGGGAGTGGGAGAAGGAGAAGCAGGCTTCCCGCCGAGCAGAGAGCCCGATGTGGGGCTCAATTCCACATGACCTGAGCCAAAGGCAGACGCCCAACAACTGAGCCACCCAGGCGCCCCGAGATCTTTCTTGTTTTTTAATGTACATGTTTATGCTATAAATTTTCTTCATAGACCTGCTTTTGCTGCATCCCATAACTTTTGGTATATTGTGTTTCCAGTTTCCTCTGTCTCAAGTTACTTTGATTTCCCTTTTGATTTCTTCTTTGACCCACTGGTTGTTCAGGAACATGTTGTTTAATTTCCACATATTTGTAAATTTTCTAGTTTTCTTTTTGTAATTGATTTTTAATTTCACACTACTGTGGTCAGAAAAAAATGCCTGCTATTTTAATCTCCTTAAATGTATTAATAACTGTTTTATGGCCCAGTATATGATTTATCACAGAGAATGTTCCATGTGTGCTTGAGAAAAATATGTATTTTGCTGCTGTTAGATGGAAAGTTCTGTATGTATATGTATATATTAGGTCCATCTGGTTTGTGTCATTTAAGTCCAGTATTTCCTTATTTTCTGTCTGGATGATCTATCCATTGTGGGATGTGGGACATTAAAGTTCCCTGCTATTATTGTATTGCTGTTATTTCTCCATTCAGATCTACTAACATTTGCTTTATGTATTTAGCTGCTCCTGTGGTGGGTGCATAAATATTTACAGTTATATTCTCTTGATGAATTGACCAACTATCATTATATCATGACCTTCTTTACCTCTTGTTACAGTTTTTGGCTTAAAGTCTATTTGTCTGATGTAACAATAGCTACCCCAAACTCTCCTTTGGTTTCCACTTGCATGGAATATCTCTATCCATCCCTTCAATTTGAGCCTATAAGTCCTTAAAGTCTCCTGTAGGCAGCATATAGTTGGGTCTTGTGTTTTTATCCATTCAGTACTCTGTCTTTTGGTTGGAGACTTTAGTCCACCTACATTTAAAACAATTATTGATAGACATGAACTTAATACTATCATTTTGTTAACCGCTTCCTGGTTGATTTGTAGTTCCTTTCTTGCTCTCTTCCTTTATGATTTGATGATTCACTGTAGTGGCCTGTTTCAATTCCTTTATATTTTATATATTTACTATACATTTTTGCTCTGTGGTTACCATAAGGCTTACATATTTATAACAGCCTATTTTAGGGTGATAACCTAAAACACATATAAAAGCTCCCATACCTCATTTTCAATTTTGATGTTACAGTTTGTAGCTTTATATTGTGTATCCATTAACAAATTATTATAGTTGTATTTTTTTTTTTTAAAGATTTTATTTATATATTTGACAGAGAGAGACACAGTGAGAGAGGGAACGCAAGCAGGGGGAGCGGGAGAGGGAGAAGCAGGATGCCCACCAAGCAGGGAGCCCGATGCGGGGCTCGATTCCAGGACCCTGGGATCATGACCTGAGCTGAAGGCAGACGCTTAACGACTGAGCCACCCAGGCGCCCCTAGTTGTATTTATTTTTAATACTTTGTCTTTTAACCTTCATATTAGATTTATAAGTGAATTACCCACCGCCATTGTAATATTACAGTATTCTCAATTTAACTATATATTTCCCTTTAGCCATGAGTTTTAGAATTTTGTATGTTTTCTTGTTACTACTTAGCATCCCTTTTTTTCAGCTTGAAGAACTTCCTTTAATGTTTTTTGTAAGGTTAGTCTAACGGTCATTAAGTCCTTCAACTTTTGTGTGTCTGGAAAATTCTTTATCTTCCCTTCAATTCTGAAGAATAACTTTGCCAGATAGAGTATTCTTAGTTGGCAGTTCTTTTTCTTTCAGCACTTTCAAATATATAATCCCACTGCTTTTAAAGATTTACCTATTTATTTGAGAGAGGTGGGGGGGGCGCAGAAGGAGAGAGAGAGAGGAGCTCAAGCAGATTCCCCACTGAGCATGGAGCCCGACACTGGGCTCTATCTCATGACTCTGAGATCATGACCCAAGTTGAAATCACGAGTTGGATTAACCAACTGAGCCACCCAAGCGCCCCTAGTTTGTAGGGTTTTTGCTGAAAAATCTGCTAAAAGTCTTATGGAGTGTGCCCTGTCAGTAACAAGCTGCTTTTCTCTCCTTACTTTTAAGATTCTCTCCTTGTAACTTTTGACAATTTAATTATATTGTGTCTCAGTATGGGTCTCCTTTGATTCATCTAACTTAAAACTCTCGGATTCCTGGATCTGGATGTCTGTTTCTTTCCCCAGGTTAGGGAAATTTTCAGCCATTATTTCTTTGAATATTTTTGCCCCTTTCTCTCTCTCTCCTTCTTCTTCTGGGACCCCTATAATGTGTATATTGATCTCTTGGTTTCTAAGTCCCTTATGTTATCATTCTTTTTTCTTTTTGTATCTCTGACTGAATTCCACTGCCTTGTCTTTGAGTTTGCTGATTCTTTCTTCCCATTGATCTAGTCTGCTGTTGAACCCTCTTGAATTTTTCAGTTATTGTGTTCTTCAGTTCTATGATTAGTTTGGTACTTTAAAAAATTTTCTGTTTCTTTGCTGAAATTCTCACTTGGTTCATGTAACTGTTCTCCTAACCTCAGTGAACATCTTTATGACTGTTATTTTTAATTCCCTGTCAGGTAACCCACTTATCTCTGCTTCATTGAGATCTGTTTCTGGATATTTATTCTGTCCTTTTGTTTGGAACATATTCTTTTGTTTCTTCATTATCCTTGACTTTCTCTGTTGAATTCTACATATTAGACAAAACAGTCACCTGTCTCAGTCCTGTCATAATGTCCTGACAGACAGTCCTGACCTGTTTCTATTCTTGACAGTAGGAGATGAATCTCATCAATTAGTCTGGCTCCCAAGCCCCTACTTGCCTCATAAACTTTTCTGATTGTCCAAGCCTCCTCCTTTGTTCTTAGTAGCTCCCAGTAGTTGAGGGTATGCAAAGACCCACCAACGTCCCAAACAGGAGGATCAAAGTCAGTGCCTAGATGCAGGCTGATTGGAAGCTGAACCCTCAAATAGTAGCTGGGAAAGTATGTATTATTTTGAGTCCCATGAATGCAAGCCCCACTGGCTTTCAGAACAAAGTGTTTTTGGAGCCCATATCTCTAGAGGGAGGCTTAAAAGTTGAGGAACTAAATATGGGGTCCAAGTCCTTCACTCTTTAAGAAGTCAGGACTTGGGGGTTCCCTCCTGACTATATAGTACTGTGTTGGGAGTTTTAAAAAACAATTTCGTTTAGACATAATTCACATAAGATACAATTCACTCATTTAAAGTCAGTAATTCAGTAGTTTTTTGTGTATTTGCAGATTTGAACAACTATCACCAGAGTCACTTTAAAAACATATTCATCACCTCAAAAAGAAATTCTACCCATTAGCTATTACCACTTACCCTCCCATCATACCCAGCCCTGAAAAACCCACTAATCTGCTTTCTTTTCTACAGATTTGTCTATTTGGTATGTTTCATATAAATGGACTCATAAAACATGTTCTCTTTTGTGACTAGCTTCTTTCTTTCAACATGTTTTCAATGTTCACCTATGCTACAGCATGTTATCAGTACTTTATTCCATTTTCTGGACAAGTAATATTACATTTTATGGATATATCACTTTTTTTCTTTCCCATTCATTGTCTCATGAACATTTTTAACTATAATGAATAATGCTGCTATGGAAATTCATGTACACATTTTTGCATGGATTTATTTTTCATTTCCCTTTGGTGTATACCTAGGAGCTGAATTGCTAGTATATATATAACAGTTTGAGGAAGTGATGAACTATTTCCCAAAGTAGCTGCACCATTTTACACTGCTGTGAGCAGTGTATGAGGGTTCCAAATTCTCCACATCCTCACCAATTTTACTGATTTTTTGATTCAAGCCATCTCAGTGCTTATGACGTGGTATCTCACTGTGGTTTTGATATGCATTTCCCTGAGAACTAATGGTGCTGACATCTTTTTATGTGTATATTAGCCATTTCACTATCTTCTTGGGAGAAATCTCTATTTAGATCCTTTGCCCATATTTTTAATTGAATGATTTGTCGCTTAATTATTAAGTTGTATGAGTTCTTTATATACTCTAGATATAAATCCTTTATCAGATTGGCAAATATTTTCTCCCATTCTGTGTTCCTTCTCTTCCTTCCCCTTCCTTCCTTCCTCTTCCTTCCTTCTATATGTTTAGTTAGCCAACATATAGTACATCATTAGTTTTTGATGTAGTGTTCAACGATTCATTCATTCATTCATTAGTTGTGTAAAACACCCAGTGCTCATTACAACACGTGCCCTTCTTAATACCCATCACCCAGCTACCCCATCCCTCCCTCCCCCTCCCTTCTGTAACCCTCAGTTTGTTTCCTGGAGTCCAGAGTCTCATGGTTTGTCTGACATAGGTTTATTTCTAAACTCATTTCTATTCCATTGATTTATATGTCTGCCCTTACGTCAGTACCAAATGGACTTGATTATTGTTTCTTTGTACTAAGTTTTAAAATAAGGAAGTGTCAGGGGCATCTGGGTGGTGCAGTCAGTTAAGCATACAACTCTTGGTTTTGGCTCAGGTTGTGATCTCAGGGCAGTAAGGGTAGTAAGATCGAGCCCTGCATCTGGCTCCTCACTTAGTGTGGAGTCTACTTAAGACCATTCTCTCCCTCTGCCCCTCCCCCCCAATAAATAAATAAATCTTTAAAAATAAAATAGAGAAATGTGAATCCCCCTACTTTTCTCTTTTTCAAGACTGTTTGGGCTATTCTGGGTCCCTTGCAATTTCACAGGAATTTTAGAATCAGTTTATTAATTTCTACAAAGAAGTCAGCTGCAATACTAATAGGGATTGCACTGAATCATGAACATGGGATTTTTCTACATACTTACATCTTTTAAAATTTCTTTTAATAATGTTTTGCAGTTGCAGAGTTTATGTTTTGCACTTCTTTTGTTAAATTTATTCCTAAGTATTTTATTCTTATTACTGCTATTATAAATGGAATTGTTTCTTAATTGCATTTTTGGATTGTTCATTGCAAGTATACAGAGACACAATTGATTTTTCTGTATTGATCTTATATCCTGCCATCTTCCAGAATTTGTTAGTTCTAATATTTTTCAGTGGATTCTTTACGATTTTCTACATGCCAGATCATGTCATCTGTGAATATAGTTGTACTTCTTCCTTTCCAATTTGGATCCCTTTTATTTTTTTTCCTGCCTAGTTACATAGGCAACATAGGTTACATAAGAGACATAATAAGACCCTGAATTAACATGTGTCTGCTTAAAATCTGAGGTTTTTTTAAAAATTAATTTATTTGAGAGAGAGAGTGTGTGGGGGGGCGGGGAGCAGAGGAAGAGAGAGAGAAAGATTCTCAAGCAGACTGCCTGCTGAGGTGGAGTCCAACAGGGGGCTCGATCTCACAGCCCTGAGATCATGACCTGAGCCGAAACCAAGAGTTGGACACTTAATTGACTAAGCCACCCAGGAGCCCCTAAAATCTGAGTTTTTAAAATTATACCCTAATAATGGTGTTGGGGATAAAGCTGGGAGATAAGAATGGAAAGGTGAGCTGGAGACCATTCTGTAAGTGAAGCTAAGAATAAAAGGCTAAAGACTAGATTTTTACTTCATAGGTAATAAATAGTGATTTTTATTTAGTATGCAATGAGTAACCAAGGGAATGATTTGGCTACCCCATGGAAGTGCTGCTTTCAGAAGATAAATCTGTTAACAATATACACAATGAGGGGCACCTGGGTGGCTCAGTCATTAAGCGTCTGCCTTCAACTTAGGGTCCTGGGATCGAGTCCCGCATGGGCTCCCTGCTCAGCGGGAATCCTGCTTCTCCCTCTCCCACTCCCCCTGCTTGTGTTCCCTCTCTCACTATGTCTCTCTTTGTCAAATAAATAAATAAATTCTTTTTTTTTTTTAAAGATTTTATTTATTTATTTGACAGAGAGATAGAAGAGCACAAGCAGAGGGAATGGCAGAGGGAGAAGGAGAAGCAGGCTCTGCACTGAGCAGGGAGCCTGATGCGGGACTCGATCCCAGGACCCCGGGATCATGACCTGAGCCGAAGGCAGACGCTTAACCATCTGAGCCACCCAGGTGCCCCTAAATAAATAAATTCTTAAAAAAAACCACACAATGAATTGAAGGAAGAATTTAAAAGGAAGAAAGATAGTTAAAAGTCCTTACCTGCCCAATAGCAACTGTATAGCTCTGGTATCATCTTTTGTGTCATGTTTCCAAAATGTATTCTCAGTTGGAGGGAGGAGGTGATCTTCTATGTGGTCTTTAAACTGGTTCCTAGACAAGGCTTTGATTCTGTGGTGTGGAAAAGTACTTTCTAAGTGGCTAACATACAGGAAAAATCTAAATCAGAATTAACTGAGCTAAGAGATAGTACATGGAGATGGTTCAACATGGAACACTTAAGATCCTTCCGACTTAACTACCTTAAAGATATATAAAATCTCACAATTTACAAAGCCCTTTTCTACCTTAGTCTCTAATTTCATTTCTGTAAGAGAGAGAGGAGAGAATATCCCCATTATACATATAAGCATGCCAGTTCACAGGGAGCAAAGAATTTAGCCATTTACCCATTTAGCAAGTGCCAGTACATCTAGATTTTGAGTATCTAAACTCCAGTTTAGGCTTCCTTTCCACCACATTAAGAATTATTTGCTGAGGGGGCGCCTGGGTGGCTCAGTTGGTTGAGCGACTGCCTTCGGCTCAGGTCATGATCCTGGAGTCC
Organism: Leptonychotes weddellii; assembly: GCF_054177405.1. Classification (NCBI taxonomy): domain Eukaryota; kingdom Metazoa; phylum Chordata; class Mammalia; order Carnivora; family Phocidae; genus Leptonychotes; species Leptonychotes weddellii. The sequence continues at coordinate 47,882,615 of NC_138379.1, forward strand.
CGGGATCGAGTCCCACATCGGGCTCCCTGCTCGGCAGGGAGTCTGCTTCTCCCTCTGACCCTCCTCCCTCTCATGCTCTCTGTATCTCATTCTCTCTGTCTCAAATAAATAAATAAAATCTTTAAAAAAAAAAA
>NC_138379.1:47883248-47921991 GCF_054177405.1 Leptonychotes weddellii
ATAGTATATTGTAATGACTTACCCGTCTGCTTTTCCCACTAGCTTGAGAATTTCTTGAGGACCCTCACTTTACAATAAATGTTTACTGAGCTTCTATGATGGGATTGTTTTAAATGTTGGCATTACAGCAGTGAAGTCTATTCTGGAGGGAGGTCAATCTCTCCAGAGTTGTTATGTGATGGGAGTCATTACATGAATGCACTGACTCTTCCAACGGGTTTTTGTACATATTAAAGTTAATAATGTCTACATAATTATTTTTGTATCCAGATACCATAATGAATTCTTTTATTATTTGTAATAGTTAATGTCACTATTATCCAAAAAACACTAACAAGTATACCAGCTAAACTGTTAGAAGCTACAGTGATAATCTATTCCAGATTTATACTTTTATGAAAAATGCCAAAAAATTTCCATGACTTATCTAAGATCATACAGCAGGTTAATAGAAAAGTCAGGATGAAGTCTTCAGACTTTCTGATAAGTAAAATTTACCCCATTCCTGAGTAAAAATAACAATAACAGCAATAATAATTTATTGAACTCTTAAACACATGCTGGGCACTACTCTATGTATATTATATATATTCACTCATTTAATCCTCCTAACAATTCTCTGAGATGGATACTACTATTTCCTTCATCTTCCAGATGAAGAAAATTGAGGCACAGAGGATAAGTAACTTGCCCAAGTTATACACACTGTATAACGAGAATGATTTCACAGCCAATAATTTCGTTATTTTTTTTAAAGATTTTAGTTTTTTAAGTAATCTCCACACCCAATGTGGGGCTCGAACTCACAACCCTGAGATCAAGAGTTTCATGTTCCACCAACTGTACCGGCTAGGCGCCCCACATCCTATGATTTTAATCACCATACTAATATATGACCCCACTTTAGTTCTTGGACATCTTTTTAAAAGCTTAGGGCCACTGGCATTATTCCAAGGAACTGTGGGAAATATTTTTTTTCCTGAGGTTCCAGAGTTGCTTTGGAGGTAACTGAGACTAGACACCAAGTGTCCGTCCATTCTCTTAAGAGTTTTATAGCTTCTGAAAAGAAAGAAGATATAGGGGCACCTGGGTGGCTCAGTTGGTTGGGTGGATGTCCAACCCTTTGTTTCTACTCAGATCATGATCTCAGGGTTGTGGATGGAGCCCCACCTTGGGCTCTGTGTTGGGCATGAAGACTGCTTTGGATTCTCTCTTTGCTCCCCCAGCCCTCAGCCCCCTGCCCTGCATACATATGCACACATGCACTCTCTCTCAAGAAAGAAGGAGGAGGAGGAGAAGGAAGAGAAGATGATGATGATATGGTGGTTAGGCCAAGAAAAAAAAAAGAAGCCAAGAAGATCCATAAACATCTAACATTTGTTAGTACAAGGAGTTCAAAATATAGCTTACAAAGTGGAAAAAAAAAAAAAAGACCCGAAATAATATGTTCAGTGAAAATACAACTAAACCAGAAGAAAATAAAGATAAACCATTCTATCAACCAACTATCCTAAGACAGTTCCCCCCAAGATTCCCAACTCCAGTGTACATATATCTTCTCTCTGATTCAAACACTCATCTAAAGGTACTGCTTTAAAGGGATTTACAGATGTAGTATTACAGTTCCAAATCAGTCAACCTTAAGACAGGGAGATCATTTTGGTTGCCCAAACCTTTTAAAAGCAGAGTTTTCTTTGGCTATTTGCAGGTTATGACATCAGAGATTTGAAGCATGAGAAAGATTTAATGTATCATCGCTGTCTTGAAGATTGAGGGGACCACATGGCAAGAGATGCAGTGGCCTGTAGGAAGCTAAGAGTGGCTTGAGCTGATAGTCAGCAAGGAAATGGGACCTCAGTCCTATGACTGCAAGGAACTGAATTCAGTCAACAAGAATGAACTTGGAAATGCATTTTTTCCCCAGAGCTTCCAGATAAGAATTTAGCTTGACCGACATCGGATACCTTAAACAGAAAATCCAACCATACCTTGTTGGACTTCTAACCCACAGAACTGTGAGCTAATAAATGGATATTGTTTTAACTCATTAAATTTGTGGTAATTTGTCATGCAGCAACAGAAAACTAATATACCCATTAATGCTACTACCCAGGAATACTGTTACAGTTTTTTAAAATCTATGCATAAATACACAGGTATTTATATATACATCTCCTCTTTTGCAAAATTTTGTATATTGTTTTGAAATTGGTTTTCACTTAATATACATTAACTTTATTCTATGTAAATAATGGCTGCACAATATTCATTCAGAATTCATTGTATTTTTTTGAAACGATTTTATTTATTTGACAGAGAGAGAGAGAGCACAAGCAGGGGAAGCAGCAGAGGGAGAGGGAGAAGCAGACTTCCCGATGAGCAGGGAGCCAGGGTCTGGCGATCACAACCCAAGCCGAAGGCAGATGCTTAACTGACTGAGCCACCCAGGTGCCCATATGTTTTTTTTTTCTTTTTTTTAAAGATTTTATTTATTTATTTATTAGAGAGCGAGCGAGAGAGAAACAGCATGAGAGAAGAGAGGGTCAGAGGGAGAAGCAGGCTCCCCGCTGAGCCGGGAGCCCAATGTGGGACTTGATCCCAGGACCCTGGGATCATGACCTGAGCCGAAGGCAGTCGCTTAACCAACTGAGCCACCCAGGCGCCCTGTTTTTTTTTTCTTTTTAATCTCTTTGAGATTCAGCCAAAAAATGACTATCTTCTTTACTCAATGAGAAAGGGAAAGGAAAACATGGTATTGCTGGCATTGGAAATTTGGCTAAAGATTGCTATGTGACCAGAAACCCTTCTTTTAGTTTCTAGTTGGCCGTTGGCTTTACTCAATATAGTTTAAAGTTCTTCAAATGAGGTGGGCACACTCAAATGTTTTGTGAATAAAGTGGACAATAACGAGCTGTGTTGATAATAAACTTCATTTGATTTCAGGGCCATGTAGAAAGACAGTTTTTCTATTGATACCCAAAATGTTTTTGGAGAGATAATAAATATCCTTGGTACTTTATAATTTAACCATACCCAACTATTTTCAATTCCTTAAACACAATACTTCCTTTGTGTTCTCAAAGCTCTGGGTATTTAATTCCATCAAAGAATTTATCACTCAGTATTATAATTGTCTATCTCACCCAGTGAACTCTGAGACTAGGGATTGGTTCTTGTTGATTTTTATATCCTCGGTATCTCACACAGTGCCTAGTATATACCAGGCATTTGATAAAATGTTCTTCCACTGTTGCTTATATCAGACATAATTGTACTGTATCTACATTAGAGTCAGTTTCCTTTACTAGACTGAATTCCTTAAGGTCAAAGACTATATCTTATTTATCACTGCAATCCCAATACTAAAAACAATGACTGACCTAAAAGATAGGTCAGTGTTTTGTTTGTTTTGACTCACTCAAAAGATACTTCTTGAATTAAATTGGGCTTAAAGTTTTTATCCCTGTTAAACAAAAATTCCTCTGGGAATGGTAATATTTCAAAAGTGACTTAAACAGTGATTTACATCTAAATGGTAATAAGTACTTAAGATACTTTCCAAAAGCAGGTTTTAAAAAGGAAATAAACATTGAGGAAAACAAGTAGGACAAATCTGAGCACAGGTGGTCCATTCATTGGCCTCCAAGTGGTTTGGTTGTTGAAACAGCCATTCTTGGAAAAGCTTTTCTGAAGTCTGAGGCATGGTAACAAAAACACATCTGATCTCCCCTTCTCAAGGGGAAGCTGGTACTTACACTGTAAGAGCTGTCATGGCATCAGCCTGCACTTCAACTCAATAATCATTCCCTGAACACAAAAGAAGGCACCCAGGTGAGTTCAGGACAAAGCTTTCCTTTGTTTATTTCCCATATGCCATGGGTACAGCCCCTGCTAAACACAGGGAGATGTAAAGCTTCTGGTTTTTGTTCCAACTGCTTGCTATCTATTCCAAACCCAACTCTCAAAAGCAGGATGTGTAGTTCATGTTTCATAAACACTAGCTGGTTGACCAATTCAGCTCTGTACCCCTTTTCTGGTATCATGTCAGTCCAATAAAGACCAGGAAGATATTTATATTTATGTATTTGTTAGATCCCTCTCATAATCTCAGCTCTAGACCTACTTACTAGAATGAACCACTTAATCTTAGTCCTCCAGAATCTTGTGGTTGGAAGGGACCTTAAAAGCTCTTATCTGTCCACTTGATGATGCAATACAATCTGTAAAAGTCCCATCAGGATGGTTAGCTAGCTTGAGTTTTCCAGTGATAGAGAATTCACTACCTCTTGAAGCTGTCGTTTCCCATTCTGCACAGGTCTTATTGTTAACTCAGACTGAGTCATAATCTGTCTTATATCATCTGTAAGCCAACTGATCCTCATAACTCTCATGGAAGAGGTTGCATATTGGCAGCCCATGGGTTGTACTTGTCATATTTTGTTTGGCCTCAACAGTTGGCCAGCAAAGTCTTGATTTAAGGAAAAAAGAAAAAAAAGGTAGGCCTAGGTAAACAATGAACTTACAGCAGGATAAAGCAGAGGACCTTAGAGTCTAAAGACAATAATGAACTGGAGCTGAAGAGCAGCTTCTCCCTTTGAGAGGACAGGAGCTCCCTAATTCTGAGCCTGTGTTTTCATTTTAGAATGGTGATAACAATCCCTACCTCACTTGGTTTTTGTAAGATTATGTGTATAAGGCACTTGGCATAGTAGCTAGCACATAATGAATGCTCAATAAATGGCAGCTGTTTTTATGATGCTTAATATCTCTTGGTAGTCCCTTCATAAACCTAGTTACTCTCCTTAGAAGGAACTCATCTTTAGATCTTTACTTTCATGTTACCTTCTTAGTGAGGCTTTCCTTTGCCAACCTATGTAAAACTACCATCCCCTCCTCTTAAGTGCCCTGCTTCGTTTTTTTCCCACTGCCATTATCACCATCTAATACTATATACTTACTTATTTATCCAGTTTATTATTGGTCTTCCCATCTAGGATACAAGATCCATAATGCAGAAATTTGTTTTTTGTTTTTTTTTTCATTTAAATGGCTGTATCCCTGACACCTAGAAGAATGCCAGACATTTGATAGGTACTAAATAAGTAACTGCTTAATGAGTGAACAAATATCTTTCTCAAAGTCTGGTGCCTACACAAAATATTCAGGTGTGAGTTGACAAGTGCAGGCAGTATAGTATAATGGAACAATTTGTTCTTGTTAATGTAGCCTAGGACTGCACTGAAGATTAAAATAGACTATATAAGAGGCTTTTAACTATAGGAAACCAAGGGTTGCTGGAGGGGAGGTGGGTGGGGGCATGGGGTAATTGGGAGATGGGCATTAAGGAGGGCACTTGATGTAATGAGCACTGGATGCTATATGCAACTGATAAATCACTGAACTCTACCTCTGAAACTAATAATACACTATATGTTAATTAACTGAATTTAAATAAAATTTAAAAAAATTAAAAATTAAAAAATAAAATTAATAGAGTGTAATAAGAGTGTATTTTCAAAAACGGGATTCACAGACATTTCAGCTGAAAAAGTATGAATAGAATGTCTTTCTTCATGAAACAAATATCCTTACTAACATAAATTATGTACCCATATAGTTATTTTAAAGATTTTTCTATTAATGCTGCAGATACTCTACTTTGGAAATTTGCTAGTGAGGATGGAGACAAATCCCTGTCATGCTCCTGATGTCACAGAGATAAATGGTTGAGCATTACATATAAGGTATCTCGATTGCTTTTATAATACTACCCCTAAATAATCCTATTTGGGTTTCTTTATTTCAGTTTATCCCTTATACAGGTAAACTGACTCCTTTCTATTTCTGCTTGGCTGTAAGTCATATTTAATTCCCAGACTTAAGATTAGCAGTTGCTGTGCACTGAATGTTCCCACTGAGGCCAAGAATTTTCAGAATGTGAAGCAGATTTAGTACTAGCCTCTGCACAGTAGTACAAGTAAATCTGCTGATGAGATAAAAACTGTATTTGCCTTAATTTGGGAAAAAATAAAGAATAATATTTCTCTATGATAAACACCTCCCCCCCATATTTAGGTTCATTTTAAATGGCTCCTTCCTTAAACCTACAATTGTAAGCACCTAGTAATTATTTAGAAGTAACTTACTGGTTTAATAGAGCTGCCTTTAAATAGTGAGAAATTCTGAACTTTAGTGAGATCACTCACTTTTATTTGGTTATTTATTTCAAACAGAAGTGTTGATTCTCTTTGAAGACTGGCTAACAAGCAGAGTAATCCCAATAAATATAGCTTAGTCTTGGTTCACAAATACATACATACCTGAAAGAAGGTCCTTGGTAGGGGGGTTGTTTGAAGAAAGAATGCATGAATCGCTGTGACTCTTGGCCACTGTCCTAATTTGAGGCTGGAATTCAGAACTGTTAAGAAGGGACATCTGCTTCCGTGGGGTCTTGCCTTTCAGAGTCATAGACTCTAAACTCTGTCCTGAATTAAGATGGTGTTGTAGTCCAAAGAAAGAGTCCTTTATTGTATCTGAGTTTTCTGCAAAGTACAAGTGGTCCTTTCCCCTGTTATAAAATAAAGGAGAATTTTAGCAATATTATATTACCCATTATGGTAACATTTCACTTTGTCAGAGACAGAAAGTGTATCAGTAGTTTATAGCAGTGTAGCTTAGACTTTGTAAATCTGTTTTTCATCTCCCAAATGAGATAAATAATAATGTTTTACCTAGTTGTGGCTCAAGTGAGATTATGAAATAAAGAGCCCAGTTGGAGTACCTGGGTGGCTCAGTTAAGTGTCTGATTCTTGGTTTCAGCTCAGGTCATGATCTCAGGTTATGAGATCAAACCCCATGTTGGGCTCTGTGCTCAGCAGGGAGTCTGCTTGAAGATTCTCTCCCTCTGCCCCTCCCCTCACTTGTGCACATGCAAGTGTGTGTGCTCTCTCTCTCAAATAAATCAATCTTGAAAAAAGAAAGAGCGAGCTCAGTGCAGAGCCTGACACAAAGCAAATGCTTTGTAATTATTTAAAATAAAAATCTGGGGGCGCCTGGGTGGCTCAGTTGTTAAGCATCTGCCTTTGGCTCAGGTCATGATCCCGGGGTCCCAGGATCGAGCCCTGCGTCGGGCTCCCTGCTCAGTGGGAAGCCTGCTTCTCCCTCTCCCACTCCCTCTGCTTGCGTTCCCTCTCCCACTGTGTCTCTCTCTGTCAAATAAATAAATAAAATCTTAAAAATAAATAAAAATCTATTTCTCTTAGTCCATCCTGTTTCATGAAATACTGCCCTTTTCCCTTTTACCCTCATGGATATCTATCCTGGCATTTGTATATGACTTAGTTATACTTATTTATCTGTACATTGGTCTCCTCACCAGATTGTGAGCAATCCTCAAAGACAAGAATTGTTTCTTATTAATTTCTATGCCCAGTATTTGGTACAGACTTGGTACCTTGGCAGTCCAGTACCAAATGACTCCCCCACACATAATCCTAATCAGCAATGACAGCAATCCCTCTCTACACCAGTGGTTACTTAATATTTATTTGCTGAATGAATGACTACTTTCAGTCTTTCATCCAAACACAAATAAAGAACAGAAATTCTGAGTACAGTGGGAGTTAGAGGACAGACTGTGGTAATTACCTTGGAGTGGTTGATCTACTACTGTTAGCTGCTAACTCTTTTCCATCAATTTTGGTGGTAGGCATCCTATGGGGCCTTGATGGAACCAGAAACTGGGTACTGCTGGGTTCAGTATATTCTCTGAATTCCTGCTCAGATAAAAGCACATTTTCTTTCACATCGGTAGTAGGAAGAGGATTGTAGCTGTCATAAGTTTCTGACAGAGGCTCCAGGGCAAGTGAGACCTGAAAGAGACATACATGTAATATATCAGAAATTTTCTTTTGTATTGACTAATTTTAAGACTCCCTGCTTAATATAAATTAATGGTCCCCATTCCTTGTAGGATCAAGCTCAAATTCCTGCAGAAGCCTCATCTCTAGCTTTGCTCCCCTCCTCTATCCCTCTCTTCTAGATATTTATTTAGGGTTCTCTAAATGTTCCTTATGTTTCATTCCCTTATGCCTTGTATATGCAATTTCCTCCAGTATTACTTTCTCTGTGAAAACTTTTTTTTTTAAAGATTTTTGAGAGACACACACACACACACACACACACACACACACACACGAATGGCAGAAGAGGGGCAGAGGGAGAGGGAGAAGCCGACTCCCCGCTGAGCAGGGAGCCAGATGTGGGGCTCAGTCCCAGGACCCTGGGATCATGACCCAAGCTGAAGGCAGATGCTTAATCGACTGAGCCACCAGGTGCCCCTGTGAAAACTTCTTTGTGTCCAGGTAGAGATGTCATGGCCATTCCCTTCTTTATGTTTCCACTTATTCTGTATCTATCCATCAATATAATCCCCATTTATTGAACTCTTTACTACAGGTCATAAGGTGTGCTAAGTTCTTCACACAGGGAAGGTCATGTGATGATATAACTCTGTCAGGAAAGTGTATTGTTCTATTTGAAGATTCAAAAAAAAAAAAAAGCTTACAGGAGGTATTTGTAACTTTTAGCTTATTCATTACCCTAATGATTAGATTTTTAATTCCTTGAAGGCATGGACTTGTCTTTTTCATTTTTGTATGGACTAATTAGCATAGTATACACTTGGTGTACAAGTCTATTATGCTTAATAATGCCTAATTATTATGTCTGATGAATAGAAGAATAACAACATCTTCTATATCCTTATTGTTCATTATTTAAGAAAAATAAGACCTTAGTTCTATGCTGGAGATGAGGCAGGGTGAAGAAGGAGAAACATTAATATGAAAAGTAATCACTTGAAGCTTCTTTTATCATCTCATTCCTGTGAGTTCAGGTTCTCTATTAAATGGCTCTCCAGTCCTCTGAAAAGCCTAATGGAAGAACAAAGCCTAAAAAAATAGTCTAAAGCAAAACTTTAGGAAAGAAATTGAAGAATATACCACAAAAGAAAAGAATAATGGTGCTGAAAGTTCAATTACAATGACACAGAAAGCAGAAGGAATTGTTCCAGCAGCCCAACAGTCAAATAATGATGAAGGGCCTAACACAAAGAGGAAAGGTTGCAGTTAGATATTTTAAGATGTCTCTGGAAAGGTCAATGGAATAATTTGTGCAGAGAAACTGCCAAGGTACAGACTCAATAAAATACCCTTGGGTCTTGATGAGAATTTTGTTCTTGAACAGGTAACATAAAGTCCTTTAAATCTATTCACCACCAAGATTTTCTACAAAGACAAATGACAGGAATGCGGTAGGATAAATACTCTGTGTAGTGATCACTATAATAGCATCACATAAAGTTCTGGCTGCCCAGTGTAAATGTCAGAAAACATTCCCTTACCATTCATCATTTCCCAAAATACTGTCTCTATATTTTAGAAACAAAGAAGACACTGAGCATAAAGGCATATGTCTCTGGCCTTAACAATGACCTGCTGTCTGGCTGAGTTTTGCTTTTTCTCTAAGCAGATCTGAACCAATCACAAAACAGCTCATAGGCCTATACTACCAGTGGCCCTTAAAGGAAGAAGAAAGTCCAGGTACCTGCCACACCAATCTTACAATCAAAACATGTGGTAGCCTAACTCCTCAAATATTTGTTGATACTAGCTCAGTGCCAGGCTCTGTGCTACCTGCCTGAGGCAAAGGGATGAAGAAAACATGGAACCTGATCCAGAGGAACTTAAAAAGAATAATTTTAATATAAAATGGTGAGCTCTGAGATAGGGATGTATATTGGGAGGTAAGAGAAATAGGGGTCTGAACTTGGGGAAGAAGTGAGGAAGGAGTGCCAGGGATGGTTTCCAGAAGTGAAACATAAACATCTGGATTTAGAATCTTAAATATGAATGATACAGGTAAGGCTGAGAGAGACTGGGATAAAACATTCCAGACAGAGGGAAGAGCATGAGTCAAGCTTTAGAGGTATAAAAGAGAATATTGTTCCCGCAATTCCTACAAGTCCAAGGGATTGCCACTTCTAAACCCTCTGCTTCCACATAGTGTACCCAATATACTCCTATATTCATCTCCCAGATCATCATTCTTGTCCACCTCAGTCATGTTCCTCCTCAATCATGGTTCATCCTTGTGCTCACTCCTCTGCCAACCCCTTCATGGAGCCCTGTAGGATTTCTATTTATACAAACTAACTTATCACTTCAACTGAACATCTCTTTCTTAAAATGTCCCAATTTCTCCAAAGTCTTCTCCAATGGAAACTATTTCTTTTACTAGCCAGGATAAAGGAAGTTGACTTACTTCTTTCTGGTGCCTTCCCCAGACCATCATTCTATCACCTAAAGATTTCACATCTTTTTAGAAGCCCATGCCATCCACAAATACCATAAACTTACTGTAAGATTCTCACATAACAGAGCAACCCTAGGGACATTCATCATTCTTCTCTCAATGACTCAAGGCTCTCTTTAGCACTAAGCTGCCTACAATTACCTACTACAACATCTATCAGTATCAATGATTGCATATTAGTATGCCTATTTTTCAAACTTATGCTGGTCAACACAGCATTTTAAAAAATTTAAAAATTATTTAACAATGCTTTAAAATACCAGATTTTAGGTAAAATTTTGGGATTCTGGTTCTCTTAAAAAATCACAAGATCCAACAATGCTGGGTCTCCATTCCAATGTGGCAAAAATTAGCTGAAGTGGACTAGTGGCTTTAGTCAGGGTACATGTTCCAATTTGAAGACCCCAGCCATGTCCCAATGAGGCAGAGTGATAACTGTTGTTTATCATCCCACTTGGTCGGCTGGGGCTTTTAAAATTTTTATTTTCTTACAATAAAATGGACATTCTTGTGTTTATACACTTCTATAAATTTTAACCTATGAATAGATGCATGTAACCACCACCATAACCAAGATAGAGAACACTTCCGTTACCCCAAAAAACTCCCTGGGGCTATCCCTCTGTAGTCACACTCTCTCCTCACCTCTAATCCCTAGCAACAGCTATCTATTCTCAATCATTATAGTTCTGGCTTTTTGAAAATGTCATATAAATGGAAATATATAGTATGTAACCTTTTGAGATGGGCTTCTTTCACTCAGAATAAGGCCTCTCAGACTCATCAATGTGGTGCTTGTATCAGCAGTTCATGCCTTTTTACTGACTTGGTAGTATTCTATTGTTTTTCTTTTTAAATCTGTGGTTTATTTTTTTTAAAATACATTATTTATTTACTTGAGAGACGAGATAGTAAGAGAGAGCACGAGCAGGAAGGAGGGGGAGAAGCAGACACCCCGCTGAGCAGGGAGCCCAGTGCAGGCCTCGATCCCAGGGTCCTGGGATCATGACATGAGCCAAAGGCAGATGCTTACCTGACTGAGCCACCCAGGCGCCCCTATTCTATTGTTAACATGGCTTGTCACATTGGTTGATTTTCAAAGACTGAGATAGCCTTGCATTCCTGGGATAGACCCCACTTGGACATGGTCTCATTACTCTTTTTATATACTGCTGGACCCAACTTGCTAATATTTTTTTTGAGGATTTTTAGGTTTATTTTTAGGTCTAGATCTTACACTGTCCTCTATTTTGCTATCAAGGTGGTGCAAGCCTCATAAAATAAGTTAAAAGTATTTTCTCCTCTTCTATTTTCTGGAAGAGATTGTGAAAATTGGTGCTATTTCTTTTTTTAAATGTTTGGAAGAATTCACCAGTGAAATTATCTTAGCTTAGAGATTTCTTTTTTGGAAGGATTTAAACTGCAAACGCAATTTCTTTAATAATTACAGGTCTATTCAGGTTATGTATTTTATCTTGAGTGATTTTTGGTAGTTTGTGGTTTTCAAAGAATTGACTGATTTCATCTAAATTGTCAAATTTATGTGTATAGAGTTTATACTATTCCCTGTCTTTGGGTTCTGTGGGCTGTGGTCTCTCTTACAGTAGAATCAAGAGGAAAGTGAAATATTTCTTGTGTCCAAGAAAGAGATAACTAGAGTCCTATGATTTGCAAAAGAAATGTCAGAAGGCTTATTTCTTTGTGGAAGAGAATATCCCTAATGGTGAAATAAGGCAAAGAAAATGTGACTGTCGTGGGGGGGAAATGTGACTGTCAAAGATAGCATTATGAAACAAAGTACAATAGGATTATAATTACTATGTAGAAAAGATGCATGATAAAAATGGAGTAAACAGAAAGGTACTGATTTTAAATAGGGTTTGTTATTTAAATGCAAATAAAATAAGTGGTACTCCTGTGACATAAAATTATATATTTAAGATAAAAAAACCTTTAAGGTATTAAAGTCTCTTATAGATGATAACATTTATTAAAGAATGCAGCAGAATTTGTGAATAATAAACATTTGCATATCTACGTCTAATTAATATTATAGTTGTTCCCTATGTTAGTGGTATGGCTACAAACTTATAAGGTGAGCTGAATAAACATGTTAAATAATTTGTGGTATTTTTCTTTGTAGCTGATAAGAACACAAATAAAAACAACTCCCTGACAGCTGTGTTTATTTAGAGTATCAGTGAGAATTTTTATGTGAGTGAAAAACTTTTGGAGGAGATGCTCCTGGCAAACAAATCAAGGAAATGATTTCTTTTTTTTTTTTTTTAAGATTTTATTTATATATTTGTCAGAGAGAGAGCAAGCACAAGCAGGGGAAGTGGCAGGCAGAGGGAAAAGCAGGCAGAGGGAGAAGCAAGCTCTCTGTTGAGCAAGGAGCCTCATATGGGACTCAATCCAGGACCCTGGGGTCATGACCTGAGCCGAAGGCAGATGCCTAACTGACTGAGCCACCCAGGCATCCCAGGAAATGGTATTTCTCCAAACTGAGAAATGTCTTAAAAAGTTTATTAAAGACTGATAACGGGTGCCTGGGTGGCTCAGTCAGTTAAGCATCTGCCTTCAGCTCGGGTCATGATCCCAGGGTCCTGGGATCGAACCCCGCATTGGGCTTCCTGCTCAGCAGGGGAGTCTGCTTCTACCTCTCCCTCTGCCCCTGCTCGCGTGTTCTCTCGCTCACTCTCTCTCTCAAATAAATAAATAAAATCTTAAAAAAAAGACTGATAACAAGGAATGATGGCTTTTTGTTGACAACAGACTTGTTTCAAAATTTAAATTCAAAGTAGCAACATTTTGCCAAGACAAAGAACCATAAACATACTCACTGTCCTGTTTACTTCATCTAAAAAGCTAAAAATCAAACAACACATATATATATATATATAATTAACACATAAATTAATTAAACTCCTGTAGTCAACATTTTGCTTGGTAAACTGGATAAGCAGTATTGCAACCTGTTATTACTACATGAATACTAGGGGGAATGAAGCTGTGTGTGCTGTTAAATGTTTTTGCTTGAGTTAAAAGAAGTCACCTGGTTTATGTTTTCGAAGGAGAAATCCCAGCCTCAGATCACCAGCAAGTACTGATCAAATATAGGACTATTTTAATTGATATTATAGACTATATAAACTATTCAATTACTTATCTGCAAGTGCATTCACAAGGAATCATGTAATATGAGATTCAATTTATTCATTCCTTTATGACTGTATATTTGGAAAATTTATTTGGCAAAGAACCATCTATCCTACTTTTCTATATTTTTTATGCTGAAATAGGATTTCTAGATATCAAAGTGATGGTATGAAATACATTTCTAAAACTGTAGGGCTAAAGACCAACATCCCCAAAAGACTTTTTTGATTTCAAATGTTATAAAAACCAACACTGTTCAATTTGCCTTTCTCAATTTACACTGAAAGTGTAACATGGAAGTTAATGCAGTGTAGTACAATACTTAAGCTTAAATATGCTCAAATATTCTTAAATTTTAAGAATATCTAAGAAATAAAATCCAACTTCAAAAACTATTGTGCCAAGATACTGCCTTTGTTTGGAAATAAAGGCAGCCATGTTTGTGAACAGTTATTTTGTTATGAAACTGAATAAAAGCTAAATTTTATTCTTAAATGGTTTAAGAAAATGAATGCCCATCAAATATAAAACGTTTGGTACTGATAACTTGGTAGGGAAGTATCAAGTTTTTAGCCAAATCAAAGGAATTGATTTCAAAAGCAAAGAATTTATAATTAAGGTTTTTTCCAATTTCAATATAAAATAATCATAGTATGTATATATTATGTTACATGCTCATATAATAAAGTCTGGTGTTTATTTTTTTTAGTAATCTCTATGCCCAGCATGGGGCTCAAACTCATGACCCTGAGATCAAGAGTTGCATGCTCTTCCAAAAGAGCCAGCCAGGCATCCCAAGTTTGGTATTTTTTAAAAGTTTATTGTATTTTTGGCAGTTGATTTTTCTTACAGTCAGCCTGTTTGACTCATTTGTTATTTTCAACATCTGACCTATACCAGTAATGGAATACACGAAAAGCTTCCTCTCTCCAACAGCTTGGTTCTAATGATCTTTATTGTCAAACTACTTTGAGCACCCTCCAGCCAGTTTGGCCTTGTTATTATTTAAAACTGTTCTAACTCCATAATCTCAGTTTCTTAGCAGCTATGCATCTGTCTTCTTGAGGTCTGACTAAACCTGATCTTCTTCACAGCAACAATCTTAAGCCACCTCTATTCATCCTCCAGTCTATCAGCTGTCCATTGGCTTCACTTACCACTTGACAAGAGGGATTCCATATTTAGTCAATTAATGACTGTTTTGGGGGACAGCAAAGCAGCGGTATGATAAGAACTCCATCACTCACTACATGCTCTTTTTTAAAAGTTATTTTTATTTTTTTAAAAAGATTTATTTATTTTAGAGAAAGAAAGAGAGAAAAAGTGAGCTCGGGGAAGGGGAGAGGGAGAGGGAGAGAAGCAGACTCCCCACTGAGTGTGGAGCCGGATGCAGGGCTCAATCCCACAACCCTGAGATCATGACCTAAGCCAAAATCAGGAGTTTGATGCTTAACCAACTGAGCTATCCAGGCGCCCCAAAAGTTATTTTTAAATTCACATTTTAGTCATATAATTTAAAGAGTCAAACAGTTCTATTACACAAACGAGTCCCTCACATAGATACCCATATTTTTCTTTTCCCAGAGGCAACTATTTTCAACTCCTGCCCCTGATTCTTTTTTTTTTTTTTAAAGATTTTATTTATTTATTTGAGACAGAGAGAATGAGATACAGAGAGCATGAGAGGGAGGAGGGTCAGAGGGAGAAGCAGACTCCCCGCCGAGCAGGGAGCCTGATGCGGGACTCGAATCCGGGACTCCAGGATCATGACCTGAGCCGAAGGCAGTCGCTTAACCAACTGAGCCACCCAGGCGCCCCCCTGCCCCTGATTCTTATGGTATTTACCTCTATAGTTCCAAATAATGTGCTTATATTTATGTCACATCTTGATCGCCCCCTCAGTTTTCAGGCATTATCTTTTGACTTCCTACTATGGAAGATAAAAATTTCGCTCAATCCCACATCCTTCTACCTCCTTATCTCCCAACCTGCCCATCTAGTTATGCTATGAACACTGATTATAGATCAAACCAAAATTACTATATGAGCATGTATTCTGTTTAAAGCTGAACCATGAGATGCACTGATTACTTTTCCTTTCCTATGAAGGAGCCAGAGATTTAATATTTTAGGCTTTGCATGCCATAGTCTCTGTCATAATTATAGTAGTCTCCCCACCCTTATCCACAGGGGATACATTCCAAGACCCCCAGTGGATGCCTGAAACTGCAGATAGTACTGAATCCTATATATACACTATGTTTTTTTCCTATACGTACATAACTATGGCAAAATTCAATTTATAAATCAGGCACAGTAAGAGATTAACAACAATAATAATAAATTATGTGAATGTGATTTTTCAAGATATCTTACATTGTACTCACCCTTCTTCTAGTGATAAAATGATAAAATGCCTATGTGATGAGATTAAGTGCAGTGAATGACATAAGTAAGCATTGTGACGTAGCAATAGGCTACTATTGATCTTCTGAGGATAACAGAAGGAGGATCAGCTGCTTCCTGACTGCACTGAAACTACCAAAAGAGAAACGGAGGATAAGGAGAGACTACTGTACTTAACTTTGCTGTTGCAGCATGAAAGCTGCCATAAACCACACACAAATGAATGAGTATCGCTATGTTCTAATAAAACTATCTACAAATATAGGTGGTGAGTCAGATTTGCCTTGGGAGTTATAGCCTGTTGAGTGAATCCCTGAAGAAAATAAAAGAATGGTTCAAAAGCCTATGAAAAAATACTCAACATATTGATCACCAAGAAACGAAAACTAAAACCTCAGTGAGATATCAGTACATTCTCAC
The DNA here is from genome assembly GCF_054177405.1 of Leptonychotes weddellii. Classification (NCBI taxonomy): domain Eukaryota; kingdom Metazoa; phylum Chordata; class Mammalia; order Carnivora; family Phocidae; genus Leptonychotes; species Leptonychotes weddellii. Next base: position 47,899,608 of record NC_138379.1, read on the forward strand.
TAGAATAACAAAAATTAAAAAGACTACCCAAACCAAATGCTGGAAAATATGTGGAAAATGTTTATATGCTACTGATGGGAATGTAAAGTTATATAACCAATATGAAAATGGTTTGGTTGTTTCTTAAAAAAGTTAAACATGACTCAGCAATTCCATTCTTGGGTATTTTCCCAAGAAAATAAAAACACATGTCTACAGAGAGTTCTTTATTCATAAGAAGCAAAAAAATGGTAAAAAACAAAACAAACAAAAACCAAAAAAACCCCAAACAACCAAATGTCCACCAACTGGCATATAGATAAAAAATTGTGGAATATCCACACAGCGGAACACACCTCTGCAAAAGGGAACTACTGATACACAAAATAGTATGGATGAATCTCTAAAATTGGCTTCTTTTACTTATTTTTTTGATACCTCTTTGCCTGGGTAAGGAGATAATGGGTGTTCACTGTATGGTTATTTATATATCTTATATATAGAAGATATTGTTTTGCATATCTCTAATTAAGAAAAACAAAAAAAAAGTTAAGTGAAATAAAATGTATAGTGCCTAACAAATGGTAGATTGACATATAATAAATGTTGATAAGAAAATGATCAAATGAACCCCTTCAATTTTGTCTGTCTCAAAATGTTCCTCCTCTTTGCCTTGGTTAAAATTCCTCCATCCCAATGTATGTAACCCTAGCAATTGTGTTCATGGTAGAAACTCATTCCTATTTAATTTTCTTCATGATCTTACTGGCTCAATTATCCTCTTATTTTCAATTTCTTTCTTCACTTGCTTCTTTTTGGTCTACAAATAAATCAGGTCTCTTATATTCTAAAAAGGGGTCAGCAAACTTACTCTGTAAAGGGGCAGAGAATAATTATTTTAGGCTTTATTTATGGCATATTTTTCTTCTTCTTTAAATGACCTTTTAAGGGGCACCTGGGTGGCTCAGTCGGTTAGGCATCTGCCTTTGGCTCAGGTCATGATCTTAGGGTCCTGGGATTGAGCCCTAAGTAGGGCTCCCTGCTCAGCGAGGAGTCTGCTTTTTTCTCTCCCTCTGCCCCTCCCCCTGCTCGTGCCCGCACGCACTCCCTCTCTCTCAAATAAATAAAACCTTAAAAATAAATGACCTTTTAAAAATGGAAAAACCATGTTTAGTTAGAACACCAGATACGGAGCACCAGGCAAAATGTATCAACCCCTGCTCTAAAACAGTACCAAAAAACTTCTGAATTCAGTCATGTCCTCTCAAATTCAAGTAAATTTGGCTTGTCGCCATCACATGCCTAAACACGATATTAAGATGTTAAGTGTTTCCATATTTTTTCATCTCATTTAATCCCGGCAACAACACTGTGAGGTAAATGTTTTAGTATGTTTTTTTACAAAATAGGATACAAAAGCTCAGAGAGGACAAGTGAACATCAGAATTGTTTTGTAACCATTTCTGTTCTGGTTTCTCCACTGTCCATTACTGTTTGTCCATGTCCGAACTCTAGTGCTATTTCCATTAGATCATACCACTTCTCCCTCCCTTTACTGACACTTACTTGGGAAATAGAAATCTCTAATTACTACTTATTTCCTTATTCCATAATCTTTTAAAATCTGACTTCTGCCTCCAATGCTCTATACAATTTTCCAACACACAAGTATTATTTTATCAACCGGTATTTAAATATGGAAAAAAAATGATACAGCCACTTTAGAAAACAGTCTGGCAATTCCTCAAAGTTAAACATACTTACCCTATTGACTGTAATTCTATTCCTAGGTATGTAACAAGAGAAATGAAAATATGTTCACATAAAAATCTGTACATGAATGTTCACAGAAGCTGCCATTATTCATAGTAGTCAAGTGGAAATAATCCAAATGTCTATCAACTGAAGAATGGATCAACATGTGGTCTATCCATATAGGGGCATATTATCCAGCCATACTAAGGAATGAAGTACTGAAACATGCCATAACAAAGATGAATCTTGAAAACATTATGCTATATGAAAGAGGTCACTTACAAAAGGCTACATAATATATTACTTCATTTATATGAACTATCCAGAATATGCAAATATATAGAGACTGAAGTTAAATTCGTGGTTGCCAGGGAATGGGGAAGGGTGAAAGGGGGAATGACTGCTAATAGGCACAGTATTCCTTTTTGGGGTGATAAAATGCTCTGGAATAGTAGTGATGGTTATAAAATCCTGTAAACATATTAAGAACCAGTGAACTGTATACCTTAAAAGGGTGAATTTTATGACATATGAATTATATGTTAATTTTAAAAATAGGGAAAAAACCACCTAGAATCCTATACTCCAACTGTTTTCAATTCTCCTTATTTTTTCCCAATCATTGATTATGTATTTAATTTTAATTCTTCTGTCATCAATCCAAAATCTATTTTTCCATGCAGCTACACAATCATAACTATGTAATTTTGTTTTTATGGAAACAAAATATTCTACTAATAGACTATAATTTTAATATTGTTGAATAATTATTTTCATTTTTCAATATTAAAAGTGTATTTCCAGGGGCGCCTGGGTGCCTTAGATGGTTAAGCATCTGCCTTCGGCTCAGGTCGTGATCCCAGCATCCTGGGATCGAGCCCCACATCGGGGTCCTGGTTCAGTGGGGAGCTTGCTTCTCCCTCTCCCTCTCTCCCTGCTCATGCTCTCTCTCTCTCTCTATCTCTGTGTCTCAAATGAATAAATAAAATCTTTCAAATAAATAAATAAATAAAAGTGTATTTCCATAACTAGACCTAGGCATACAGCTTCCCTCTCTTTTTACGGTATTTCCTTAAGATAAGTTCCTAAGAGTAGAATTACTGAGGTAAATGGTATATAGAATTACTGAGGTAAAAGGGAGACTACTAATACATAATTTTAGAGATTGTGCAGGATTATAACTGAACTGCCTCGTCTACAGGGACGGGAAGGGGTCTGATGAGCTTAGCATCTCCTAAAGCCTGGTAATTTTATAGCTCTTGAAACAGAATGCCAAACTGTTTTGCAGATCTAATGCAAATTTATATCATTATCAGAAAAACAGGAGTAAGCCAGACTCAACTTCACCATGAAGTTACCGGCATAAAGTATCACTTTTTAAATTTAATGTATATATAAATATGATAATTACAATAAAGAAAATGTTACGTTCTTTCACTCAGAATTATTTCTGGACTCTATTCTGTTCCACCAATGCGATTATGTGCTCATAGTTTTTTTCCTTTTTAAGTAATCTCTATACCCAACGGTGGGGCTCCAACTCAGGAACCCAAGATCAAGAGTAACACGCTCTTCTGACTGAGCCAGCCATTCCTGTGCTTGTAGTTTTATAAGTTTATTACATCTGGTAATGCTGTATATATTTTCTCATATTTTTAAAACTATTTTCTTATGTACTTGTTTAAATTTCTGTATTTTAGAATATATTTGACAAAGTATAAAACTCATGAAATTTCTAAGCGATTTGAATATTCAGAACTTTCTAGGAAGCACTCTCAAAGAGTGTCCCTCAGAAAGAACCCTTCAATGTTCTTCCCCACCATCCTGTACATAGACGTGGCATAACACCTATCATGCTGCATTCTACCTGTTATTCTTCTATTTCCTCCTACATTGACTTTGGAAAACTACATGAAAAGATCATCTCTTATCTCTGTATCCTTAGTGGCACATAATAATGTATCAAAAAAAAAGGAAGGCTGAAATCAATGAATGAACAACCAAAGATACCGTTTACATGAGTCAAACAAACACTTACTGCTTGGCACTATGTTAGGAGCTGTGGGAAAAACACAGAAAGTAGAAAACACTGTCCTGCTTCCCTGGGAATCTAGAAACTAAAAAGAAGGGAAATTAAAGGGAGACTACTAATACATAATTTTAGAGATTGTGCAGGATTATAACTGAACAATGATTATATAATCATTGTTATAAATTTAATAAAGAGTACAGAGAAGATGAATGCAATAGGAGCTGTGAAAGACTTTTGGCACTTGAGATGAGCAGTAAAGCACTAAGAGGATTTGAATAAGTAAGACACATTATAGTCGGGGCACCTGGGTGGCTCAGTTGGTTAAGCAACTGCCTTCGGCTCAGGTCATGATCCTGGAGTCCCTGGATCGAGTCCCGCATCGGGCTCCCTGCTCGGCAGGGAGTCTGCTTCTCCCTCTGACCCTCCCCCCTTTCATGTGCTCTCTCTCATTCTCTCTCTCTCAAATAAATAAATAAAATCTTTAAAAAAAAAAAAGACACATTATAGTCTTTGCGTAAAAACATGAACAAAGGCACGAAGTGGGAATTAGCATGATATATGGGAGTCATGTACCTATCCATTCTACAAACAGACTCAACTACTTGTGCTGAAAACATTTTATTATACGCAGAAAAGAATTAAAATATTTTTACCTGGAGTTCTCCAAGTTTCTTGGATGTTGGTGAAACAATGGTAAAAAATCCATTGATGTGATGGGTTGGAGAAAGCTGGGCCAGTCCACTGATCTGAACTCTACCAATTGGAAGATGATCAAGTTTGGTGATTACTTCCAGCACCAGCACAGCCATATCTAATCAGAAATAATTACAACATACACAGATATTTTTCATTTACTTTCTTTTTCTTTTCTTTTTGGAAATAGGCAGAGGGGTATACATTAGAAAACCTTACTTAAAAAAAATATTTTATTTTCAAATAAAACACACACCTACCACAAGAGTCTGGGGCTGGGGAAGAGTGAACCCATGATCAAAAGAACAATAAAGTTTTAGAGAAGAATGACAAATGCCTCACACAGAGAAAAAAAAAAATCATTGATGTAATTAGCAATGATTACAGGGTGTTAGGAAGGCTTGTGTGTGGCTTGGCTATTAAAGAGTGGGGTTCTCTCAACTTCCTTTTCAGTGTTTTGCTGTTTTGATATAAAAGAACCCAACTGCTTCTGCTTGCTGCAGCCTGCCTCGTCTACAGGGACGGGAAGGGGTCTGATGAGCTTAGCATCTCCTAAAGCCTGGTAGTGGCTTACTTAGGACTGGGGCCCAGTGTTGGCTTTGCCAGGCTGGTCACCGGCTGCTTCCTCATGGTTTCCAGAACAATGCACTTTATTTTCTTTCAAATGAAACATGCATACAAAAGAGTACATAAAAGAATAATAAACCAAATACCTACCACATAGCTTAAGAAATAGTTATACTTTTTCCAAGTTTTCAGTTAGAACATATCTTGTAAACTAATGTTTGATTTCTTGTGTCTTCATTTTCTAATAAACACATCATACTCATGTCCACAGCTGGGCCTCACTTACAAGGTTCACCTCATCCATCTCCTATTCAAATCCTACCTTCTACAAAGCTTCTTTCCTAACTAGATTCATAAAATTTGAATATTGACCCATTTGGTGGTTAACCCCTTCAATTTAATAATGGGAAAATAAAGGCCCAGGAAGATGAAATGGCTCGCTCAAAATCAAGCAGCCAATTAGTGCACAACAGGAAGTAGGATTCTGGTTTCCTAAGAACTTATGATAAACTTAGCTCTTAATAACTTCCTGGAATATTCATATGGTACTTACTATATGTGCCAAGTAATCAGACATTTAATTACTTACTGTCTGGCACTGCTTACTACTACTTCATACATATCAGTTTTGTTTTTTCAACTAATCTGTAAGTTCCTTTTGATCAGAGACTACATCTACACTTTCCGCATTCCCCACAGTGCCCAAGACTTTATATTTTTATAAGACTCACACCTACAGTGTGCCAAGTAGTGGACCAATCACTTCACACAACTTTTTTCATTTAATCTTCTCAATAATTCCTGCCAGTAGCTATTATCCCCATTTAGTTAATAAGACCCTGAGGCTCCAAGATCTTAAGGAACATCTCAGCAGCACACAGCCATCCAATCCTGAAGCCAGAGTTCCAATTCAAGACTGACTTCAAAGCCCATGTTCTTCTCATTCAACCAGGCTACTTCTTCATGAAAAAGCAAGGTGAAAGGGCAGCGATCTAATCCCATTTTACAGATGAGGGAAAAAAAAGGGGAGTCAGAAATGGAAAGGGACTTTCCCTAAATCCTGCAGCTGATAACACCAATCTCAAGTTCAAATGCATTCTTTATTATACCACAGGATGCTCAAATAAATGTCTGATCTGTTGATTATCATATTAATAGATATCTCCTCTCTTACCGAAGAATTTTTATTTACTCTTCATTTGTTAAATTCGGTTTATTGTATCCAGAGTATCTACGGGTATCCTATAATAGTACTTATCACTTCCTACCTAGTATTATAACTAAAATTCTCTGTGAATTTAGTTAGAATTAGATACCATTCTGATTAAGTTGATTCATTTTTATAGTTCCCCACAGTGTCTACAGCACAATGACTACCACATGCTAAGTGCTCAATAGGTATCTTTTGAGTGACTGAATTTTTTGTTCTTTATATCTTGAGGTTTTCAAAATTTTTATACAATATAAGCTTCTTAAGGACAGTTTAACATTTATTTCAACTCTGACTCTCTAATATTCTTAGACCAACAATGTTTACATGATACTTAATTTTTAATGACTTGAACTGGATTGATTTGATAAATAACCCCACCATCCAAAATGTGTTTATGTGAAAACCTGACCCGAATAGAGAATACAGTACATTTAGAACGCTTTCCTTGAACAGAAATGAAGAAATCTTGGCTCCTGGTTTCCTGTAAAGGGATCATTCCCTACTCTGAAAACCTGTATTATTAATTCACTAACCCACTCATTTAGCATGTGTTATCTTGCACTATTAGTAAAATTTATATACATACATACTATATGTAATATATATATACACACACATTATATATAAATTTATATATATAAATTACATATTATACATTACATATTATATATATAAATTCTAATACATATATACTTTTTTTTAATCTTTTTTTTTTTTTAAAGATTTTATTTATTTATATGACAGAGAGAGACAGCGAGAACAGGAACACAAGCAGGGGGAGTGGGAGAGGGAGAAGCAGGCTTCCCGCTGAGCAGGGAGCCCGATGTGGGACTTGATCCCAGGACCCTGGGATCATGACCTGAGCCGAAGGCAGACGCTTAACGACTGAGCCACCCAGGCGCCCACATATATACTTTTATATAAACTTTTAATTTTATATATATATTATATATATATACATACATATACACACACACAAACACATACGTACGTATATATAAACTCTTTCCTTGAGCATAATCTAAGTCCCAGAAGAGACTACAGTTATTACTTAAAGAAGCATGATGTGGTGAAAGTGTATGAGTTTTGGTGTCTGACATAAACTGGTTCAAACCCTACTTTTGCCATTTATCAACTATAACCTTAAAGAGTATTCATTTCATCTCTGAACCTCAGTTTCATTGCCTATAAAACAGAGAAGATGTCTTTCTTGCAGGATTATTAAGGATTAGAAATAATATGTATCAACTGCTGGCACACAGTATACTCTCAATAAAGGGTTATTATAAATAACTTCTTTCACTCAGTAATTAACAAAGCCATAAATACTATGTACATAATACATGTTAACAACATAATACATGTTTATTAGGCCTGCAGGTAAAATGATAAGGCAAAAACATACCAGTTAGATAAGAGGTAAACTGCTTTGGACCACAGCGAACAGCATAACGTGTAGTCGTTCTCACAGCTTTTGGTTCAGTCTGCAATGTGTCCCTAGGACAAAATAGGGTTCCATCTGATGTTTCTCCCCACCATCTCACTCGGACAAGTACACAAGTGGGAGGCTTTGCAATCTTCCATATGACCTTATTGACAGTAAGTTTCAGAAAGCAGCGTAGCTGGCCTTCAACCAGTGGTGGTAGGCTTGTAGATGGAGAAATGTCACTCAAACCTGTGGAGGAATCCAAAAACATTAAGTTAAACTTTAGACTAAATATAGAAACATAACCTGCTTTTTGAATGAGAATGCACATTTTAGTCTCTACTAAAGAGAGAGAATGTTTATCCTATGTATTTTATTTTATTTTTAAAGATTTTATTTATTCATTTGACAGAGAGAGAGAGAGGGAACACAAGCAGAGGGAGTGGGAGAGGGAGAAGCAGGCTTCCTGCTGAGCCGGGAGCCCGATGCGGGGCTCCATCCCAGGACCCTGGGATCATGACCTGAGCCGAAGGCAGACGCTTAACGACTGAGCCACCCAGGTGCCCCTATCCTATGTATTTTAATACATGAGAAGTAAATGGCAAACCAGACCATAGAATAACCTACCTGGTCACTTAAGCCACCTTGATAACTAATTAGTATTCAGAGTCTGATTCAGGTTATTCTAAGTAAAGCACATAATACCAACTTAAGACATGCTAAAACAAACTCCTCTTTAATCGAAAGATATCATTTCATGCACATAAAAACCACAATGAGATATCACCTTACACCGTCAGAATGGTTAGAATCAAAAAGATAAGAAACTACAAGTGTTGGCAAGGATGTGGAGAAAAAAGAACCCTCATGCACCATTGGTAGGAATGTAAATTGGTGTAGCTACTGTGGAAAACAGTATGAATGTTCCTTAAAAAATTAAAAATAGAATTACCATATGATCCAGTAATTTTTTTTTCTTAAAGATTTTATTTATTTATTTGACAGAGAGACACAGCCAAAGAGGGAACACAAGCAGGGGGAGTGGGAGAGGGAGAAGCAGGCCTCCCACGGAGCAGGAAGCCCGATGCGGGGCTCGATCCCAGGACCCTGGGATCACGACCTGCGCCGAAGGCAGACTCTTAATGACTGAGCCACCCCGGTGCCCCGATCCAGTAATTTCCACTACTGGGTATTTACCCAAAGAACAAAAAAAACACTAATTAGAAAAGATATATGCACCCCTATGTTTATTGCAGCATTATTTACAGTAGCCAAGATGTGGAAGTAACCCAAGTATCCATTGATAGATAAATGGATAAAAGAGATGTAGTGTATGTACACAATGGGATATTACTCAGCCATAAAAAAAAGAATGACATCTTGCCTTTCAAACAACATGGATGGACCTAGAGGGTATTATGCTAAATGAAATAAGTCAGACTGGGAAAGACAAATACTATAGGAGTTCACTTACAGGTGGAACCTAAACGAATAAAAAGCAGAAACAGACCCATAAATACAAGGAAAAACTGATGGTTACCAAGGGGAGAGGAGTGGGAGGATGGGCAAAATAGATGAAGGGGAATGGGAGATACAGGCTTCCAATTATGGAATGAATAAGTCATGGGGATAAAAGGTACAGCATAAGGAATATAGCCAATGGTACTGTAATAATATTGTATGGGGATAGATGGTAGCTACACTTGTGGTGAGCATAGTATAACATATAGATTTGTGGAATCACTATGTTGTACACCTGAAACTAATGTAACATTGTATGTCAAGTATACTTCAATTAAAGCAGATACCATTTCAAAAATAGGAGCATGATGATACAGTACACAGGTTTTTAAAATCTCAAAAGTAGCTGAAATTTTTCTTCCAAATAGTGTTGTTTTTTATTATTGCAATATCCAGGTTTCAAGATATGTTATCTTTACCTCTCTTACTTTAAAACCATCACTAAACATGAAACAGCAACGACTCCCTTCACTCAATGCTCAAAATATTAAGTCTATACCATACGACTTAGCATTTCAATAAAGACCACCTTAAACTGTGTAGTTTCCTTCCTGCCAACATCATTCAGTCAATGAAGACAGACACTATCATCTTCAGATTCTGCCACTATTTTTTAGTACAGTACTGGGCTCAGAATATTTACTGGCTTTTATAATATTTATTGGATTTCAGACAGATAATAAATGTAAACAAGGCATTTAATCATGACTTTATATAAAATTTTCCTTTAATGACCTTGACTGTCTTCCATTCATAGTTATCTCCTAATCATGACTTAGAGGAGATTTAAGAAACTACATATGAGGGACGCCTGGGTGGCTCAGTCGTTAAGCATCTGCCTTTGGCTCAGGTCATGATCCCAGGGTTCTGGGATCGAGCCCCGCATCGGGCTCCCTGCTCAGTGGGAGGCCTGCTTCTCCCTCTCCCACTCCTCCTGCTTGTGTTCCCTCTCTCGCTGTGTCTCTCCTGTCAAATAAATAAAATCTTTAAAAAAAAAAAAAAAAGCGTCTGCCTTCGGCTCAAGTCATGATCGCAGGGTCCTGGGATCGAGCCCCACATCGGGCTCCCTGCTCCATGGGAAGCCTCCTTCTCCCTCTCCTCCTGCTTGTGTTCCCTCTCTTGCTGTGTCTCCGTCAAATAAATAAATAAAATCTTAAAAAAAAATGAAAGAAACTGTATATGAGAGATCCTGGGTGGCTCAGTCGTTAAGCATCTGCCTTCAGTTTGCTCCCTGCTCCATGGGAAGCCTGCTTCTCCCTCTCCCACTCACCCTGCTTGTGTTCCCTCTCTTGCTGTATCTCTGTCAAATAAATAATAAAATCTTAAAAAAAAAAAGAAACTATATATGAATATAAATATTCACTCATAAAAAAGAATGAACTCTTGCCATGTCCAACAACATGGATAGAGCTAAACGTAAAATGCTAAGCAAAATAAATCAGAGAAAGACAAATACCATATGATTTCACTCATGTGGAATTTAAGAAACAAATGAACAAAGGAGGAAAAAAAGAGAGACAAACCAAGAAACTGACTCTTAACTATAGAAAACAAACTGATGGTTTCCAGAGGAGAGGTGGGGGGATGGGTGAAATAGGTGATGAGGAGTAAAGAATACAACTTATGATGAGCACTGAGTAATATATAGAACTGTTGAATCACCATATTGCACAACTGAAACTAATTTAACACTGTATGTTAGCTATACTGGAATTAAAAAAAAAAAGAAACCCTTCCCATATTACACACACCTTTCTATTCCTCTTACTTTTCACTTGGAGAGTGGTCACGCCTAACAAGAAGAAAATATACTGGAGTCTATCAGATCAGGAGACCTATGTAAGTCAGTCTTTGGATTTCTAAAGTGAACATCTTCTCTGCTCTCTATAGTTCAAGATGACAAACCGTAATCCTTCTGGATAACTAGTTTCAATATAAAAATAATACACAGGTGTGTATATGAGCATTATTGTATATATATACATGGTACAGCAAGAAGGACATTCTTAAGTTATTGTTATTTTTATTTTCCTCCTATCAACCAAATATGCTTGACTGGTTTGGCATAGGGAGCACCAGCATTGAATATACCCATGCTTCTATTTCATATCCTCCCATCATTCCTGGCAGGAAAGGTACTGCCTCAGAACTGCCTTAGTTATCTTTAAACAGCTTGGATAAGATTCATTTCCAGACTGTAGATTCAGTCTCAATCCAATGGCCTAATGTACTATCACTCTTCCTAATACTACTTTACCTATAATGTAAAAAGGCAAAGTCACACACAGTTTGTTTGTTTTGGAGGCAGCCCTATAAAGATTCAATTTCCAGTTTCTTGATCTGTCCTGGGTTACTAGGGCGACTGTTCTCTCTGCAGCTAACATTTCCCTGCTCTTCTGGTGAGCACGTTTCTTCTTAAGCCTACTATCCTGATAAGGTCCTCTTGCTACACACTCTTTCATCCTCTCAAATCCTTCAGATTCTCATGCCTTCACCCTCACTCCAACACTACCACACCTTGTCACTCTCCACTCTTTCTTCCTCTCTCCTCCACAACTATCTTTCCCAACTCCTGCCTGTAGCCCTTCATGCTTCATTACTGTCTCAGGTTTGACTCATTCAGCCAACATCTACCAACTCCTGCTTTGTGCTTGTTCTTAGGGATTCAGTAACATATAAAACATGATCCTTGCCTATTAGAATTATTGACATACCACCTCTCCAACTTATGTGTCTTCCAGTCCGTGTGGAACTCCAAAGGTATACCTTCCCACACACAAACACACATTTAACTTTGTTATCAAAAGCATTCCTGGGATGCCTGGGTGGCTCAGTCGGTTAAGCGTCTGCCTTTGGCTCCAGTGGTGATCCCAGAATCCTGGGATCCAGTCCTGCATCGGGCTCCTTGCTCAGCGGGGAGTCTGCTTCTCCCTCTGCCTGCCGCCCCCCCTGCTTGTACTCTCGCTCTCTCTCTCTCCCTCTCTCTCTGGTAAATAAATAATCTTAAAAAAAATAACAAACTCCTAAGTCATGGGGATGTAACGTACAGCACAGTGACTATAGTTAATAATGTACATATTATATATTTGAAAGTTTCTAAAAGATCTTAAAAATTTTACATCTTAAAAATTTTCAAGACAGGGCGCCTGGGTGGCTCAGGTGTTGGGCGTCTTCCTTGGGCTCAGGATATGATCCCAGTGTCCTGGGATCGAGCCCCGCATCGGGCTCCCTGCTCTGTGGGAAGCCTGCTTCTCCCTCTCCCACTCTCCCCGCTTGTGTTCCCTCTCTCGCTCTGTCTCTCTTCATGACAAGAAAAAATATTTTTAGTAATTGTACGGTGATAGATGCTAACTAGACTTACTGTGGTGATCATTTCGCAATATATACGAATATCCAATCATGTTGTACAACCTAAAGCTAAGACAACGTTATATCTCACTTTAAAAAGTTAAAAAATTCCTAGTATTTTTTATTCCCTTTCTTTAGAAACGTTCTGCCTGTACCTTTTAGCCCTCACTTCGCCCCATTTATTTGCCCGTTTTGTCCCCCCCACTTCAGCCCCTATTTCCTTTTCATTCGTTGGACGGCCAATTGCCTTCTCTTTTAACCTTTTGATTCCTTGGTTGTTTCCCCCTTTCTTCCCTTCTCCCCACTTTTTTACAGGCGCGTGTGGGAGTCTCCCTAGAATTCTTTACACCTTGCTCCCCTAACTCCGCCTTATTACTCTTTCCTCAATCTTTGGTCGCTCAGGTTACCTCTTTTCTTGCGGCCACGGACGACTACAGGCCCCTGGCCTTTTCGTTGTTTCATGACGAGCCAGAGCTCTTCTTCACCAACTGAACTCCCGCTCCAGTACCTAAGCCGTAGCCTCCCGCCATCCTTTCCCAAGGCGCCTGCGTTCCCCGGCAACCGGAGCCGCCGGGCAGTCTGGGAAGCAGGAAGAAGCGGCTCTTCCTGTAACAGTCTGCGAGAAGCTGTGAGAAGGAAAGGCGCCAAGACTTCTTCCCGCAAATAGACTACAACACCCAGCATGCTCTGCTACACTACCTCTCCGAGGTTCGCCGCTGTCGCCTCCAGCAGCGCAAGCGCAAAGGGATACGCCCTTTGAGGACTTCATTGCCCAAGGTGCATTGCCTTTAGGAGGGCTTGTCTTTCCGGCGAGGGTCAATGAGGTCTCCGCCTGGGGTCTGAGAGAACCGTAAACTCCGTTACCCAGCTTCCTTTGTGGAGGGCTGTTGCGCACTTCCGGTGGAAGGGCTGAGGAGAGGGGGTGGAGTTTACGGAGCCGGTGGGCGGTGGGCGGTGCTGCCGGTAGCTGGGTGCTGTCCAAAGGCACTGGGCGTCGCTAGGGGAGCGAGCTGTGACCGGTTGGGCCTCACTTGGCGTGGGACGAAGCTTAGGCTACTGTTTGTCTACGTGAGGCCTTCCCTTCATGTCGGCCCTCGAGAAGAGCATGCATCTCGGCCGCCTGCCCTCTCGCCCACCTCTCCCCGGCAGCGGGGGCAGTCAGAGCGGAGCCAAGATGCGAATGGGGTACGTGACCCATACCCCTTTTCCCTAGAGGCTAGGCCCCGGCCATTAGAGAATGGTGTCTCTGGGCGTTTAGAGCGCCATGGCAAGGGAAGCTAAGGATGGGAGAGAATATTGGCGGCGGCCTGGAGACATTTAGATGGTGTTGAAGGCGAATTTGGGAACTAGGGGAGGCGCCAAGTCGATGGAAATTTGAAGACATAGTATTGAAGGAAGGAGGGAATGAGGCAGATTGAGAAAGCTGAGAGGATCATTTAAGAGATGTAGGAGGCACCTCCAGAAGAAGTGATGGAGGAGGTTTGAGGAAAGGTAGTAGAGGTGACAAAAGTCGGGGAATATCTGTCGGAGAGGGTTGAGGGAAATGGAGAATGACTGAGAGAAAAGTTGAGGGGAATTAGGGGAACAACTAGGGAAAGATTTGGGAGTAGTAAGAAGACTGAAAGAACTAGATATTAGAAAAGCTGAGGGAGGGGTGCCTGGGTGGCTCAGTCGGTTAAGCGCGGTCTGCCTTCGGCTCAGGTCATGATCCCAGAGTCCTGGGATCCAGCGAGCCCCACGTGGGGCTCTCAGCTCAGCGGGAGCCTGCTTCTCCCTCTCCCTACCATTCCCCCTGCTTGTACTCTCTGTCAAATAAATAAGATTTAAAAAAAAAAAAAAAGAAGAAAAGCTGAGGGAAATGAGAACACCTGAGGCAGGGTTGAAGGAAAGAAAACTAGGGAGCAGAAGGTTTTAGTGCCTCTTTTATTTTATTTTATTTTATTTTATTATGTTATGTTTATCACCATACATTACATCATTAGTTTTTGATGTAGTGTTCCATGATTCAGGGAGCAGAAGGTTCTAGAGAGAGTTCCTAGAGGTGTAAGAGGCAGATTCAGAGAGTGAGGGGATGATTAGGAGATTAGATCTCTTATGGGAGAACTGAGAAAGCTTGAAAACAGGGCTAAGAAAAGATGGAGAATATAGCCAAGTAGACTGTTAAAGGTAATAGGAATGTGCTGAGGAGGGGAGGATGAGGTGCTTAGAGAGTGACCATGGACTCTAGAGATGGAGAAAAGACTGGGAACAGGGTTTAGTGAATGAAAGTGCTGCAGAGATAAGGTATGGGAAGCTTAAAGAGAATATTTGGGCAGTTGATTTTTGCCAGGCAAATAAGTCTGATGGAAGGTATATACTGGTTTGATAAGACTCAGAATTAATGAAGCATTCAGAGTAGCCAGTTAAAATGTTTTGGGGAAAACCATTTACTGGGAAAGGAGGAGCTTTGTTGAAGAGATAGGTTTGGGGAATTTTAGGTTGTTGAATGGCTTGTGCCAGATTAGGGGGTACTCAGGTGTAGGAGAGACGGGTATGAGTTGAACATGGGAGAGGTAATTACTAGAAAGCAGAGGGAATTGAATAGGCAGGTTTTTTTGAGGGGTATTTGTAGTATCAAATAGTATTCTGGAGACTAGTGACTGTAAAGAGAAAAGGGGTAGAAAGAATAGGTATGAGGTAGTCAAAAAGGTGTATTTGGGATTTTAGAGATGGGTTGATACATAGACTTGGAGTAAAGACTAGAGAGGAGAAACCTTAGTTTCTAAAGAAGTAATACGTACAAAAACTGATCAAAAAGGAGATGAGGATAAGAGATGCAGTACTGTGAAAGAAGGTACTTGGAATAAAGAGAAAGAAGAATCCCATAAATTAAAACAGTAGGGTAGAGAGCTGGTGAGAATTGGGGGGGGGGGTGTGAAAAAACCAGGGGAGGAAATTAAGAATTGGAGACCTGACTATGATACACAGTAGAAATGTGAGAAAACCTTAACAGAAGATAGATGTTGGATGCACAATGGAAAGAGGTAGTAGAAGGCCTCATATAAGGTAAAATGGAGATTGTTTTGGCTTTAGAAGACAGAAAGGTAAAACTGTAACATGAATAAGGAGGATCTGGGAACTGATCCATGATAGATTATTTGGGAAAATTAACCTGGAGTATAAAAATAAATGTAACATTTATTGTTGGTATGTGTCTTAATTGCTGCCTTTCTTAAACTAAAATTTGGTCCTTTAGTATACCAGCACTCTTCTGTAAAAATATTAGCTTTTTAATAACTATACATGCTACAGCTAGGTTTAGAGCTCAGCTTCTCACTTTGTTGAAATAAGTTCTCTGAAGATGAGAACTGAAAAGAAAAACACTAAGAGAAAATAAAGGGAAAATCTGCTGATTAGAAGATTGTATAATTTTTGGTAACTTACCCTCCTTAAATAGATGTTTTGGTCTGCTTTGTTAACTGCTTATCCTAGAAAATAAAGTTCTTTAGAAAAATCCTTCTTTATAATATTGTGAAGAGAAGAACTATGTTGGTGAATTTTATGTGCTCCTCAAGTGGCTTGTTTTCCTATGTTTTTCTTTTCTATTTCCTTACTAGAACATAGGCAAGCCTCAGCTGAGTCTAAAGTTAGTGGTAACAAAGACTCTCTCCCTGCCCTAGAAAAAGAGCTTTCATTTGAATATTTTTTGTTAATAAATAAGAAAACAAACTCAGGGTGCCTGGGTAGCACAGTTGGTTAAGCACCCAACTCTTGGTTTCAGCTCAGGTTATGGTTTCAGGGTCATGAGATGGAGCCCCGAGTTGGGCTCCATGCTTAGTGTGGAGTCTACTTGAGATTCTGTCCCTCTACCTCTCCCGCTTGTGCTCTCTCTCTCTCAAATAAATAATTAAATCTTTAAGAAAAAAAAAAAGAAAACTCAAATCTTCATACTAAGGCAGTAGAAGCTTAGTGGTAGGGCCATTAAAGACTAAGACTTGAGTGTCTGAGACCCATTATGTTTTTTGGATTCATAGTTGTTATCCTGGCAATACTTAATTTGAGTTGTGCGTCTTATTTCTTTCAAATACTCCAGCATTCAGCCTTTCCTCAGTCTTGATTTATGAAGTCTCACTTCAATTTTAAAGCATCGTTCTTTATTTCTCCTTTTATTCATTTATTTGCATTTTTCTTATCTACCCATCTTTTTCCATTTCCCCATCTCTTACTCTCAAGTTGGACCTGTTCCTTTGACAGTCTTTTATATGACTTACTCTTTCAACTCTTTCAATTCATAATCTCTCGCCTTTAATTTCATTAAACCTTATTTAGATGTGTTCGCATATTCAAAGTGGTTTTGAGTTTATGATTTTCCTTGAGTTTCCATAATTTAGTTTTTCAAATTAACTTAGTAACTCCAGAATATTGCTAGATATGTAATAATATCTATTATTATTGTATTGTAATGTAATAATAACAGTCACTTTCTTTTCCCAAGTAGGTACTTTGTGCCAGTCATTGTAGTAATAGCTTTATGTATATTTATTTAATCTGATCACAACCTTGCAAGGTAGATATTTCTCTGCATTTATAAGGAAATTCAGACTGAGATTAAAGGTCACCCAACTAGTATGTGGCAGAACCAGGATTCAATTGCTGTTTAGTCTCAAAACACCGCACTTTTTCTTGGGTTAAGGCCTGAAATCCTGGTTTCACTGTTCCTTGATAGAAGCCAGTAGATGATGCCAAAAACAGTGGTTTTGAACTTTTTTATTAAAGATTTTGGAGATGCTTTGGTTTGTGATCCCTACTTACAACTGGTATCTTAGTGTGTTAGAGTTGCCATAACAAAAATACCATACATTGGTTGGCTTATAAACAATAGGAATGCATTTCTCACATTTCTGGAGGCTTGGAAGTCCAAGATCAAGCTGCCGACAGATTCTGTGTCCAATGGGGACCACATGCTGGTTCATTGATGGCAGTCTTATTGCTGTGTCTTCACATGGCAGAGGAGGAAGGAAGCTCTGTGGCATGTTTTCTAAGGGCAGTAATCCCATTCATGAAGGCTATACTCTCATGACCTCATCACCTCCCAAGGCCCACTTCCAAATACCATCACATTGAACGTTAGAATTTAACATGAATTTGGGGCTGGACACAAACATTCAGTCTACAGTACCTGGGTGTGCTTGAGAGGAGTATGTTTTAAAAATCACTGCTTTAGGGCGCCTGGGTGGCTCAGTTGGTTAAGCGACTGCCTTCGGCTCAGGTCATGATCCTGAAGTTCCGGGATCGAGTCCCGCATCGGGCTCCCTGCTCAGCGGGGAGTCTGCTTCTCCCTCTGACCCTCCCCCCTCTCATGCTCTCTCTATCTCATTCTCTCTCTCAAATAAATAAATAAAATCTTTAAGAAAAAAAAAAAAATCACTGCTTTAGTACATGTTACCGTTAGAGAGACTATATAGATTATTAAAACCATTCGTTTTTCAACATGTTTTTGGTTTATCAATAGTACTACATTTCTGTAGTTACCCGTTAACATTTCTACAGAACTTTAACTGAAAGATATATTAGTGCCTTTTTGTATTATTTTATGAGATACATTAGGGCAGGGATTAATATTTTCTCTTAATGAGAAAACTAAAATGTTCTTTGACTTGCCTAAAAGCACAGAATCATCAAATGGCAGAAACAGGATTCAAACCCAGACTTCAGATTTTTAGTCCATTGTTGCTCTTGTTATACCTTGGTATAGAAATTGTTGTTTAAAGTGCTATAGATCTTTAAAAAAAAAAAAAAGTGATAAAAGATTTGAGTTTTTAAGCCCAGCTTGTGTATTTACTTTGGTCAAGTCATTTAACCTCTCATAGTCTTTTTTTCTTTTAATTTCTGCTTACTTTAGAGTTCTGTGAGAATGAGATAATACATGCAAAGCACTTATGCTTCCTGACACACAAGCTCTTAAGGAATGACAACTAATAAATTATGTTATATTGAGAACTGTGAGAAAGGCTTATTCTTTATGAAGTAGAAGCTCGCCTTTCAATTTTTTATGATGTCAGCTTTTTCCCTGTAAGCTTTATATTACTCATATCTGATTAGATAGTTCTTCATTCAACTTCTTAAATTTATAATGATATAAGGCCTCTTAGGAAGGCTTTAAGGAGCTATTCACACTAATGGAAAAATAAAGGACAAAGTGAAGTGACTTGCTCAAGCTCACATATTGAGTTACAAATCCTAGGATCTCTGTTTTTGTTACTTATTAGGTTTTTAAAAATTAAAATTCAGGGGCGCCTGGGTGGCTCAGTCGGTTAAGCGTCTGCCTTTGGCTCAGATCATGATCCCAGGATCCTGGGATCGAGCCCTGCATCTGGCTCCCTGCCAGCTGGGAGCTTGCCACTCCCCTGCTTGCGATCTCTCTCTCTCTCTCTCTCTCTGTGTCAAATAAATAAATAAAATCTTTTTCAAAAAAAATTTAAATTCACATAGCATAGAATTTACCCTTTAAGAGTATATAGTTCAATGGTTTTTAGTAAATTCATGGTTGTACAGTCATTTTCACTAATTTTAGATATTTTCATTATTGCATGAACTACTTACCTGCTAGCAGTTACTTCCCCCTACCCCATTCCCTGGGAACCACTAATCTATTTTCAGTCTTTAAGAATTTGCCTATTCTGGAGATTTCATATAAATGAAATCATGCACTAAGTGGCCTTTTGTGATTGGCTTCTTTCACTTAGTATGTTTTCAAGATTCATCCATGTTGTAGCATGTTATCAGTACATCACACCTTTTTATTGCTGACTGATGCTCCATTGTATAGATATCCCAAATTTTACTTATCAGTTGCTGAACACTTGGGTCGTTTCCATTTTTTTGCTTTTATGAATAATGCTGCTATGAACGTTCACATACAAATCTTTCTGTGGAAATATGTTTGGATTTCCCTTGCGTAAAATCTAAGAATGGAATTGCAGGGTCATATGATAAATTGTGTTTAACTTTTTTTTTTTAAAGATTTTATTTATTTATTCGAGACAGAGAATGAGAGAGACAGAGAGCACATGAGAGGGGGGAGGGTCAGAGGGAGAAGCAGACTCCCTGCCGTGCAGGGAGCCCGATGCGGGACTCGATCCAGGGACTCCAGGATCATGACCTGAGCCGAAGGCAGTGGCTTAACCAACTGAGCCACCCAGGCACCCAATTGTGTTTAACTTTTTAAGAAACTGCCAAACTGGGGCGCCTTGGTGGCTCAGACAGTTAAGCGTCTGCCTTCGGCTCAGGTCATGATCTCAGGGTCCTGGGATCGAGCCCTGAGTCAGGCTCCCTGCTTAGCGGGGAGGCAGCTTCTCCCTCTCTGTCCGCCCCTCCCCCCTCTCTCAAATAAATAAATAAAAATCGTTAAAAAAATGATGTCTTGGGGCATCTGAGTGGCTCAGTTAGTTAAGCGTCTGCCTTCAGCTCAGGTCATGATCCCAGGGTACTGGGATCGAGCCCTGCATCGGGTTCTCTGCTCAGCGGGGAGTCTGCTTCTCCCTCTGCCCCCCCAACTTGTGCTCGCTTTCTCTCTCTTTCTCTCTCGCTCCATCTCAAATAAATAAAATCTTTAAAAAAATGATGCCTTTATCATGTACCAAATTTTCACATAGATTTGGATCTGTTACGTTTCTTTTTTTTTCCTATTAGCCTGCCTATTTATTTATGTGCCATTACTACACCTTAATTACAGAGGCATTTTTTGATATGTTTTAGGAGATGGTAGAGGTAGCTTACCCCTCATTCTCTTTTAAGATAAACTTTTTTTTTTAAGTTTGGTTGACACACAATGTTATGTTGGTTTCAGGTGTACAACATAGTGATTCCACAAGTCTGTACTTTATCCTATGCTAAACACAAGTGTAGCTACCATCCATCACCATACAATGCTATAGTACCATTGACTATATTCCCTATGCTGTTCCTCTTATTCCCCGTGACATTTTCATTCCATAACTGGAAGCCTGTATCTCCCATTCCCCATACCCATTTTGCCCATCTCCCCATTCCCCTCCCTTCTGGCAACCATCAGTTTGTTCTCTGTATTTATGGGTCTTTTTCTGCTTCTTGTTTGTTTATTCATTTGTTTTTTAGAGTCCATATATACGTGAAATCATGTGGTATTTGTCTCTCGGTCTTATTTATTTCACTTAGCATAATACTCTCTAGGTCCACCCATGTTGTTGGCAGATGGCGAGATCTCATTCTTTTTTATGGCTGAGTAATACACAAATAAAGGTTCTAATCAAACTAGTACCAGAAAAAAAAAGTCCTCAGAGTATTTTTATTGGGATTATGTTAAATATGTAAATTAACTTAGAATAAACATTTTTATGATGTTGAGTCTTTTCTGAGGAAATATGATGTCTTTGAATGTGTATGAATCCCTTTTGAAGGAAAAATATTTCAGATGCCAAGTATTGGCCTAAGTTATATCTAATGTAATGTCAATTATGTACAAAATAAAACTACGGATAAATTCTTTATGTATAAGTAAATACCATATTACTCTTATATAATTAAAAAAATCAATAGATAATACTATTTAAATACAGTTGGACCTACAAAACTCCCCAAATTCAAATTAGCAGTATTACATTAATGTGAAATAATCGTATTTGCTGTTAACAATTTACTGTGCTCTAAGCCAAAAGGATATTTATTATTAATAGGAAATTCCAGAGTTGATTTAGTCATGCAACTATATCATTAAGGACCCCGTGCATCCTTAATTTTGCCATCCTTAGAAATGTTGGATTTTCCTTTTCTTGCTTGTCATCTTTTGGTTGTAAGATGGCTGCTGCAACTCTACTTTCATCTTATCTTTATTCCATTTTTCCACATAACAAAGGAAGGAACAGAAGCAAAGGCCTCTTCCTAGCTAGGCTTGTCTTTTTTTTACTTTCGTTTCTGGAAAGGGAAATTCCCCAGCCAATTTTTCCCTTAAGTTTCATTGTCCAGAACTGGTTTACATTTGCATCCTAAGACCAATCACTGGCAGTAGGGAATGGAATTACTATGACCAGTTTAGACCAATTCTCATTCATTCCCTTGGGCTGGAGGAAGGATAACAAGGTATCTCCACTAGCTACTAAAACAATCTGAAATTCTGCTAGGAAATAGAGAGTGGTGAGAAGTGGAGAGGAATGTCTAGAGTAGACAGTAAAGGGCATGTAATCCAAGGCCTGATGTTAGCAAGTGGGGGAGACTGATCTTTTGACTGCACATTCTCTACTGTTTTCACTGCAGCACAGGTATAGAAGTAATCGATCTCTTTCTCTCCCCCTTTTCTCCCTTTCCATCTTGTGCCAGGTTTGAGCCCCTTGATCTGAGCACTTCTGAGTAAATGTCCCTTTTTCCATTGTTGCTAGGCTTATTTTATTTTTTTTTTAAATGTTTTTATTTTTATTTATTCATGAAAGTCAGAGAGAGAGAGAGAGGCAGAGGCAGAGGGAGAAGCAGGCTCCCCGCCTAGCAGGGAGCCCGATGCGGGACTCGATCCCAGGACCCTGGGATCATGACCTGAGCCGAAGGCAGACGCTCAACCATCTGAGCCACCCAGGTGCCCCTGTTGCTTGGCTTATTACTAGCAAATCTATTTCTTCTTAGTGTCTGCAAAATTGGATAATTGGATTTTGTTTTTAAATGTAATGAGCCCTCATTACGTTACGTTACTTGATGTCAGATTGGAGAAAACACTTCTGGTTGGTTAGGGAAAACTTATTCCTTCATGTCATAAATTAGTTGTTTGGTTTTTTTTTTTCAGAGAAGAAAGTTTTAATTAATAGTGCTGTTTAAAAACTGTATGCCACACTTAAATGTTCTTCAA
>NC_138379.1:47922091-47958570 GCF_054177405.1 Leptonychotes weddellii
CGCTCTTGCATGCACATATGCGTACATGTACTCTCTCTCAAATAAATAAATAAATCTTCAAAAAAAAATGAAAGAGGTTATGTTGAAAATTCCAGTCATCCAAACCATAGGAGAAGGCTGAAGTTGTTTACTATCACTCCTTTTCCACCATGCATCTATGTGTGTTCTTTGCTATGGACTTTTTCTGGGTGTAAGTGGAAATCCTGTCTTTGTTGCTAATAAGCCATGTGGCTCTTGTCAATTTATCTTTCCTCTTTCTGGGACTCACTATCATGGTGTAGTAGAAAGAGCATTTTGGAACCAGACATACACTTGAGTTTAAATCCAAGCTCCAGTGCTACTGAAAGTGGCTCTGGGCAAATCATTTTACATTTGAGACTGTATTTCCTTGTCTTTAAAATGGGGAAACTTTCCTTGCAGAACTCAGAATTCTGTTTGACACATAATAGGCAGCTAATAAATCATTCCTTTCCATAAAGCAAGATTTAGGTGAGATGATCTCTAATAGTCTGATCCAGTGTGTAGTTTTTAGAATCTTTAACTCTGCTGCTTTAATAACATGCCCTTATCACTAGTGATAAACACTCCAAACTGCCGCAACCCAGACAGCCATCTGGTTACCTTCTTTCCATTCCCTTCAAAGTGTTCCTTATGAAGACTTTTTTTTTTTTTTTTTTTAAGCAGTGATGCCTTGATTTAAATAGCTGGCTGCAATTAAACTTCAGTATTTTGCCTCCACTACAAGACTCCTAGACTAGAGAATTTGTGACAACAGTGACTAGGACTGCTACTGTGCAGCTCGTGACTCATTCATAACTCCCTTAACAGATTGAAACAGCCTAGTAGATGTTGAAATTATTATGCCTATTTGGATTTGAGACATTCACTTCAAAACATACAACTTCTCTTATTCCTTGTTCTCTAAATGTGCAGGGAAAAATTTTCCTCCCTTCCTCCTATTCTCCCCTCCGCTTCTTTTTTTCCTGAGCAGTTAATCATATAGTTTTGTTGGTGGTGGTCAGATCTCCTAGTAGCATCATCACATAGTAGGCAAGCAGCACATCTCTGCCCCCATAGCCTTCTGTAGTATAACACTTCCCCTTCTGACTTGTAATTATTGGTTGACTGACTACTCTTCAAGACTGGGAGCTTCTTAAGGGGAGAAGTTGTATCTTAATTTCCCTGTTTTCAAGCATGCTGGCTACTTAAGTGCTGAGTTGTCTTAGACCTATTTGGCCTCATTTTGTAAGAACAATCTTGTTTCTTCACCAGTTCCATAAAGATGGCATAACTAAACTTATATTCCCTTTCTTCTGAAAGCTGTTTCACTTCATGAAATGATGGAATCTATACTTTATTTTAGCACCAGCACTTAGGCAAATTGTGTTGTGCTTCCAAATACCTTGTCTTAATTTGAAATTTAAAATACTCATATGGTTGAAGCTGATGCCTGCAATTAGTCTCTCTCTCTCTTTTTTAAGATTTTATTCATTTGTCAGAGAGAGTACAAACAGGGGGAGCAGCAGTCAGAGGGAGAAGCAGGCTCCTCGCCAAGCAAGGAGCCCAAAGTGGGACCCAATTCCAGGACTCTGGGATCATGACCCTAGCCGAAGGCAGACATTTAACAGACTGAGCCACCCAGGCATCCCCAGTTAGTCTCTTACATGTAAAGATTTATGTCTGGTTTTGGTTTTATTTTATAACAATTTATGTCTTCTTTTGTGATTCCCCAAACCTGAAAGCAATTTTATTACTATAAGAGAAAAAGTGTCAATTAGCAATTTTTTATGGAAAACCTGCATTTTATAGGATTGGGTTTTTTGCCCTTGCTCAATTTATCCCTTATTCTCTAAGAGTGAAGACTATTTTCCAAGGAGATGATACCTGCACATTGGTGACTCTAACTAAAGTGTAGGGATCAGAGCAAGCAGTCTATCTACTGTTAAAGCCTCATGTTCCAGGCAATGGTAGTTCCCTAAATGTTTCTTGAACTTACTAACTGCCAAGTTTATTTTACTTGCAATGCGTCCCATTTCACTTTTCTAGTCCTACAAAATCCATGAAGTTCTTTCAGACTATTCTAGCTCATTCAGTTGTTCTATTCCTCCTCTGAGCTCTGTTGCACTTTTTGTCATTTCTACTCACTTGTCAATTATTGGGCATTAGTACTTGGTATTGCATTTTTTTAATTGTTACATAAAATTTATCATAATTTTTATGGTAATATAATTTGGCAATTACCATAATTAATTATCATAATTTTATTTTATGGTAAGTTTTTTAACCCCAATAAAATGGAAGGTCTGGAGCGCAGGGGCCTTTGTTTTTTTTTCTTTGCATCTTCTACAGTAGCATAGTTAGGTAAATGTTTTTATAAGATTTCATTTAATGGACATGTGGCACACAACATTTGTTTAAAATGAGATCCTAAAGCTTTTCTTGACCATTCAGCCTGCAGTGATCTTTCCATTTTCTGTCCTTTCTGTCCTATCATTTATACCAGAGATTGGCAAACTTTTCTGTAAAGGGCCAGATAGTAACCATTTTATGGTTTGCCAGCAGTATAGTTTCTGTAGCAGCTACTCAGCTCTGCTGAGTATGGTGAGAGCAGCCATGGACAATATGTAATTGAATATGATTGTGTTCTAACAATACTTTTTTTGTGGACACTGAAATTTGAATTTCATGTAATTTTCTAATGTTATTTAATATTATTCTTTTTTCTTTTCTCCTAGCTTTTAAAAATGTAAAGACCTTTCTCAGCTCATGAGCCATACAAAAACAGGCAATGGCTGGATTTGCCTGTAGGCCATAGTTTGCCAACCCTATATCAATACTATTTATTTTGTACTTCTGCTGTAGTAGAAAGAATATAGGTTTTAAATCAACAAACTAGGATTCCCTTTCTGGCTTTACTACATACTACTTAACTAGTATAAGCTTGACTTTATTTTCTTAAAATGTGGGCAATACTAAATATAACATTATATGTTAATTATACTTCAATACAAACTTTTTAAAAATTTTAATGTGGGTAATACTAGCCTTATCAATAAGGCTAGTTGTTTTTGAAAAGAGATAATGTATACGTAGAATCATTAAGTTATAAAACTAGATAATGGAAACCTATTTACTATAATTTATGAATTCTAAGATACATTTCTTTTTGTATTTGAAATGATAGTGTCTTAACAATTGCTGTTGGGGCAACCTGGGTGGCTCAGTCATTAAGCGTTGGCCTTCCGCTCAGGTCATGATCCAGGGGTCCTGGGATTGAGCCCTGGGTGGGGCTCTGTGCTCAGCGGGGAGCCTGCTTCTCCCTCTCTCACTCCCCCTCTCACTCCCCCTGCTTGTGTTCCCTCTCTTGCTGTCTCTCTCTCTCTGTCAAATAAATAAAATCTTTTAAAAAACACAAAAAACAATCGCTGTTGGTCAAGTAACAGCCTTGTCTTGGTTCTCTCCACTTGTATGAGCAGACACCAAAACCAGCATCAAAACTTGCAAAGTAGGTGTTGGTAGCTTGGAAGAAAATCCTGGAGACAAAAGTGGAGTACTCTCTTAACCACTAAAAACTGACTGGTTGTGAGAAGGAGTGGGTATTCAATCAGGTGAGTTAAGCATTATTCCTAAAGTTAGATTCAAAAAGTAATATAGCTCTCCACATAACGGTAAAGTCAGCATATGAGCTGGTGTTTAAATTTTAAGAAACATTCCATTACTAATGTTCTTGTGAGGCACAGACGACTATATAAGTCAAAGTGATTCAAAAGAGAATAGAACTCTCAGTATGAAGAAATTGGTTAGAAATATTTTAAGAGAAATATTCCCTCATTAATACTTAATGAGAGGAAAACTCTCATTTTCCTTTATTTATACCCATAAATGATATATGTTGAATCAGTGTAAGTAAGCAATTTAAAATGAATTCTAAGTGGTCAGGTGTGTCTTATTTTAATTGGTAGCTTTTTTCTTAGTGTTACGTAAAATTATAGTTCATCTTACTTTTGACAATACTGTATATATACAGTATTTTATCTGTTCTCCTAACAACTACATTGCGATCTACTTGTTTAGTTTTCTCTAATTTAATTGTAAACTCCTGTGTTTTATTTACTTGCCTCAAAGTGATTAGCACACAGGAGCTCAGTAAACATTTGATGAATGAATGAATGATACTCTAATACAGTGGACACATGATGTTTCCAATAGTTTAAAATTGTCCACCCTGAATTTAGTAGGGAAGGAAGAGCCATAGATTTGTGGAATATAGAAATGAGATTTTAAAACTGTAATTATTGACAGTGTGCAAAGATGAACTTGTGCCCTATTTATATCCTTCTATCTTCATTCTATTAAGAAAATTTAAAAAAAGAAAATATAGCTCAGATCATTAGGAGGATTAAATTTAGATAATGCTTGTAAAGTGCTTAGCACAAATACATGAGTGATTTGTTTCATTTAATCCTTCTCACCCCTTTAATTAAATCAGCTTTTCCTTAAGCTTAAGAACCATGGTTCAAGATATATTAAAATCACTTCAAATTCACTTTTCTGTGTTAATCACTTGAACTACATTGTTAATAGCTGAATTTCATCACAAATAGCATTTTATCATATTATATGGCTAAGTAGGCTTGGGGGTAGAACCACCCAGAGAATTTACAAATATTTCATAGTAGTGTTAATCAGAGAAAATGTGCTTCAGTTTTCCCAACCATTACTTTACAGACCTTGGGAATATAAACCCATTTTTAAGTTGTAGAATCTCTATACTAACATTTTTCTTACTGAATATCGGGAAGTTTCAATCTCCTATTTGGTAATGAGAGAAATTACTTTCCCAATCCAGATCATTATTTAATAAGGACAGTATTTCAGATTTTTATAACATTTAAGAAAATCTTCACACCGGACATCATCATTGTGAATCCTTCCCTGACCTGATTCCATTCCCATCAGTGTCCCAAACAGGATTGGATGTGCCATCTATGAGTTTTCATGGTATGCTAGGCTTATTTCTGCCCAAGCTTTAGTGTACAGTGACTGTTTACTTACTTATTTTCTCCTAGGCATGAGCTTTTTGAGGGCAAGAACCAAGTTTTATTAATCAGTGGGAACTTCTGGCCTGCTGATTTCCCAAATGCCCACGAAGTATATCAGGGCCTGCCATAAAGGGCATACTCAAATATCACTTTAATTGAATTGGAATTAAATTAGTTGATTATATAAGCAAATCGTGACTGGAAAGAGGCTCTAGAATTGCCCTAAATATATTTGAAATGAAATACCTTATGAAATATGTCTCATATTCTACATTATTATGGTATTCAGGTGAGTCTGAGAAGGGAGTTATATGGTGGTTGTTTCTGAACTATATACTTACTAGAGTCTTCTATATGGACTTTTATTGGATTATAAACTCTGACTCCAAACCTGCTTGCCTTCTTCCTGTTGTGGTACTGTCTAAACAGAATAGTAGCTTACATAAGTTCTGATCCCTGAGTATAGCTACAAACATTGATTATAAGAGTAAACAGCTACAATTAGCCCTTGTAAAACATCAAAAAAGCCTTATACTCTGTCTGCTTTCTTGCTTTCATTACTGATATCTCAGTGATTGTGTTTTTGTTTGAGGCCAGATCATTGTACTAAAATTTTCATATCTTTTTTTCTCTTTACTTTTAGGGTTTTGGAAAAATAAATTATTAATTAAGTTGGGTAAGTGGCAGAAATAAAATTGAGAAATTTTTCTAAACCTAAGTAAAGCAGAATTCTTTTATTATCAGAGGTATAAGATTACAGTTCTTCCATGCTGCAGCAATCTGTCTTCATCCATCCATTCAAAATGAAGTATATATATATATTTTTAAAGATTTTATTTATTTTATTTGAGAGAGAGAATGAGAGAGAGAGAGAGCACATGAGAGGGGGGAGGGTCAGAGGGAGAAGCAGACTCCCTGCTGAGCAGGGAGCCCGATGTGGGACTCGATCCCGGGACTCCAGGATCATGACCTGAGCTGAAGGCAGTCGCTCAACCAGCTGAGCCACCCAGGCGCCCCTGAAGTATATATTTTTGTGTGATCTGACTCAGCAGGTTGGAAGTTCCTGTGGACTAAATATCTTATTTGAAAGTGGTCTTAAGTGAGGTAATGATGCAGTTTTGGAATATAGGTGAGGTTCAGTTAGGTGGAGTCCGGAGCCGACGACCAAAAAAGAATTCTTGAGGCGTGTTTGGTGCAAAATGGTGGTTTATTAAAGCACGGGGACAGAACCCATGGGCAGAAAGAGCTGCTGCCCTGTGGTCTTGAGGAGTGGCTGATTATATACGCAGGAGTTGGGGAGGTGAGGACAAAAGGGGGTGTCCAGAAGGACTGTCATATGCTAAAGACTCTCAGGATACTGGAGGCCTGGTTACTGTCAAGCCAAGGTTGTTTTTCCCTCTAATAGGCACTAATATGAAGACAGTTGGGAGTTTCCTGGAGGAATGTTACGTTCCTCCTATCACACGTCCTTGTCAATGGGCTTCAGGTTCAAAAGAAATTCAATTTTATTTACATTTCCTTCTGCCTCAGCCTCCCTTAATTTTATGGAGGAGAGGGTGATGTTAGGGCTTCAGGAAACTGAGTTATGGGTCTCTTGGAAGTTAGGCTATTGATAAGAAAGCTTCTTCCTTGTAAATCACTAGGACATTTTTTTTTTTTAAGATTTTATTTATTTATTTGACAGAGACACAGCGAGAGAGGGAACACAAGCAGGGGTAGTGGGAGAGAGAGAAGCAGGCTTCCCGCGGAGCAGGGAGCCCGATGTGGGACTCGATCCCAGGACTCTGGGATCATGACCTGAGCTGAAGGCAGACGCTTAACAACTGAGCCACCCAGGCGCCCCTCTCTAGGACATTTGTAAACTGAGGGAGACTCCTGTCCTGCAGGACTGTGCTCTCTATCAGTTAACCATTTGTTTTTCCTTTAGGGCAGCCAGGAGTGCTTGAGGAATGTCACATATATCCCAAAGTGTGGGGGGAGGGGTGTAGGGTGCCAGCTTCGGCTTTGTCCTAAGCTTGCCTTCTGTTCCCTCATCAGTAAGCCTTCATTCAGTTGCTTGAAACCACATCATATATGGAGCCATAAGTATCCTGTCCTGTCTAATGCAGGACATTGTGGTAAATGCTATTTTCATTTTTGGATTCCATGATGCCCAATTAACAACATTCACCAGTGGCTAACAAAGAAAACTAATAGGAATAGAATCTAGGATTTCAATCCCATGGTAAATCAGTATTTATTAACTTAGAGCTCTTTAAAGATTTTATTTATTTATTTGACAGAGAGAGAGACAACGAGAGAGAGAACACAAGCAGGGGGAGTGGGAGAGGGAGAAGCAGGTTTCCTGCAGAGCAGGGAGCCCAATGCAGGGCTCGATCCCAGGACCGTGGGATCATGACCTGAGCCGAAGGCAGACGCTTAATGACTGAGCCACCCAGGCGCCCCAACTTAGAGCTCTTTAAAATGGCCTCTTATGTTCTCTCTTTGTGAATGGCATCAGAGAAACTTGAAAGTTGTCTTTGATTCTTCCTTCTCACTCCACCTTCCTGCTCTGTCCCATTGCCATCTACATTTGTAAACCTTGACTTTTTCTTTTCTTTTTTTTTTTAAGTTTTATTTATTTGACAGAGGGAGACACAGCGAGAGAGGGAACACAAGCAGGGGGAGCGGGAGAGGGAAAAGCAGGATTCCCTCTGAGCAGGGAGCCTGATGCAGGATTCGATCCCAGGACCCTGGGATCATGACCTGAGCCGAAGGCAGACACTTAACGGCTAAGCGCCCCAACCTTGACTTTTTCTTTAGTTTCCGTGGTACTCAGGCTTGCTACTAGGGCCCTCTGCCAGTCACTACCGCCACAGCAGGAACTAATCCTCTTTCACCTCTTCCTGGGGATTTCTGCTTGCTCATTGCTAGCTTGGGTGATTTCAAGAATGGAGAACCTAGTATTATTTTGAGGGTAGTATTGAAAACTGAAGGAAGTAACCCTGAGAATAAGATTTTAGCTCAGCTGCTTTGTGTCTTGGATGAGTTATTTAACTTCCCTTGGCTTTAGTTTTCTCATTTGCAAAATAGGAATGGCTACCCCAGAGAGTTGTTGTAGAAATTAATTCATTTATTTATCTCCATTCTCTTATCAAATCCTATTAATTTATGGTAGAGTAATTTGGAAAAAGGAATACTACCAAAGGACAAATAGAGGAGAGAAGATAGGCTACCAAGATTTAGGAAGATAGCAGATTGACTGTTAACTAACAGAGAAGAGCAAACTGAAAACTACCTGCAGAAGGAGAATGAAAGTACAGGCTAATCCATATCATAACCCCATACAGGCTCAGGAATTGTAGGTGCTGAGTACCTTGGAAAGGGGGCTAAAGCAGGAGGATTGATTGAAAATCTGTATAAAGCAGCTTTAGACTCCCAGATCTCCTTTCCCTCAGTGTGACAGTTAACTTCTAGAGAAAATGAACCGGAGTGTCTCTGGACTCAGAGTAGGTATGTGACAACAAAGGTAAAGCAACAGGATGAGAGCAGGGGTTAAGCGAAGATATACATTCTGTCTTCTAGACACACTCATGGCTTGCTCCCTCACTTTCAGGTCTTTGCTTAAAGGTGCCTTCCCTAACCACCTGATTTAAAACTACAGCCCTTCCTAACCCGGCATTTTTTGTCCCCCTCCCCCCACCCTTCACCCCCCGGCTTAATTTTTTTCCGTGACACCACTACCTGACAAATTTTTACTTATGTCTCCTTCTATTGGAGTGCAAACACCAGAATAGTAGGGAGTTTTGTCTGTTTTGTTCACTGAAGTATCCCCAGTACTTAAAATAGTATCTTGTAGGTGCTCAGTGAATGTTTGTTGAATGAGTAAACAAATGAGACTATTCAGATCTTTTCCCAGAAGGTTAACAGCTAGTCTTTTTTTTTTTTTTTTTAAAGATTTCACTTATTTATATGACAGAGAAAGACACAGCAAGAGAGGGAACACAAGCAAGGGGAGCGGGAGAGGGAGAAGCAGGCTTCCCGCCGAGCAGGGAGCCTGACGCGGGGCTTGATCCCAGGACCCTGGGATCATGACCTGAGCCGAAGGCAGACGCCCAACGACTGAGCCACCCAGGCGCCCCTAACAGCTAGTCTTATGTCCCCAGGCAGGAGATTGGAGGATTTCTGTCTGGAGAAATGACTGGCCTAAGAGAAAAGACAAGCATTGATGTTTGGGGGAAGAGTCCCCTATTTAAAAGGTTACATCTCTACTTATTAACTGTATAGTCATATTCAATAGTCAGCAAGCCCTGTTCTCTCATAGAATCACCAGTTATCTAGGGAAAGCCTTTAACACAAAAGACAGATACCAAGGCAAAATGAGAAAAAGGAAATAATAATGCATAGAACAAAAGAAAATCCTTAAAAAAACTAGTATCTCTTGTCAGAGAGACAAGAGACAATATGGTATCTATGAAACAAGAATAAGACGCTCTTAAAAAAGGGGGGGACCTGGTTTCAGAGAACAAGAAATAGCTGTTGAGAATGAAATTATGTATAGTAGATATAAATTCAGTAGAAGAGAAAGTTTAAGGAATCTTCTAGACGGTCGCATGTTCTAGTTTAAGATTAAAATTTAGAAATATGGGAGATAAAAAGATTCTTAGTAAAAAAAATCTCAACAATAGCACCTTGCTTAGAAGATGATAGAAAAATGCCTTAAATTTTGAGAATATCTAGCCTAGAATTGATTTGACTAGTATCTGCCTACAACATCTTTGTCTCTTTTACATAGTATATAGCTGGAATTAAAAAAAAAAAAAATCTCCTCTGAGGATATTTGTTTCAGATCAGCTTCATTTTTTTGCATGGATTATCCTAGAGAATATTCTAGTGAGTTTAGTCTATCCTTGATATATTTGGGTTTATTTCTTTGATCTTATTTTGTATTTTGTTCCATCTGACCTGGCTTCTCATTCTATTTTTTTAAATTTATAATCTATTCTTTGAGTGGTTACCTTAACATTTTTTGGTAACAGTTTTATTGAGATGAAGTTCACATGTCATACAACTGACCCATTTAGAGTATACATTTTTTTTTAGCATGGTAACATAGTTCCACAATGAATTTTGCAACATGTTCAGCACCCTAAAAAGAAATCCTCATACCCATTAGCAGTCAGCCCTCAGGTTCCCTCAAACCTCCCAGCCCTAGGCATCTACTAA
This sequence comes from Leptonychotes weddellii, assembly GCF_054177405.1. Classification (NCBI taxonomy): domain Eukaryota; kingdom Metazoa; phylum Chordata; class Mammalia; order Carnivora; family Phocidae; genus Leptonychotes; species Leptonychotes weddellii. Next base: position 47,932,339 of record NC_138379.1, read on the forward strand.
TCTAATTCCTATCTATAGATTTACCTAATTTGGACATTTACCATAATGGAATTATATAGTGTATGTGATCTTTTGTGATTGGCCTCTTTCACTCAACATAGTATTTTCACTCAACAAGTTGTAGCAGGTTGTAAAACTTCATTCCTTTTTATTGGCGAATGATATTCCGTTGTTTGGATATGAGATTTTATTTATCCATTCAGTGGTTGATGGACATTTGAGTTGTTTCTACATTTTAGCTATTACAAACAGTGCCGCTGTGAACATTCGTATACATGTTTTAAGGTGGACATTTGTTTTCATTTCCCTTGGGTATACCTAGGAGTGAAATTGCTGGATCACATGGTATCTCTCAGTGTTTAATCTTTTGAGGAACTGACAAACTATTTTTCTTTTTTTTTTTTTGACAAACTATTTTTCAAAGCGGCTGCACCATTTTATATTCTCATCAGCAATATATGTGGGTTCTAATTTTCCACATCCTTAGCAATACTTGTTATTATTGATCTTTTTGTTTATAGCCATCCTGGTTGTGTAAAGTGGTTCTTCATTGTGGTTTTGATTTGCATTTCTCTAGTAACTAATGATGCTGTATATTTTTTTATGTTCTTATTGGCCATTTGTAGGTGTTCTCTGGAGAAATGTGTATTCTAATCATTTGCTCATCTTAAAAAATGGGTTATTAGTCTTTATACTGAGTTGTGAGTTTTTTATATATTCTAGATATAAATCCCTTATCAGATCTATGATTTGCAAGTGTTTTCTTCCACTCTGTGGGTTGTCTTTTCATGTTTTTGATGGTGTTCTTTGAAGCACAAACATATTTAATTTTGGTAAGTTCAATTTATCTTTTCTTGTGCTTTTGGTATCATAGCTATGAAGCCATTGCCTAACCCAGAATCATGAAGATTTATGCTTATGTTTTCTTCTTGGAGTTTTATAGTTTTAACTCTTATCTGTTGGTCTGTGATCCATTTTAAGTTAATTTCTGTGTATGATGTGAGGAATGGGTCCACTTTCATTCCCTTGTATGTGAATATCCAATGAAAAGACTCCTCTTTCCCTACTGACTTATCTTGGCATTCTTTTCAGGGATCAATTGATCATAAATGTTTAGATTCATTTCTTAACTCTCAATTCCATATTGATTTATATATCTGTCCATATATCAGTACCACACTGTCTGGATTACTGTAGCTCTGTAGTAAGTTTTGAAATCATGAAATATGAGTCTTCCAACTTTGTCTTTCTTTAAAAAATTGTTTTGACTATTTTGGGTTCCTTGAATTTCCATATGAATTTTAGGATAAGCTTGTCAATTTCTGCAAAGAAGCCAGATGTAGTCTTGATAGGTATTGCTTCGAATCCGTAAATCATTTTCGGGAGCATTGCCATTTTAACAATATTAAATCTTCTGATTCATGAATGTGGCAGGTGCCTTTGTATTTATTTATGCCTTCTTAAATTTCTTTCAGCAACATTATGTAGTTTTCAGTGTATAAGTGTTGCATTTCTTTGTTTAAATTTATTTCTAAGTATTTTTTTCTGATCAATGGTATTATAAATAAAATTGTTTTCTTAATTTCATTTTGGATTGTTCATTGCAAAGTTATAGAAATACAATTGATTTTTGTATATTGATCTTGTGTTTTGCGACCTTAGTGAATTTGTTAACCAGTTCTTACAGTTTTTTTTAATGGATTTCTTAGATTTTGCCCGAGGCATTTAAACATGAGTACTTAATCTATAGAAGTCCCAAGTTTAATCAATATTCCTGACATTCTTCTGAAATAATACAAAGACTTTAGAAATCTGTGGCAGCCAGAATAATGGCACCTCAAAGATGCTCAGGTTCTATCTATAAAATATTTATTATTTTACATGGCAGAGGAAAATTAAGGTTGTTAATCAGTTGACTTTGAAATAGATTATCCTGGGGCACCTGGGTGGCTCAGTTGGTTAAGCATCTGCCTTCTGCTCAGGTCATGATCCCAGGGTCCTGGGATCGAGTCCCTTATTGGGCTCCCAGCTCAGTGGGGAGCCTGCTTCTCCCTCTCTGCTGCTCCCCATCTTGTGCTCTCTCTGTCAAATAAATAAATAAAATATTAAAAATAAAATAGATTATCCTGAATTGGGGTGGGCCCAATGTAATCACATGTGTCCTTTATTTTTTTAAAGTTTTATACTAAAACTATAATATGTAGCTTTTTTTTTTTTTACAAATTGTTAGACATAATAATTCATCTCTCTGTTAGTTCAAAATTTTAGAATTGACTTGGATTCTACTATCAGTCATCTTCCATATCTTGAACATTCCTGAGATTTGTTGATTGCCTTTTTTAAAGGTCTTTCTATGTTTTCCTCCTTTTTAATTCCATTACCAGTCTAGACTCCCCTCTTCTTTTTGTTTTTTTAATTTTATTTTATTATGTTATGTTAGTCATCTTACATCATTAGTTTTTGATGTAGTGTTCCATGAATTATTGTTTGCGTATAACACCCAGTGCTCCATTCAGTATGTGCCCTCCTTAATACCCATCACCAGGCTAACCCATCCCCACACCCCCCTCCCCTCTAAAACCCTCAGCTTGTTTCTCAGAGTCCATAGTCTCTCATGGTTCGTCTCCCCCTTCGATTTCCCCCCCCTTCATTTTTCCCTTCCTACTATCTTGTTTTAGAGGTACAGGTCTGTGATTCATCAGTCTTACACAGTTCACAGTGCTCACCATAGCACATACCCTCCCCAATACCCATCACCCAGCCATCCCATCCCTCCCACCCCCCACCACTCCAGCAACCCTCAGTTTGTTTCCTGAGATTAAGTATTCCTCATATCAGTGAGATCATACGATACATGTCTTTCTCAGATTGACTTATTTCGCTTAGCATAATACCCTCTAGTTCCATCCATGTCGTTGCAAATGGCAAGATTTTTTGGTGGCTGCATAATATTCCATTGTATGTATGTATTGTATGTATGTGTATATATATATGACATTTTCTTTATCCATTCATCTGTTGTTGGACATCTTGGCTCTTTCCATAGTTTGGCTGTTGTGGACATTGCTGCTATAAACATTGGTGTGCACGTACCCCTTCGGATCACTACATTTGTATCTTTGGGGTAAATACCCAGTAGTGCAATTGCTGGATCGTACGGTAGCTTCTATTTTCGACTTTTTGAGGAACCTCCATACTGTTTTCCAGAGTGGCTGCACCAGCTTGCATTCCTACCAACAGTGTAGGAGGGTTCCCCTTTCTCTGCATCCTCCCCAACATCTGTTGTTTCCTGACTTGTTAATTTTAGCCATTCTGACTGGTGTAAGGTGGTATCTCATTGAGGTTTTGATTTGGATTTCCCTGATGCGGAGTGATGTTGAGCACCTTCTCATGTGTCTGTTGGCCATTTGGGTGTCTTCTTTGGAAAAAATGTCTGTTCATGTCTTCTGCCCATTTCTTGATTGGATCATTTGTTCTTTGGGTGTTGAGTTTGAGAAGTACTTTATAGATTGTGGATACTAGCCCTTTATCTGATATGTCATTTGCAAATATCTTTTCCTATTCTGTCGGTTGTCTTTTGGTTTTGTTGACTGTTTCCTTTTCTGTGCAAAAGCTTTTTATCTTGATGAAGTCCCAATAGTTCATTTTTGCCCTCGCTTCCCTTGCCTTTGGCGATGTTTCTAGGAAGAAGTTGCTGCTGCTGAGGTCAAAGAGGTTGCTGCCTGTGTTCTCCTCTAGGATTTTGATGGATTCCTGTCTCACATTTAATAGACTCCCCTCTTCTAAGCAGGTTACTGCAGCAACATTTTTTTCCCAGAATCAAGTCCATCTTGGACCTTTCGCCACATTGACTTTTCTGAAATACTTTAATCTGAACCATCCAAACTCTTCCCAGAATCAAGTCCATCTTGGACCTTTCGACACATTGACTTTTCTGAAATACTTTAATCTGAACCATCCAAACTCTGTCAGACTTTTGGGACCCTAACACACAAATAACAGAAAAAGAACATATATTCCCCACCTTAATTATATCTAATATCATTCTTTCTCCATGATCTGCTTTTAGTTCTATCAGCTTCTTTTAGTTTTTCAGAACCATTGTACTTATTTCTAACTTGTTGCATTTAGCTATTTTTGTGTGTTTTTTATCAGTGTTCCCTATGATAGGCACCATACTGGGTCCTTATTTGTGCCCTTCTGCCTGCCTGACATGTCTTCCTTACCCTTCCCTATTTCTATCAGTCCAAATTCTGTCTAGCCTTCAATGCCTAGCTTAACTGTTATTTTTTCTTTGAAGCCCTTTTTTATTTCCCAAACTAAAAGTAATCTTTTTTTTAACTAATCTTTATTCCCTCCTTTGAACATTCACAGCACTTTAGCTATACCTCTTCAGGCATTTAACTCTACCTTATGTTAGATATTTACATATTTAACATTAGCTTCTTTTTTTTTTTTAAAGATTTTATTTATTTATTTGACAGAGAGAGACACAGCGAGAGAGGGAACACAGCAGGGGGCAGGGGGAGTGGGAGAGGGAGAAGCAGGCTTCCCGTGGAGCAGGGAGCCCGATGTGGGGCTCAATCCCAGGACCCTGGGATCATGACCTGAGCCGAAGGCAGACGTGCTTAACCGACTGAGCCACCCAGGCGCCCCTTAACATTAGCTTCTTAAGAGCAGAGGCATTGTATCACTAGTTTTATAATTATCCCAGCATCTCCTATCATCCCACCTCAGTTCCAGCCTGGTACATATAACAGGTTCTTGGTGAATAAATCCTCATTTTTAAAGTTTTAAATTAACCTTGGGACACCTGTGTGGCTCAGTTAGTTAAACGTCCAACTCTTGACTTCAGCTCAGGTCATGATCTTAGGGTCATGAGATCAAGTCCTGCCTTGGCCTCCGTGCTGGGTGTGGAGCCTGCTTAAGATTCTCTCTCTCTCTCCCTCTGCCCCTCCCCCCATTTTGTTCCCTTTCTCTCTCTCTTAAAAAATTATAAAGTATATATTAACTTTGTTATGCTTTTGCAAGTTTTTTTTATTACTTCAAAATTCTTCCATTATGACTCCAGGGAGAAAAAAAGTCATTAATTTATTTAAAAATTATAACTAAAAAGCCTACATGGGCTGTAATGACTATAAAATAGGTAGGCATACAATAAAAAGCAAACTATTTTTTTTTTGAAGATTTTATTTATTTATTTGACAGAAAGACACAGCGAGAGAGGGAACACAAGCAGGAGGAGTGGGAGAGGGAGAAGCAGACTTCCCACTGAGCAGGGAGCCCGATGCGGGGCTCGAGCCCAGGGCCCTGGGATCAAGACCTGAGCCGAAGGCAGGCGCTTAACGACTGAGCCACCCAGGCGCCCCAAAAGCAAACTGTTTTTAAAAAGAACTAAAACTACATCCCTAAAATACAGAATATTCTTTCTGACTAGAATGTAAAGATCAATGTAAGATCCTTGCTATCTACTTCATGTCTAACATTGGTTGCAAAATTCCTGAACTTGGAGAGGATATAAACAATTAGATTTTCAAAGGAGTATCCCAGAAAAATTTCTGTGCAAGTAGGAACAACCTTTGGAGGTATAGATTACAGGCTCTTTAACAAGATGTGAATTACTCATATGTTGGTATACATTGGGTAGTCCCTAGAACTTTTTTTTTTCTTAATGAAGGGAATTAGAAGTGGAAGGTGTTCTAGGAATAATTTCTACTTATACAAACTAGTGATTTTTTCTGGTCCCTGGCTAACTTGAGAAGTTTCTGTGAGCTTTGCAAAGACTCTGAAAAGGAAATTTCTGATAATATATTCTAAAGCCTTATTACTTTTCAGAAGCATAAATGAAAGAGAGAGAAAAAAAGGATCTGAGAATTAATATAGCACTGGGGTAAAGAGCAGAGGCTTTGAAGAGTGATGGAATTGGATTTGAATCCTGTCACTGCCACTTACTTAGTAGTTAGTTCTATAACCTTGGGTAAGTTACTTCATATCTCTAAATCTGTTATATGTGTAATGGGGGTAAAAATAACTCAAGAGTTTTATGAGGATTAAATGGAATCATGCCTGTAAATTACTTGGCAGAGTGAGTCACTGTTGTTGCACAGTAAATGTTAGATACTATTACTGTGATGATATCCTAGGGCCAGACATTAAAAATTCATCCATAGATCCTTAGAATCCATTATGACATGTTTGACATGCCATGTGTGGTTGTTATACTCAAAATTAGTATATGCATAGGTGGATTTGTGAGTGACTAATGAGTCAGTAGAATTAAGAATTCTACTTTTAGTTTTCCAGTAGGAACTCAAGTGCATCCAGCAAACCAGAAAAAATAGGTCTAGGTTGAAGTTGGAGTTTACTTCTGCATAGGCAGTTTTTCTATCAGGAGATAGGATTTTACTCATTTACGGAGCAACTACTAAATGCCAGTTGTATTAGATTCCTTTAAAAGGTATGTTATTTGGGGCATCTGGGTAGCTCAGTCAGTTAAGTGTCCAACTCTTGGTTTCAGCTCGGGTCATGAGATCGGCCCCATGTTAAGCCCCCCACAGAGTGTGGAGCCTGCTTAAGATTCTCTCCCTCTCCCCGCTCCCCCTTACTTCTCCCCCCCTCCCCACGCACATGTGCTCTCTCTCTCTAAAAACAAAAAATGAAAGAAAGAAAAATCATATTTTGTTCAGTTGCTATAATCCAAGGCAGAAAGAATTTAAATAATTTGAATTTGCCCAAATCCATACTATAACTGTTAGGGATTTGCAGGGTATTATAGGGAAATGGTAGGAACTGTGAGGAATTTGAACTCTACTCTCATTCCGAATCATTTACCTTTGTATTCCTAGCACCCCTCTTTCAACTTGGGGAACTTTAAAAATGATCAGTGCCTATGCCACACTTCAAGCCATTTAAAGCAATTTTAGAAGTGAAACCCAAGCATCGGTATTTTTAGAAGCTGCTTATTATATGGATTGAGAACTACTGATCTGTTCAATGCCATAAGAGAGTAGATGTTCAATAAATGTTTGATTGTTGAAAGAATATATACCTAATGGTGCAGTTGCTCCATTGTAATTCCCATATTATAGTCGACCTAGAGTGCTTTTTTACTAACTTAAGTCTTTCAAAGGGGCTTTGCATTATACTTCGTATATATTCTCAATTTGCCCCCATGGCATATATAGGAAGATACTTGGCAGGAGGTAACATTTTGCTGCTGACAGAATTCTGAATTTCCTCCATTACTGAGGAAAATAGGTATGGAAATAGGGTAAGGCTCAGGGTTCCTTTCTTGTATTTCATCCAAGGTTGAAGACATAGGTTGTAAATAGACATTTACTGGTTATTTTTGTTTTAGAATAATTTTTTAAAAATAATTTGTGGTTCAAAAATCAAAAGATAGAAAGGGATGTACATTGAAAATTGTCCCTCTCATCTCCCAGGCATAGTTCCCCTGCCAGGACAAATGTTACATCAATATTCTTCCAGAGATATCCTAAACATATATAAGCAATTATATTTACACATACTTCCCATTTTTACCCAAAAGTAGTATGGTGCATCGTTTGTTTACTTAACAGTGTATCTATATACAAAGAATATAATCAGCATATAATTGCTTTCATCTTTTTATAACTAAATATTATTTCTCTGTGTACCACAACTTATTTTCATCTATCACCTGTTGATGGATATTTAAGTTGTTTCTAATTTTTCTCTATTATAAACAATGCTACATTAAATAGATAAGTCATTTCACTTCTGCATGAGCATATCTTTGGATAAATTCCTAGAAGTTAAGGCATTGCCAGTTTGCCTTTTATGAAGGTTGTATATTGATGGGTTGGAAATAATAAAAAAAGCATGAAATAATGTGAGGGATTAAAAATATAAAGAAGAAATAGTGACCAAAAATGACTATTGCAGGAATGATATTAAAATGGCTTGAGAGGATAGGAATGAGCCGATAGCCAAGAACAAGGAGGGAGAACTAGTAGGTTTTGTGGTGTATATACACGAGATATATTTGTGATTAAAATATACTAATGAATTTTTTAAAATCCTAACAATTTTACTCTTAAATCTTAACTTGAACTTTTAAAAACACATCTTTAATGTGATGCTTTCTGTATGAAAACTGATCATTCTTTAAGAGATAATACCCTTGGAATTTTCATTTCATATTTACATTTAGCATTTATCGATCAAGATTTTATCTTTTCATGCATAACTATTTTTTACATGAACTCTCTCTCTCTTTTTTTTCCCTTAGCCCTGGAAGAAAGCGAGACTTCTCCCCTGTTTCTTGGAGTCAGTACTTTGAGTCCATGGAAGATGTAGAAGTAGAAAATGAAACTGGCAAGGATATATCCTTTGCAAAATGGTTTATTCTTTAGCAAGCTTATACTGCTGTCTAAGAAGACATATTCAGGTTCTAAAATGTTCTTTAGTCCTGCTGTTTATCTCATTTTTATTCCCCACCTGTATTTGTACAGCATGGAATTTAACCTGTAAGTCTGTGTTAATATCGTACTTGGATATAATTGTCTAATGCATGGGGAAAGGATTAAGAATTAAATTCCTGAAACTGATATATCTCTTAAGGGCCCAGGGGAAGTTTTCATGAATCAGGTGAGTTGAGTCAGTTTAGTGTCTAGAAACCAGGGACCAAATATACTCATTAGGGCAAAGGGAATCTTTTTTTTTGTCCCCATTGAAGAAGTGGTCATACTGGCTCCATGCTTCAAAAACAGGTTTGGTATTTCAGAAACTTTTATTTAAGTGTCTCTTAAGTTTGGAAGTCTGCAACTTTACGTAAAGCCTGGTGTACTGCCTGAGTTTTCTAATCAGTATTATTAACTATTAAATAATCAATCAAAAACTTCAGTGAGCAAAAGCTTAGATATATTATCTTTAACTATTCATACACTTTTCGAGTTTACAAGAGTGGTTCAGAGGGTCCTGTCCTACTCCTTCTGCATGGAGGAGGCCATTCTGCCCTTTCCTGGGCTGTGTTCACGGTAAGTAAGTAGTTGATAATAGCGCAATCACTGTTCACTTCTGGATGAATTTGACTAACCTAATTCTTCCTTCTGTGTTCATTCATATAGCTTGATATAAGAACGGTAGGGGTGTGAGTTGATTGTGAATATTTTTCATGTTAGGCCCAAGATCACCTGTTCTTTAAAGTTCTTAACTGGGGTAAGCTTTAGTGCATGAATTCTTCAAACATTTTATAAAATGTTCTATATATATTGCCTTGGGATGAAGGAGATGGGATTTGTTCCTGGTCAAACGTGGGGGTCTGTATCTAAGTAATCTAAGAATAGATAAGCAGAAATATTCTATTCAGGTTCTTTAGGTAGAGATAATGTCTATCCTTTATTTGTCTCCTTCATAGACCCTAGTGTAGTACTTTGCACATGGAGATGTTCCATAATTATTTGGAAAGATTTTTTTCTTTTTTAAAATAATGCTTTATATTTTAATGATACTTGTGAGCTACTGGGAAGTAAACAATATTTAGTTGATGATACCCTTGTCTAGAGTAGAAGATGTATGTCTATGTCAGTGCTTCCAGTTCTAGATCTTCCTGATGTTCTTGACTCTCTGCAAGGAGAGGTGCTGCTAAGGAAAATACTAGCAACATTCCTATTTAAAATGAAATTGTTCTTTCTTCTGGCTTATATCAGGGAGATGTACATACTTCCTCTGTTTACCATTAAGGAGTCTGAGGTACAGAAAATGGGAGCAAGTGGGAATGCAGTACTAGGTAACTGGAGCTAGATGGCTATGGAATTGAGGAGGGCCCTGAACATACCATTATGTTCCTGGCAGCAGGATTACTGGGAATAGTTCTCAACACATAGGCACTTACTCATCTGTTATTAAATTATTAAATAATTTGATTCCTATCTTGTTTGCTACTTCCTTTCAAAGTAGCAAACTTCAGGACATAGCTGTTTGATTTGCCTCTAAGTGCCAGGCTCTTTCATCTCCCTACACCTGTGTCATCCAATAGAAATATAATGCAAACCATATATGTAGGTTTTTCGCCACATATGTAATTTTAAATCTAGTCGAGACATAAAAATAGGTAAAAAGAAACAGGTGAAATTGTTTTTAATAATATATATCTTATTTAACCCATTGTACCCAAAGTATTATCATTTTAATAGATAATCAGTATAAAATTTACTACTGAGATATTTCACTTTATTTTTTATACTGTCTTTGAAATTCAGTATGTATTATAGGCACTTATAACACAGCTCAGTTTGGACTCGCCGCATTTCACATTTAGTAGCATCACTTTGATCATTTACATTACTCAACTAGGTAACTAGATTGTGAGGTGAAGACCATGGGTTAGTTATGCCTGGCACATAATTGTATGCTCAAGGAATGTTTCTTGAATGAATGAGTAACGGCAACACATGCCTGTTCCTAATGTAGCAACTATAGTAGTAAGCATATGTAGTATAGTAGTAAGTAAATGTACTCTGGTTGCCCTGAACCAATAGAACAAGCCATGTAAGCCTTTATTCTCCAAATACAGTCTTCTTATACTTTAAGGTTTCTTTGAAAATTATGTAAAATAATGGACTATGAAAACTGTAAATTTTAAAGTCATGTACAAATATTATAATAAGTGATTTGTTGACATATATTGATATTAAATATTTTTATCTCATAGAAATGATGAAATAACATGGGAAGTGACTGGCATAGAGGAGGTGATTGATAAATAACTGCTGACATTATTATACATGTTATTGTAGAGGAAATCTCTAGCTCTTCTTTTACCAAAGTATAGTCTACAGATTACAAGTGCCATGAGATGTAAATGAAATAGGGGTTTTGTGATTAAATGAGTTTAAGAAATATATAATATCTTTCTCTGATTTCTCTCAGAAATTCACAATATATCACTGTGTTATTAAAGCCTTTAGGATGTTCTTCTAAATAAATCTATTTCATTTCAACTATGTCTTCCAAATGTATTTGACCACTCAATTCCTTTTTTCTAAAACATCCTTTGGCATCCCATACTTTGTGAAAGTCTTTTATAGATAGGTCATTATGTCCCAATTGTTTACCTGGTTTACTTGTATAATCAAGGAAATTCCTTACCACTGAGCTTAATAGCTTGGACTTTTGCTGGTTACATTTACCTGCCCTTTTTTGTTGTTATTCTTGACAGTGTACCAGCCCACTGACTGAGTTTATATGTGACAGTGCTTTGAAAATAAAAATGGCTATGTAAAAGTTAGTGCTCTGGCAATTGACTTGACTCCAGAGGTCATATTTTTGTAAGCACTAGAACATGATCCAGAAGGCAGCCATGGCAAACAGCAGGAATAAGCCCAAGCACCTTATGATCCTGAGAGACAGACTTACCCTCAGACATCCACCCAGATGATAATTGGTACAATACTGTAGTAAAATAGAAACAAAAAGTCACTAGCATAGCAGCGGGACAAGTATACTGACAGCCAAAGGAAGAGATGAACAACTCTGATTGATATTTATGATGCTAGATCATGAGATCCTTGACAGCAGGAACTGTGCCTTATTCACTTTTGATATGACAGCACACAGGGCCTGTCCTGGAGTTGGTGCTCAATAGTTATTCCTTGAATAAGTTAAAACTGACCTTGAACAATTAAAAGGATAAATTTTGTTCATTGTATCCTGTTTGAGAAAGCAGAAAAGATGTAATCATTCTAAAGGCTTTATCAAATGTAAGTCATTTACATATGGCTGATACATAAAGTTATATAACATGGTTAGAAAAATCCCAGACACAGGATATGCAAGACCAAAGGACATGAAGACACAGTTCATGGAGAACAAACAGACATGAGAAAGTTCATCCTCACTAGTAATCAGATATGATTCACATAGGAGGTATCATTTTTTTTAGATATCAAATTAATATTTTCCAAAATGAATTCTCAGTGTTGGCAAAGGCAAAAACAAATACTTTCAAACGCTGGGACTAGAAATCACATCTTCCAGCTCCTACTTCATTGTTCTTTTCCTTAGTGTCAAATAGAGCGCTCTTGGAAAGTAATTTAGCACTTTGATTGAATTATCAATATATTTATACCATTTGACACAGACGTCATACTTCTAGGAATCTGTTCTAAGGAAATAATACCAAATACATGAAAAGCTATTTGTCTAAAATTAGCAATCCCAGTGTCCAACAATAAGTAAATGGTTAAATAAACTGGATGTACCTATAAGACATAATATTATGCAATGTTTAAAAACAATTCTCCTAGGGCGCACCTGGGTGGTTCAGTCATTAAGTGTCTGCCTTTGGCTCAGGTCATGATCCCAGGGTCCTGGGATCAAGCCCCACCTCGGGCTCCCTGGCCAACAGGAAGCCTGCTTCTCCCTCTTCCACTCCCCCTGCTTGTGTTCCCTCTCTCGCTGTGTGCCTCTCTGTCAAATAAATAAAATAATTTTTAAAAAAGGAAAAAAAATTAGAAAAAAATAAAAACAATTCTCCGGGGGAGCCTGGGTGGCTCAGTCAGTTAGGTGTCTGCCTTCGGCTCGGGTCATGATCTCAGGGTCCTGGGATCAAGCCCCTCATTAAGCTACCTGCTCAGTGAGGAGCCTGTTTCTCCCTTTCCCTCTCTCTCGCAAATAAATACATAAAATATGAAAACAAAACAAAAAAACAATTCTTGGGGCACCTGGGTGGCTTAGTCGGTTAAGTGTCTGCCCTCCACTCAGGTCATGATCCCAGAGTCCTGGGATCAAGCCCCACATCAGGCTCCCTGCTCAGTGGGGAGCCTACTTCTCCTCCTCCCTCTGCAGCTCCCCCGCTTGTGCATGCGTGCTCTCTATCTCTCTGTCAAATAAATAAATAAATAAATCTTTAAAAAATACAAATACATACATACATACAATTCTCCCTGAACACTTTGGAAAAAAACTACTTTTTTTTTCTGTTTTTCTATTTTCTAGGTTTTGTTTTTCAGTTGTATGTATATATCTTATTACTTTTGTAACTTAAAGATTTTTTTTTTCTTTAATGGAAACTATTTTCAGAGGAAAAAGTTTGTATTCAATTGAAAGTTTGTATTCAGCTCTGGATACCACCAGTTAAAGGGACACTGGCAGACTGGAACTTGTCCAGGAAAGAGCAGCCATGATTAGAATACTTGAAACCATAGCAGTCAAAGAACAGCTGAAGGAACTGAAAATGTTTGGCCTGAAAAAAGGAAAGACTTGGGAGATGTAATGTTTACCTTCAACTATAGTAATAGTTTTTAAAAAGTGAACCAGATCTTTTAAACATTTACCAGATGCCAGTTACTGTGCTAAGTGCTTATGTGCATGATCCCATTTAATCCTTTCTGTATTTCTATAAAGTTAGGCAGATGAGAACATTGAAATTTAGAGGAATCACAGCCAATGACAGTACCAAAACTCAAATCTACCTATATCTGTCTCCAGTGTGCATGTTTCTCTGAAGACTGGTTCTGTACTACTGAAGAGTAGAGACTCAGGGCAGAAACCATGGAGCCGTATTTTTGACACACATAAGGCAGAACTTGGAATGATTAGGACTATTTCAAAGCAGCTCAGGACTTCTACAGAGGAAAAGTAAGCATCATCTCAGTAGTGTACTAGCAGAGTGCATATTAGAGGATTTAATTATGAATGTATCTTTCAGAGTTCCTTCTTATCCATCACTCTGTAAAATCCCTGGACCTGAATATAACTCGTTTTCCATCTAAATGTTTTGTGGTTTTCTTTTTTTGGGAGGGTGATCCGGAGATTCACCCAAAGAAATCCTCTTAACTATCAAGAGAAAGCATTTCTGCTCTGGCTTTAGTAACAGGAGAAAAGTAAATTATATATATATATATTTTGAAATTCTTTGAATTTCATTCACTATTATATATGTATCTATAGATATATAGATATATATATAGTCATTTTTGTGGAACTAGCAAAGAGTTATAACTAATAGAGGGAAATTATGGTGTTTTAAAGGATAGGGTTTAGGTTTCTAGAAAATTAATTTTTTGCAATCTTTTATTCCTTGGTTATATCCAATAAAGTAGTTGTTACTATAATGATCATATATAGTGGGTTATACTTAGGACTCTGTAGCCTTCACCCATCAGCAAGTACTGGGTATAACAGACTGGCCTAATTGCTGTTGGAGAATCCAGAACTAAGCAGAAATTGAAGTTTGACAGAAAGGAGAGGAGCAGTGGTATCTCATTAGCACATGCAGCCTCAGAAGCCTAGGTTTTGCCAGTCTCCAGTTGTTACCAGCTTTGGTAACTCTGAGGGACCTGGAACCAACCAAGTGTGAATTGAATCTGAAGTGTCTGCTGATTTCTGTTTCTTCTTCCAGTTAATTCAGTTCATGTTAGCAAATAATTACTGAGTATATTCTATAATTAGGTTTTGTGCTGGGTTCTAAGGATAGAAAAATGAGATTTCATTTTTTAATAAGATCAAGTAATCAGGAAATAACCTGTTAAATCCCTACTTTGTATCAGGCATTATGTTAGGTGCTATGGATATAGTAGAGAATTAAACACGTCCTATCTTCTTGTTCGTACGATGTTTTGAGTCTAATGGGGAAGATTGGAAAGATGAAGATGGTACGTGTATACAAATAACACGCAAAAAAATAAAATAAAAGCTTTCATTTCAAACAAATGGGTTTTAATCTCAAAACAGCTTAATCTGTCAAGCTTTAGTTTCTCAATCTGTAAAATGGGTATAACGCTACCTAAGTCAATAGGGAAATTGTGAGAATGAGTAAAAGATATGAGCCTCTTGATAAAGTGCTTGACTCAAGCACTCAGTTTTAGATAAATTTATAGCATCTATATGCAAGATACAAAAGTAACAGAGGAGGAAATGATTAACTCTGGTGATGGTTGAGGGGACTATAAAGAAAGTTGCATTAAAAAAGAGGACATCTCAGGGTGCCTGGGTGGCTCAGTCGTTAAGCGTCTGCCTTCGGCTCAGGTCATGATCCCAGGGTCTTGGGATCAAGCCCCGCATCGGGCTCCCTGCTCCGTGGGAAGCCTGCTTCTCCCTCTCCCATTCCCCCTGCTTGTATTCCCTCTCTCGCTGTATCTCTCTCTGTCAAATAAATAAATAAAATCTTTAAAAAAAAAAAAAAAAGAAAGAAAGAGGACATCTGAACTAGGTTTTGAAGACGTAATAGAAGTTGGATTAGTAAAGAAGGCATTCCAAGGAGAGAGAAATGCAAAAGCAATGAAGGCTGTAACAACGAAGTATGTTTTGGAAATTATAAGTAGCTTGAGTCTAAAGTATGAGGGTGGGGAGCAGGACAGGAAGTGACTAGAGAGATCACAGGGGCAAAATTATAGGAGGGCCTTTTATACCAGGCTAGGGAATTACACCTTATGTCTTTATTTCAGGGTAATAATAGAGGGAACTGTTTTTAAACACTTCCCCATCCATATCCACATTAAATATATTTTAGGCATGTCAAAATTAGGGAGGGGGTATGGAAAGCATGTTTTGCTTGAAATAATCACAAACACATCCAGATTGGAAAGTTCAGGGAAGTTGAATATTTTGATATACCTCTACCTACATCTAATAGAGTATCACTGTTTTAGGCAATAAGTTATTGAAGGTTGTTAATCAAGATACTACTATAGCTAATGGATTGGGCCAGAGACACCAGTGGAGGCAGGCAGACTAGTTAAAAGGTTTTCCTTGTATTACACAATTCTAAATATTTGATATCTTATGGCATGTTAATTTCTCCCAAAAAGGAGAATGTTTAATTAGATTTTTTCACCATGTAAAAACACTACTTAGAATAGTACTGTTTTAAGCTACCCAATTTATTTATGAATGTAGCATCAGTCTAATACCAAACCTAGGCCACAAAAATTCAGGAAGACTATGAACCAATTTCAGTTATAAAATAGATGCAAATTCTAAATAACAGCAGATTGAATCCAGTAGTGTAGTAAAGTAATAATACACTGTAACCTACTAGGTTTTGTCATAGGAATCTGAGAATGGTTCAGCATTAGAAAATCCATCAGTGTAATTAATCTCTCACTTCACTTGATACCAAAAAGGGTCTTGATCAAATACAGTACTCACTTAGGTTGCAAACTCTTGGCAACTGGGAATAGGTGAAGAACTCCCTTAACTTTATTAAGTTTATATACCAGAAAATTATATAAATACACTTAGTGGTAAAACATTAGACACTTTCTTTTAAAGTCAAGGACAAGATAAGGATGCTTTTTCCAACATTTATACTAGGGTTCTGGCCAAACAAAACTAGAAAGAAAAATGAGTTTTCAAGATTTGAAAAGATTGAGAATTGTCATTATTTCAAAATATTGTCCTCCTAGAAAATCAGCTGACAAACTACTAGTTAAGCCATAGTTTACAAAATCAGTATCTTAAAATCTGCCTTTTCTAAGTATTAGCACTTTCTAAATTTGGAAATATGACAGGAAAATGATCCTATTCCTAAAAGCAACAAAACAATAAAATATCTGGCCATAAGCCTTATTAAAAAAAAACCGTGTAAGGCATTTATGGAGAAAACATTAAACTTCACAGAAGGATATAAAGGAAAACCTGAATAGACAAGTAAATCATGTTCCTGTATGAATCTGATAAACATGTTAAAATCTCAATTGGATTTTTCATGAGACTTGATCAACAAACTCTAAAATACACACAGAAGAATACATGCCCAGTGATGACCAAGATAATTTTGAAAAAGAGTGAGAAGGGACAGGCACTGTCAGATATCAAAAGATATTCTAAAACTATCAATAGTGTGATATTTGGAGAAAGAATAAAGAAATAAAATTTAATATACAACAAAAATAACAATCCAAATGGATTAAACTACTGAATTAAAAAAACAAACCTTAAGAACATTCATATATGATGTTGGGGCAGGTTAACTTTTAAAAGTTAACCACAAGAAGTAAAAGCCATAAAATCTCTGGGTTGCAGCAAAAGCTGTTCTAAGAGGGAATTATATAGCAATTCAAGCCTATCTCAAGAAACAAGGAAAAAAATCAAAACAGTCTAATCTTACAGCTAAAGGAACTAGAAAAAGAACAAACAAAGCCCAAGTGAGCAGAAGAAAGGAAATAATAAAGATCAGAGCAGAAATAAAAGATGTAGAGACTAAAAGAACAATAAAAAATCAGTGAAATCAAGAGTAAGTTCATGATTTATTTATCTTGAAAAGATAAATAAAATTGACAAATCCTTAGCTAGACTCATCAAGAAAAAATAGAAAGGACGCAAATAGGTAAATTCAGAAATGAAAGAAAAGTAACAACTGATACCACAGAAATACAAAGGATTGTAAAAGAATACTATGAAAAATTACATGCCAACAAACTGGACAACCTAGAATAAATGGATAAGTTCCTAGAAACATATAATCTTCCAAAACTGAACTAGGAAGAAATAGAAAATCTGAATAAACCAATTACAAGAAACAAAACTGAATCAGTAATAAAACTACCAAAAAAACGGAGCAGCTGGGTGGCTCAGTCAGTTGAGCATTCGACTCTTGATTTCAGCTCAGGTCATGATCTCGTGAGATTGAGCCCCATGGTGGGTTCCACACTCAGTGGGGAAACTGCTTGAAGATTCTCTCCCTCTGCCCCACCCCTCCCTTGTGTGCACACGCTCTCTCTCTCTCTCTTTCTCTCTCTCTCTAAAATCTTGGCAAGGGAAACAGAAGCAAAACTGAACTATTGGGACTTCAACAGGATAAAAAGCTTTTGCACAGCAAAGGAAACAGTCAACAAAACTAAAAGACAGCCTATGGAATGGGAAAAGATATTTGCAAATGATGTATTAGATAAGGGGTTGGTATCCAAAATCTATGAAGAACTCATCAAACTCAACACCCCAAAACAAAAAGTGCAGCCAAGAAATGGGCAGAAGACATGAACAGACACTTCTCCAAAGAAGACATACAAATGGCTAACAGACACATGAAAAAATGCTCAACATCATTCAGCATCAGGGAAATACAAATCAGAACTACAATGCCATACCACCTTATATCTGTCAGAATCACTAAGGTTAACAACTCAGGAAGTAACAGATGTTGGTGAGGATGCAGAGAAAGGGGAACCCTCTCCAGAGTGACTGGTACAGCCACTCTGGAAAACAAGATGGAGGTTTCTCAAAAAGTTAAAAATAGAGCTACCCTGTGGCCCAGCAATTGCACTGCTAGGTATTTATCCAAAGGATACAAACATAGTGATTCTAAGGGTCACATGCACCCCAGTGTTTACAGCAGCAATGTCCACACTAGTCAAACTATGGAAAGAGCCCAGATGTCCACTGATGGATGAATGGATAAAAAGATGTGTGTACACGCACACACACACACACACACACAATGGAATATTATTCAGCCATCAAACAGAATGAAATCTTGCCATCTGCAAGTCTGTTTCTACTTCTGTTACTCTAATGAATACCTTTAAAGAGAAAAATTATTATGGACATGCTCTGACACTTTCTCATTATTTATAAAACATGTTACTCTCTGAATTTACTTAGTTCTTTCATTGTTTTCTGGTCTTCGTTTGCCACACTAGGATGTAAACATTATGAGAGCAGAACATTGCCCATCTTTTTCATACTGTAATCGCATTACTCAATTGGTGCCAGATTTTAAAAAGATGTACTATAGAAAGATTTGTTAAATAAGTGAATGGAAAATCTGTTTTTAACATTATTGTCAGTGTTTAATGACAGGCACATAGATCATAAATTATTGCTTCCAAGATAAAGTTGGAATTGACATGCCCTTCAAGTGAATATTTTACTTTTTTTTAAATGTAGAGCAATAAAGCTGATTTGACAGTATCTTTGCCACTTAATTGTTTTAAGATTTTTTAAATTTTATTTATTAGCACGAGCAAGAGGAAGGGCAGAGGCAGAGGGACAAGCAGACTTCCCACTGAGTGGGGAGCCCGATGCGGGGCTCGATCCCAGGACCCTGAAATCTTGACCTGAGCCAAAGGCAGACGCTTTACCAACTGAGCCACCCAGGTGCCCCGTCACTTAATTTTATTTCCAGAATACAGATTTGTTTTTGGCATTGAAGTCTTTACTACCACCATAATGTGTTAAATAACTCTTCTGAGTTAGCTTTCAGGAACAAATAGGCAAAGTATAGTAGAATTTCAGTCCATTATTCTCTTTAAAGGTATTCATTAGAGTAATAGAAGTAGAAAGAGACTTGCTTTTCTAGGTGATTCCTAGAAAATTTTATTTACTTATTTTAAGTAATCTCAACCCACAATTTGGGCCTTGAACTCACAATCCCAAGATCAAGAGTTGCATGGCCCTCCCAACTGGCCAACCAGGTGCACCTCTAGCTGATTTTTTAAATGTGATTTAATACACTAATACTGAACTATCAGAAAAAGAAAACAATCCCATCTACAATAGCAAATAAATAAAATACTTAGGAATAAATTTAAGCAAAGAGGTCAAAGATCTGTACTCTGAAAATTACAAGGCATTGATGAAAAAAATTGAAGAAGACACAGAAAAATAGAAAGGTACCCCATGTTCATGGATCAGAAGAATTAATATTGTTAAGATGTTCATACTACCCAAAACCCTCTACAGATTCAATGTAATACCTGTCAAAGTTCCAATGACATTTTCCACAGAAATAGAAAAAAAATACCTAAAAGTTGGGTGGAACAGCAAAAGCTACTGAATAGCCAAAACAATCCTTAGAAAGAAGCCAGGCATCATAATTCTTGATATCATATTTGAATCCAAAGCTATAGTAATCAAAACAGTATGGTACTGGTTTAAGAATAGACACATAGGGGGTGCCTGGGTCGCTCAGTCATTAAGCGTCTGCCCTCGGCTCAGGTCATGATCCCAGGGTCCTGGGATCGAGTCCCACATCGGGCTCCCTGCTCCGCGGGAGGCCTGCTTCTCGGTCTCCCACTCCCCCTGCTTGTGTTCCTTCTCTCGCTATCTCTCTCTGTCAAATAAATAAATAAAATCTTTTTAAAAAAGTGTTTAAAAAATAAAGAAAATAGGCACATAGGCCAGTGGGACAGAATCAAGACCTAAGGAATAAAGCCATGCGTATATGATTAACTAATATTTGATAGGGGAACCAAGAAGACTCAATGGAGAAAGGATAGTCTCTTCAATAAGTGGTGTTGGGAAAACTGGATAACCACATGCAGAATGAAAGTGGACTTATCTTACATCACTCTCAAAAATTAACTTGAAATGGATTAAAGATTTAAATGTGGGCACCTGGGTGGCTCAGTCGTTAAGCGTCTGCCTTCGGCTCAGGTCATGATCCCGGGGTCCTGGGATTGAGCCCCGCATCGGGCTCCCTGCTCAGCGGGAAGCCTGCTTCTCCCTCTCCCACTCCCCCTGCTTGTGTTCCCTCTCTCACTGTGTCTCTCTCTGTCAAATAAATAAAATCTTAAAAAAATAATAAATAAATAAAAAATAAAGATTTAAATGTAAGACCTGAAACTGTAAAACTACTAGAAGAAAACAGGGGGGGAAAGCCCCTTGACATTAGTTTTGACAATGATTTTTTGGGTATGACACGAAAAGCACAAGTAACAAAAGCAAAAAGAAACAAGTGAGAGTACATCAAACCCCAAAGCTTCTGCATAGTCAAAAGAAAAAAAGAAAAAGAAAAAACTATCAGCAAAATGAAAAGGCAACCTACAGAATGGGAGAAAATATTTGCAAACCATCTATCTGATAAGTGGTTAATATCCGAAATATGTAAGAAATCCATATAACTCAATAACAACAACAAAAAATCCAATTAACAAATGGAAAAAAGGGCACCTGGGTGGCTCAGGCAGTTAAGTGTCTCTCCTTCAGCTCAGGTCATGATCCCAGGGCCCTGGGATCGAGTCCCACATAGGACTTCCTGCTCAGGGGGGAGTCTGCTTCTCCCTCTACTCCTCCCCCCTGCTCGTGATCTCTGTCTGTCTCATGCTCTCCTTCTCTGAAATAAATAAATAAAACCTTTAAAAAAAATGGACAAAAGACTTGAATAGACATTTTTCCAAAGAGAACATACAAATGGCCAACAGGTACATGAAAAGATATTCAACATCTCTAATCATTGGGAAAATGCAAATCAAAACCACAATGAGTTATCACCTCATGACTGTTGGCTATTATCAAAAAGAAAAGAGACAAGCATTGGAAAGGCTGTAGACAAAAGGAACCGTTGTGCACTGTTGGTGGGAATATAATTTGATTGCTGTGGCTAGTACTTCCAGTACTTTGTTGAACAAAAGTGGCAAGAGTGAGCATCTATGCCTTGTTCCTGATCTTAGATGAAAAGCTCTCAGTTTTTTGCCATTGAGTATCATGTTAGCTGTAGGTTTTTTGTATTTGGGCTTTATTATTATATTGAGGTATGTTCCCTCTAAACTCATTTTGTTGAGAGGTTTGTCATGAATGGATGTTGAATTCTGTCAAATGCTTTTTCTGCATCTATTGTGCACTGTTGGTGGGAATGTAAATTGGTACAGCTGCTGTGGAAAACAGTATGGAGGTTCCTCAAAAAATTAAGAGTAGAAAGATCATATATTCAATAATTCCACTCCTGGGTATTTACCCAAAGAAAATGAAAACACTAATTTGAAAAAATACATGCACCCCTATGTTTACTGCAGCATTATTTACAATAGCCAAGATATAGAAGCAACCTAAGTGTCCATTGCTAATCAAATGGATAAGGAAGATGTGATATATATACACATGATAGAATATTACATAGCCATAAAAAATAATGAGATCATGCCATTTATGACAACATGGGTTAGATCCAGAGGGTATTATGCTAAGTGAAATAAGTCAGATGGGAAAGACAAATACTGTATGATTCCATTCATATGTGGAATCTAAAAAAAAAATGAATTAACAAACAAGAAGCAGAATCAGAGCCATTAAATAAAAGAACAAACTGATGGTTGCCAGAGGGATGGGAATGGGGGAATGGGCAAAATGGGTGAAGGGGAGTGGGAGATACCGGCTTCCAGTTATGGAATGAGTAAGTCACAGGAATAAAAGGCACAACATGTAGTCAATGATACTGTAATAGTGTTGTATGTGGTGAGCATAACATAGTGTATAAACCTGTCAAATCACTGTGTTATACACCTGAAACTAATGTAACAATGTATGTCAGCTATACTCAAGAAAAAAAGTGAAACGTCTTTCTTTGATTATTTTGAGATTTTTGAATTCTGATGGCAGTCCATTCAACAAAGTTATCATTGGTGATGGGGAAAGACTTACTAACCCAGATTTTCCTTATTTTCCTAGGCGGCGATCATTAGTAGGGTTCAGTGTAGGATTGTGGCTTTAGATCTGCGAGGTCATGGTGAGTGATGTTCTTAATTAGTCATTGACTCAGTGATATATTTGCCAACCCCCTTTGAATAGTGTTATTACAAATTTCAGTGTGGCCGCAAAATAACCTGGCCTGTTCCATTTGGGCTCTTTGAGGGAAGTCTTAGTTTCTATAAAAGATATTTTATAAATATACACACACATATATGTGTTGTTATTTAGCTTAAAAAAAGTCCTTTAATGTAACCAAATTCTGATGCTGGTGATGTATTAGGAATATGGACAAATCTTTGCTAGGCTACTGGAATTATATCCTCCTTAGGGTGGCCAACTATAAAGATGCATCTGTAACATAGAAAATCCTTGCCTAGTCCATCATACACAATTACAAAGTCTGAATTTCATTCCCCAAAATGAGATTTTTTAAAGAGAGTACTCTTGCTTTTATAATTCCTATCATTGGGAATTTTATTTTTTAAATATTTTCTTTTTAGGTGAAACAAAAGTCAAGAATTCTGAGGACCTGTCTGCAGAAACAATGGCAAAGTAAGTAATTTAATATTGTTTATACATCACCTGGCTTCCATTACTATTATAAATAGTAGTATAACTATTACTCTCCTGGTGAGATTGTTGGACAATAATTAACATAGAGAAAATTTTACTTCTGTTGTCTTTCCTCTGTATTTGGTGTCTTCTTAGTATTTAAACTTGAAAAAAATCTCCATCTTTCTTGATATATTCAGTGTTATAGTCATCACATAAAGCACTTGAAAATGCTTTGAGTTTGTGTTGCTTTTTGCAAAGTTTTCTTCTATTGACAGAGTTGAATAGAATCTGGGTATCTGTTGGGAAATTATGCTTAGAAAGTGGTTGCATACAAAAGGCCCTACCCTGTATGATGTTCTTAAGGTATCCTGCCCACGTTCTTTGTCCAGCTTCCTAGTAAGACAAGAACAAGGTATTAAAGAATAATTAATTGCACCCTGGACCTCAAAGTACAAGATGGTGGTAGTATATACAGTGGCCTCAAACCTGGTCACTCATTAGAATCACCTAAAAAGTGATTAAAATACAGATGATTTGGCCTTATCCCAGACCTGCTGAATTAGTGCTTCTACCAGGGGGATCTGGGCATTTACTTATATTTTGATAAAGCTTTATAAGGAAATCTTATGCAGCCAGTCCTGTGACTGGTGTTTGGGAACCACTGACCTATATTGTAAACAGGATTCTTCTAACTACCTTGCTTTAATACATGGTCTCTGAAGTATTAGACCAACTTTTAGCCAAAAATATCTTGTCTCTTCTTACTTTAGTGCTTTAACCCAAGAGTAAACTGTGTTTCCTTCAGAACTCAAACTCATGTGGCCATAGGTTTAATGTTATAGTAGGTGCTATTTGTGTGCTTTCTGTCTGCCAGGCTTTATTAAGTGTGAATTAGGCATTTATTAAGAATAAATAATTTATTGGGACGCACAGTTGGTTAAGCATACACCTCTTGGTTTCGGTTCAGGTCGTGATCTCAGAGTCATGAGATCAAGTCCCATGTCAGGTTCCACGCTTTGTGGGGAGTCTACTTGAGATTCTCTCTCTCTCCCCACTGCACTCTCTCTCTCTAAATAAAGAAATAAATCTTTTTTTAAAAAAAGAATAGGGGCGCCTGGGTGGCTCAGTTGGTTAAGCGACTGCCTTCGGCTCAGGTCATGATCCTGGAGTCCCGGGATCGAGTCCCACATTGGGCTCCCTGCTCAGCAAGGAGTCTGCTTCTCCCTCTGACCCTCCTTTCTCTCATGCTCTGTCTCTCATTCTCTCTCTCTCAAATAAATAAAATCTTAAAAAAAAAAATTTAAAAAGAATAAATTATTTAAGTTATTTTAATTATCCACATTTTTTTTAAAGATTTTATTTATTTATTTGACAGAGAGAGAGAGAGAGATCACAAGTAGGCAGACAGGCAGGCAGAGGGAGAGGGAGAAGCAGGCTCCCCGCTGAGCACAGAGCGCAATGTGGGGCTCGATCCCAGGACCCTGGGATCACGACCTGAGCCAAAGGCAGACGCTTAACCATCTGAGCCACCCAGGTGTCCCTAATTATCCACATTATTAATTCTGTAGTCCAGATACTTTTTTAAAAAAAAAAACCAGTGCGGACACTAACTCAGATAGATTGAAGAACTAACTGTATGAGGCACACAGTTAATAGAGCAGAATTGTGATCATTCAACTATAGTGCTTGGCAGAGACCGGGGGTGCCTGAGTGCGGCAGAGCTCCCAGGTATTGGAGTGGGGAAGCCGGCCGCAAGGACAGAACCAAGGAGTGGGCTCTCAGCTCGGGGTTGCTATAAACTATCTGTGGCACAGTCGGGCCACTGCTCTTCCAGCAGGGACCCAACAAGCGGCAGATCCGGGGAGGAGTGGTGCAGGAGCGCACCACCGGGATCTGCTGGGTTTGGAGACTCCAAACAGGGTCGTGTGCCAGAGATAAAAACGCTCGGTCACAGGCCGGGTGAGCACGGAGTGTGGCCAGAGACTGGGGAGACAGGAGTGATTGACTGCTTTTCTCTGGGGGCGCACTGAGGATTGGGGCCCCGAGTTCTTGGCTTCTCCAAGGCAGAGATTAGGAGGCTGCCATTTTCACTCTCGTCCTCCAAAGCTGTACTGAAAGCTTGCAGGGAACAAAAGCTACCAAGAGCAAACCTGAGCAGATTACTTAGCCCAGCTCCGGCAAGGGCGGTGCAATTCCACCTCGGGCAAAAACACTTGAGAACCACTGCAAGAGGCCCCTCCCCCAGAAGATCACCAAGAACACCCAGCCAAGACCGAGTTTACCGATCAATGAGAATGGCAGAACTCCAGCACTAGGGGAATACAGCACATAGAATTCATGGCTTTTTCCCCCAGGATTCTTTAGTCTTTCAGAGTTAATTTTTTTAATTTTCTTTTTCTATTTTTTTTTTTCAATTTTTCTTTTTCCCTTTTTCAGCCAACATCTTATCAATCCCTTTTTTAAAAATCTTTTTTTTTTTTTATCATTTTTAGAGTCATATTCTATCCCTTCATTGTGGTTAACCTTATTTTTGGTGTATATATATAAGTTGTTCTCTCTTTAAAATTTTGGGATACAGTTTCTTCTAACAGACCAAAATATACCCTAAATCTCTAATGTATGGCTTTGTTCTAGTCTCCTGCCTGATCACATTCTCTCCCTTTTTTTTTAATTTCTCTTCTTTCTTTTTTCAACCAACTTCTTATCAATTCCTTTTATAAAATTTTATAATTTTCGTCTTTACAGTCATATTCCATCCCTTCATCATACTTACCCTTATTTTTGTACATATATAAGTTTTTCTTTCTTTAAAATTTTGGGAAGCAGTTTCTTCTAACAGACCAGAATACACCCAAAATCTAGTGTGTGGCACTGATCTATTCACCAGCCTGATCATATTTGATCATATCCTTTTTTTTTTCTTTTTCTTTTTCTTTGTTTTTCTTTTTTTTCTTTCTTTCCCTTTCTTTTCCCCTGGTTTCAGGTCTCTTCTGACTTGTTTAGTGTATATTTTTCTGGGGTTGTTGTTACCCTGTTAGCATTTTGTTCTCTCGTTCATCTCTTCTCCTCTGGACAAAATGACAAGACTCACCTCAAAAAAAAGAACAAGAGGCAGTACCGACTGCCAGGGACCTAATCAATACGGACATTAGTAAGATGTTGGAACTAGAGTTCAGAATGACGATTATAAAGATACTAGCTGGGCTTGATAAAATCATGGAAGATGCTAGAGAAACCCTTTCTGGAGAAATAAAAGAACTAAAATCTAACCAAGTCGAAATCAAA
>NC_138379.1:47959070-47996055 GCF_054177405.1 Leptonychotes weddellii
AAAAAAAAAGAATATAGGAATAGCAGGTGTAAGCAGCTGCCAGAATCCTCTTGGACAAAGATGGAACACTAATGGAAGAGGTTGAGATTTAGACCTTGTTGTAGAAGGCATGACTGTGGCTTACTGAAGGCAGAGAAGTCATTTGGATGCCATGTTGGCAGAACTTTGCCAGATACGTGCCCTCTAGGGTGCCGGGAAAGCTGTTCACAGAGAGGTGTCTCACCAGAGGCACTCTGCAACAACAATACTGAGGGTGGTTCCAGAGATCTGCTTTACAACATAGTGCCTATACTTAACAATGAGGTAATTGTGTACTTAAAAGTTTGTTAGAAGGGTAGATCTCATGTTAAGTGTTCTTACCACACCTACACTCACACACAAAGAAACTTTTGGAAGTGTTTATTAATCATGGTGATGGTAACACAGGTGTATACATTAATTATTTACCATTTTTTGTGTATCAATTTTACCTCAATAAGGCTAGGAAAAAAATTGGGCATGGGGGATGGTATGCTGGAGAAGCCACCTGTGCTGTAGGATTTGGGCACTCGGGAAGCTCTGTGTGCTGTAGGGCTTCCCATGCTGCAGGACCTGGGTCCTAGAGGAGCACAGGCTTCAGGAGCTTGTGGAGTAATGCACATGAACCAGGAGCAAAACCTTCTCTTTCTGCAGGGTCTCTCTTGCACCCTCTACTGATAAAGCTTAACATCATGCCAGCTGGAGAGGAAAATATATTTAAAGGCCTCAGATCCA
This sequence comes from Leptonychotes weddellii, assembly GCF_054177405.1. Classification (NCBI taxonomy): domain Eukaryota; kingdom Metazoa; phylum Chordata; class Mammalia; order Carnivora; family Phocidae; genus Leptonychotes; species Leptonychotes weddellii. The sequence continues at coordinate 47,959,824 of NC_138379.1, forward strand.
ATTTTGGAGAACATAAAATGAAGGGTGAATTGGAACTGAGAGACAATAAGTTAACAACTTTTTTTTTTTTTTTCAAAAAAGAGTCACTGTTCAAAATTTATTTGGTATTTTAGTTGGTATGACACTTAGTTGCATTGTCTTTTTACATTATATGGCCATGTACACTATATTCTGACATACATGGTACACAAAATAAGATCCTTGAGGACAGTTATGCACAATACTTGCAATATTGAATTTATACATTGGATCCCAGGACGTGACTGACTGGAAAAGGTGGACTAGGCATGTTGGGTTTTGGGGGAAGGAACCCGAAGTGACAGAACACACAGTAAACACACATCTGGTGTGAAGAGCAACCGCAGCTCTGGCAGTGGTGCCTCTGAGACGGTGGAGCTAACTTACGTTAACCAATTTGGGGCTACAAAGACAGGTATCATCCAGCATCAGGATACAGCTGCAGGGTTTGGTGAACCATTCCTATTTGGAACTTTAGGAAACGGATGTTTTTTCTTAGGCCATTTTAATATTACTTGAGTAACAGATCAGATAATAAGGACAATATACACAACCTCAAACTAAAATCCTGTTGTAGTCTAGACAGTGAAGTGGTACATTAGAAAACTTTAAAACTGCAGCTCCTTTTGGATCCCTCAAAGTGTATCTACACTATCCTTCAAACAGGCCTCCTCCTCAGGAGTCAGAGTCACCTTCACAACATCTGAAATTCCATTCTGTCCCAAGATGCAAGGGACACTAAGGAAGACATCATCTTTAATTCCATAGAGACCCTTAATCATGGTGGAAATTGGATGCACCCACCTAAGATTCTTCATTATACTTTCTGCCAGATCTGCCACAGACAGTCCAATGGCCCAGGAAGTGTAGCCTTTCAGTTTGATCACCTCATAGGCACTGTCAACCACCTGTTTGTTAACCTCTTTCCACTGTTCCTTATCTGCATCAGTGCCTAAGTCAGGGTGCAGATTCTTCAGAGAGATACCAGCAACATTCACTCCACTCCATACAGGCACACTGGAGTCTCCATGCTCCCCCAGGACCCACCCGTCACAGCTTAATGGGTGAACTCCCAGTCTTTCCCCCATTAGGTAATGGAACTGGGCTGAATCCAGATTGCAACCACTTCCAATAACACGGTTTTTGGGAAAGCCACTTACCATCCAAGCCACATAGGTCAAGATAACCACTGGATTGGAAACAACAAGCAACTTGCAGTTTGGGCTATATTTTACGATATTAGGAATGATGAACTTAAAGATGTTCACGTTACACTGGACCAAATTAAAACGGCTTTCTCCCTCTTGCTGACATGCCCCAGCTGTGATAATAACCAGCTTGGAGTTTGCAGTCACATTATAATCTTTGCCAGAGACAATTTTTGGTGTTCTAAGGAAAAGGCTGCCGTGCTGGACATCCATCATCTGTCCCTTCAGTTTGTCTTCCATAACATCAACAAGAGCAAGTTCATCTGCCAAGTCCTTCATTAAGATACTGATGGCACAAGCCATGCCAACAGCACCAACCCCAACAACTGTAATCTTATTCTGGGGGGTATGTTCTTCATTAAGAAGATTCTGAATCAGGTGATCTTTGAGAGTTGCCATTTTGGACTTAGAACCAGAAGGAATCAGGAGTGCACGTCGGGCGGGTGGGCGTCAGCGGCGCGCAAGGTTGGATCCGGACTTGGCGGCAGCAGATCTGACACCAAGTTAACAACTTTTAACAAAAGTTAAAAATAAAATAGATAATTAAGACTATCTAGAATGATGGGGGTGCCTGGGTGGCTCAGTTGGTTAAGTGACTGCCTTCGGCTCAGGTCATGATCCTGGAGTCCCGGGATCGAGTTCCGCATCGGGCTCCCTGCTCGGCAGGAAGTCTGCTTCTCCCTCTGACCCTCCCCCCTCTCATGTGCTCTCTCTCTCTCTCTCATTCTCTCTCTCAAATAAATAAATAAATAAAATCTTTAAAAAAAAAAAAGACAATCTAGAATGATGAAGATGATTGCTAAGAATCAGAAGAGTCAATAATTTGGATTCTTGTGAAATAGCCAAAGCAGTAAAACATTTATATGATTTCTGAATTTAGTCACTCTGAAACAAAAATCTCCAAATGGGCATATTTAATGACAGTTAATGGGATTTTCAAGTAGTACTGACAGCACAATTTTTGCCTTGTGTATCAACTTCAGAACCTCAACCCTACATAAAATGCAGTTAACTAAAAATAGAAGAACCAAGATTTGAGCTCATGTTGCTCTGATATTCTTTTTCTGTTATGTCTATGATATGCTATATTGCTTCTCAGGAAATGAACCCAATATTAATAAGCATAATAGAATCTCCTTATAAAGCCTCTGCCAAAACTGTGGTATATCCAGTTACAGACTAGTTTTATAGATAACATCTGCTACTTCATCTTTATTTTTCTGGAACTTCAGAACATGTCTCAATGGACTAATCTTGGTAATTTGGCTAACCTTAATAAGAATAAATTTCTCCTGATGGTAAATGATCAAGTGATTGATCATAACCACATTTTACCTTTCCTAAGTTTAGATACATTATGGAGTTGGTTTGTTTCAGACCCTGTCCACCTTCACACATGCATGAAGCAGATACCACAGAACCCCTCCAACTCAGTTACTGAGTATTTTAAAGAGACCTGTACTTAGATAATCTTCTGTAGCATCGTTTTGCTTTATTATAGCTGTTACTAACCAAAACTTTTAGCTTTAAATTTAACTCCAAAGGAATATTAAACTAGTGCTTTTTTCACCTGTAAAATTAGGTGGGGCCTCCTTATCTCCCATTCAGATTGTCTGCAGATGCTACAGCTACCCTATTCACATCTGTAATTGTTTTATGAGATTTTTAAGATTAATTCCTTCTGAAATAATTAATAGCATTTGTCTTTGCCATTCTGAATACCCTGGGGATCATATTCAAAAGGCTGTGTTCCTATATCCACATCTGCTATATTTGGGTAACACTGTGTGGGTGCTTGATGTATATAATAACACCCAGTAAGACCAAACTGTCTTTTGAAGTTAACTGACTCAGCCACTCCCAAAAGCAGACGGTAGAGCCAGTGGTCTCTAAAAACATACCATACGTACCTATTGCTGTAGTGTAGAGGGCCTATAGGCAAGTCAAACCCAAGTTCCTTTTTCACTTCTCATTTTCAAAACTTTCCGAAATTTTCAAAAATTTTCAGAATGGATCCACTCATAATTAAAGACTAGGACAGAAGCCAGTAAAAATTAGCTCTGAACATCTTGTTTCTCAGAACATTGTACTTAAATTTATGTTCATACTTCAAATAACTTTACATAACAAATATAAGTAATAAGTAACATTCGTATAACATTTACACTTTTCAAAGTAGTTTTCATTTACTGTTTCAGTTAATCTTCAAGGCAATCTAGAATAGTAAATCATACTCTTTTCTTTTTTCGTAAATCACATTCGTATCTTCACTTTATAGATACTGAAACTGTCTGAGAGATTAAATAACTAATTCAAGTCCACATAATAAAAATTAAACTGGGGCTGCAATTCATCTTGTGACTCTAAATTTTACTACATTATATAATGCTTGATAAAATTGTTTTCCTGTTTTGTAGTTGGGGAAACTGAAGTGTAGAGTGCTTACATTTTTTGTCCAGTTTCAAGCTTAGGTTTAAAATAAAGGTATATGTAATTGTACTAAATGTGTGGAAAAATGAAAGTGTGATGTAAATGAAAACAAAAAAATTGGGTTCTTGGGGCACCTGGGTAGCTCAGTTGGTTAAGCATCTGACTCTTGATTTTGGCTCAGGTCATGATCTCAGGGTCGTGGGATCGAGCTCCCTGTTTGGCTCTGCACTCAGCACAGAGTCACTTGAGATTCTCTGCCTCTCCTTCTCCCTCTGCCCCTCTTGCTTGTGCTCTCTCTCTCAAATAAATAAATAAATCTTAAAAAAAAAATTGGGGCTTTTAGTCCCATTTATCAGAATAGCTAGATGTGTGGCTACATGTATAGATACTGGGGGGCATATTAAGAGATTTACATAGGTATATTTGCAAGATGGCCCAGTGGACCTTTACAGTTTTAGGACTCGTTACAGACCAAAGGAAAGAGTTAGGAAAGAAAATGATTTTTACAGTGTTGTCAGAGAGCATTCTCAGCTTTTTTTCCTTCTCTTTGCAGAGATGTTGGCAATGTGGTTGAAGCCATGTATGGGGACCTCCCTCCTCCAATCATGCTGATTGGACATAGTATGGGTGGTGCTATTGCAGTCCACACAGCATCATCTAACCTGGTGCCAAGTCTCCTGGGTCTCTGTATGATTGATGTTGTAGAAGGTAAGTTTTCTTAGTACTGACCAAATCAGAATCTTTGACTTATGAGAGACATCCATGGTAGATTATTATTATCTTGTTTTAATTTATTGTTGATTTTCTACTCATCTGGAACTATGTCCCTCTGTCTTGATATCTTTTTTTATGTTATTTTGTAGCAAAGGCATTCCCAAGTATTTTTTTAATTGACATGTAACTTTTTATTAGTTTCAGATATATAACATAATGATTCAATATATGTATATATTGTGAAGTGATAACCACAGTATGTGTAGATAACATCCATCACCACATATAATTATGATTTTTTTTTCTTGTGATGGGCACTTTTAAGATCTACTCTCTTAACAGCCTTCAAATATACAATACAGGGGTACCTGGATGGCTCAGTTGGTTAAGCAGCCGACTCATGGTTTCGGCTTAGGTCATGATCTGAGGGTCGTGAGATCAAGCCCCGTGTAGGGCTCCATACTCAGCACGGAGTCTGCTTAAGATTCTCTGCCTCTCCCTCTTCTCCTTCTGCTTGCATGTGTGCACGCTCTTTCTCTCAAATAAATAAATAAATAAATAAATAAATAAAATCTTTTAAAAAACCAACAAATATACAATACATTATTTTTAACTATAGTCACTATGCTGTACATTACATCCTCATGACTTACTTATTTTATAACTGGAAGTTTGTACCTTTTGACACCTTCCCCCATTTCACCCACACTCCATGTTATATAATCATTTTCCATGTCATCAAAAACTCTTTGTAAATATCTTTTGGGGCTGCATAATTTTTCAGTTGTATGTGTGTCCCATAATTTTATTTAACATTTAAAAGAAGGTGCATGTCTTTTATGACCCAGCCTCAGAAGTCACACTATTGCTTATACAAGTCAGCCCCTATTCAGTGTGGGAAGACTACACAAGGGAGTGAATACCAAGAGGCAGAAATCACTGGAGGCCATCTTGGAAGCTGGCTATCCCATCAGTCGTCTGAATTTTCTTAAGCTGCGTCTTTTTTCCCCAAAGCATCACTGAATTCTGCTATCATTGAGGGCAAATGTACAGTTAACCCAGTAAGTGTAAAGTTCTGTAGTTAAAATATTTGTTTAATATCTAGGTACAGCCATGGATGCACTTAATAGCATGCAGAATTTCTTACGTGGTCGTCCTAAAACCTTCAAGTCTCTAGAGAATGCCATTGAATGGAGGTAACTCACAAATCTATATTGTCTGTATTTTAAGTGTTAGATTGTAGCTGTCCTTTTTCATCACTTCAGGCACCAAGTTCAAAGGAATAGTTCAGTTTCCAAGCCTTAGCTTTATTATGATATGTGCGGAAACAGTTATATAAAGAGCAGAATTTTTTTTTTAATATTTTAAATGTTTCATACTTGGCCCAGTTATCTAAAATCCATCCTTTTTCTAATACACTGTAGTACCTCCTAGAATTTAATAATTATGGATCATCTGCTGTCTAGCTATTTCCATCTCTGAGGTTAGAGTCTGGACTAAATGAGGCTCTAAGGCCTTTTCCACTTCTGATGCTTCATGGTTCTAGATTCACTTTCTGTGTTCCAGAGAAAATGGTGGAGAAACAGAAAGGATGCGCATAGGTTCCTTTCTCAGTTTTTATTTGGGTTTTGAGTAAATAAAAACCCTTTCAGTAATTGGTTTTCATAAAAATCACAGACAGAATTGGCTATGGCTTCCACTTAAGGCTGTTTTTTCATTAATTTATTCATTAAGTCAATCAATTATTTGATTAAATATTAATTAAACATTTTGTGCTAAAGGGTGACATTTCAGAAAAGAGTAAAACACTGTCTCTCCCACAAGGAAATCAGTCTTAGGATAAAATATCCTTAGTATCCTGTCTTCCTACCTGTTGTTTAAAATCATCTCTAGTTCCTTTTCCAGACCCTTTCTCTAACTCCTCTGAACCACTCAGATCACTCATTTGATCAAATTGCTAGAGGCCTCTGTCTATATTATATTGTACTATTTACCTCTTAAGTCTTCTAATGCTCCCCTAAAAGCTATGCTTATATTGTCAGTTTTCATGTATGTCTTAATGCTTTTCCTATATGATAAGGGCAGAAGCTATCCTGTATTTCTTTTGTACTTTCGTATAGCATTCAGCATACTGCTGACTGCCTTAGCAGGCAGAACATATCTGTTCTTTGAATCAGAGACATCAAGAGGAAATGAAGGACCTGGTAAATAGAGCCTAGGTAGTTTTTCCAAGACAGAGGGCCTCATGCCAAATATGGCTTGCCAAAATGATGTTTGTGTTTGGTGAGGTTGCTTCTATCTCCCCTTGTTCACACTACTGAGATTCAGGATTCCTGTTCTCTCAGAAGCACCAAAGATCTCCCCCTCTTTGGCAACCACAGCATTTCAGAATGTAGCTGCTGCCAGTTCAGCAAGTACCTCAGGCACCCTGCCTTCTTCCCCAGTAATAACCAGTGAAAAGATGATTCCAAATAACTTTTTAAATTTATTCAGTAAACTTTTTTTTTTTCGTACCTAAGATGTGTCAGTACCTAATTTAAGAACTGGGGATGAATCGGGCTTTAGTTCCTATCTGTCAAATAACTGGGAATACAAATAAGTAAATATGTAAACACAATGAAGGAGGCACAGGAGTTACAGAAGATAGGTACTTAATCTAGCATGGCAGTCGTGGTGGACCTTCTCCTAAAAGATATGGAGTCTTGATTCTAGTGGCAGATGTGGGATAGGATGAGGGTTCTGTTGGTTGTATGTTAAAATGTTTTGGGTTTATGAGAGCCACTGATTTTTAGAACCCACTTCCTGAGCCTGAGAATCAGAAAGAATCCAGTGAAGTATTTCATAATTTTGTTTTGTACTCTGCTGGATATCTGAATAAAGTTCATGACTCATGGCTATTGTGGCTATTCCAGATGAAAAAAAAAAAAAAGATGTTGACATACAAGGCCAACCTGTTTAATTCAGTAAGGATTTAAAGCAAAGTGAATTCCCACTTCTGCTTTCTTGGTCATCCTAATGAGAGGCAGTAGGTTATTGTCTTTAGAAGCCTAGGCTTTGAAGTTGGACAGATAAGGATTTGCATTTTGGTTTCACCACTCTGGCTGCTCTGAGGAAAACACTAGGGGAAGGAGTAGGGAGTGGGTGTGTTAATGGAAGTGGGAAATTGGTTAAGAGGCAATTGTAGTATTATAGGAGAATAATGATGGTAAGCATAGACTAGGATGGCAACAGAGGAAGTAATATGTCATATTTGGAATGTATTTTGAGGGCAGAACTGACAGGACTGCCTTACGGATTGGATATCAGCAGAGAAATGGGGGTTGGAGGCAGGAGGAGGCACAGCATTCAAGGATGACTTCTAGGTTTTTAGCCCAAGCAATTGGGTGAATGGTAGAGACAAAGAGAAGTAGATTTGGGAGCAAGTAAAAGGTCAGGAAATCAGAATTTTTGTTTGGATAAGCTAAAATGCTTACTATACATCTAAGTGGAAATGTTAAGTAAGTACTTGTATATACTTGTTAGAAGAAGTTGAGCTAGAGATAAATTGGAGAATCATTATTGCGTAGATAATATTTAAGAAAAAAGATTCCTTTAAGATAACTTTTTTTTTATGATAGCTTTTTTGAGAAGTTTTGTTGTATAGGAGAGCAGAGAAGTGGGGTAGTATCTAGTAGTGAATGTGGGGTTGAGAATGTTTTCAAAGGCTGTTTTATAATATCCACTAGAGAAAAAAAATGATGACCCACATGATAACTATAAGAAGCAAGGTCCTCATAAGCAAGAGGGGATAGGAATTGTGCCCAAGGTTGGCCTTAAATAGGAACAGAGGTGTTTCATATATTAAACAGTCATCAAGACAGGGTATATGATTATAAATACTGGTGTATTTGTAGATTCTGTAGATTCAGTTGGTAGTAGAAAAATGAAATAATTATTCTGATTGTGTCTATTTATCATTAAAATAAGAAACAAGGTCATTATCTAAGGGGGTTGCCCTTTAAAATTTTACATGATTTTTTTAAGCTAAAAAAGTTAGATTTAAAGAAATGTGTTCTGGGGGCGCCTAGGTGGCTCAGTCAGTTAAGCATCTGCCTTCACCTCAGATCTTGATCCTGGAGTCACAGGATCAAGCCCCACATCAGGCTTCCTACTTAGCGGGGAGTCTGCTTCTCCCTCTGACCCTCCCCACTCTCGTGCTCTGTCACTTTCTCTCTCTCAAATAAATGGATGCAATCTTAAAAAAAAAAAGGGAAGGGAAGGAAAGTGTTCGGGTGGCCTGCTTCAGATATTGTTTCCAATTCCCCCTGGGACATGCGGCCATTTTGCTTGGCCCTTTAAGCATACATAGGTAGATAACTCTGAGGGAACTAATCTATTAAAATAGCATCCAAGCTCCTGAACTCTATATCTTGGCATGCAAAGCCCTGTAGGAGCTCGTCCCTGCCCGCCTGTCCCTTTCTCCCATTCACACTCCCCTTTTGCTCTCCCCTGCTTCTCCTTGCACTCTGTCCTCTAAAATCCTCATCCTTTGACTTTTCCACATCACAGTGCCTTTGTTCACAATGTGCCCCCTGCCTATAATGCCCTGACCACCCTCTTTTATCTTCTGCCTAGCTTCTTTTCTCCTCAGTTTAGACAGGACATTTGGGGAGATTTCTTTAACCTGTTCACTCAGAATAAAGTGATTCCTTTGAACCTTGCCTTTATTATGTTAAGCCTATGTTTGTGTTTCTTTCTCCCTGCTGAATTAGGTGCTTCTTGAGCACAGGCCTGGCACATAGTATCCTCCTGGTAAACGTTTGCAGAACTGAAATGGCTTGAATGTCTTTACTTAATTTTTACTACTTGGCTTATAGCCATAATAACCAGGTAGGAAGTAGGAAGTAGTGGTAATCTCCATAGTAAGCTGTATTGGTAAACACAACTTTGTAGAGGTTCCACAGAATCTGCAAAATTATCCATTTGACCCTATGACATGATAAGATGGATGCTGAATAACCTCCTCTCTCCCTTCTCACTTTTTTAGTGTGAAGAGTGGTCAGATTCGAAATTTGGAGTCAGCCCGTGTCTCAATGGTTGGCCAAGTCAAACAGTAGGTCTTATTTTTCCCTGTTGGGCTGGTTAGAGACTGAAACATGGTGAGGGAATTACAGATTGCTTTTTGTTATACACCTGTCCTACTATCCTGAATGCCTTTATTATTTTAGATAATTTTTACAAATGAGCTCAGGCTAGCCTCATAGCTTTTCTTTTCGTTTTCTTTTTTTTTTTTTTGAAGAACTCCCAAAGCCTATATAATACAGGATTACCTTTTTAATACAACTCTGCATCTTAAAAAGTGAAGAATCCCAGAGAATGGACATTAAAAATTATTTTAAGGGTCCACTCTAGTGCTGGCAGCTATGATTTTATTCTGGTAATCGTCTCCTTCTTGGCCACACCTGATTGTGAGGAAATAACAGTATAAAAGCTTTAGTGAAAGCCAGATTCTAAGGCTCAGCTAAAATTATATAGCCCAACTGATCTTCTTGGATAGGGTTACATGAGTCCTGAGTATGGCTATGTAGTCACAAAATAAACTTCAGATAAATTGAGAAAATGTTGCTCAGCGGAACAGATAGGGAGCACAAGAGTTGATAAAAATGATAATGGCATTACTGAATGCCTGCTATTTGCCAGGCACTGTGCCTGGTATTTTATATCCATGTTCTCATTTTAAAAATCTTACGGGAATTTTTAAACATATAAAAGTAGAATGATAAAATGAACCCCAGTATACACATTGCCTGTTTTCAACAGTTACTGACTCATGGCCAGTCTTGTTTCATCTGTGCCCCTTATTTTCCCCTAATTACAGAATATTTTTAAATAAATTCCAAGATTTCAGGATACCCTAAATGGTAAGGACACTTAAAACACAATCACAATACCGTTATCACACCTAAAAAATTTAATAATTCCTCAGTATCATCAAATGTCCATTCAGTATTCACATTTCTAATTGTCTCACTGATAATTTTTTTATAGATCAAATCAGAATTATAATAAGGTAGATATGTAGCAATTGGAAGATATAACTCTTAAGTATCTTTTAATTTATAGATTCCACTTGTCTTATTTTTTTTCCTTGCAATTTATTTGTTGAAGAAACCTGGTTGTTTGCCCTGTAGAATTTCCCACAATCTGGATTTTCTGATTTGATTCCTGAAGGTGAAATTTAACATGTTCTTCTCTTCACTGTATTTTCTGTAAATTGTTAGTTAGATCCAGAGATTTGATCAAGTTCAGGTTTGTTTGTTGTTATTTTGGCTTTTTATTTGTTTATAAGAATAGGTACTGCCATTAGGAAGCATGTAATTTCTGGTTGTCTCTTTTTTTGAGTGTTGGTAGCCATCGATGATCATTACCTAGATTCATTAATTCATTTGCACCATCTCATTTAGTCTTTACAATACCTCTTTAAGATAAGATTTTTTTATAGGTGAGAAAATGGAAGTTCAGAAAGGTAAAGTAGCTTTCCCAGGATCACACAGCTAGTGAATGACGGTGCTCAGATTCAGTCTCCTGTGTATTTGACTTCAAGGACTGTATCATGGACTTTTTATGCCTAAACATACAATTTGAGTAGTAATATCTAGCGGACACAATGCAGTCTTTAAGCTGTGAGACTGCCCACTTTGCAGTGCCTAAATATTTTGAGATCAGATTTGTTTAAGCAGTGGTAAAGCATTTTGTGAGGAAGTTATATGGCTTGTATTCAGGTAGTTCAGCGATTTTTAAATTTTACCTAATATGTAAATTTCAATGGTGTCTTCTCTTAATATGTAAACTTGTGTATATAGTGTGTGTTTTAATTGTCACATAGAGACCAGATAGAACCTTCCTGCCCTTCTTGATGTAGGTGAAATTCTCTTGAACCTCCTAATCCATAGCTGTGGAAATCCAAAGCGCATGTTGTTTCTTTGTTTTACTACCTTGACCCTAGATGTGAAACTTGATACCTCAAGTCCCATAGAACACCCCCACTTGACAAAACATTTTGTGAACATATGCTTTACTGAGATTGGTAGAGGAGAAAAGGAAAACAAGTTATCACTGTTAAAAATCCACCACTGAAGTTTCACTGACCCTTCAGTTTATCTTAACTTGTTCTCTCTCCTCTTCTCCCTTCTCTCTCCCTTTCAAGGGCAAAATAACAATACTTCTTTATCATGCAGAACAGACCTTAGTACTAGCTGCTACCTAGGCTCTTGGGACTTTTACCTTTAATATTGTCAGTGTATTTTTTCAACAAGTTCTTTCTAAAAGGAATTATGATATCAGCTGTTCATAATATAATAATTTTTCTACCTAATTATGTAATAATTGTTTTTTAGAGGAAAACAACAACAGTAATTGGTTGGATCAGATGTTCTAATCCCCAAGGTTCAGCTGGCTATGGTTATTGTAATTGTCAGTTTCTATCAGCTAATTGAAAGTGGGGGCCTTTTACCATGCTGTTTAAGCCTTGCTCTACTGTAAGCAGGGTACAGTAGAAAAGTACCATGCTTTCAAGTTAATTGGGCCTGGATTTGCCTTCCAGCCTCATCTACTTATGAACCAGGTGATCTTGGACAATTTTTTTATTTTTCAGGGCTACTTCATAGGATTGTTATGAGGATTATACAAGATAATGTCAATAAAATTCTTGTCACCATGCCACATGAAATGATTACTCTCTTCTGTGGGTCAGTATTGGTGCAAGAACTGGAAACCAGCCCTTGGAATATAGTCATACCTTCCATGGCCATGACCTTCCACAGCCCTTGTCTATTTCTGCACATTTTAAAATGCACATTGTTCACATCCTCCTTCTCCCAGAAGCATTAAGTTTTAACTGACATTTGATTGTAAAAGACTATGAGTTTCAGTATCTCTGAGATAATTTGTGTATAAAAGAAAGATGTATGATAGCACTTAAAAAAAAAAACAAACCACCTAGGTGTGAAGGAATTACAAGTCCAGAAGGCTCAAAATCTATAGTGGAAGGAATCATAGAGGAAGAAGAAGAAGACGAAGAAGGAAGTGAGTCCGTAAACAAGAGGAAAAAGGAAGATGACATGGAGGTGAGTGAAAGCTGGCATTCTTGGAAGGATGGGGCAGTGAATGGTTCAGAGTGTGTGGGGGTGGTGAGAGGGAGGTGACATGTTCTTTTTGTTCACCATTAGATATTTTAGGGGGTGAAGATGTTATCGTAATAGATATTTAGGTTAACTATAAGATATAAGGCACTTGTTGATAGCTTTGACAAATTGGAACATAAAACTTACAGTGTATACCCTACCCTCAAACAGACTGCTCTCTCATCAGATTCTTTCTCACCTCAATACTTCTCTTCATATGGTTTATCTCATGAGAAAATCTGATTTCCTACCCTAAGCCCATCAGATCTTACTCATCTTTCAAGGTGTATCTCCGGGGAAGTTTTCTGACCTCATTTTATATCAGTCCCTCTCCAGTATAGCACTGTATGACATAACTTAGCACTTTCTTTTTTGAAGTTGTGGCTAAGTCATAGAATTGATTTTCATAAACCACATTCAAAGATACGATGGTCTCCTGTAGTCATCCCTAGAATGCAGATTCAGCGTTCTCTAATTGCACAAGAATTGTCTCCCAACAGGGGCGCCTGGGTGGCTTATTGGTTAAGCGACTGCCTTCGGCTCAGGTCATGATCCTGGAGTCCCTGGATCGAATCCCGCATCGGGCTCCCTGCTCGGCAAGGAGCCTGCTTCTTCCTCTAACCATCCTCCCTCTCATGTACTCTCTCTCTCATTCTCGCTCTCTCAAATAAATAAATAAATCTTTTAAAAAAAAAAATTGTCTCCCAACAAAAATAACCTGTGTATTTTGAGCGCAGGAACTAATGTTCTATATGAATTTCCCTCAGCATTTAGCTTGGGTGTGTGTGTGTGTAGCAAGTGTTCTGTGAGTACTTGTTGAACACTTGATTTGAGGATAGTAATGGGAAAGGGTGTGTTTTTTCTTGGAAATGGTTAGTGAGCATGAGCAGCAGACTTTCCGGGATGGATTATAAACATCTTACTAATGGCAGATAATGGACTTGGTGTACACCACATATTCCCTTATGTTTGGAGATGCTACTATTAGCAAGGAGGAGAGGACAATTGACCCTTGAACAATATGGGGTTTAGGGACACTGCCCCCCAAAACTGTCAAAAATCCAACTATAACTTTTGGGGTGCCTGGGTAGCTCAGTTGGTTAAGCGTCTGACTCTTTATTTCAGCTCAGGTCACGATCTTAGGGTCGTGAAATCGAACCCTGCATGGGGCCCCGCTCTGGGCATGGAGACTGCTTAAAATTGTCTCTCTTCCTCTCCTTCTGCCCCGCTGCGCACACCCCCACTCCGCACATACGCGCTCTCTCTCTCAAGAAAAAAAAAAAAAACAACTATAACTTTTGGCTCCCTAGAAACTTAATCACTTATAGCCTACTGTTGACCAGAAGCCTTACCAATAATATAGTTGATTAATACTTAATTTGTATATTTATATGTATTAAATACTGTATTCTTATAATAAAGTAGCTAGACAAAAGGAAATGTTCTTAAGAAAATCACGAGGAAGAGGGGCCCCTGGGTGGCTCAGTCATTAAGCGTCTGCCTTTGGCTTAGGTCATGATCCCAGGGTCCTGGGATCGAGCCCTGCATCAGGCTCGCTGCTCATCAGGAAGCTTGCTTCTCCCTGTCATGTTCCCTCTCTTGCTGCATCTCTCTGTCAAATAAATAAATAAAATCTTTAAAAAAAAAAAAAAGAAAATCATGAGGATGAGAAAATACATTTGTAGTACTGTACTGTTTCCAAATCCACGTATAAGTGGACCTGCACAGTCATCAACTGTATCTTTTTTTAAACAGAATTTTTAATTTAATGATCTTTTGTCATCCTTAAGATCAGTAAATAATTCTTTGTACCTCTTTGGAATTTACAAAAATATAAACAGTGCATGAAAATTTGCCTTCCCTACACTCTGTGAGGTGAGAAGAGATCTTTTCTCCCATGTTAACAGTGTAGAAACTTGAGACTCAGAGATGAAGGACTTTCTCAAAGTAATCAAGTAATATTTCGTAGATCTGAGACTCTGATACAAACTGTCAATGACTTTTTGCCTTTTATGTGCTGGGAGCTATACTAAGTACATCACATTTATCATCCCTAGTTCTCATTTTAGCTCTGCATTGTAGGTATTATCACTGTTTTACAGCTCAGGCACAGATTCTTGCCTACAGACACCTATAAATGTTGGTGCTAAAACATACCCAGATCTTCTGGTTTTTAATTCCAGCTCATTTTTCCTTTGTAATTTTTTTTATAAGCCCAGTTACATGGAGTTTAGTATACTCCAGCAGTTTTGTTAGGAGGGCAGACTGAAACACATCAGGCAATGAGTACAGCAAAACAGTCTACCCTTGAGGAAGGACATAAACCCCAAACAACACAACTAGTGTTCTTGCAACTAGTAAATAAACAGATGCTGGACATCTAATGCACAGCATAATAATTATAGGCAATGATACTATGTTATAAACTTCAAAGTTGCTAAGAGACTAGGTCTGAATTGTTCCTAATACAAAAAAAAAATGATAATTATGTGACATGATAGAGGTGTTAGCTATCGCTATGGTGTTGCATATTGCAGTGTATAAATGTATCAAGTCAACACATTGCACACCTTAAACCAACACAATGTTACATGTTCTTTATCTCAATAAAGAAAAATAAAAAATAAAATGATGGAGAAAATATTAATAATGTAAATTAAACCTAACTACAACAACAAAAACAGTCACAACTTCTAAAGCATGGTAGCCAGGGGCCATTTAGAGCCTATTAGCCCTTAGGGGATATCTCTGTTATAACTAATATAAAAAGTGGTGTTTGAAGTGATCCTGAGACATAACATACGAGTTCTGTTGCATCCATTTTGCTGTGTAAAAGAAGACAAGATATACATTGGCAGTGGGGGGTGATGTCTAATACAATATGGTTAAAATACGGAAAAGAAAAGGGAAGCTTTAACCTTTGGTCCTTAAAGTAATAAACTTCAGTTGTCCAGGAGGTATTCCTTTATGCATAAATCTCTTTTTTAAAACTGCTTTATTGAAAGGTAACTCATCCAAAGTATACAATTCAGTGGTTGTTAGATTCACAGAGTTGTGCAACCATTACAGCAATCTAATTTTAGAATATTTTCATCACTTTTTAAAAAAATGTCATACCTGTTTGCATTCTCTTCCCATGTCTCCCCAACATCAGCCCTAGGCATCCACTAATCTACTTTCCGTCTCGTAGATTTGTCTAATCTGGATGTTAAATATAAATGAATATACATAGTCTTGTGACTGGCTTCTTTTACCTTAGCATAATGTTTTCAAGGTTCATCTGTATTGTAGCATGAATCAGTACTTCAGTCCTATTTATGGCTGAATAATATTCCTTTGTATGGGTAGACCACATTTTTTTTTTATCCATTCATCAGTTAGTGGGCATTTGGATTTGTTTTCACTTTTTGCCTGTTATGAACAATGCTGGTATGAACATTTGTGTACAAGTTTTTATGTGGACATAGGTTTTTATTTTTCTTGGGTATACACCTACCAGTGGAATTGCTGGATGCTAATTCTGTTTTTAATCATTTGAAAAATAGCCAGACTATTTTATATTCCTACCACCAGTGTCTGAGTGTTCCAGTTTTTCTATATCCTTGTCAGCACTTGTAATATTGTCCCTCTTTTTGATTATAGCCATCCTAATGGGTATGAAGTGGTATCTCATTGTAGTTTTGATTTACATTTTCCTGATGACTATTGATGTTGAACATTTTCTCATGGGATTCTTGGCCATTTCTTCTCTGGAGAAATGTGTATTCAGATCCTTTGCCCATTTTTCAATAGGGTATTTTGTCTTTTTATTATTGAATTGTAAGAGTTCTTTACATATTCTAGATACAAGTCCCTGATTTGCAAATATTTTCTCCTGTTATACGGGTTGTCATTTCATGTTCTTGATGGTGTTCTTCAATGATGAAATTCATTTTATCTAGTTACTGTTTTGTTATGTCACATCTAAGAAGGTTTTGCCTAGTCCAAGATCACAAAGATTTATACGTATGTTTTCTTCTAAGAGTTTTCTAGTTTTAACTCTTATATTTAGGTCTGTGATCCATTTTGAGTTAATTTTTGTGTATAGTATGAGGGTAAGAGGTGTAACTTCATTCTTTTGCATGTAGATGTCCAGCTGTCCCAGGACCATTTGTTGGTAAGACCCCACTTTCCCATGTAATTGTCTTGCATTCCTTTTTGGAAATCAAATGGCCATAAATGCCAGAGTTTATCTCTGGACTCTCAATTCTGTTCCATTGATATATATGTCTATCCTTATGCAAGTGCCACTGTCTTCATTATTGTAGCTTCATAGCATGTTTTGAAATCAGGAAGTGTAAGTCTTCCAGCTTTGCTCTTCTTTTTCAAGATTATTGAAATCCCATATTCTTTTTTTTTTTTTAAGATTTTAGTTATTTATTTGACAGAGAGAGACACAGCAAGAGAAGGAACACAAGCAGGGGGAGTGGGAGAGGGAAAAGCAGGCTTCCCGAGGAGCAGGGAGCCCGATGTGGGGCTCGATCCCAGGACCCTGGGATCATGACCTGAGCCGAAGGCAGATGCTTAAGGACTGAGCCACCCAGGTGCCCCGAAATCCCATATTCTTAAGATTTTGTTTTTTTAATTACTTGTTATGTGCCAGACCATGTTCCTATTGTTTTACATACATGAGTATCTTTAGTTTATCCTTACAATAATCTTTTGAGATTTTGTGTTGCCCACTTTATAGCTAAGAAAACAGGCTTGAAGAAGTTAGGTTAACTTCCCCAAGGGACCCACAGTTGATTAGCTGATGATGGAGGTGGGATTTGCATTAAATCCAAGTCTGACTGACACAAAACCTATCTTTTTAAATGCTTTTCAAGTGATGTGTTGGGAAATAATGCAAAGCCTGTGGTTGATGCCCTTGTGTGGAGAACCACATCCTGCCCACGTGAATATCCCAGGATGATTGGTAGCCAGCTTTCTGCTTCTCCTATCCAGCAGTTAGATCTCATTACATCGATCTGTTTTTTTTTTCTTTCTTTCTTTAGTTTTCTTTTTTCAGGTTTTTATTTAAATTCCAGTTAGTTAACATACAGTGTAATATTAGTTTCAGGGGTAGAATTTGGTGACTCATTACTTATATACAATACCCCATGCTCATCACAAGTGCCCTCCTTAATATCTGTCACCCATTTAACCCATCCCTCCACCTACCTGCCCTCCAGCAACCCTCAGTTTGTTCTTTATAGTTTAAAGAGTCTGTTTTCTGGTTTGCCTCTCTTTTTTTTCCCCCGTGTTCATCCGTTTTGTTTCTTACATTGATCTGATTTATTACCGTTTGGCAGAGGAAGGAATCTAAACTAAATTAACTTTATGATCCAGCTCTCCAGAGAGAGGATATATTATTATAACCCTAAATACAGGAGCAACTCTAATTATATCCAGATTTTTTCTTTGTTTTTACATTTTTAGGACTTGAACTCCTTTTTTAAAATTTCTTTTTTTTTTTTTAAAGATTTTATTTATTTATTTGAAAGAGAGAGAGACAGAGCACAACCAGAGGGAGAGGCAGAGGGAGAGGGAGCAGACTCCCCACTGAGCAGGGAGCCCGACATGGGACTCGATCCCAGGACCCTAGGATCATGACCTGAGCTGAAGGCAGATGCTTAACCATCTGAGCCACCCAGGCACCCCTTAAAATTTCTTTTTATAATATTACTATCCTTGGAAGTTCCCTTACTTTAAATTTGTCATTTGCGTATGAAGCACAATGTATGTTTAGGAAGGTCTTACTGTCTCCGACTGTGGAATCTATTAGAAGTGGCTCATAAGTGTTCTACATGCATTGTTTAATGAGAACTGGAAGACCCAAGTTTCCTGACTACCCATCCAGTGATCTTTTTTACACCTCATAGAAGTAGAATCAGTGTTTGTCTTTTTGTGACTGGCTTATTTTAGTTAACACAATGTCTTCAAGTTTCCTCTATGTTGTAGCATATGTCAGGATTTCCTTCTTTAAGGCTAAATAATATGTATATAACACATTTTGTTTATCCAATCATCCATCGATAGATATTTGGATTGTTTATACCTCTTGACTGTTGTCAATAATGCTGCTATGAACATGGGTCTGCAAATATCTCTTCAAGACCCTGCTCTCACTTCTTCTGGCTGTATACCCAGAAGTAAGATTGCTGGACCATATGGTAGTTTTACTTTTAATTTTTGAGTAACTACCATGCTGTCTTCATAGTGATTGTACTATTGTATAATCCCACCAACAGTGCCCCGAATGTTCCAGTTTCTCCACATATTTGCCAGTGTTTGTTATTTTGTCTTTTTTGAAAATAGCCATCCTAATGGGTACAAAGTGATATCTAATTGTGGTTTTGATTTGCATTTCCCTAATGGTTAGTGAAGTTGAGTATCTTTTTGTGTACTTATTGGCCATTCTCTTCTTTGGAGAAATGTCTGTTCATGCCCTTTGCCCATTTTATAATCAGGTTATTTGATTTTTTGTTACTGAGTTGTAGGAATTCTTTATATATTCTGAATATTGACCCCTTATCATATATATGATTTGCAAATATTTTCTCCCATTCCATACAGTGCCTTTTCACTTTGTTGATTGTGTTCTTTGAGGCGCAGAAGTTTTTAAGTTTGACGTAGTCCATTTGTCTATTTTTGCTTTTGTTGCCTTTGCTTTTGGTGTCATAACCGAGAAATCCTTGTCAAATTCAACGTCATGAAAAGCTATATGAAGCATTCCCCTATGTTTTCTTAGAAGTTTTATAGTTTTAGATCTTATATTTAGGTGTTAAACTTGTGTATTGTCCAACTTTTTTGCATGTGGATATCCAATTTTCCCAATACCATTTGTTGAAAAGACTGTTCTTTCTCCATTGAGTCAATTTGGACCCTTGTTGAAGATCATTTGGCCATTTTTGTGAGAGTTTATTTCTGGGTTCTCTAGTGTATATACCAGTACCATACTGTTTTGATTACTGTAGCTTTGTAATATATTTTGAAATTAGAGAGCATGCATCTTCCAATTTTATTCTTTTAAAAAATTGTTTTGGCTGTTTGAGGTCCCTTGAGATTCCGTATGAACTTTTGATGAATTTTTCTATTTTTGCAAGAATGTCATTTGGATTTTGATAGGGATTGTTTTGAATCTGCAGATCACTTTGGGTAGTACGGACATCTTAACCATCAGTGATCTCTAACACAATATGTTGCTGTCTCATGTTCACTTCTAGATTTTCATATTGTGGTTACTGCAGTATCCCCAATTATTTATTTCAGTTATAATATTTCAAATTTTCAATGATGCAGAAAAGTATAGAGAATCATTTATTTGTTCATCTTGTATTTGATGAGTACGTACTCTGTGCCTGTATAGTGTGTATCAGGATTTAACAGATACATTTTGTAATATTTGTGTCAGATTTCCTTTTTCAGATTACTATTGCATGAACATGATACCATTATCATAAATCAAAATATAAGAAAAAATGCTCTACCAACAAATCAACATATTTTCAGTTTTCCCTTCCAGTTCTTTCCCTATGTGTACCACATTTTTCCAGTAGTAATCCTCACTTAGATGACATGTTACACTCTGTTTCTTTCTCTTAATATTATAAGTATTTTTTTCATACTGTACTGTGCCTTTTGTAATTATCCTTTTGATGGATATGTTCTTTTTGTCAAATGGATATAAGAGAAGCTCAGTCTTGGCTCTACCACTTACTAGCTTTGTGATCTTAAGAAAGTCTTCTAAGGGGGCACCTGGGTGGCTCAGTCGTTAAACGTCTGCCTTCGGCTCAGGTCATGATCCCAGAGTCCTGGGATCGAGCCCCGCATCGGGCTCCCTGCTCTGCGGGAAGCCTGCTTCTCTCTCTCCCACTCCCCCTGCTTGTGTTCCCTCTCTCGTTGTGTCTCTCTCTGTCAAATAAATAAATAAAATCTTTAAAAAAAAAAAAAAAGAGAGTCTTCTAAGTTCACGGAAATTAATAGAAGTAAAAAGTAAACTTCTAGTTATGTAAACATGAAAATTACAACAATAACCTATATCACAAAGCTGTTTTAGTAATTAAGTGTATATGAAAATATCTGGGACCTAGTAGCCCCTTAGTAAGTGCTAGTTTCCTTCCCTTTCCTTTTCCCAGGGACCTAGTTTTTGTCCTGTTCTTCCAGGGGTTGCCCTCAGAGACTCAGAACTTTCTCTTTTTCCTCCAGACCAAGAAGGACCATCCGTACACTTGGAGAATTGAACTGGCGAAAACAGAAAAATACTGGGATGGCTGGTTCCGAGGCTTATCCAATCTCTTTCTTAGTTGTCCTATTCCTAAATTGCTGCTCTTGGCTGGTAAGTGTGTATGTGTGTGTATTAGCTCAGGCTGCCATAACAAAATATCATAGATTGGGTGCTTAAACAACAAATTCATTTTCTCACAGTACTGGAGGCTGGAAGTCTGAGATCAGGGTATTAGCACAGTGAAGTTCTGGTGGGAGCTTTCTTACTGGCTTGCAGACACTGTGTCCTTTCATGGCAGAAGAGAGAGCGAAAGCAAACTCTTTGGTGTTTATTCTTAAAAGGACACTAATCCTGTCATATGAGGGCCCTACCCATATGACCACATTTAATCTTTTTTTTTCATGTTTTATGTCTTACATAACTTCTTGTAAATTATATTCTTTTTAAAAATTTTTTTTATTTTTATTTTATGTTAATCACCAAATCATCATCATTAGTTTTTGATGTAGTGTTCCATGATTCATTGTTGGCATATAACACCCAGTGCTCCATTCAATACCTGCCCTCTTTAATACCCATCACCAGGCTAACCCATCCCCCCAGTCCCCTCCCCTCTAGAACCCTCAGTTTGTTTCTCAGAGTCCATAGTCTCTCATGGTTTGTCTCCCCCTCCAATTCCCCCCGCTTCATTTTCTCCTTCCTACTATCTTCTTCTTTTTTTTAACTTAATTATTTCCATATCTCCAAATGTGGTCACACTGTGGGTTAGGCCTTTAACATATGAATGGGGGGGGCGGATACAATTCAGTCCATAACAGTGTAGGTATATCATCATCTGAGTATGTCCTTGTTAAAACTACTCACCACGTGGGGGCACCTGGGTGGCTCAGTCGTTTAAGCATCTGCTTTCGGCTTAGGTCATGATCCCAGAGTCCTGGGATTAAGCCCCATAGGGAGTCTGCTTCTCCCTCTCCCTCTGCCCTTCCCCCTCCCCCCTGGTCACTCACTCACTCTCTCAAATAAATAAATAAAATCTTTAAAACAAACAACAACAACAAAAAAAACTACTCACCACATGGGTAGTAACTTCCAAAATAAAGTACCATCCTCACTCATTTGTGCTCTTCTCCCCTCACCAAATCCCTAATCCTAACTAAGCACAAGCATCTATCTGAGATAAACCTAATTCTGGCCTGCCTTCAATCCCTGGTTAAGCATTAAGTTCTCCTAGAGTGGTGTAAAGATATTCTGAGTATAATGGAAATTTTAAAAAGTAAAACCCTGTTTTCAGAAATCAGTTTAAATGATCCAAAAGATTGTAGGGGACCCTCATTCTGGAAAGCTTCATGTGGTAAGTATATACCCTCAAGGAGTTAGGATTGGCATTAACGTGAATTGTGAATGTCATCATGTTTACAAGTTTGTAACAATTTTTACTTCATACTTGAACAGCAAAACCTGTTTCACACAACCTTTTCTAATAAGCTACTTCTGGATTCTCCCTATTTTGTTCTAGGTGTTGATAGATTGGATAAGGATCTGACTATTGGCCAAATGCAAGGTAAGTAATCAAGAAATTATGTCCAGGGGTGCCTGGGTGGCTCAGTCACTTAAGCGTCCCACTTGTGATTTTGGTTCAGTTCATGATCTCGGGGTCGTGAGTTTGAGCCCCATGTCGGGCTCCACACTCAGTGGGGAATCAGCCTGGGCTTCTCTCTCTCTCCCTCTGTCCTTCTTCCCATTCATACTCACGTATGCACTCTCTCTCTCTCTCAAATAAGTAAATAAATCTTTAAAAAAAAAAAAAAAAGAAAAGTAATTATGTCCCTAGGTTCTTCTCTGAGGGCAGAGTCATGTGGAAATTAATGTTCTGAGATGGTGAAGTGCAATGGAAAGAGCATGAGCTTTAGAGTTAAGTCCAAACTTGACATCAACATCCACTCCTGACCCAAATATTTCCCTTTTCTGAGCTTCAATTTTTTTTCCTCCATCTAAAAATGGGACTTAACTCCCATCCACATCTCAAGAGTTTTAAGGATTAAAATGAGGCAGTGTCTATGCAGAGTACATTATAAACCATAAAATACCCTATAAATATATAATATTGTGAAGGAGATATTCTGAATACTGATCAATATTTTCATCATTGTTGGAATTCTTAGGAAAGGGAAAGGTCCACGATAATTGGGATGCAAAAAGATGTAAACTATGTTTAGAAGACAGCATGGTGAGGTGGCAAAAGCAAAGACTCTGAGGTTGGGAGTACTACTTCTTTCCTTCTCATTTGATGACCCCAGGCAAGTTACTTGACCTGCCTTAGCTTTAGTTTTCTCAGTCTATAAAATGAAAAAGTTGATGGCAGCTTCACAGGGATCATGAGGTATAATGAGTAGAAAAGTAACATATTGTGCTCAGGTTCAGGTGTGTTGGCCAGATGGAAGTGGAGGCTCTTGGTTTAGTATGGATGAAAGGCTTGGTAAAGGCGAAGTCAATAGGCACTGGTATCTTTTAGGTTATGGGAAGAAGAGGTGCTAACTCCAAGACCAAGGTTTCAGGCTTAAGCAGATTCTGTTCTTGACCTCCGTTTTTTTCTACTTATTTTCTCTGGGCAATCTCATGGCTTTTATTTACACCCTGATAACTCCCAAAGCTAAATGTCCAACTCATACCTCTCTCCTGCGCTCCATAGCTGGCCCATGTGTAAAACCTATTGGACATTTCTACTTGGATGTTTATGGTCTCAAACTGTTCTTTTAGCTGTCCTCAGGCTCTCCATAGAAAAGGGGGCTTATATTTCTTCACAATAGTTGTTCAAAGGCTTCTGAATGATTTATTACACTCTGGACTCAGGCACTCCTACCCTCCTCCTCTTCCAACTACATAGTATCCTGAAGCCTGGAGAAAGATCATGGACTGGGACAGTGTGAGTTTTATGGCACTGATGTTGGTAATTCTGAGTTTAGACATCTTTCCTTAAATTCAATTCAAGCAAACCTTTCCTAAGCAGTCTTTCTGTGTAAGACCTATGCTTAATGCTGGATAGACAAAAGAATCAGATATGGCCCCTGAGACTATCTGAAAGCAGTTGATCTGGACTGGAATAACATTTGAAACCATTGTGAGGGGCGCCTGGGTGGCTCAGATGGTTAAACGTCTGCCTTCGGCTCAGGTCATGATCTCAGGGTCCTGGGATCGAGCCCCACATCGGGCTCCTGGCTCAGCGGGGAGTCTGCTTCTCCCTCTCCCTCTGCTTCTCCCACTGCTCATGCTCTCTCTCTATATATATATCTCTGTGTCTCAAATGAATAAATAAAATCTTTAAAAAAAAAAAAACAAAAAAAACATTTGAAACCATTGTGGATCACCAGCCTTGGAATCAAACAGTCCTGGCTTTGAGTCACTGTTACTAGTGTTCTGGCCTGAGTGAATTGCTAACTTCTTTAATCCTGAGTTTCTTCATCTATAAAATAGAAATAATGCTATATCTCAATACATTTGTATGGTGTTTAAATGCGAAAATATGTGTGAAGTAAGAGTCTGACAAATTATGGCTTCATTATATCCAGGAAGTACTCATGATTCCTCATTAGATGCCCTGCTATTTCCCCAGTAAGGATTATGCCAAGACTACCTTCTCTTTCAGAGCATCCCATGAGTATAGAAAGTAAATGGCTGGAGTGAGGGATATCCCATAAGACAAAGGGAAATGGCCAAATGGGCATAGATTGCAAACCACAGCCTTCCCAGCACTGTTTAAACCTGCTGAATTAGTTACGGATTCCTAGAAACCTAGCACTCGTTCATGATGCAACCTAGGTAAATAATTTAGGCTGTCTGAACCTAAGGTTCTTTATCTGTAAGATGAGAGAGAAGGGTTTGAAAATATGCCCGCTTCATAGAATAATTGTGAGGATTACCCATAATCATTTTATGTGTACCAGGCACAGTGTTGTTAGTGTGTGTGAGTTCTCTCTGATTCTTTATACCCACTCTTCCAAAGAGGAACAAAAAATTCATCCCTAGACATCAAGCCCAGGGTGGTTGGAGTTATAATTGTTATCAGGTTATTCACTCAGTTATCCATTCAAGACTTACTAAGCACTTAAATGTCTAGCCCTATGTTGGGCCCCGTTGATATTAGGCCCTGTTCTTACAGAAATGACATGCTCCTGGGGAGGCAGGCACCAGTGGCATATAAAATATAAGCTTACAAAACAAGCAGGGCACAAGCTGCTCTGTGTTTGACTCCAAATGTGTTAGCTGTAGTACATTAAGAGATACAAGAGAGGGGGAACTAGGCTGGACTAGGCTGGAGCACCCAGGGGCAGACTACTGCAAGAGGAAGGGCATAAGCTGGGCCTTACTGAATGGGAATGGTCTTAGTTCCTCTACTAATTAAATAAGCAGCCTTGGGTAAATCACTTTACTAACCATGGTATTAATTTCATCATCTCAGGAAAGAATTTCGGTATTTATACTGTTCAATTTTATGGGGTAGATTTGAGAATCAACTTAAAAAATGGATAGAAGAGTATTTTGAAGAAATTTTAAAGCACTGTGTAACTGTGTTAGGAATCCTGGAATGTGATGACCAGAAGGACTTCCAGAGCATGCTGCCTTATTTTGTAAATGGAGCCACTTAGGCTCTGAGGGTCTGCTCTCTCTACTTAGGGGAAGCTGTGGGTCCCATATCCTTTAGTTTGCTTAGGGATCTTGCTTTATCTGTCATCTCTTTTCACTCTTAATAGCTATCGCATTAATGGTGAGCTTACAGTGTTCTACAAGGCAGTGTGAGAAAGTGGTTAGTACAGTCTGGCATATAGTTAAGCACTCAAATGGTAACATATTATTGTAATAATAAATTTCAAAATCCTTAACATAGCTTACAAAACCCTTCATCGTATGGTCCCTGCTTTCCTCTTTAGCCTCATTGTTAACTCTCAAGAGTTCCATGCCAACTTTTTATTTCCAGGAACAGATACCATTTCATCCTCCTTTCCTTTGTGTAGGCTATTTTTTTTTCTGTGTGGGAAGCCTTCCTATATCCTTATTTGATTGTGAAGCCTCCTTTCCTGTGTTCTTATAGTTCCATGTGCTCAGTTTTATCATAAGAACTACATGCTACATTAAAATGTTGTCTTTTGTGTTCTCCTACTAGACTATAAATCCCCTGAAAACAGGAACTGTTTCTTCCTATGTCTGGCCCAAAGTAAATGTATGCTAAATAGTTACCAAAGTTAAAAATGACGGGAAAATCATTTGCCCAAGGTTATAGCTGCAAGTATTACCGTCCTCCTCAAACCTTGGTAATTGGGTCCAGACTATTGGGGAGGGGAGTAGATAGGAAGGTCCTGGACTCCTGGAGTGGTCTGTGAGACCACAGAGGTGGTAAGGAGAGGGCCATTTTAGTCCCTGAGGTCACCTGGATTTGTTTCCTCTCCAGGAAAGTTCCAGATGCAGGTCCTACCCCAGTGTGGTCACGCAGTCCATGAGGATGCCCCAGACAAGGTGAGTCTGGTGCTGTGTGACTGTAAAAGAATAGCTGTGAGAGTCACCTTGGCTTTCACAGAAAATAGTACAAGCCTCTGAGTCAGGCTGAGTTGCCTGCAGTGGCCACTGTGGGGCCTATTCAGATATGACTCCACCATCTCCCCAAACCTCTCCCTGGCAACTGCTATGGTCTTGGCTTTCTGTGTATGGCCTGAGGAGCTACTGGCACCCTGCAATTTCACCCCAGGGCCCTCTGGTTAAAATCTTAAGCTCTACTTCTCTCTTTTCCCCAAAACCAGGTGGAAGAAGGGAAAATTGGGATAGAAACTACTCCCTAAACTACAGTCACAGTTAGAAGTTAATATGCTCTCCTATAGAATAAGATGCTTTTTAACTCTCAGGGAATAAATAAGCCTTCACATCATTCCTCTTGACTTCTCTGGAGCTATCTTTGGCAAGGTTGGTGGGGAGGAGTCTTCTAGCCCTGTGAGGACTCAGGTCCTTTAGGTTTCAAGCTTCCCAGATCTGTAAGATCCATGAGTCCACTACAGAGCCTAACCTTCCAGTAGAAGCCCACAGGACCTCCAAAGCTGATCTCCATTGCTAACATCATTTAGTCTGGAATATCTCTCCCCTTTCCCAGGTAGCTGAAGCTGTTGCCACTTTCCTGATCCGGCACAGGTTTGCAGAGCCCATCGGTGGATTCCAGTGGTAAGGAAGTAACAAAGGTTTAAGGAGCCCAGCAGTGCTGACCTACTCCAACAAAAAGATATTTGCAGCGTTGTAAATATCTCTGCCTTGGCCCTGCCTGGTTTGGATCACCATGCCTTTTTTCTTCCTCCTCAACACAGAGCCCAGCATGTATGTTTCTACAAACCCATGGTTGATTGTTTCTGTATACTTTGGTCCAGTGGGTTGTTGCTGAGCTGAGATTAAATTGTGCCTAGTCCCCATTCCACCCCACTTCTTAAAGAAATCCCCCCACTTCTTGAGGTGCCTCCTTCTCTGAGGAGACTAGGATGGGAATCAGTCTTTTTCCAGACTCTTAGAGAAGTTCTGTATGCCTTCTCCTCCTCTGCTGCTGAGGAATGCTGGGCAGGCCATGGGAACTGTGTGGAGATCCAGAGCAGGGTTTTCGACCTCAACACTGTTGACATTTGGGGGCCTGTCCTGTGTATTGTAGGATGTTTGACAGCATCCCTAGCCTCTATGCACTCCCACATACACACACAAGTTGTGACAAGCAAAAGGCGTCTCCATCTAAAGATGTTACCGAATGTCTCGAGGGAGACAAAATCACTCACAGTTGAGAAACACTGGTTTGAAGGGAAAAGGATGCCTCTCATCCTAGGAAGCTCTTCTGATTAGGGAGACACAGTTAGACTCTTTGTTGAGGAGGAGGAGGAAGAGAGGCATGATTACCCAAACCACACAGTCCTGGCCCCACCTTAGGGAGCTCCTAGGCTGTGCTGCAGTATGCCCTGATCCTCAGAGAGCCCACGAGCCTGCTGAGTCATACCTGCCAGTTGGAAAGTCTCCTGTCTGATTTTGGTGAAGGTCCAGGGGAACTGGTTCCCTGCCCTCAGGAATTGGAAGAAGAAGTGTTGAAGAAAAGAAATCGTTTCTGCATTAGAGAACTCTGAATGCCAGGACCTGGGAGGGGAGGGTGGTAGGCATTGGCGGTGATGACAGGAGCCTGGTATGGTGAGCCACACGAGTGACCCCCTCCTGCTGAACCACCCCTCAAGCAACTAATCGTTGATGGATCCCAGGAATCAAAAGCGAAAACTTAGTTTTTCTTGATAGTAGTGTTTGGAGCCCCTGGACCATTTGGTCACATCACCAGTTCACAGAGAGCAGAGCCCATGTCTAGACCTAGATGGGGCTGTGGGAAGGTTGGACAGATCTGCAAGGGCCTTGGTGGTCGTGAGGGTCCCGGGCTTCCTGGAAGAGAAGGGGTGAGCAGGGGAAAGCCAGTAATGGTCACATTTGTTTTCCCTTCTCTTTCCACTCTTCACAGTGTGTTTCCTGGCTGTTAGTAACCTGCTGTCCTTCCCGCCCCCAACATTGAGCTCTGTTGTAACTACATCGCACCAGAGGCCACTGTGATGCCGCTGTCTCCTCACCATCCCGCCCGACCGTGTGACACCGGCTCCCTATAGACGGGCTTCCCTAGATGTACAAACCCTTTTGTGTATTCCTGCCAAAAGCGTTGTTTTCCAAGGCCTTCGACCAGCCTCGGCCTCCTTAGTCCAAGGCTCCCCAGCTCCCACTCCTTCCCTGTTCAGGGGTAGCCCCTGCCTGTTCTCCCTGCCTTGCCTAGGGTGAAGCCTCCATCGGAACTGCCACCCTGGGCCCCTATTCCTGGTATTAGGCAGTGCACCTGGGTCCAAATGTCTCTCCAGGCTCAGGGACCTCCATTCCTTGAGATTGTTCTTGGCGTGGTCCTGCCCTACCTCATGGGATGGACCATGCACAGGGTGGTCCTTATTGTCCCCTTTCAAATAAAATACTAGTCAGGTACCTTTTTATCCCAGTCTTACTCTTCCAGGCTTGGAAGACCCAGAGAGGCCAGGATCCCATCCTTAGAAATAGGGAGGCGGTGGTGGATAGCGTCACAAGAAACCAGCCTGAAAATCAGGTCCAGTCAGTCCAAGCACATGGCCTCCCATCTGGGGAGAGCCCACTGTTCCTCTCCCACATGTCTGGGCACCTGCCCTGGGCTGAGGCCAGGCTGCTCCAGGGGCCTCTCGAGCCCTCACCTGCCACAGAGCAACCCAGGTTTAAGACAGCCCATGCACAAAGCCATAGGCTAAAGCCTGTGGAGTTGTTTTTAAGAATCAAATTTAACCATTTTCATAATTGGTCCCTGGAGGTGTGCAGAGTGCCCGCTTGCCTCTTCTAGACCCACAGCTTATCTTCACCATTTGTGGTTTCCATGTCACTCTTCATAGAAACAGCACAGCCCAGCACCCTCGCTCCAGGCCCTCTTCCAGCTGCCCCCTCCCAACACTGCGGCCTCCCCCTGCTGCCCAGGCACGCCGTCTCCAAGGGCGGGAAGGGCCGGTCTCCTGCAGCCCATCTTTTCTGTGACTGTCTTAGGTGATGCATAGTCCCCTCCACCTTTCCACCCAACAACTTCCTATCCCTGTCCTGCTGCACGGTCCAGAGTCTGGGACCTACTTTGTTTCTTTGTTACTTATGACCTTGTTTAAAGAGAATAAATATCTCCCAACCTTTATCGATCTTGTCTTTCTCCAGGGAGTTGTCCTTATTTCTGCCGATATGGGAACGGGACAGTTTGTTGGATTTAGTCACCATAGGTCTCCAGAAACCCCTTTCCTGAGCCCATCAGCATCTTGTGCTCTGCCTGCTCCTCACATCCAGAATGCGCAATGGAATGGGCAGAGCCAGCCTCCACTGCAGCCAGGGAGACCTGGATTCCAGGCCCATTCTTCCAGTTATGTGCTTTGTCAACTTTGGCCCAGAACAGGGACAGTCTATGCACGGTTTATGTGAGTTCCAACACTCATGGCTTCACATCTGCCAACACCAGAACCTTGCCCATTACCCAGATCATCTCCTGAGCTCTAGATGCCTCCTATCTCCCCCAGATGACCAAAAGCCACTCATATTGACCATTCCTAAAACTGAACTCACCTTCCCCCTAAAACTTGTTCTTCCTCCCGTGTTTCCTTCCTCATTAAGTGGTAGGTACCACTATCTCTCTGTTGTCCAAACCAGACAGGCTGAACTCTCTACATGGCTCCCTCTCTCACACCTGTATCCAGCTTACCACCAAACCCCTCCCCATGCTCTTTTTTACGTCCCCTGTTTCCCATCCCACAGCACCTGCCATAGCTTAGGCCTCATCTTTCAGCTAGATCACTCAGGACCCCTGCTGGTTTCCTACCCTAGCCCCTCCCTTGCTCATGCTCTACACACTGTTGGAGTCTTCTTCCTATTAGGCTGTGGAGCCAGGCTGCCTAAATTAGAACCCAAGGCCCACACCTTACAAGCTGTATGGGATTGCCGTGTACTTTCTCTCTTTGTGCTGCAGTTTCCTCCTCTGAAAAATGATCCAACAGTATCTCCCTCACACGGTCTTGAGGACTATATAAGTTAATATAGGTTAACTGGCTTTCTCAATAACCGGCATAGGGTAAAGCACTTAGTAAATAGTTCATGTCATGTCACTGCTATATCGTACTTAAGACCTTTACTCAAGAGTGGTCTGTGGACCAGTAGCATCAGTATCATCTGGAATCTTGTTAAAGATTTTGTCTCCACCCCAGACCTATTGAGTCAGAACTGATCTGCGTTCCAATAAGCACATTAATTCTGAAAAGTTCTGGTTTAGATGTTCCCTATATTTCAGGGTAAAGCATGAGCTCCCTAGCAGAGAAGAAAATTGCCTTGTGTGTCATGTGATTTCTCCCATCAAGCTGTTGGGGTGGGGGTGAGGAGGTGGGGGGGGGTCCCTTTACTGGGCTGTGTGCTCTCTGTCCACAGGGGGGCAGCATAATCACACGCATGGTTTTCAGGAAATACAGCACTTCCGTTCACCAGGCAAGTCATAGCAGTCATCAGATTTTGAGTGTCATCTAATTTACTTTATACACATCTCATTTAATCCTCACAGCATCTCTATGATGTAAGTCATGTTATGTTCCTTTTACAAGTAGGCAGACAGGTCCAAATTCATACAGCCCTGGAGTGGTGGTGTCAGAAGTAAAACCTAGGTGGTTTCCTCTCCACACTTCCTCCTGGACAATACAGGGGACCCTGAACAGAGGTCATTTTGGTCTAGACACCGTTCTTAAAATAGCAAGAGGTTGATGACCAGGGACTTAAGGCTTCTTCAAGCTTGATGGGTGGAGACTGAGAATGAATGATACGTTGAGCTTTGGGTTAGGTTCTGTGCTAGTCACTTAACATCTCCTTTATCTTTGTATCCTTGTGAAGTATAGGCATTATTATCTCCACTTTAAAGGTAAGGAAACTGAAACTCACAGATGTGAAATGACTAGCCCACAGCCATGGCTAGGAGGTGGCAGCATCTTTGTCTACTGAGTGTTCCGTTGTACCCCAGCAGGTGAAGCAGGAGAGCTAGGTTCTTGTCTCACAGAGTCCAAGAATGAATCTCGCGGACAAAGAAGACTGAGTAAAGCGATAGAGTTTTTATTAAGCAAGGGTACAGGAAAAAAGCTCTCAGGAGTGACAGGGGTCCCGACAGGGTTGCCACTGGGGGCTTTTAGGGTTGGTCTTTTATTGAAGGCTAACCAGGAAACGTAAATCCTTTCAACATCTCTATTGATAGCACCATTGAGTAAGGACTAGGGATAACACCTTTAATGGCTTACCTTTTTTTTTAGGGTCCAGTAATACTTTGCTGGTCACAAGTAGCTGTTATAACAAGACCCCCACCTCTGACGCCTAGGGCAGGGTGGTCTGGTTTGTTCCTTTATCTCTAGTTTCCTTTCACCTCTGCATCTTTGTGATTTTTGTGAGCCTGATCCCATAGCCCCCTACCTGTCTTTCCCTACCCAGCCCCGCCTGTCCCTTTTCACATAGCATATCTTTAATGAGCACCTGCTATGTGCTGGCCATCCCAACATCCTTGTGAAACCTAGAGATCAGCACTATGAACTCAGCAAGAGAATGGAGGAGACCCCGGACCCTCCCTGCGGGATTTGCTACAGAGCCAGAAGGAGCATATTTGGGTCAAATCAAAGGCCATTCTGTCACACACGTGCACTAAAGAATGTCCAAGGAGAATGTCCTGAAAAAAGAAAGTAGGCAAATTTGGGGATAGCCATAGATCTATTGGTGGGGGGAGAATCTCAAGATTGAGAGTACTCAAAGTCATGAAAGGAGCTGGGTATGAATGACTTGGTCTTACCCTCTTCTAAACCTGCGGTTAGGAGCATTTATTTGCTGGTTAAGCAAACCTGAGCACCTGTTCTGTACCAGTCTTCCAATGGACTTTGGAGACAGAGATAAATGAGGCCCTTCAAATGGGCTCATAGTCTAGACAGACTGTTAATAGAAACAGTGACCACACTGTGTAAAGAGGAAGGGGACAACTAAACCTCTTTGAAAACAGGTCAGGGGAAGGCTACATGAAAGAGGTATCATTTGAATTGAGCTTTGAAGCATCATCACAAGGTGGAGGTGTAGAAGGAAGGGAAATAAAATACATTGCAGGTAGAGGGGACAGCATACACAAGTCCAGCATTCTTGCAAGTCAGCCTGAGAACTGGATTAGTGTCATTAGTATGGCTGGAGTAGAAGCGGGCAGAGTCAGCAGGAGGCAGGACATAAAGGCCTTGAGTGGCGAGAATGGGGAGTTGTTTGGGGCGCCTGGGTGGCCCAGTAGGTTAAGCATCTATCTTTGGCTCAGGTCATGATCCCAGGGTCCTGGGATCGAGTCCAGTGTCAGGTTCCCTGCTCAGTGGGAGCCTGCTTCTCCCTCTGCCCCTCTCCCCTGTTCATGTGTGAGTCCTCTCTCTCTCGCTCTCTCAAATAAAATCATTTTTTAAAAAATTTTATTTATTTGAGAGAGCACAAGCAGGGGAGCAACAGGCAGAGGGAGAGGGAGAAGCAGGCTCCCCGCTGAGCAAGTAGCCCCATGCAGGACTCGATCGCAGGACCCTGAGCCAAAGGGAGCCGTTTAACCAACTGAGCCACCCAGGCGCCCCAGTAAATAAAATCTTAAGAAAAAATAAAAAAGGAGGGGGGAAGCTGTCAGAAGTTACGGAACTCCAGTATCCTGTATAGATGGATTGGTAGACACCAGACTCCAGGCAGGAAGACAGTAAAGAGGCAGTGTATCAGTCAGGTAAAAGGCAAAGGTATACTTAACTAGGACAGTGGCTGCAGGAATGAGAGAGGAGGAAAGCTCATTATCTTGGAGGTGGAATGAACAAGACAGAAACTCAACTTGGACAGTGAGATGCCAAGGACTCTTCAGTTGGATTCAGGGGTCTGTCATCAGAACTGGGGGTAGGAAGTTAAAAGGTCAGGACTTTATCAAGGGAAGAGCAGGAAGAGAGCCTACAACAGAAGTAGAGAAAACAAAAGACAGTCACACTCTCCCCCCGCAGGAACGGAGTTTTTGAGCCAACTCTTCTGCCCCAGCTGGCTGCCCCACTAGTGGCCAGAATCAACACATTCTCAGCCTGGGTCCAGGGCTCCGAAAGTTATGTAAACTCAAGAGCCTCCCTTATTCCTAGAGCTGGTTTCCTCTCCCAGCAGTTTGCTAGAAAACCCCAGCCTGTAGCCAGGCGAAACCTTGGAAACAGAGACTAGCCAAGTGGCCGGCCTCTTACACGTGGGGGAAGTAACTGCTGCCCTCCTCCTCCATAAGGTGACAAGCAGATGAGCAAGAGGTGTAATCGTCATTACTTTATGCTCCATCTGAAAATTCATGCTCCATAAGGAACACGGAGACAGTAGTTCTCTCTGGGGATCCATCTGAGCCATGCCCCCAAACCCTTAGCCAAAAAGACTGTCCCCTTAGCACTTCATTCCTTTGAAATCATCTTTGATTTCACCAGGGGCAACCCACTTCATATGCAAATATGCTCTTGGCTGTGGGACCCTCTGCCATTCAGACCACAGGGGGAACAGGCCAATCAGGCACCTCCTGGGAAGGGTCAAGTGAGCAAGGGAAGGAAGAAAAGAGGGGGGTGGGGCAGGCTCTCCTTCCAAAGGGGGATCCAAGGTGAGGAAGAAAGAAAAGTTCAGAGAGAAAGAGGTTGATTAGAAGCAACCTGATGGGGAGAAACTCCACGCTCCAGATCCCAGCTCTTCTTCTAGCTGTGTGAATTTAGGGAAGTCTTGGGGCGGGGGGGGGCTTCTTTTTCTCCTTTGCCAAAAGGGATAATTGTTGTAAGACAAGGGAGATCAAATAGCTGGCACAGAGTAGGTACAAATGTTTGTCTCTTCCCCTAGCTTTGAACTGATTTCATAGTTTTGCTAAGTGTACAGCAGTCTGCCTGCAAATGTCCCTTCTCCGCCCGCCCCCCCCTTGCCTTCTCCCAGCTTGAGCAGCCAAGTCCCCCAGACAGGAGACTCTTTGAATGGTTCCATGAAAGGGCAGTTTGTGCTGCCTGCCCTTGGCACTGCTGGACAAGGACCCCCCAGGATTAACACCCTCTCACTTCCTTCTCCCAGACAGCTCTCCCTGCCCCCTTGTGTGTAAAAGTGAGGTGGTAGTTGCTCCCTGCCCTCCATCGGCGCACATTCTCTTTCCATTGTGTTCCTGGGGCCCCAGTGTGGAAGCCCTCTCCGCCCACTCTAGCCATAGGGTTCTGCCCTTTGTCCCAACTCCCATGATCCTTAGGGTAACACCACACAGCTTTCCACTTGATTATATCCAATTAGCTATTCTTACATTTGGGTGTATGCTAATTTTGCCTCAAGGGCAGGGAGCAGGCCTCCTCATTTTCTTGGATTCTCATGGAACACGTAGCATGGAGCTGTTCACACAATAGGTGTTCACTGTAGCTCTGTGGAATTGAGGTGATTCAGTTGTGTAGTCAACAAATACTTACATCGGATAGCATTCGTAACCATTAGGCATTGGGGCAGAAAGGATCGACCTCTCAACACCTGGGAAGGGGTTGGAGACTCCTCTCAAAAATTGCTGGCTTCAAAGATCACTGCCAATGGGAGCAAAACACCCACAGCAAAATACCATGTAGTGCAGGCAACAGATGGCTAGTTAAGATCTTTGGAGACAGACCTAGATTTGAATCCTGCTTCTGCCACTTTATAGCTGTGTAACCTCTACCTCGGTTTCTCTCATCTGCAAAATGGAGATACTAGTACCTATCTCCTTGTAAGCACTGAAGGAGACAAGTATACCTAAGTTCTCAGCACAGTGCCTGGCCTACAGCGTATGGCCAGAATGTGGTCACTGGCGATAATGATCATAGTCATTTACTTAAAAGAATATTCTCTGCAGTGAGGCTTGTTGGAGTGATACAACAGCTCACTTGGACAAGGCTGTTAGAAAAAAGACTGAAGAACAGTGCAAGAAAGAAAGAAACAAAATTATAAACAAGCAGTGCCCCAAACCACAGTCAGTCCTATCCTGAACTAGCTACCTACCCACTAAGCACTGTTGGGGCCCCAAAGCATACCACTTCCTAGCAGGACTAGTCAGAGTTTCTGAGGGCATGGAGACTGGTGCAAATATAAAAGAATAAGGCCTTTGCACTCTCCAGTTGTGGTACAATGGAGGGACATACCTTTGATAACCACTGAATGGAAAGAGCACTGGTGAAAGAGACAGACCAGGCCTCAGGCCAAGCTCTACTATGTAACCCCAGGCAAGCCACTAACCATTCCAGACCTTGCTTTCCATAATGCCTGCTCTCCTTTCCTCCCTGGGTAGGTGAGGTTCAAGAGGAGTGCTAAAAGTGTTTTTGAAAACTGACAGACTGACCAGAAGTGAGGTGGTACTATTCATAGCTCTAGGGACAGGCATACCCCCTGTTTGCACAGCCCTGCCCTTCCTTCCAAGCCTCTCCACACCCTCAGCATCTTCAAGACTTGGTCAGTCTCCTTCCCATGAAGCCTCTGAGGAGCTTCTCAGTGCTGTGTCCCTGTTTCCACCTGTGGCTACACTGTCTTACGATGATTTGAGGATCTGGGCAGGGTCAGCATCTTAATTCTCCTCTCCATTCCTGCTGCCTTGCAAGGGCTTGGCACTGAGTCAGCACCTTGGCTGTGTGATTTGGATAAACAATGAGGCTACCCCAGGCCACAACGGTCCCTTCAGCTCTGGACTGCAGCATTCACTAATTCGTCTCTTACTACATGCAACCTTTTCACATTGTGCTGAACTTCCATGTAACACTGGATGCACTTGTCTCATCTCCCTACTGGCCATCAGCTCCCAGGGACTGCATCCTGCACCTCTCAGCACCCCTACAGCACGCCTGGGCCTAGGCCTG
>NC_138379.1:47996555-48024594 GCF_054177405.1 Leptonychotes weddellii
CAGAGTTTAGTGCAAGCAGCCAGGCAAATAAACAAATAGTGAAATTCAGTGCAATGGGGGCTATTACAGAAGCATGGACAAAGTATAGTGAGATCCTTAAAGCACTCACCCTGCAGGGAAGACAACTGACCACAAATGACTAATTTCAATTTGAGAAACGTGTTACGAAGAAAATAAAATCAGTTAACATGAAAGAAAACGGCTGGCGGGTCGGATGGTCAGGGAAGAAAGGTCTGAAGTGACATTGAGCCCAGAGTGGGATGATGAGAGGCACTTGGCCATGGGGGCAATTTGAGGGAGCAGCAAATGCAAAGACCTGAAGGTGGGAACGATGCTGATGACGATGAGCATAGTGGTTTTAGGAACAAAAAGAATGTCATGTGTCTGGAATAAAATGAGAGGGGAATGGTGGGAGGTGAGCCAAGTTGAGATTATAGCATAAATACAATTTATGTATATTTTTTTATTCAATGTTACAATGTAAGAATATTCTTCGTTGTGAAAAATGATTTGTAAACATTTTTAATGGCTGTATTAAAAAATCATCATATAAAAAAAAGAAGAAAGTTTCATTCTGCTTGAAAAAAAAATCCTATGAGGTACACTCCTGTTACGGAGACAGTCCCTGCTCAGTCTTCAGAAGTCAGTGGGGAGAAGGGCAAAAAGCCATGGGAGTTAGGCTAGCCCCCTCCTGTAGGTGTCCTCATTGCCACTTCTGGGCCCCTGTGGTCAAGGCTCAGAGTGGCAAAAACCCCACTGACCAAACCCCAGGGACTATTGATATATCCTGTTTCCATCATAGAGTGTCTGAGCCCCAGAAACTTCTCCCTCTGGCCCTCTTGCCCCCTTCTTTGTATTGCCCATCCATTCTACTCTGACTGATGGTTTGAGAATTCTCAGGTGTTCCCTGGTACAGACCACTTCCTTTTGCAAGGAACAAGCAATGCAGACAAGGCCCTCTTCCAGAAGGTAGCTCTCCTTTCTCCTCTCCTAGCCTGGCCTTTGGCTTCTGGCTTCTCTGGAAAGTCACAGGACTCCACCAGCTTCTCTCTGCCAACATTTTAGTCTTTAGGGCTTGAGCTGCAGGGTCTGCGGAACTCCTGTCCATACTCATGTATCCACTTGTTGGCCACTGGGAGAGAATGGGGAAGAAGAAGAGAACAGGCTCAACCGATCAGACAGCAGCAATGCTCACTCACAGGGTCACGCAAGGGCCACTTACATTCTGCACCCTGGGCAACTCACTTGCCTCACCCTAGTCCCAGCCCTGCAACAGACTACAAGATATTGCTTCTAGCAAAGATAAATAGCAAAGAGGACACTGTCCCCTAGAAAAAGTCTCTGACAGGTTCTGTCTACTATAGACTAATTTTCAAACCTTGGGTACTAAGGTCACTCACGCTTCATTGATGTAGCACCTAAAAGTTCACCCTCCCCCTGGTGCAATGAGAAAAAAGCGGTGGCTTGTCTTGGCAATGTCCATCTCAGCATGACAGTCTCTCGTTGACTTTTTCTGTCTTCAGAACTAAGTGCTTTTGGACACATATATGACATAAATCATCTGCTGCTTATTTATTTAGCTCTTCCTTGTTTGACCATCTCCACACGGGGAGGCACTAAATGGGACACATAGTGGCTTGATGGTTCTCTCCTTGGGTCAGAGGGCTGGAGCTTGGAACCATTTTCCTCCTCAGCTGTGCTCAGGAATCAAGGCCTATCTGGTCAGGTCAATAAACTTTCACTGAGGGCGCCTGGGTGGCTCAGTTGGTTAAGCGACTGCCTTCGGCTCAGGTCATGATCCTGGAGTCCCGGGATCGAGTCCTGCATCGGGCTCCCTGCTCAGCAGGGAGTCGGTTTCTCCCTCTGACCCTCCCCCCTCTCATGCTCTCTCTGTCATTCTCTCTCTCAAATAAATAAATTTTTAAAATCTTTAAAAAAAATAAAAATAAACTTTCACTGACACCTGCTCTGTGAGAGAATCTTTGCCCTTTAAGGCTTCCCAATCTTTGGGGGCAACTAACCCACAATCTGATCATCTCAATATTAAGTGGCACTGTAATGAAGCTTTTGGAATGACAGGGCTATGCTATTTTCCAGCCACTCCCTATTTGACTTTACTCTGAATCCCTCACCCCATTCTCATGCCTAGAAAGGCAGGCCTTACCCCACTTATCTCCCACCAGGACAGGACAGCCCGCATGAAGTGTGTCACCATCCCCGTCACCACTCCTACGCAGATTCCACCAAAACAGTGCTGCATTCTGAAAACAAAAGGGCCCACCCCAGAGAGGGTCAGCCCAGAATTTCAGTCCTATGGAAGGACAAGACTATGACTAAGGACAAATGCATGCATATCATTAAACGAGAAAACTGTCCATGCAGATTGGGGGCAAGGCATGCATAACATGGCACAAGATGGCATAAGTTGCCATTCACCCATTCATTCATTCACGAATGCATCATTTATTGAGGGCCTGCTCCGCTCCAGGCCCTAAGGATGCAGAGACAAGTCATACCCAGTTCTGCTCTCAGGAGCCCCCAGTCTTATAGGAGAGACAGACATAAAAACAGAACAGGACAGTGTGGCAAGTGCTAGGAGAAAGGTGAACACATGATGTCACTGGATCCCAGAGGAGAGGCCCTCAGCAAAAACCACAAAGTGGAACAAAATATTCCTTATACAATTAAGAACTTAATTCAGATGCTTACCCTTCCTCAGGCACTTACTAATAATACCCCAGGAAGCAGGCTTTATCATACTCCCCACTTTACCAGCAATGAAGTTGAGGCTTTGGGGCTTTAAGTAATGCAACTAAGAAGGAGCAAAGTCAAGACTCAAACGCAGGTGTTTTGACAAATCCTGTATGTCCTTTTTTCCCTGTGGACAGCTTTTTTCCCCTATACAATTCCTATAGACTTAGTTTAACCTTGGCCATTAGAAGCTGTCAAAGCCCTAGGTAATGAAGAGCTTTCCAGGAGGCATTGACAGCGTCTGCATTCCCAAGTCTAGAAGAGACACCAATCCCCTGAGGACTCCTAGATCCCGACCTTTACTTAGGCCGTGCTTACGATGTGCTTGGCACTGTGCTAAGTGTTTTATAGGCACGATATCATTTCTATATCTTCATTTCATTCCTGAGTTAGGTAAGGGCTTTGAGGGAGCTTGATGGGTCTGAAACTGGGGGGAAATGAAACCTCTATCACACGGCCCTCCCCTTGCCTCACGTGATCTCATAGCTCTTATTGCAATAGTTGTTACTGCTTGTTAACTTCTCTGCGAGCTCCTGGAGGACAAGGACTATGAGTTTTCCTCGGTACCTCAGTGCTTTCAGCCCTCGGTGTTTACTGAATGAATGCCTGAGGGGACCAGTTGCTCTAGAGGACCCAAGGGTCACTAAAAGAGAGTTCTTACCTTTGAGGAGTTCTATCATAATAGAGAAGGCAGACAGGTAATCATCTACTTGTAATATAAATAGTCATTAAATTTGAAAATAGATGCACAAGTAACATGTGGTCATCTAAATTGAGGAATTATCTTTGATTTTGAGAATCAGGGGAAAATATCTTTTTATCCCTCCTCCCAGGAATAAGCTTGCAAGCACAGACAGCACGGAAGCTCAGGTGTTAGTTCTGCACTCTTATTACCACCATGTGCTGGGACCAGACCCCCACTCACCTTGACCACAGGCACGCTAAAGTTGGCATAGATGAAGGCAGTGGCTCCTCCAGCTTCCACGGAGCTCAGCTACAATGCCAAAGAGTCAGCAGTGAAATAGCCCCTGACTGTCCAACTCTGTCCTACTTGACATCTGATGTCATTTGTGCAGAGAATCCTTCCCAGGTTCCCCAATTTCAGCTCTGAGAGAAATACTTATTGAAAGATTATCACCCAATTTAGGAATTAAGGGAGCCTACTCCCTGGCATCAGTGTTTGCCTGCAGGGCCATAAGAGGACAGCCTTTAGGAACTCCCCCGCTTTCTTCATCCTTCCAGCTAACATCCTTATTGAGGGCTACAGTAAGTCGATTTGAAGTTTGAGACCGTCAGGAAGAAATCTAGTTTAAATCACAACCCAAGACACAAGAATGTTTCACAAAACATTCTTACTACATGAGATACCCTTTGTTATTTTCCATTTTATTTTGTTCTATTCTAGTTCAGATTTCTGAAATGTTGACCACATCCACTAAATTAATTTCACAGCCCACTAATGGATCATGACTGTGGCTTACAGAGCACTTTTATATTACAATTAGTTTTCCAAGTTGGGCATTGTAGGAACCACTGATTGCAGCTTTGGCATGTTTCCCAGACCACTCATCCCACGCTAAGTAACCTCAGCTAAGGAGTTTCACCACTGGTATATTCTAGAATTGTAGAGGTCTTCTCTTAATATGGAGATCTTTTTCTGATTGTCAAAGAAATATATAAAAAATTTAAAAATACAGGAAAATACTTATATTACTCATCATATCATCGAGGAAAAAAAGCACAATTGTAATTTACATACTAATAACAGGCATTTATTCAGCACTGACTACATGCTAGACGTTATACAAGTCCTTACAGATATATTATCTCACTTATTCCTCACAACAGTCCTGTAAGTTAGAATTGATATTGTTATAATTCACATTTTACAGATGAGGAAACTGAGTCTCAGAGAGATTAAGTACTTAACAAAAGGTCACATCACTCTTCGGTGACTGAGCCCAATTTGAACTGAGCCACTGCTAACTACCAAGTCCCTGCTCACAATTTTTATGCTATACCCTTGAACATCCAGGTTATTTCCAAATGTTTGCTATTCTAAGCAACTCTTAGTGAGTAAAATCTTTTTTTTTTTTTTTTCATTTTACACTGTTCTCATAAGAAAGAGTCTGGGCCATTAGTATTACTGAGTCAAGAGTGTATGCATACATTGAGTACTTTTGGTATGTACTGCTAAGTTATTTTCTCACCAGCAGCGCAACATGACAGAGCCAGTCTGACCTCACCCTGTCTCGCAGAACGTTTGTGGATCCCACCACATTCACCTGTTAGCAGTTAGGACGTTGGCACTTGTTAGAGGAAACTGAACTAACATGGGGATTCAGAACATGGTAGTGACAGTGGTGACTTTTAGCATTTCATGGCTCCCCGTGTAGCCCCTTGGGAAGGTCGATGAGAGCAACAATTTGCTCCTTGTGTTCAAGTAACTAATGGGATGATTCCATTCTAACCCCTGTTGTCAGCAACTATGGGTGTAAGCAAGATACTCAGGGGGAGCCTGCACTTTCCTGCATTCCTTTACCTACGGTTTTGCAGTATGGCGGGAAGGAATGACATCAAATTGAAAAGAGAATCTGACCTGTGTTCTGTGAAGCTTCTGAGCAGGATTGTGAGATCAGTGGAGTAGAAGTAAACCTTCCACTGTTTTGTACTGGGACTGATCTTATCTCCAGTTTGAACAAAAAATTAGTAACTTGATTTCAGCTCAGTCCTCTGCACATCTTATAGGTTATTTTCTCCCTACAATATTACGCTTAGATTCTCCACAAACCTTAATGTCTGTCATTAGAAATGCTTGTAATGGTCTTTACCTACCTCAATCTGAAGATGAAAGAATTGGGATAACCTAGCATGTCCTAGGTCCCACGATGCCAATGCCCCTTTAAGGGGTCATATACCTCCTTGTGGGATGCAATGATAGAAACCTATTGGATAAAACTTTACAGAGTGACGTCCCCTTACATTATCTCATCAGATCCTCATGACAACCCTATGAGGAGGTGCAGGACAAGAAAGCAAGCTCAGAGAATTGATGTGATTTGTGCTGAGGCCACATATTAAGTGGCAGAACTGGAACTAGGCCAACTAACTCTAAGTGCATTCCATTCCACTGTCACAAATGCTTATACTCAAATGTGCACGCACACATGTGTATACTCACCGCCCCCCTCCACATACACACACTTGCATTTTGCCATTTACAAGTGCAGGGCTCTTGCAACCATGCTACCCTTACCATAGGAACTGGGCCTCAGGAACCAGGGAACAAAGCGGTAGGAGCTACTAGGGAGGTAAAGAACAGAGAGATACTGGCCCCTAGATGTCCTATTCTTCGCTTGATACCAATATTCCTCACTACCTGTGACTTCCCATGCCATCTGGAGTCATCAGCCGGAGATACAACCAGCTGCTGATATAAGACATGCCCTCTGCCTGGAGAGCTGACGTCCCTCCAATGCCTGATCAGAACACTCAGAATGACCACTAGAGGCCAGACACCACTGCAAGTGGCAGCCTTCTGGTTCTGCGGCAAGTATAAAACCCAGTCACAGGAAGAACTACAATGGAATCACCAGCACTACAGACCATAAAGTGTGGCCTCTGGTTGTCCTTTTTTGGCTGCACTGTGGAGACGACACAGCACTGAGAAAAGAGGGAATGCTAGGGTGGGGGTGTGCCATTCTAATAAGCCTGAAACCAGGACTTCATCTTTGGGTGTTACGTAGAACCCTTCTATTAACATGTTTATCCCTTCAGTTAGCAGTCATACACCTCTTATAATTTAAGTGACAGATGATTGAAATTATGACTGGTCCACAGAGAATGAAGTAAACCTACATGATCTGCAGGGAAGGGGGTAGGTGAGATAATAGCGACTAGGTTCAATTCCTAGGATCAGGTCAGAAATTAGGAGAGGAGGCCAGTTTATTTGTTAAGGGGGTATCCCGCAGATTTTATGGGGACATTGGAAAGAGAATTTTCACTACATGTAAGACAGCAACACTTACTGAATTTCTTAGTAGACATCTCTGTTCTTCCCTCCTGTAATCTTAGCTGTCTCCTTCCTCTTCCCTCTTTCCCCTCATGGCTCCACAACCTCATCTGTGGATCCATGCTTTCCAACACCAACTAGTCTGTGTGACCTCAGAGAGAGACTGTCACATCCCCTTCCTGTGTTGGTTAGGTCCTAGGATCTCCTGGCCTTCAATGTAACCTTCAGTGTAACCCTACTTCCCATCCTAATCACTGCCTATGACAAGGTCATATTTAAGTCTATGCACTGTAAGCTCTTTGAGGGCAGGAACTCTGACTTCTGTTTCTTTATCTCCGATAGTGCCTATTAAAAATGCTGTCTGAAAGTCACAAAAGTCTCAGAGATTTTTGTGCTGTATCAGATAAAATCAGTATCTGATACTGCTTTGAAAACCATAAAAGAGAAGCAGTCATTAAATAAGAAGCCCTGGTCCATCCAAAGCAAGACTCACATAGATCATAAATGTTGCCACTCGGTTCCCAGACTTCATTCTGTACAGTGGGCTAGTTGGTGACTGAGACAAAAATAGAACATATCATTATTTTATGCAGATGGCACCAGACTGACAGGATTCCCACATAATACAAGGAGAAAAATGGGGATGTCACAGGTGGGATATAGCCTTGAG
The DNA here is from genome assembly GCF_054177405.1 of Leptonychotes weddellii. Taxonomy (NCBI): domain Eukaryota; kingdom Metazoa; phylum Chordata; class Mammalia; order Carnivora; family Phocidae; genus Leptonychotes; species Leptonychotes weddellii. Next base: position 48,003,989 of record NC_138379.1, read on the forward strand.
CCACACCCTTGCTGGCAGGTACTCACTTAAGTTTTTTTCTTTTGCTAATTTATTAGATACTCATTTAAGTGAATTGTATACAGTTGATCCTTGAACAATATGGGTTTAAACTGTGTAGGTCCACTTGTATGCAGGTTTTTTTTCAATGAGTATTGTAAATGTGTTCTTACGATTTTCTTAATAACATTTTCTTTTATCTAGCTTACTTTATTGTAAGATTACAGTATATAAACATATAACATACAAAATGTGTTAATCAACACATTTTTATGTGATTGGTATGGCTTCTAGTCAACAATAGGCTATGAGTATTTAAGTTTTGGGGAGTCAAAAGTTATATACAAATTCTTGGCTGTGCAAGGGGTTGGCCCATGTTGTTCGAGGGTCAACTGTACTAATCAAACAGAATTGCTTGTCAGTAGTGAAAGTACTATATGAGGTTAACTTCAGGTTCAGTGAAATAAAGAAATTAGTAGATACACTATTACAGATAATCATTCTATAGGAACACCAAGTCATCAGACTGAAGTTCCCAATTATTTGCTTGAGACACACTGTTGTCATAGTACAGTTTGACTGAGATACAATTTACATATCCTAAATTCACCCACTGTAAGGGTGTTTTTCAGTGAGCTTTAGTAAATTTTAATAGTTGTGCAGCACTCCCACAATTCAATTTTAGAACACTTGCCTCAGCTTAAAAAGTTGCCTCATGTCAGTCAGTCCCTATCCTACCCTCAACCTCGGGTAACCACTGATGTGCTGTCTCTATAGTCTCGCCTTTTCTAGAAATTTCATATAAACAGAATCATAAAATACGTAGTCTTTTTTTGTTTGGCTTCTTTCACTTCGCATAGAGTTTTTATGGTTCATCTCTATTGTTGGATGTATCAGTAGTTAGTTCATTCCTTTTTATTGCTGAGTAGTATTCCATTCTGTAGATATAGAAAATTTTGTTTATCCATTCACCTGAATGGGTTGTTTATAATTCTTAGCTATTACCAATAAATCTGTTATGAACATTCTTGTACACATGTTTGTATGGACATAGTTTCCTTTCCTCTTGGGTAAAATACTTAGTAGTGGAATGGCTGCATCATATGTAGGTGTATGTTTAACTTTTTAAGAAACTGCCAAACTAGGGCACCTGGGTGGCTCAGTCAGTTAAGCGTCTGCCTTCAGCTCAGGTCATGCTCCCGGGTCCTGGGATCGAGGCCTGCTTTGTCGGGCTCCCTGCTGAGCAGGGAGTCTGCTTCTCCCTCTTCTTCTGCCCCTCCATCCTACTCATGGTCTCTGTCAAATAAATAAAATCTTAAAAAAAAAAAAAAAACCACCAGGGGCGCCTGGGTGGCTCAGTTTTTAAGCGCCTGCCTTTGGCTCAGGTCGTGGTCCCAGGGTCCTGGGATCGAGCCCCGCATCGGGCTCCCTGCTCCGCGGGGAAGCCTGCTTCTCCCTCTCCCACTCCCCCTGCTTGTGTTCCTCCTCTTGCCTTATCTCTCTCTGTCAAATAAATAAAAGCTTAAAAAAAAAAACAAACGCCGAATTGTTTTCCATGTTTTCAAGAGTGGCTGTACCATTTCACATTCCCATCAGCAATGTATGAAAGTTCGAGTTCCTCCACATCTCCATCAACACTTGATATGATCTGTCTTTTTTAATTTTAGCCACCGTAATAGAAATATGGTGCTGTCTCATTGTGGTTTTAATTTCTAGTTCCCTAATGACATTGAGTATGTTTTCATGGGCTTATTAGCCATTCATTTATCTTATTTCATTATTCAAAATATTAATTCAAATAAGCCCATTTTTAAAAAATTGAGTTATGGGATGCCTGGCTGGCTCAGTAGATAAAGCACGCAACTCTTAATTTCAGGTTTGGGAGTTTAAGTCCCACACTGGTCATAGGGCCTACTTAGATAGATAGATAGATAGATAGATAGATAGATAGATAGATAGATAAAAGAAAAAATTGAATTGTCTTATTTTTTTTAAAGATTTTATTTATTTATTTACTTATTTGAGAGAGAGACAGAGAGAGAGCATGGGGGTAGGGGCAGAGTGAGAGGGAGAAGCAGATTCCCTGCTGAGCACGGAACCCGACAAAGCAGGGCTCAATCCCAGGACTCTGAGATCATGACCTGAGCCAAAGTCAGATGCTTAACCGACTGAGCCACCCAGGTGCCCGTGAATTATCTTATTATTGAATTATAAGTTATTTATATATTTTGGATACACGTCCTTTGTCAGATATAGAATTTGTAAATGTTTTCTCCTAGTTAATGGCTTGTCTTTTCATTTCCTAATGGTGTTTTTGAAAAGCAAATGATTTTAATTTTGATGAGGGCCAATTTATCACTTTTATTTTTCTTTTATGGATTGTGCTTTGTTAATTTTTGTATATGGTATGAGGTAAGGGTCTAAAGTTGTTGTTGTTGTTGTTGTTGTTATTTTGCAAGTAGATAACCAGTTGTCCCAGCACCATTTGTTGGAAAGGATATCTTTTCCTCATTGAATTTCCTTGGCACCTTTGTGAAAAATCAATTGACCATAAATGTGTGAGTTTATCTGGACTTTGTTCTGTTCCACTGACCTATGTGTCTATCCTATATCTGTTCCACATGGCCTTGATTACTGTAGCTCTGTATTACATTTTGAAATCAAGTAGTGTGTGGCCTCCAACTTGGTTCTTTTTCAAAATTTTGGCTGTCCTGGGTCCTTTGTATTTCCATATACATTTTAGGATCAGCTTATTAATTTCTATAAAAATAAGCATCCTATAATTTTGATAAAGTTTGGGTTGAATCTACAGATCAATTTTGGGGAGATCTTCAAATCCTCAAAAATTATTTACTGAGTACACATCAGCAAAGATGGGCAATTGAGATCATGAGAAAAGGAAAGTAACTGGAAGAAGGACAATCTTCACTGGGAAGTCCCTGGGTGAAGTGAGATAGAAGACTCCATGACAGGCCACATTCTTCTTCCCACGAGCAAATTTTGGAAAGGGGGGATGGTGGCCCCAAAGGAAATGAGTCAGCAGCGGCAATCAACTTGAAACCAAGGTTTTCAGACCTTCCTGGAACAAAAGCCTTTGTTCTAAGATTTCACTTGGTATTCCCTGAGAACATTATAAGGGCTCTGCCTTAGAGAAATAAATAATACCCTGGTTCCCTACCACAGGAGGTTGATCATTGACCCTATAGTTACCGTAGCATGGTCAAAGTGAGGCTCATAGTGACCGCCAATTCCATAATTCACCACCTGGAGATACTCTGCGTAGGGAGGCTGGACATCAAGGCCTGTGAGGGCACCAATGCGATGGTCAAGGGTCACCAGCAGGGGATCGACGGTGTCCTTCAGCCAGGCACTAAAACACACCACAGGTTGTAGCATCAATGATCTGATGCCAGAAATGACTATGTCTGTGAATGAATGAGTTATATCAACTGCCGGAAGGAAGGAAGGAAGGAAGGAAGGAAGGCTGGCTGGCTGAAGAAACAGTATAAACACAGACATGGAGTTATAACAATATACAGTCTATGTAAGTGTGGGAGCATTTGGTCTATGAAAGAAGTAATGGGAGACAAGGCTGGAAAAGTATGTTCAGGAGCTGTTGTAAAAAGCTGAGGACACCATGGTCATAAAACTGGTCTTTGTGGGTGGTAGATAGTCAGTGAAGGTTCATGGACAGGAAAGTGATTTGGTGACCAGGAGTTCACTGATGACCTTTGAAGGATCAGTTCCAGTGAAGTTGTGAGGACAGAACCAAAATTCAAAGGGATACAGAGTGATGGTAGGGAAAGAAGAGGAGGCAGCGAGGGTGTCAACTTCTTCACCTGAAAAGTAAAGAGAATACCACCTACTCCCTTAAAAGCAATGAATCTAAGTAGAAGGTCAGATTTTTCTCTTTGACACTACAATGTCAGAAAGGTTAGAAAAGCAATAAAGTGAGGCCATATGGACCTTCCAAAGTTTAGAGAATAACTACTAGTATGAAAGGTCCCTAAATGTACCAGACCAAAGAAGTTAAGGTTAAGCCAAATGATTCTGAATCAAAGCTTTCATTATTCACCTCACTTCCCAGACAACAAAACTATCCACTCAGCCTGAGGTCTGGCCTCTCCCTAAAGATGCTGTTGTCACTGCCTCCCATGGCTCTGATGGGGACTCATTCTCTTACTCATCATAAATCCTGTCTTTACAATACAAATCAAGGACTGCAAGGGGGTGGGGGCAGGAGTTGAGGGGAGAGGATAAAGCTGGGCTTTCACAGCTGAATCTGCCTCTCTAAAAGCCAGGTCCACAGATTCTGGCCACCCTTCTTGCCTGAATGTTGGCACGTCATGCTTCGAATATGAGTCAGGAGGCAGGAATGGAACCTTATAAAGTCAAATTCCAAATGGGAACAGAACTGAATTCTCCGGAGAAGCAATCCTGGCTAGGAGAACATCTCCACACCTAATTTCTGGTTCCTGGCCTAAAAGCTTTGTTAAGTCTCTCCCTAAGGGCCTCCTAGTTAAGTCCTCAGACCCTATAACAACCTCTGAAAGGGCCTTGGGTGAGGGGAGTGGAAATTTCTCCCTCTCAACAAGCATGTACAGGTAGAAACATGAACTATGGATTCTCTAGCAGCATCTCTGGATGGCTGTTGCTGACCTTCAGTCAGCTGTGCCACAGGCCCAAGGGCAGGCAGCAAGTATGACCAGAGTCCCTGCCAAGGAAGGACGCCTCTTACCTTTTGCTGATTCGGTACTCCACTGGCAACTGCTTCTCCCCTGATGCCACCACAGACCTCTGTAGCTGATGTGGAGGACGTAAGAGAAAGTGGGCATCAAGGACGATGTGAAGGGAAGGACTCGGCCATTTCCATAGACATGCCCCCCTCTTCAAAGTAAACCTAACAATCGCCAGTTCCTCCCTAATTTCAAGTATTTTGCACATGCTACGAATTTAGTGATAGCTATCGATCTCAAAAACAAAAGATAATAAGTGACCAAAAAATCTGAGCCGAAAATAACCTTTAGCGGCATGTCTGGTAGACAGTAAGCACTCAAAAAAGCTTGCTGAACTGAAATAAAGTGATATTTGAATCCCTTTTGCATCTGAGACTGTGAGTTCTGTCAGAACAGGGGCTGTTTCTCACTCAGCTTTGTATCCTCGTGGCACAGGGCCTGGCCTACGGTAAGCACTTAGTGTTTGTCATATTAAATGAACACCTCCAACGAGGAAACTCTCCACCCTCAGAGGTAGCCCGCTCCCCTGAACAATTCCGACAAAGCCCTTCCTTATTAAGAATCAAAATCTGGGGGCGCCTGGGTGGCTCAGTTGGTTAAGTGGCTGCCTTGGGCTCAGGTCATGGTCCCAGGGTCCTGGGATCGAGACCCACTTCGGGCTCCCTGCTCCGTGGGAAGCCTGCTTCTCCCTCTCACACTCCCCCTGCTTGTGTGCCTTCTCTCACTGTCTCTCTCTCTCTGTCAAATAAATAAATAAAATCTTTAAAAAAAAAAAAAAAGAATCAAAATCTGTTTTGCTGCAACTGCCTTCATTATGTGGGGAAAAAATCCCAAACAGGTTCAATGTCACTAATTTAACTAAATGTTTCTATTTTGTTCTGAATGTCTAGATATGAATTTTAAATTCTTTTTAAATAAAGTGGTTTCTAACTGCAAAAGCACTGTACCAGGGACAGAAAGAGATTTACATAAGGATGTGTCTACTTCTGCATCTGTCATCAGAATGTCAACTCCATGAGGGCAAGTCTTTTGTCGGTGTCCCTAGAGTCCAGAGAAGGCCTGGAAGGGAGTAGGTGCGCAATATTGGTGAAAGGAACAAATGAATGAATGAATGAACCAGAGTCCTGTGCTTAATGACCCAGCCCTGGCACTTCACACGCAGTCAGAGCAGAGCAATGAACTGCACAAGACACACACCCTTTCCCTTCTTGGAGGCTTCTGTAATATTATTATTCCTGCTGCTAAACCAGGAAGACAACTTTGGAAAAGTCTCTTTGTTTCCTTGAACCCGTTTCCTCAGCTATAAAATGCAGTATGTGAACAACGCCTTCTTGGCGTTCCTTCCAGCCTATCCTTCTATGATATCAGGATGCAGGGCATCAGTGGGTGACTGATAATGCCTCTGTCTAGTCCTTCACCCAGCATCCTCCCCTGGGCTCCTTGTGTAGGAGAGAGGAGAGATTCTTAGAGGAGTTGCTGCCTTATGTTCTTCTAGGGTAACATCAGTGGTTTAAAGAAAAATCCTAGGGAATCTCCATTCCATCCCTGTCCCCATTAAGGAGCCACCTTGCACTTAATTCCTTTAACAATTATTTATTGTACACCAGCAAGTCATTCACTTTTGGGGACAAATATTTATTGGTTGTTCCCTGTGCTGAGTACCACGCTAGGCATTGGAAATACAGAATATGGAGCAGACGTAAGTCATGCAACGGGGCCATAATGGACAAGTACAGGGCACTAAGAGAATATTACAAAGGAGCATCTAGTCCCTTATGAGGGACAGGAAGTCTTCCCAGGATACCCAAATGACAACTGGAATCATACAGGTGAAAAGAGACCAAGGGGAGAGTGACTTAGAGAGAAGAGTATGTGCGCAGGGGTTAGGGGGAGCGTGGCCCGTTCGTGGCGATGCAAGTTGTTTAGTGTGGCTGGGGCGTCGAGCGCAAGGGGCACATGCTGTGGAGGGGTCAGCAGCAGCAGGCCAAGGAGCTTTATAACATTCAAGTGACCCATTCAAGAGTTTAAAGCAAGGGCTTGGCGTGGTCAGATGCAACCTTTTAAAAAGTAGTCTGGCTGCAATGGGCATAATGCAGGGCTAGGCATTTCAAGGACGGCCTATGATCCCTCCTAGATTATAGTCTAGTTGAGGAGACAGGATGATAACCCCCGAAACAACTAGTGATACTAGACAGCACAAAAATGGCAGAATAAATGAAAAAAAAAATCAAATATAGACAACTGATGACAAAAGCTTTGAGTTCAAAAAAGAGAGAGGTTCTTGTACGTGGCCCCAAAAAGTGCTCTGAAGAAAATGTTCCTACTGAAAGTACCCACGAAAGTGGAGAGTGACAGGGCTAGTGGGCAAAGGGAGGCATGAGGCTTCCACAGAGTCTTCACGAATGGGTAGGATGTGGATGGAAGGACAAGTGACAAGAGAGCAGTGTTTGGGATGGGACACAGATGAAGTAAATTCAAGGCTCAGGAGAGGCTTCAGTGGCTTGGGTTGAATTTAGTTTCCATGTGGCAGACCCACCCTATAAGCCGAGGCTTATTCCCGGCAGAGCCGAAGACCACACAGGGATCGGCGCCTCCACATCAGCCTCTGGGAAGAGGGAGAGTGGCGAAGTCTTTGCCTGCCAAATAGCCGACCTGGCCAGGCCGGACTGCTGGGAGGGCTGCCTGTCCTGCTACCGCGACAGTCCAGTCGTTCTTTTTTTTTTTTTTTTTAAGATTTTTTATTTATTTATTTGAGAGAGAGAGAATGAGAGAGAGCACATGAGAAGGGGGAGGGTCAGACAGAGAAGCAGACTCCCTGCCGAGCAGGGAGCCCAATGCGGGACTCGATCCAGGAGCTCCAGGATCATGACCTGAGCCAAAGGCAGTCGCCCAACCAACTGAGCCACCCAGGCGCCAGCCCAGTCGTTCTAAGGAAGAAGCACCTGCTGGCCAGATGCTGCCGCTGGCTCACTGAGATGCCGAAGCTATTGAAGATACTTTGTTCCAACTGACCGGCGGAGCTTAATGCTCTCAAACACTGCACAAAGATTCCAGACTTCCCTGGAGGGGCTCCTGGATGAGATGACTCTTGCTACTCTTATCCCTCCGATCCATGTCTGCTAGTCAAAATCTTCCTTAAAATCAACAGGCCTGATCATGCCAATCTGCTGTTTAAACTGTCCAAGAGCTCCCCCCACCCCCACCCCACCCCAGCCCCAGCCTCTGGGATCAAACCCAAGCTCCCCAGCATTATACCTACGGCACTTCCTGATGGTATCTCACCGTCTGGCCTCATCTCGGATCACCTCCTAGCCCATCCCTCGCACGCTTGCGCCAGCAAGCTCCACCCCACTCTCTGAACACACCGCCTGTGGGGTCCTTGCACGTATTGTTCCGTCTTCCTGCCATACCCTTGGCCACCTTGTTACTCGATGAATTTCACATCCGCAGGGACGCCTCCTCTGTTTTCCCGTCCTCTCTTTACCCATCTGCCTTTCCCTCACAGGAAGGCTCACTTTTGGAGGCCGCCGTAGCACGGTGCCCTGCACAGTGTCGTGTACATACCCGTTTCCCCCGTTATGCTGTGAGCTCCTAAAGGGAAAGGGCCAATGCTAAATCTCTGCGAATGTCCCACCCCCGGTGCAGCGTCTGGCACACAGCAGGCTCGGTTCCGTTGACAGGGGGCCAAACGACCACCTGGATGAACAGGGCACCATCGAGGGCACGCACGATGACATCAGGAATTCTGAGACAGCCATTTAAAGAGGCAGCATGCTTATAACGATGAGGTAGTCTGTGTTATTTTTCTAAATAGTTGCCACCCTTCCAGGGGGAGGATTAAATGTCCTCTCCCCCTTGACATCAAGGTCGGCGCCACGGCTGGGAGAGCCCTCCCTGCAGGAGCATTAGACACACTCTCCCTGTTGACTGCGGTGGTGGCCCCATGCTTTGCCTCAACCGATGAAACAGGGGCAGAAGCAGGAGCTTTAGGAGCCACCTAGCAGTTGGTCATCTCTGTCTTTTCTGTCTCCTCTGAGGCTGGAGGTGTCCCAGACGTAGGTGGCTCTGTCAGGCTGGGTCTCCAAGTGAAGACAGTTCTGCCCCCCAGCTGCAGCCAGCCAAGACAGGCACGTAGTGTAAGTAAGAAACAAACCTTTGTTGTTGTTGTGTCTGAGACTCGGGGGCTGTTTGTTACTGACCATAATCTAGCCTCCGTTAGCTGCCATGAGAAGGCAGAGGAACAGAACAGCCATCGAAGGACCGCTGAGTTCCAGGTCTGGCTACAGCTACGCGCCTGCCCTTCATCAAGTCCCTTCCCCTCTCTGGGCCTCTGTTTCCTCTTTAACAAAATAATCTAGCTAAACTAGATAATCTTTCCACTCGGTAATCCTGTAAATCTGCACTAGGATATCACTCCTGGTCCATCATTTCACTCTTTAAAAAAAAAAAATTCTACTCATTATGTGGAATGACTGACATTGGGGAGGAGGGGGTCCTTTTGATTTTTTTAGGTTAAATTTACATATAATGATATGCACAGATCTCAAGTGTATGATTTGCTAAATTTTCACAAATGCACACAGCTGTGTACTCCACGTCCCTAAAACAAGATATTGAGAGCACATTTTCAACACCCCAGCAAATGCCCTTGTTCCCTTCCCCAGCCAATCCCCTCCCTCCAAAAGCAATGACTACTGTGATTTTTTTTTTTTTTTTACCATTGATTCGTTTCATGGAATGGTTGGCATTTTGAATTCCTGGATTGATAAAGTGTACAGTTGTTCAGGCTGCCTGTTCTCACATTCCTGAACCCCAGGCATGTGATGACACAAAGAGAAGTTTTGGCAGGCTTTGGGGACACTCACCCACGGTTCTGCAAGCCCTCTAATTTTCTGAGCCTCCACGTCACTGACAAAGTCATGGTAGAGAACAACATAGGGCTCCAGGTGGATGACCTCCTTCCGGACGGGCTGGAGCTGCAGGTAGGGGCTCGAATTTGTCTCATACGAACAGTAGAGGCTAGGGATCTGGTAGTGAGTAGGCTGGAAAAAAAGCCTAGAATCAGCATGAGAGATGAAGGGTCTAGGAGAAGCCAGTGTAGAGAACTACGACATAAAAAAACTGGCATGCGGGAGATTGAGAATGTGGTCAGTCTGATGCTGTCCACATGAGCTTTATGTTTCTAACGCATCAGCCTTTTCCCCTCACGTCGTTCCAATGCAACCTTCTCTTTCTCTAGCTACGCCTGTTCCCCCTTTCTCTTTCCCTGAGGAATCCTACCTGGGATCCTAGGGTCTGACACAACCCCTCATAGGTGTCTCTGGTCTGCAGGTGGGGTACGTTGGGCCTCTGGATGACAGCCTCAGCTACCACCTGGTTGGGGCTCTCTGCCAAAAGCTTTTCGTATTTCAACACATTCCTGGCCATCCTCTTATTATCTGGGCCTGGAAGAAATCAGAGCAGGGAATAATACAGATGAACAAACAATGGTCTCCGTTTTCTCAAGTTTTCCTATAGCTTCCCGGTCACACACGACCAGCCACTGGACACCATGAAAAGCTGCCATGTCCATGCACAGGAGGACGGTAAGGCCCTCACTCCCAGAAGAGTACCTGGTATTAAAAAAGACTGAGTTAGGCCCAGTAGATCTGAGGGTGCAAAGGACTTTGGGAAGGAAAGTGGTACTGAACACTGTTAGACCAAGGGATCATAAGGATGGCAGCTCTAGGATACCGTGATGGTAAGTTTCATGTATCGGGAAGAAGCTTCACTCCTTCCTTCCTTCCTTCCTTCCTTCCTTCCTTCCTTCCTTCCTTCTTTCCTTCCTTCCTGCCTTCCTTCCTGCCTGCCTTCCTTCCTTCCTGCCTTCTTTCCTTCCTGCCTTCTTTCCTTCCTTCCTTCCTTCCTGCCTTCATTTACCCATTCAATACATCTTCAGGGAACATCTACCATGTACTGGATACTGTGCTAGAGGCTAACCTTCCAGAGTTTAGAGCCTAATGGAGAAAAGCTACATTAAATAACTACTCACAATGAAACCCATAAATGCTATGAAAGAGAAGTCCAGAGAGCCAAAGCCTATAGCAGAGAGACCCAACCTATTCTTCACTGGAGCAGTGAAAGCTAATCCATTCCCCAATCTACAAGATCCTTCAAAATTCCTAACTGGCCTACATACAGAACAGTGCAGTATGAGATGGAGGGGTTCTAGACTTTGGTTCTAGCCCGGGTTGTCTTGTGTCTTATCTGTGCCCACCTGTTGGTGCCCCCTGTGGCTGTAAGATGCCCCTGGGCTAGCAGCTCCCCATGGCCTGCTAGCCTCTGTCCTGAGTTTCAGTGCCTCTCAGAAGGACATGCTGGATTGTTCTAATGCTCCCAAAGCATCTTTCTCTGAGGAGCTCAGTGTGCCTCTTAACTACCACGACCACCACCACCACCACCCTGGCAAAAGAGGGGACAGAAGTTACCATCCTTTTTGTAACAAGAGGCAAAATGAAGTTTGGGAGAATAGAAGCAGTGAGCCCAAAACCCCAGTGAAAATACTGCAGAGCCAGAAATGGAACTGGTAATCCCAATTTGCTGTGTCCTACTCCACCTATAACTGCGCATGGTTTGGGTTCTCTGGGACAGGTAGAGATTTTAACAGAGCAAACATAAAGAAAGAGAGAAGGGTTGGGTTATCATTTTGCCTGTAGTAATTGCCCACATGTTTCCAGATCATTTGGCTACTTCCACATCCTACTGCTTGCCCAATTATCAGACTGGAATAATGTTACTAAATGGATTCAGTAAAAAGCGATACAACTGTGAAGTCCTCTGTGAAATACTTTATATTAAAATATCATAGTGATTATTTACTTACCTTAGTATCTCAGTATCTTATTAAAGGAAAACCTGGGAAGCCAGCTTCCACCAAAATTTTCACTAAAAATATCCAAGCAGAGAGCTAGGCTAGGAAATCTCCCTCCCATTTAACTCTGGTGACGTGCCCCGGGAGGAGTGTCAAAGCTGAACCCCGCACTAACTGAGCAGGGTGCTTGTCAGCCACGTGAGCTCTGGTTTAAAGGGAAGAGCTGCTATCTCTGTGGAAACAGCCAAAATCAGTCATCCCACAGAATCACTCTCCTTGCACGCACAGCTCTCACTGATCTCATTTGCCACACACACACCCCTCCCCTGGTCCTGGCCTTTTTCCCCGGCTGGGAGTGGAAGAGCAAAGGGACAGGTTGATACCTTCTTAGCATTTTCCCACAGACCAAAAAACTTCCCCCTGATGCACTGATCAATAGCTAAGAAAGATTTGATCCAAAATTAGAAATGTGGCTTGGATTATAAAATTAGAGAAATAAAAACACATGGCTGTCTCATCCTTGCAGGGATTAAGGGCCAGGAGCAGAAGGGATTTCCCAGTAAATCAGCGCTGTGGCTCATTCATCTTCTATCATTACATACTGTAGAGGAGAAACTCTCGGGAGAGGCTGAGGGCGCACGAAACATTGCCGGCCTATAAAACAAAAAGAAAGAAAGGAAAGGAGGAGTTAACTACACTGAGGATATCTCCTTTGACCAAATCATTAAATGGATTCAAACAAAAAACAAAAAACTATAAAATACTCTTACCACCAGGAGACAATAAGACTCATTGAAATGAGCAGCAGACTAGAAATGTAGAAGTTCTCAGTCCTAATTCAGGATTTGCAGCCCTAATGCAACTCAAGTCTCCTCAGTGTCCTCATTTACAAATGACGCATTCCCACCCTTACCGGGGAAGGTAGAAAAATAAATGAAAATAAACTTTCTTAAAGTGCCCTCAAATCTTAAAGCATGCAAAACCACATAACTGCAGGGTGTTGTTATTTCAGTATACTTAATTATTAAGCTTAACATGGAACTATAAAAGCCCTAGTAAAAATATAATTTGTTCTCCAGGCTCAGTCCTTCCTAGAGTCGACTAAGGTAGTGAGAGGGAGGCAAAGGAAGAACTAAACCTGAAACATTCCCACTGCATAGTAATGACCTCTCCCTGCCACCACCATTCGACCTTGAGCTACACAAGCTCAGAAGTACACAGGGGCTTTCCAGACAAACTGAGGAACAGAACCCATTGTAGGTGGGCTGCCATCCTGCCCTGGGCGCCAAGGAATGATGAACTGATAGAATTGTATTTCCTTCTGGTCATTTCATTTTTGCATGTTAAAAATTCATGTTTAAGGATAAAAGCAACAAGAAGCACACTATGAAATATGAGAAACGGGAAAAAGAAATGCTCTGCTGAAACCCAGGGGCTCCAAGCACTTTAGATGACTCAGAGTGTACATAGTTAACAGTCGTATTTGTTACACATTTTCATATCCTGATTGTTTCACTCTACATTGTTAGCAGGCGGACTTTTTATATCACTTCATAGTCTTCAGAGAGGGCATATTTTAACTGTGGTAAAAAACACACAACATAGGGGCGCCTGGGTGGCACAACTGGTTAAGTGTCCAACTCATGGTTCCGCTCAGGTCGTGATCTCATGGTCGAGAAATTGAGCCCTGCATGGGGCTCCACACTCAGCATGGGATTTGCTTGAGATTCTCTCCATCTCTCTCTGCCCCTCTGTACTCTCTTCCTCTCTCTCTCTCAAATGTACACATAGATCTTAAAAAAAAAAAAACAAACCCTAACATAAATTTACCATCTTAACCATTTCTAAGTGTATGGTTCAGTAATGTTAACTATATTCACATTGTTGTGCAGCCAATCCCAAGAATTTTTCCATCTTGCAAATCTGAAACTTTGTACCCAACAAACGACTCTCAATTGCCCCCTTCCTTCAGCCCCTGGCAACCATCATTCTACTTTCTGTCTCTATAAATTTGATTCCTCTAGATACTTCATATAAGTGCAATCATACAGTATTTGTCTTTTTATGACTGGTTTATTTTATTTAGCATAATGTCCTCAAGGTTCATCTATGTTGTAGCATGTATCAGAATTTCCTTTTCAAGATTTTATTTATTTATTTATTTATTTATTTATTTGAGAGAGAGAGAGCACATAGAGGGAGAGGGAGAAGGAGAAGCAGACTCCCTGCTGAGCAGGGAGCCCGACACGGGGCTCAATCCCAGAACCCCAAGACCATGACCTAAGCCAAAGGCAGATGCTTAACTGACTGAGCCACCCAGGCACCCCTAGAATTTCCTTCTTCTTTAAGGCTGAATATTAGTCCCTTGTATGTATAGACCACATTCTGTTTACCCATTCATCCCTCAGTGGACACTTGGGGTTGCTTCTACCTCTTGGCTGCTGTGAATAGTGCTGCCATGAACGTGGGTATGCAAGAGAAAGAGCATTTTTAATAGCTGCATTTCATTCCACCTAGAAGCTACATCACAGATGACCTGGACATAGATTGTCTGCACTTATTTAATACCATTAGTTATTCTGTTCCATACTTAACAGAGGCATAGTTAAGTACTGTATTGATATCTTATAATGTCAGATTATGAACTCAAGGTTATAGCTTTTCAAAATCTTCTGAGATGAAGAGAGCTAAAATACAACTTTACATATTTTTAAAACTCAAGGGCTCTTTCATGAGATAAAATTACATTTTATCAAGAACAAAGTTACTTTTGGGGTGCCTGGGTGACTCGGTTGGTTAAGCGTCTGCCCTCGGCTCAGGTCATGATCCCAGGGTCCTGGGATCGAACCCCACATCGGGCTCCCTACTCAGTGGGGAGTCTGCTTCTCCCTCTCCCTCTGTCCCTCCACCTGCTCTCTCTCTCTTTCTCAAATAAATGAATAAAATCTTAAAAAAAAAAAAAAAAGAACAAAATTACTTTTGCTGTCCCAGTTAAATTTCTTTGGAAATATGTACACTAAATAATGTTACATGCAAAAGGCGAACCTACGCCTGTAGTGTATAATATAATAATAGCTTATATTTGTTGAGTGCACATGTCATGAATGGTGTTAAGGGCTTTACATGTATTAGCTCATTTAATCCTCACGACAACCCTTTGAGGTGAGCATTGAAGGGGAGCAGAATAGGCCATCCCAAAATATGCCTCTTTGGCACAAGGATTTCAAGCTAATTATTTTGAGAAATGGCAGACATGGGAGAAGCTCTGAAAACCAGAGAAGTTACCCTTTTGTGACAGAAATTTACATTTATAAGGGAACCCTCCATTTGTAGGAGCGTCTCCCTCCATGTACCTGGAAAAGAAGGATGACTCTGAATCACAAGAGAATCTTTTTTTTTTTTCTTAAGGTATATTTATTTATTTTAGAGAGAAAGAGAGAGAGCGTGCGCGCGCATGTGGGAGGGGGAGGGGCAGAGGGAGGTGCAGAGAGAGTCTCAAGCAGACTCCACACCCAGTGTGGAGCCCGACACAGGGCTCAATCTCACGACCCTGAGATCACTACCTGAGCTGAAACCAAGAGTCAACCTCACTACACCACCCAGGCACCCCTTGAATCACAGGAGAATCTTATCAATGGAGAAAGCTCACTTAAATCTGCGAACAACCTTGTTTGCATTTCCTGGTCACCCCCCCAAAATTGGCCTCCCTCCACACCTTTTTTTCTATTGTCTTTAGCTGGAAATGGTATTTAAGGTGGGGGCTTAGGACACTTCAAAGAGTTCCTCATAGCCCAGCCCCATCTCCCATGTATACAGGAGGTATGCGTGTAATAAACTTCTGTTTATTTTTCCTCTTGTTAATCTGTTCTTTATTTATAGGGAGGTCTCAGCCAAGAACTCAGAAGATTCAAGAAGAATTATCTCCCTTCCTCCCCCCACTTCCTAACAGCATCATTATTATTCCCCCTTTAAAGATAATAAAATTGAGGTCCAGGGAGGTTAAGTAAAATGCCCAAATTGTCACAGATTTGAACCCAGGTCAGTCTGACTTCAGAGCCTGTGGTTTAATCACTGCACAACCGTCTTTCGTTAACAATGACTGAAATAATTTTTTACTAAAATATATCATGAAAAACTATTATATAATATACAGTATTATATATTACATGATATATATTACATATTTTAATATTTTCCTGGCATAAATAATTATATATATCATATATTGTATATGATAACGAAAGGTCCATGGAGGGACATCTATCTCAAATTTACAAGGGTTAAAAAGGGGACCGTAACTGTCTATGAGACAATGCCTGATGTGTTCTAGTACTGTCACGTAAAAAAAATGTGCTGTAAGAGCACAAAGAAGGAGTCTGAGAAGTCTGAGGAGAATTAAGGAAGGCTTCACAAAGTAGGTGACATTTGAGCTATGCCTTGTGAGATGAATAAAATTTACCAGACAAAGCACAATTGTGGAAAGGGAGAGTCTACCAGTGAGCAGAGGAGAAACCTAAGTCATCACAGGGGAAAAAAACCAAAACCCATAATCAGGTGCTGCATTTAAAAATCTCTCTCAGGGGGCGCCTGGGTGGCTCAGTCGTTAAGCATCTGCCTTTGGCTCAGGTCATGATCCCGAGGTCCTGGGATCGAGCCCCGCATCGGGCTTCCTGCTCAGTGGGAAGCCTGCTTCTCCCTCTCCTACTCCCCCTGCTTGTGTTCCCTCTCTCGCTCTCTCTCTGTCAAATAAATAAATAAAATCTTTAAAAAAATAAAAATAGGGCGCCTGGGTGGCTCAGTTGGTTAAGCGACTGCCTTCAGCCCAGGTCATGATCCCAGGATCCTGGGATCGAGTCCCACATCGGGCTCCCGGCTCAGCGGGGAGCCTGCTTCTCCCTCTGACCCTCTCCCCTCTCATGCTGTTTCTCTCCTGCTCACTCTCTAATAAATAAATAAATAATCTTTTAAAAAAAATAAATAAAAATAAAAATCTCTCTCAGGGTAAGCTGCTTTAGTTTATCTTCTCCTAGTCTCCATGTCAATCCTCCATTTTCTTCCTCTCTTAAAATTCAATTTCATCTTGCCCTTTGTTGTACCACAGTGTTTCTATTTCACCTTTAATATGGAGCAATTGAGCAGGCGCATTAGGAAGAGCACCCTGGAAAGTTTTACAACAAAGACCCACTTACCATGAGAGGAACAGGCCCATTTGCTACTTTGAGAATAAATCTGTTTTGGCAGCAACATGTGGGTTTGGACCACCCATGTCCTCCTCCCTTTTCTCAGGAAAGGGGGAAAGAGAAAGGAATGTAGGGAGCAGAAATGGTTTATTAGCTTTGGAAACTCTAAGGAACTGGCTCTGTAAGCTATATTTCCAGCCTATTCTTGAAGACTATACAATTCTGGTGGGAAATGGATTAGCTATACAAAATGATGGCAGATCCCCTATTTAGGGAAATGAGCTTCCATGAGAGGATCTACAACAGCTCATAGGTCAAGTGCCAAGAAAAACCAACCCCTGGAGGAGGCACTGAGCTATACTATGGACCAGTGACACCAGCTCGATAGCCAGACACTAGTCATAGTTACAGTTGGACCCAGTTGCAGATGGGAGAGGATAATGTCAGGGAGGAAGAGCTTCCTCTGCCCTATAGTCCTTCTAGATGGACACAGAATTAAATTGACATGAGACAGATCAGCAGGAGAAAACCAAATTTCGTAGGCATATGTATGGGGAATCCACACAGACACAAAATTCCAAAGACGATGAGGCAACATGAAGCTTCAATGAGCTAAGGAGAGGGGTAGAGTCAGAGGACACAAAGGGGAGAAAGCTCATCAGCAAGAAAGTGAAAGGAGATGTTTGGAAAAACATGGTTACCCTATTATGCAGATAAGTTCCTTAGGTAAAGGGGAGTCTCTGTTAATAGCTCTCCTCCTGTTACAGGCTCTCCTTTCCAACATAAACTTAGGCAGTTGCAGGGAGGCAGAGAGCTTTTCCTGCATCTGCTGGGTTTTGATTACTTTTAACTAAAAGTAATTTTTATGCCAAAGTGCCCATCTTGGGACAGCCTGCCCGGGGCCCCGACAATAACAATCAAACTTCTTCCTTGGATACCGGCAATATCACGACAGAACATCTGTGAAGAGATAGTTGCTGGCAGTGCAGAAGAGTGATCTACATCGACTCTGAACCCTGTAGACATTTGTTGATGGGAGCCTGCCTCCTACGTGGAAGACGATGGTTTTCAAGCAGTCAGGGCGCTGGAAAGAGCACTGGACTAAGAGTCAGACAGACTTGGGTGCTAATCCCAGCTCTACGAACTTCGTGACAAGTTAGGAATCTTGTGGAGATTTAGTTTACTCACATGTGAAATACGGAAATAATAAAACAACTGCCCTGCTTGACTCACATTTGGTCCTGTTGGGAAGATGAAATAAATTGAGAGACATGAAAATGTGTAGAAAATTGTCAAGCAGATATAAAGCACTATATTTATTGTGATGAAAGTAGTGAGCCTCACTTACTCCCCTACCTGGAAGTAGGCAAAGGCCAAGTGATCCAAGGCATCCTCTAGACTTGCCTCATCCTCTGTCTTCCATTCTCCGTAAGATCCTCGGAAGAGACTGACAGCCTCCTCCAGCCATGGAATGGCATGGTAGTAATCCCCCATGTCATAGGCCACCTGTAGGTAACATAAGTACCACCATTAAGCCTGAATCCACAGGTAGAGGAGAGAAAATGACAAAGAGTGAGAGGACCGATGGAACATAAGAAGGCAAGTTTTCATCTCAAATTCATTTAAATCCAATTTATCAAGCATCCATTATATCCAATGCATTGTTCTAGATGTAGAGAAGATACGAGGGTTCTTGCATTTAAGGAATTCATAATCTGGGGAGAAGAAAGATAGGAACTCAATTAACTGTAATACTGGGCAGAATGCATGAACACTCAAAAGAAATACGCATAATATGTCATGGAGGCAGAGAAGGGAGAGACTTGGGAATCTCAGAAGGCTTCGTGGAAGAAGTGGCATCTGAGGTAGGCGTCCCCCGAAGAAAGAAAAGGATTTCAATGAGTAGAGATTGAGAGGAAGAACATTTTAAAGTGAGGGAATGGCAGAAACAGAAGCCAAAAGCAAGCTTGTGTTCAAGTTGGACACTGTGGTTATAGCCTAAGGTGAAGAGAAGCAGGAAATGAACTTCAAAAGGTAGCAAGGGCTAAGCTAATAAGAGTTGTGAGTGTCATGTTTTTAAGAAGATACTGCCGGTAGCACTGTGAGAAATTGACGGAATTCATTCATTTATTTATTCAATATTTACTGAGTATTTGCAATGTATCTGGTGATCCCTGACCTTAAAAAGCTTACAGTCATATGAGGGGCACAGGAGTAAATCAATAACTGCAACACAATATATTAGATCCACATGGGAATGCTCGAAGAGCTCAGTGACTTTTTTTCTATATTAAATGTTGGAAGGCAGGAATATGGCAACGTGTACTAGACCTTGCTCCTGTCTCCTAACAGCTTACAGTTAACTAGAATACCAGCACTGCAGGTGGTATTTCCTGGAAGTTGATGTTGGAGACAGCATGGAATTATAAAATCACAGAGTTGGAAGCACTCTTACAAAACATTCTAATTCTGCTCTAACTTCCAGACCAGCAGAAAGACAGGGCAGAACCTAGAGGTACTGAAACTGCAGTCTAAACAGTAAATCAGCTGCTCTTCCAGGTCTGCCATTCATCTGCCATGTTATTTCTCTGATCCTCAGATTTCCTTTTTGTAAAAAGGTTGAGTTGGAGAATAACAATCAAAATAACTGAACTTTTTCTACTAAGTTAACAATTTGTTAAGTTATCCCAAGTCCCAAAAATATGGTAGATTGAGATAACTGGAATCCTTCCAAACAAAAAGACTTGGAACTTTTGAATAAAATATAATAAATATTTTATGACATATTTTCAAGAAAGAATGGAAAATACCCATGTACCAGGAAAAAAAAGGAGCAAATAAGCTTAAGAGCAGATGCTGAAGCTGCTTAGGATGGGGGCGGGTGTTAGTCTTAGTAATCTTGGAACTTAGCAACCTTGGTTATAATGCCCACATGAGGACAAACTATGAGCTCTCCTTAGGCCTCCCAAAACCTAGGAATTGGAACGAAGACACACTCATAAAACTGAAATCCATGAAAAACTATACCTTAAAGGAAAGGGTGGACCAGAAAAAATCTACCCACTGTTGCAAAGAGTCAAGAAAGTTGGTTTGTTTCTGTCTGGATATTGCTTAGGGGAAACAAAATGTCTCCTTAGAATATTCACAATCTTGGGGCACCGGGGTGGCTCAGTTAAGTGTCTGCCTTCGGCTCAGGTCATGATCCCAGGGTGCTGGGATCGAGCCCCGCATTGGGCTCCCTGCTCGCCGGGAAGCCTGCTTCTCCCTCTCCCACTCCCCCTGCTTGTGTTCCTGCTCTTGCTGTCTCTCTCTCTGTCAAATAAAAAAAAAAAAAAAATCTTAAAAAAAAAATATTCACAATCTTGAGCCTATGCTTCACATGAGTTTAAGGTTTGAATTTGCATTCTTCATATAGCTAAGGAAACTCCAAGCCAAAAAATCAATATAATAATGGATCTAAGGTCAGTGCAAATCAAAACCACAATGATATATCACCTCTTGCCTGTTAGAGTGGCTGTTATCAAAAGGACAAGAAATGGTGCTGGCAAGAAAGAGAAAGAGTGCTGTGCACTGTTGGCGGGAATGTAAATTGGTGCAGCCAATGTGGAAAGTAATTATGGAGGTTCCTCAAAAAATCAAAAATAGAGGGCGCCTGGGTGGCTCAGTTGGTTAAGCGACTGCCTTCGGCTCAGGTCATGATCCTGGAGTCCCGGGATCGAGTCCCGCATCAGGCTCCCTGCTCGGCAGGGAGTCTGCTTCTCCCTCTGACCCTCCTCCCTCTCATGCTCTCTGTATCTCATTCTCTCTGTCTCAAATAAATAAATAAAATCTTTAAAAAAAAAA
>NC_138379.1:48024694-48033679 GCF_054177405.1 Leptonychotes weddellii
CAAAAATAGAACTACCCTTTGATCTACCAATTCCAGTTCTGGTATTTATCTGAATAAAATGAAAACATTAACTCAAAAAGATATATGCACCCCCATGTTCATTGCCAGCATTATTTACAATAGCCAAGATATGGAAACAACCTAAGTGCCCATTGATGGATGAATGGATAAAGAAAATGTGATACACACACACACACACACACACACACACACACACACACACGATGGAGTATTATTCAGCCATAAAAAAGAAGGGAAGTTTGCCATTTGTGACAACATGGATGGACCTTGAGGGCATTATGCTAAGTGAAATAAGTTAGACAGAGAAAGTCAAATACCATACAATCTCACTTATATGTGGAATCTAAAACAAAAACAAACAATAATAACAAAAACCCGAACCTATAGATACAGAGAACAGATTGGTTGCCAGAGGTGGGAAGTAGGGGGTAAGTGAAATGGGTGAAGGGGGTCAAAAGGCATAAACTTCCAGTTATAAAATAAATCATGCAGATGTAATGTACTCAAAAAAAAGGATCTAAGGCCAGTATTATCACCAGAGTACCTGGAAGAAGAAAACCCAGAACACTTTGGAATGATATTCCCACAACCCCAGTCACAGAGATTCTTTTAGTGGGGAAAAAAGTCGTGCTAAAAATAAGCTCACAAACATAATAAACCGTATCAGGAAATAATCAACCATGAGCAAGAGTCAATAGACATGGCAGTAGGGTAGTACAATTAGACAACTAAGAATTTCAGAAACTAGAAAGGCTGATCTGCTTTAAAATAATCCTTGGAGGAGGAAATCGGAGACATGTAGATGAAATAAATTTGGCCACATGTTAATAATTATTGAAGCTTCTTCTTTGACCCAGCAATACCACTCCCAGGTATTTATTCAAGAGAAATAAAAACAACTGTCCACAGAAAGACTTACACAAGAATGTTAATAGCAGCTTTATTCACAGTAGCCTAGGCTGGAAACAATCCAAGTATCCATCACTGGGAGACTGGATAAACAGTATGTAGTATATTCATACAATGGAATACTACTCAGCAATAAAAAGGAATGAACTATTAATAAATGCAACAAGGTGGGTAAATTTCACGGATCCAGTGTGCTGAAAGAAGCTGGACTCAGGATAGTACATACATATTGTATGGCTCAGGACAGTTCCTGGGCACCGAGGCAAGGGTAGAGTAGAATGGAGGGGTCGGGAGAGTGGTGAGAAGAAAGAGGAGGGGGGCTTCATTGAGCTATATGTAAATTCATTTTTTAATATTAACTTTAATGCCTTCTGTTTTATGTAAATTCCTTTTTAAAAATCTGAAATGAACGTTGCAAAATTTTAACCTATTTCATCTCAATTATAGATATAATCGCTTGTTGTATTATTTTATGTAATTTTCTTATATTTGAAATGTTTTATCTTTTAAAATAAGTAAATAAATACAGAAATAAAGATTGCCAGTGAGGCTTTCAGGAAGGGACTTACTGAATTTTCAACATACGGTTTTAGTTTCAGAAAGGCCTCACGAATGAAGCATATGTTGGTACCATACACGGAACTATTTTACCTGGCTGAAATTTAAATTAGTCATGAACATGATGATTAAGCTCTGATTCCATTCAGGATCTTAGAGAAGGAAGAATGGTACATAGAGAGGCTTAGGACAACCCACCCTGCACTAATTTGGAAGACTGATCCCTAAAACTTGAGGCCCACATCAGGGCACATGAGGCCCACTCTCAGATCTGCTAATGAATACTGCAGGGGCTAGGAAAATTCACTTTCCTACAATATCATCTTCAAAATTAAAAAGGATTTACTCCATTACTTCTTATGGCAAAGGCTACCAAAGAGTATATTGTAAAGTGACCTCAAATGTGCTTATAAGTTATGATCAAAGATCAGTTAAATATCTCATATGGAAGGTTCCTGAAGTCTATTTCCTCAAGTAATGTGAAAGTGAATGGCCTCAGCTTTTTGACACTACCTTAATCTAATACTTCTAACTGCTTAGGAGATGTTGCAAGGGATTCCAGAAAGTCTCAGGAGGCTGAGTTTTGTGACCTTACCTCACATCTCCACCTCTTCTCCCCTTCCCCACTTCTCCTGCTTCTCCTTTCCACCCAGCCGTTCATCTGCGGGCAGGGTGCTACTGTTAGGGTGGCCCCAGGACCATTTTTCCCAGCTCAGTCCCAAATTATGTCTGTCATCCAGCCGTAACAAATAACCACTAATAACACTCCCTTCATTCTCAAGAGTGTCCTGCGTGTGTGATCACCTTAGTTATTATGGAAAGAGCATGGGATTCAGAGTTAGAAGACCCAGGTTCAAAATTTATTTCTGCTACTTAAAACTGTGTAACCTTAGGCAGATTATTTACCGTGTCTGAACCTCGGCTTCTTCATCTGAAAATGGGGAATTTTACCAAATTTCCAAGTTTGCTGCAAGGACTGAAAGCATGTAAAAGCAATCAGGATATAGTTATTTCATCCACAAGAAACGAGGGCTGAGCACTTGGCGCTCTCTCTCTCTCTCTCTGGATACTGTTACCTTGCCAACTTGGAAGCAGTCATCTGCTGTGAGGGAGAAGAGCCGTCTGGGGCTGTACAGGTCAGTGACGGCGGAGCCAACGACTCTCTGGAAGACGCCCCGGGCCAGGCCCTTCACGTTGAGCATGTACACATCCTGCAGCCGCATCAGGGCCCTTGCTGCTCCCTCAACGTCCTCAAAGGCTGGCAGGTCCTGCTCCACCTTCTCATAACCATCCTTCAGAGCTGTCGGGGCAGTAAAAACACCAATCCACCACTCAAAAGCAGGTGGTGAGCATTTAATACAGGCAAGGCAAAATCACCTGTCCAAATATTTCATGAGCAAAGATCATGTTTTATGTGTGTTTATTCCCCATGACCAGCACAGCTCTTGGCGCAGAGCGGATGCTTAATACAATCTTCTGAATGAGGAACATAAGCTCTAGAATAAAAATTAAAGCACACGTGTGTGTTTCCATCCTGTCTCTGGGAATCTTGCCCTTTGTGGGGATAATTCTTCTTCCTCTTAATCTCCCCAAAGTCAGCAAATTTCTTCAAGTACAAAGTAGAATAAATTAGGAAACTGACCTTGCTACAGATCATGTTATAGTTTAATAAAATAGAAATTATTAGACAAATATGTAAATGGAATGATATAACCTGTACTGCTTCATAGGGTTGTAGTGAAAATCAAATGAGATAATGGGGGGGTGCCTGGGTGGCTCAGTCGTTAAGCGTCTGCCTTCGGCTCTGGTCATGATCCCAGGGTCCTGGGATCAAGCCCCACATCGGGCTCCCTGCTCAGCGGGAAGCCTGCTTCTCCCTCTCCCGCTCCCCCTGCTTATGTTCCCTCTCTCACTGTGTCTCTTTGTGTCAAATAAATAAATAAAATCTTTAAAAAAAAAAGAAGTGAGATAATGGGCATGAAAGCACTTTTTTTTTTTTTTAAAGATTTTATTTTTAAGTAATCTCTACACCCAATGTGGGACTGAACTCACAACCCCGAGATCAAGAGTTGCATGCCCCAAAAGTGCTTTCTAAAGTACAATCACATAGACATATTAACAAGAGGACCTAGTTCTTCATAATGGTTAAAGCTATGAAGATGGAGTAATACCTACACACTTCATGACCCTTTATCACATTCCACCAGAATCTCCTTTCCAGAGTCAGGAGATAGAATCTTCTCTTACCCTCCAGCCCTCCTCCTCATTACCTCGGATGTTCTCACTGGCCTCCAGACTATGTACTACATTCCTCCAGTCAGACTGTAGGCGTTTGATGAGAGTAAATGCAAGCAGAGGGTTAGACACAGGGGTTGCGGAATCCTCGTGCAAAGAAAGCACCTTGTCATAGAATCTGGAAGAGAGGAGAATGATTTCACTTACTGATATAGCCACTGCCCCTAGCAAAGGCTGACATGGGGTATGTACATTCAGAGTAGTTAAAAATGAAACATGAACCCCTTGCGATTCACATAATAGTCTAACCAATAAGCACAAAGAATATGAAAACTCAAGACAACAGAAGTAGGTCCATTCACTTGTTCATTCAATGAGTCAGTCTCTACTGGTCAATTACTGTACATCAGGTACCACGCTAGATGCTAGAGATACGAAGGCAAGACAGGGTGGAGCTCTCAAGGAGTTCACAAACCAAAAAATATTTTCTCTCATCACTCTATAATCAATACTTAGAATCTGGTAGAAGCTTAAAAATGTTGTTAAATTGATTGCAATAATTGTGATACCGGCTAGGAGAGAAGTGAGCTTATAATGCTATGTAATGCTCCAGCCACTTGTAGGCAGGGCCCCTAACCCAGGTGGGAGTTAGAAGGTGTAAGGGAAGACTTCCTGGAGGAAATGGCGCTTGATCTGAGTCCTACAGGATTAAACGATTGATAGCTGCTACTTACTGAGCTTTTACCATGTACAAGGCATCCTGCTAAGTCCTTTATATATATTTTGTCTCATTTAATATCCCCAGCAACCCTCAGAATAGATTTTATCACGCCCGTTTTGAAGGGAGAGAAAACTGAAACAAGGCCACACTGTTAGTGACAAAACCAGATCTGAACCCAAATCTTCCTGACTCTGAAGCTTGTTCTCAAGCTGATTTTGCCATATTGTTTCCATGGAACTAAACCAAAATAGGAGGAAGAATTTTTTTTTTAGGTGTTGTTTTTTGTTTTGTTTTTTTTAACTTGAGTATAGTTGACTCACAGTGTTACGTTAGTTTCAGGTGTACATCACAGTGATTCAAAAATATGGAACGCTTCACGAATTAGCTTGTCATCCTTGCTCAGGGCCCATGCTCATCTTCTCTGTATCATAGGAAGAATATATTTTGAGCCAACGGGACCAACATGTACAAAAACACAGGGCTTGACAAACATGTGTTCATTAATAAGTCAGTCTATACTGGTTACTTGCTAGATGGCGGACTCCATGCTAGATGCTGGGGATGAAAAGGCAAGACAGAGTCCAATGCTTGAAAATTTCATGAACAAGAAGAGAGCTGTTTTTCTCATTGCTCTATACCTAAATCCAACACACATTTATATGAAAGAGTAACTAAAACACATTCTTCTAGGAGCTAGGAACAGGATTTCGAATGAGACAATAAACTTGGTGTCAAGGACTCATGGACTAGTGGGTGAGACCCAAATAATTATATAACAGATGCAACACCAGATTTAAGAACAAGGCTTAGGGGGCAGTAAGGAGAGGGGGTAATTAATTTGGCCAGAGCAGGTCAGAGATGGTTTCACAGAGGCGATAATACACCAAAACTTGATGGGTGGATACAAATAAGGAGGAAAGGAGAAGAGGCAGGCAGAGATGGTTCAACACACATGAAGGGACAGAGAGAAATGGGAGGGGAGTTCCAAGCTGTTCAGTGTACTGCTGGAGCCCCAGTGTATCCGGAGGATGATGGGTAGATCAGACTGCACAAGGGAGGAGCACCTCACAGGCCCTGCGGAGGAATTTGGGTTTTACCCTGAGTGCAATTAAGAGCCACCAAAATGTTTTCAGTAAGAGTTGATACACTATGATATGTTTACATATATGAATCTGTGAGAGGGCGGGGTTCAGAAGTGGGGATGACTGGAGGCCAGTTCAAAACTGGAAGCGAGAGTAAGGAGAGTCTGAACCATAATAATGACAGTGGGGGCAGAGGACAGGATAGATTCAAGGGAGATATTTAGGAAGCAGTCCATACAAACTGGTGGCTGTGATGGGGGAGGTAGACGTGGGGTTGTCCAGCAGGCGTCTGGCCTCTCTGGCTTGCCGACGTGTGTAGAAAAGGGCCAGAAATGGTGGGACCAGAAGTGATCACCTTTCTAGGTAATTTCTGTCCTCTTCAGATGTCCTACAACAGTGTTCACATCAGCAAAAGATGCTGTTTCCTTTCCTGGCATACTACAGTTATTCCATTTCTAACTCACTATCGGGATTAACATTATTACAATTTATTGATGATAATAAGGCAGGCCTAAGAGTTTTAGGGATGCCCTCTAAAAATTTTTTCCTTGTTTTAAAATTATTAACTTCAGGAGCAATATAATAACAACAATGGAAGTAAAAGAAAAAAGTACGTGCAAAGTGAAGAGGATATGGATTTATAGGCATGTGCTCCAGAGCGGTGAGACTATAGGAGTCCTTTGGCCAGAGTGGAAGACTTCAGTGAGCAAGAATGGATGACAGGAAGAACAGAGGGAGTGGCAGGATGGGGGGATTCATTCCCTTGAAGCTGAGTCTGACCTAAGGGTTTCTCAAGGGTAGAGCCTGAAATAGAAGATGACTTGTCTCCAGGTGCCTCCAGGGAGCCCAGGGTTCAATTCAAGCATAAACTAAGGAACAAGAATCTGGGCCTGGGTGCCCCAGGGAGGAAATGAGAACCCTGTCAAGGTGAAGGAGTCTCTGGTCTCTGAAACAAGGTGCCTTGAGAGCAGCGGCTACTCTAGGGTTTTAAAAACTAAACCAGCCTCCAGGGTGTGGGATTTTTTTTTTTTTTTTTTTTTTTTACTACCCATTACTTCCTGCTTCAGCTCCATATGGAACTATTTAGTGAAAGATATTCCACTGCTAGATGAAAACACTTACAAGCAGAGACTTGGGCTTGCATCCAGCCTGAAGAGTAAGTATCCAAGGACAACTGAGGCTGAGTGGGCAGTAATTTTATTAGACAGTTGGATCGGGAGGAGACCCGGCTTCCAACTATCCCTCAGTTTGCTCCTCTGTAATATAACAGAACTGGTCTAGTCTAGAAGATCTCTACGGATCCTTTCAGCATGACCATTCTATTGTTTCTTTACATCATCTTTTCCATAACTGAATAAATAGATTCTTCATTTGGTGCTTGAGGACTAATGTTTAACAGGCATCAGAGGAAAGAAGCAAGGCAGAGAGGTGAAAATTTTTCCCAAGTCCTCCAGCCTATCAAAAGCACTAGCTCCTTGGGTGCCTGAGTGGTTCAGTTGGTTAAGCGTCATCCCAGGGTCCTGGGATCGAGTCCCACGTCAGGCTCCCTACTCAGCAGAGAGTCTGCTTCTCCCTCTCCCTCTGCCCCTCCTCCTCCTCATGCTCTCTATGTCTCTCTTCCTCTCTCCATTTCTCTCTTCCTCTCTCCCTCTCAAATAAAAAAATAAGAATAAAAAAAAGCATTAGCTCCTTGTTCTCTTCACATCGCACTTTGTATTATGGGGTCAGTTTATTTAGGGCAGGGGTTTGATCTCTACAGCAGCACATAATTCAGTTCAGCTTTCAGATACATCATTTTTCTGTCACATAAAGAAAAAAACCTATCAACAGATATCTGAGACTGGTTTGGAATCCAAACGTTGGCCCTATTCCCAGCCTCTGAACAAATAGCTGGTTTTCAGAGACCGAGTTGCTGGATGCTGAATTCAAACCTCAGGGTTTCCTAAATGGCTTTTTGCTTTAACAAATGCTGCTGAGAGTGGAAAATCAGATCCTTGCTTCAAGAATCTGCACATAAAATTTGCAACCCAGTCCTGCATTAAGGATAGCCTGGAAGGGTTATCCAGCCGCAGTACATAGGCTATTTTAATTCAATATGTTTCTCCTTGGGAATTCAGAAATGGCTTTGTCTCAGTTCTTCTGAGACATTCCGAATGCTTAATTCATAACACAAAAATTATTGCTGCTGATATTACTCTTTCTCAGTAGTTTCTTTAAACTGCAACAGCAAAAAAAAAAAAAAAAAAGCTAGGGGTTAACTATATATATCTGTATATCTATATATATACACACACACACATACAACTAGTATGTACATATACATATGTACAGCATATATACATATGTGTATATATATATACATATACAACTAGTATATTTATACATATAACTAGTATTTACACTATACTAGTACATAACTATATACATGTGTGTGTATATATATATGTGTATATATATACTATAACTAGTAAAATTTTTATTCATTAACTTGGAGTAAGGAGTAGTTTCAACATTGAAAAATATTTTGTTTCTTTTTTTTTAAGATTTTATTTATTTATTTGAGAGAGTGAGAGAGAGCATGGGGGGTTGCAGAGGGAAAGGGAGAACCGGCTGAGCAGTGAGCAGCCTCTGCTAGATCCCAGGACCCCGGTATCATGACCTGAGCTGAAGGCAGACGCTTAACCGCCTGAGCCACCCAGGCACCCCCAAAATATTTTATTTCTAAATTTAGAAATTTAAAGAAGAATATCAACTGAGGCCCTTAGAAATAACATCTCAAGTTACATTAGATCACCAGATTGGGACTATAGGAAAATGAGCAGAACTGCCAAAATTCTTGTTTTAAAAAGCAAACATTTCACTAGGTTTTAGAGCATCAACTAAAGAACAGACAGTCTCTAAAATATCAAACTAAACTTTCTTTCTTTTTTTTTTTTTTTAAAGATTTTATTTATTTATTTGAGAGAGAGAATGAGAGAGAGAGAAAGCACATGAGAGGGGGGAAGGTCAGAGGGAGAAGCAGACTCCCTGCCGAGCAGGGAGCCCGATGCGGGACTCAATCCAGGGACTCCAAGATCATGACCTGAGCGGAAGGCAGTCGCTTAACCAACTGAGCCACCCAGGCACCCAAGTGATGACTCTTGATTTCAGCTCAGGTCATGACCTCAGGGTCGTGAGATCAAACCCCATGGGGCAGAGTCTGCTTCTCTCCTTCTCCCTCTGCCCCTCCCCCCATGCACGTGGGCACATTCTCTCAAATATTTTTTTTTTTTAAAGATTTTATTTATTTATTTGAGAGAGAGAGAGAATGAGAGACAGAGAGCATGAGAGGGAGGAGGGTCAGAGGGAGAAGCAGACTCCCCGCCAAGCAGGGAGCCCGATGCGGGACTCGATCCCGGGACTCCAGGATCATGACCTGAGCCGAAGGCAGTCGCTTAACCAACTGAGCCACCCAGGCGC
>NC_138379.1:48034179-48049061 GCF_054177405.1 Leptonychotes weddellii
TTTTTTTTTTAAAGATTTTATTTATTTATTTGAGAGAGAGAGAGAATGAGAGACAGAGAGCATGAGAGGGAGGAGGGTCAGAGGGAGAAGCAGACTCCCCGCCAAGCAGGGAGCCCGATGCGGGACTCGATCCCGGGACTCCAGGATCATGACCTGAGCCGAAGGCAGTCGCTTAACCAACTGAGCCACCCAGGCGCCCTCTCTCAAATATTTTTAAAAAGATAAAATATTTATAGATCCCACCAAATTGTCTTCCAATAGCTTTATTTACTATCCCTTCAATAGTGTAATTGTGCCTGTTCTTCTTCACCCCCACCCACATTGGCTGTTATAAATACTTTTGATTTTTGTCAATAGACATAGCTAATACTACTTTAACTTTGTTCAGTTTTCAATTGGGCTGTTTGCTTCTTACCGATGTCTAGGTACTGTCTTTTTTTTTTTAGATAGATGAGAGAAAGCAAGCTTGGGGGGTTGGTGGGGAGAGGCAGAGAGGGAGAGAGAGAAAATCTTAGGCAGGCTCCACGCCCAGTGTGGAGCCCGACACGGGGCTTGATCTCAGGACGCTGAGATCATGACCTGAGCTAAAATCAAGAGTTGGACGCTTAACTGACTGAGCCACCCAGGCGCCCCCAAACTAAACTTTCTAACTTAAATGTTCATAACCCATAGGAGAAGAGAATCTAGAATTTTTCTGAATCTTTATTATCTGGGCTCTCACAATCTTAGTGACTGCTTAGAGCCAAAGGTGGGGTCTAGTTTCACCAGGCAGTCTCAAAATAAACAAAAAATCATGGAGTTAGAGCTAACATTTGTTGAGCACCTATTACCTTCCAAGCAAAATGATAAATGCCTTTACATGGTACTTAATCCTTCCAACATGTCTGTGGCGTCGGGGCTATCATTACCATCATTTTACAAATCAGGAAACTAATGCTTAAAGAGGTAAAGGACCTTGCCCAAGGTCAGAGCCAAGGATTCAGACAGAGGTCTGTTAAATTCCTGCATCCAGACTCTTACCCACTATGTACTCCAGTTGGTCATAAAACCTCAGTAGTTATGGGGTTTCGTCTGGATCCTGGCACATCAGATAAAGCAAGCCGTAAGGACCTCATGGCATGATAGAAAGAAACAATCAAAAGAACTATGTCCTAGTCCTGGATTTGCTACCTACTGGATGTATAATCTCGGGTAACTAAACTTTAGTTTTCTCATATTTTAAATGATTTCTCATGTGTTTGAGAGAGTCATACAAACCTATTTCAAAAGCATTGTGTGTAAGAAGCAAATGAGATTCTAGAGGGGAGGGGGGTGGGAGGATGGGTTAGCCTGGTGATGGGTATTAAATAGGGCACGCTCTGCATGGAGCACTGGGTGTTATGCACAAACAATGAATCATGGAACACTACATCAAAAACTAATGATGTATGGTGATTAACATAACAAAAAAAATTTTTAAAAAAAGAAGCAAATGAGATTAGCGTTCTGTGACAATGGTAATGAGACAGTAAAGGAGGCCAGCATCAGCGCCGCCCACCCCCTCCACCAGTCGCTTTGATCCACAGTGCCATCCCTCTGTTCTGAACCTGTTCCCTGAGAGGCTCGGCATCAGGATCTTGACCCCCTCATCTCTATCTGAGCCACCCAAATAAAAAGATTAGTGGTATGAGAACGAGCACATGGATAGCAGGGAACTTGTTGGAATCTCAAATCAAAGAGAAGAGTCTTTTATTTCCACCAATAAACCTAGACTCCGATGCATGTGGACTAAGAACAGAATTAAAACATTTTGCTTTATAGAGCAGACCCATAAAACACCGGGCAACTATGCAACCCTGAAGAGTGACAAGAATTACTGAAATTATCATCTTTTATTGTTAAAATACACACATGTATTTTGTGTGGGTGCATGTGTATATATTCACACTATTTCAAACTAATAGTAAATTTAAACACACATATAACTGCTTATATGTAAGCTACATACTTAAGTGCATATACCAAATTACATCATCATTCAGTCACCACTGAGTAACAAACAAGATCTTTCGCACACACTTCCACACACAGCCTGATTCTCTCCAACAGGAGTTCTCTCATACAGCCATAGTGTCCCACACGCCTTCTTCCCATGCACCCCAGAATTAGTATTACTCTCACATACACTCGCTTAGTATTACTCTCACATACACTCGCTCAGTTTTATCAGCAGTACATTGGGAGACAGCTCTCTGTTGCCTCAGCTCAGCAGAGGGCCGGATGATGTAAGACCTATATTAATATATTCAGATAGCAATGTGGTTACAGCACTGTTGTAGGCTTCTTCATGTCCTGAGCAGAGAAGACACAACACATATCCAAACACAACGTATCACATAACACAGCCATTCCTTTTTCATAGTTTGACACTGACAGTCAATACATGATTACAGTGCCCCAGCGTGCCAAGTCTATAGTATTTTATGCCATAGTGTGTAGCACGAGAGTTTGCTGATTGTACAGCAAACAGTATTAGCTGAGCATCTGCTTGTGTGTGCTACACTCGGTATCCTCTAGTATCAAGTATGGTTTTCCCTAGTGTTTTCTAGTGTCAATATACACATATTAAATCTCAGTTACCTTGTATTTAGAATTTAGAGAGCTCTTATATGTGGAAGGAGAAGGGAAAGTTGAAAGCAAAGGAGACAATGGACATCTCTGATTAACAGTCACGATGCTAGGGACTCAAGCTTCTTGAGGACACGGTTGCGGCTTGCTCACCATTTTATCCCCACTGCCTGGAACAGTGTGGGGCTCATAATAGGCAAACACCGGTGTTGAATGAGGTAACAAACATGAAGCATTATTCATATAATGAGCTGTACAAACAGCATCCAGAGTGATGCTGAGATGTCCATAATGTCTTGCCCATCCAGTCCCAAAGCCATGTAAATCTCACACATGGTCACAGAATGTCACTTCCTATTTAGTCTTCTCATATTTTAAATGATTTCTCATGTGTTGGAGAGAGTCATACAGTTCTCTGGGTCACACACGTGGCTACAGCGACACAGTTATTTTCTCCCTCTCACTCTCGCAGTCGAGCTGTGGCTCTGTGACCCAGAGCCTGGGGGCCCACACCGCTTGACGCCGTGCCTTGGCAGGTCCTCCTACTCGGCCTGAGTCACTCCGGACCACACTTTTCCACAGCGCATCAACTTGGCCGTGTGAGGATGGGTCTGGGGAGCTACTGGGTGTGTGCGACGGAGTTCGAGGTTCCACACTGTGTGATACAGCGTCCCTGAGGTCACGCTCGGTCTGCTTCGCCACTACCTTATGCCACGGTGTCTCGGGGGTCCCACACAGGGTGACACTGGCCTGATGGTCACACTGGGCCACACAGTGTCTCAGCCTCACGGTCTAGTGAGGCTCTTACCCAGTCTCAAGCGGGGTCTGAGGTCCCCCGCTGAGTGACAGCGAGACTGAGACACCCGCTACCCTACAGCACGGTGCCTCGGTCTCGCCCTCTGACTCAGTCTCCCCGACTCAGGCGCCTCTGCGGCCCCCGCGCGCCTTTTCTCACCTGGTCAGGTCGCGCAGCCGCGCCTCCTCCCCGCGCAGGTAGCGCCGCAGCAGCCCCAGCAGCCGGCGCTCGGGCTCCAGGGCGCGCGCCACGCTGGTCAGCGCCGAGAACGTGTCCCCCCGCGCCGCGGCCCCTGCCGGGTCCCCTGCCCGGAGCGCCAGCACGGCCAGCAGCGCCGCCAGCCCCGCCGCGGGGCCCATCGTCGGCTCTCGCGCGCGTCCCCTTGGCCAGTCGGGCCAGGCCCCGGCGCGCGGCTCCCGCCCCGCCCCGCCGCTCCGCCCCGCCCCGCCCCGCCCCGCCCCGCCCGGCCCCTGGCCTGCCCAGCCGCCCCGCCTCCGCCCCCCCTCCCTCTTTGCTCTGAAGCCTCGGGGCGCTCTCCTTCTCCCCCTCGCCTGCCCCCTAGCTCCTCCACCGGCGTGGGGGCTGCCTGCGCCCTCAGGGTCCGCCCGCCCTCCACCAAAGCGCAGCCCTGGTAAGGTGTTTCCGCGGTGCCCGGTTCACGCTCGGGGAAGCAGAGGCGCGGGTGTGGGAGGACGAATTCACTGGTCTACGGCTGAACAACGCCATCCCCCGAACACTCACCCCTCTGGATCGCGGGGTGAAAATACAGAAACACTACTGGATTCTGATGGGGAAATCCAGGAGAGTAAATGATGTGGTTGCTAATGACGATGAGCGTGGAGAGCTGGGGAGGAGCAGAGGGAAGGAAACACTTCATAGAAGACTTGACATCTGAGCCATCATGAAAGGCAGAATTCTGACCGAAGGTAAAGAGGGTGAAGGTGATTAGGGTCGCTGCATGACAAATCTAGGACCTATCAAACCTAAAACTGGGGTCCTAGGTCATTGCTCTATACCACATACCTATGGCCACTTAAGCAAAAACATTATCATTATTATCCTACTAGGCTATTTATCCTTTTCCCCACCTTCCCAGGCAATGTTCATTCATTCATTCAACAAATATTTAGCACCTCTATCACTGTGCTGAGGACACGGAGAAATAGCACATCCAACCCCGGGCTCACAAGGAAAAACAGATGTAAACAAGTTACCACAGTAAAGTGCTATCAGGAAAAGGGAGGGTTGTGCATTGAGCAATGGCAACACTGAGGAGGGAGTCCATGCCCTGCAGAGGTGGTGGGGAGGGCTTCCCAGGGGAGGCAATGTGTGCAGGTCCAAAAGGATGAAAAGAAATGGTCTGGAAGATGATAGGCAGGGAAGGGATGGGCTTACCTGGCAGAAGTTACCTACGTATACCAAGGTTTGGAGATGGAAAAATAGTTTGAGTTCCAGAAATAATGGAACTGTGGTTGGAACTGTCAGATGATATTATCATTGAATGACATACTAAAAAATCTAGCCTATCTTCTATGAAAATGAATGAAAGTTTAAGGTGGCAATAACAGTAATAACAACAGCAACAGTAAAAATAATAGTTAATACTTACTGAGTGCTTCCTGTGGCTAGGCGCTGTCCAAGCATTTTATATGTATTAGCTCATTTAATTCTCATATTGACTCTATGGCATACATAGTATTATTAGTCCCATTTTACAAATAAGAAGATTGAGGCACAGAGAGGCTAAATAATGCACTCAACGTTATTTATGCATAGACTACATTCAGAGGTATGCTGGTAAATTTGCTCTCCAGGAAA
Organism: Leptonychotes weddellii; assembly: GCF_054177405.1. Classification (NCBI taxonomy): domain Eukaryota; kingdom Metazoa; phylum Chordata; class Mammalia; order Carnivora; family Phocidae; genus Leptonychotes; species Leptonychotes weddellii. The sequence goes on from NC_138379.1 coordinate 48,039,401, forward strand.
AGAAAAGTCCTGATTTGTGACATTTGCTGATTTCTGTGGTGTAAATTCTCCCACAATGGCAATGTCAAGGTACTTAGATATCACTGAACACAGTAAAGAGCTAACAATTAGCTCTAATGAGCTGATCAGAGCCAGCTCCAGCGTAGTACTGCTCATGGAAGACACAGAGATGCACCACCCGGAGCCCCCTTGGTGGAAGGACTTGCTACGTGGCTCTGGGGGCGGGAAGGGGGTGCAGTCAGAAGAGTCTCCAGCAGTCAGCTCCTTAGGATCTGTCCTGCAGCAGAGAGCCACCTTACCTGAGGCCATTTCAAAACATCCTTGGGCAGCCTGCATGCAGTCACTGAGTGAGGTGAGGAAATAAAGACGGAGCTTAACTTAAACCATGTGTTATTGGCTTTGGCAAAGTTTTGAAGGCCCTCACAAAGATTGTTAAGCAAATCTGGAAGGGCCGCCAGGAGACTGTTGATGAGGGCTTGAAGGACAGGAGGGAAAACATTGTTGTAGGCTGAAGAAAAGGGCACCTGAATGCCGTTCCAAACTGGAAGAACAGTTAATGAACCTTGTCCTGCAGGGAATGTGAAAATAGAAGACATTCTAATAATTATGTGTGAATCTGGCTAAAGAAGTCTCCAGGCAGAATTATGAAGCTTCAGAGAATCTTAAGGGCATTTCTTTTAGAATCTCTCTGGTAAACAAGAGAGCCTCAAAGAGTCTTAAGACTCCATAAAGTAAACTATTTCAACTAGGCAAAAATGCTTCTAAGAATCTTAACACTGTTGTACCACAGCATCCTGACTCTCAACCCAGATTAGAGAAGGGCCCAGGAAGAAATAATAGATGTGGCTTTTGTCTAAAGGAGTGAATTCCACTAAGATTTATAGGAAATCAACAAAAGTTTTAAGATGAGGGGCACTTGGCTGGTTCCATCAGTGGAGCATGTGACTCCTGATCTCAGGGTTGTGAGTTCGAGCTCCATGTTGGATATAGAGATTACATACATACACACACTTTAAAAAAAAGTTTTAAGATAATTTTATCAGAAGAAGCACTGCCAGTTTGGGTTAAAGACAAAGAGAATACAAAAAAAAAGAAGGAAGGAAGGAGGGAGGGAAGGAGGAAAGGAAGGAAGGAAGGAGAGAGGGAGGGATGGAGGGAGGGAAAGAAGGAGGGAGGGAGGGAAGGAAGGAGGGAAGGAAGGAAAGAAGGAAAGAAAGAAAAAAGATGCCTTCAGACCCCTGTATCAGTTTCCTATTGCTGCTGTCACAAATAACCACAAACTTAGTGACTTGGAACAACTCAGATTTATTATCTTACATTTCTGGAGTTCAGAAGTCTGACATGGGTTTCACTGGGCTGAAATCAAGGGCATCAGCAGGGCTGTTTCTTCTGGAGGCTCTGGAGGAGAATCTATTCCTTGCTTTTTCCAGTTTCTATGAGCTGCCTGCATTTCTTGATTCGTAGCCCCTTCCTTCATCCTCAAAACCAGCAACATAACATGTTTAAATTTCTATTTGACTTTGCTTCTACTGTCACATCTCCTTCTCTGACTCTTTTTAAGGACCTTTGTGATTACACCAGTCTCACCAAGATTAGTCCAGGATAATCTCCCCATGTCAAGATCCTTAACTTAATCACACCCCCAAAGTCTCAGGTTTGGGGAACTAGGGCATGGGCATCTTTAGGGGGACTTTATTCTGCCTACTATAACCCCCAAACTTCTGTGGGCAGAAAGCAGGCTGAGATGACTACTCAGTTGCAAACAAGGGTCCACAGCCATTTCTATATTCTCTCCATCACTAGATGTGTTAGGAGGGAAAGTGTAGCTGAGAGGAAGAGTGGAAAGAGATAACATAACCAACTGTGGTTAAAACAGTTTTTGGGGCAAATTTTGCAAATTCATATAGCAACATTGCTAGGCTCACCCATCTTCCCAATCCTGAGGGCCTCAGAAAGGGTTTACACAAATTAGGGGCATTGAAGCTTAAGCTTCATGGCAAATCTGCCTCTGGTTGCCACTGAGGACAGGGACTCTGGATCTACACTATCTGGGTTCAGGTCTCTGCTCTATACTTCTGTTGTCTGCTTTGATGTTACAGATTGGGTATTCCAGAAGCAGACACTGAGATAGAGTTTGGGGTGCAGGAGATTTATTACAGATCAAATCTGTGAAGGGGACAGGAAGGAGGGAAGGGCAGAGGAAGAAGTCAAAGAGGCCTGACCAAGCTTTGATCAAAGTGGCAGGAGGGCTGCAGCTGGTTTCTCACGCCAGAGCTGTCTCACGTCAGAGCTGTCTCGCGTCAGGCCTGAATGGCTGGGCCTTTATTCCCTCACCTCACTCAGTCATTGTTTAGGGTTCATTGAACTTCTTGGATCTGTAGGCTTACGTCTTTTGTCAAATTTGGGAAATGTTCGTATATTATTTCTTCAAATACTTCTTTTACAAACTCTTCTGGAATTTTGATGACATGAATTACATACTACCTCATAAGTCCTCAGGCTCTGTTCATTTTTTTAAACATATTTTCTCTGTTGTTCAGATTAGATAATTACTATGGATCTGTCTTCAAGTTCACTGATTCTTGGCTGTCATCTCTATTCTATTGAGTCCATCAATGAGTTTTTTTTATTTTGGTTATTTTACTTTCAATTGTAACATTTCCATTGGGTCCTTCTTTATATTTTCTATTTCTTTTTTTTTTTTTTTTAAGATTTTATTTATTTATTTGACAGAGAGACACAGCGAGAGAGGGAGGACAAGCAGGCGGAGAGGGAGAGGGAGAAGCAGGCTTCCCGCGGAGCAGAAATTTACAATTCTGAACTCCAGAAATGTAAGCATCTGAAGGCAGATGCTTAATGACTGAGCCACCCAGGCGCCCCTACATTTTCTATTTCTTTGTTGATACTTTCTACCTTTACATTCTTTTCAAGAGTGTTCATCCTTGGGGCACCTGGGTGGCTCAGTGGATTGAGCATCTGTCTTCCACTCAGGTCATGATCCCAGGGTCCTGGGATCGAGTCTCACATTGTGTTCCCTGCTCAGCGGGGAACCTGCTTCTCCCTCTCCCTCTGCCTGCCACTCTCCCTGCTTGTGCTCTCTCTCTCTCTCTGTCAAATAAATAAATAAAGTCTTTTTTTAAAAAAAGGAGTGTTCATCCTTACTTCTTGGAGCATTTTAGGAGTCCTCAACAATTTTCAACATTTTTGTTATCTCTTCCTGGATGTCTGTTGATTGCCTTTTCTCAAACTTGAGATTTTCCTGGTTCTTCATATGCAGAGTAATTTTGGATTAAATACTAGATATTTTGAATACATAAGTGTCTAGATCTTATTTAAGTCTTATAGAAAATATTAATATTTTTTTGTTAGCATTTATTAACTCAGTTGGATTCAGGCAACAAGTTCTGATCTGCCTTCTGTAGCCATGGTTTCAATGTCAGTTCAGTTTTCAAAGTTTTTGCAATGCCATTGAGATCCGTCCCAGTTGTGTGCCACTTTTGGATCTGGACAGTGGTCTATCCCATACCTCAGTAGTTAGGTCTATGGCATGCAATTTAGTGTCAGATCTATGCATGCAGAGCTAAGAGGTGAGTCCAGAAATTATCTCTTGAGCTTTTCTCTCTCTGCAATCTCTCTGATAGTTTCCAGTCCCCTGAGACTTCCCTCTTTGGTTCTCTGGCCAGAGACCTGGGCTTCAAACAACTCCAGTCTGCTGTGTGCTTCTCATGACTACATATGTCTGGGCCAAGTGGCAGGAGGACACAGAGAGAAAAAAATCATTGGGGGTTTCCCCACCCTGTTGGGGATGCTGAAAGCAAAATTTACAGCATTATTTGAGATGGTCCCAATGTATGTACATGTAATACATAAAATAACTCAGTTTTAGACGGCCATAGGAACCTCACTACCATCACTACCATTGGGGCTGCTACTGTGAGATTGCGGGGGGAGAAGTATGGGGTATGGGAAAGAGAAAACAAAAGGGAAACATGAGATATCCCCCCTCTGAGTGTGAGGAGTTCTTTTTTTTTTTTTTAAGATTTTATTTACTTATTCGACAGAGAGACACAGCAAGAGAGGGAACATAAGCAAGGGGTGTAGGAGAGGGGAAGCAGGCTTCCTGCCAATGCGGGACTTGATCCCAGAACCCTGGGATCAGGACCTGAGCCAGAGGCAGACGCTTAACCAGCTGAGCCACCCAGGTGCCCCTGAGTGTGAGGAGTTCTATTCCCTTCTTGAGCCAGAGTGTGTGGGCTTCTCCTGCAGTTCTCCCAATCCTCACCCAGGGTCCCAATTCTGGGTTTGGGGCTACTGAGGATGGAAAAGTGGAAACTTAAAGCCAGCTCCGTGTTGCCTCAAATTCTGGTCTTCTTCCCAAATTTACCTGCTGTCATTTACTTTTCCCAGTTCTCAAATGCCATTTCCATGCATTCTGTCCAGGTTGCATAGCTGCATTCAGTGGGTGAGACAGGGTAGAATGTGTCCATTTCATCTTCCCATAACTAGAGTTTCCTCCATGATAATATTTTATTTTAATTCTGCACCAGAGAGGAATTTTAAAGTCACTCTAAGTAATACAAGTTTCCAAGTTTAACTAAATGCAAAAGAAAATCTAACTAAATTGTACTAGCAGTTCAAATAACTATGTGACAAGAGAATAGATACTTTCCAAGCACAGCTAAATTTGTAAGAGCTCAATGTATGTTCCTGCTTGGTATCTAGCAGCGTGTTTTTTTATTTTTAAACCTGTATTCGTAGACAATCCCTATTTCTGAATGTCAAAAACTGAAAGATATATGCAGTAGTCCCCCTTATTCAGTTTTACTTTCTGCGGTTTCATTCATTTGAGGTATTCAGTGGTGGTCCAGAAGCAGATGATCCTCCTTCTGACGCGCTGTCAGATGAACAGTAGCCTAACGCTACGTCACAGGCTGATGCCCTCACCTCACTTCATCTCCTCACATAGGCATTTATCATCTCACATCATCACGAGAAGGGCGAGCACAGTACAATATTTTGAGAGAGAGAGAGACCACATTCACATAACTTTTATTAGTTATTAGTTATATTGTTATTTTATTATTATTAATCTCTTACTGTGCCTAATTTATAAATTAAATGTTATCATAGGTACACATGTATAGGAGAAAACGTAATGTATATGGGGTTCAGTACTATTTGCAGTTTCAGGCATTTCCTGGGGGGGCTTGGAAAGTATCCCCTGCAGATATGGTGGGACTTCAATATCAGCTTTGAGGAAATGTTACTAGTTATTAGGCTTTATAGTGCAAAAGTGGAAAGAAAATTGAAGTGGAAATAAAAGGGTCAAGGAACAGATCAAAATTTTCACATAAATATCAAGGCATGATAAAAGAAAGGCTTTTCCAGAAATAGTAATCATCCTCAGTTTCACGCCATGCCCCTCTCCCCTACCCACTCCACACCAGCCACTCTGGTCTTTGGTCTTTTCATCTCCTGCTCCTGCCAACCTCTTCCCTGATCCGTGTGTAATTTCTGACTAATTCCTACTCAACCTTTGAGTCATTTCCTCAGGACATTTTATTTGTCTGAAGATTAGGTTTGAATCCCCATATGATTCAAAACACACCTTGCCTTTTCCTTTGGTAGCATTTATTACAACAGTGATTTCTTATTTCTATAATTAATGGCTATCTGCTCTACTAGAGCACAAGCTTCATGTAGGCAGGACTGCCTAGCAGAATGCCTGGCAATAGTAGTTACTCAGTTAAAGAAATAGAATAAATGGAGTAGAAAGAGCATTCAAAACAATCCCATCAATCCATCTCTTTATCAAGGGTCCTCTGTGGGCCAGTCCTCTGCCAAACCCTTTTACTATTTATCTCCATTTTTCCTCACAGTAAGTCAATGGAGTAGATATTGCTATCCCGCATTTTACAATTGAGAAAATCATAGTTCCCTGAGGTTAAGTGATTCATTAGCAAGATGGTAAAGCCTGAAATTTAACCCAGGGTGTCCAGTTCTTGGGCGTTCTTTAGTTACATCATTACTTCAAGCTGCTCATTATCAGTTCTTGGGTCAGCCTCCCTTACTGCATCCAAGGAGAGTTTCTGGGGGACTACGTCTACTCACTTCTCCTCAGTTTTCTCCTCTATATTATGAAAGGATTAAACCAATGGGTTGATGTTTCTGAAAGTGTAGTCCACAGTTCATCTGCATTAGAATCATGGGGGGGAAGAAGGGATGTTCTTATGGAAAATTTCATTTCCAGTTCCCACCCAGACTTGTTGAATCAAAATGTTTGTGTGTGCTGGGGGGGGGGGGGTACAAAGTCCAGGAATCCGCATTTTTAACAGACTCTTGAGGAGATTCTTATCTATGTCTGAGTTGAGAACACTTCATTAGGTGATTTCCCAAATTCTCTCTAGCTTTGACAATCTTTGCTTCTAAGACATTTGGAGGGCATGTCTTTGTATTTCTATCATCTTTTACACAGCCTGGAACTCAATATAGTTTTAGTGAATAAATACATTTGAATTTGGAAGACAGAGTCAAGTCCCTGCTTAGATACCTAAAACTGTAATTCCTTGGAGAAATTACTTCACCTCTTGACCCTTAGAGTTATCATCTTTAAGATGGAAATAATAACAACAATCCCTTTTCTGGCTCCCAACAGTTGATGTGGAAGATAAATTGAATCATGTTTTTGAAAGCTCTTGTGATGATTCCATTATAGATATAAAGTGGACACCAATAGGGGTTACTTCAGTCCTTCAAACTCACTGATGGCTGAGATACAGCTCTTTTTTTTTTTTTTTATAAGATTTTATTTCTCCATTTGAGAGAGAGAGAGCATGAGAAGGGGAGGGTCAGAGGGAGAAGCAGACTCCCCGATGAGCAGGGAGCCCGATGCGGGACCCGATTCCAGGACTCCAGGATCGTGACCTGAGCCAAAGGCAGTTGCTTAACCAACCGAGCTACCCAGGTGCCCATCTTTCGAGTGGACCGAATAAGGAGCTTATTAAAACAAAACAAAACAAAACAAAGCAAACAAAATCAAACAAGCACCACTATTGAAAATTACATTTCCTTCAAAGTGGATAGGGTCTTTCCAAGGAAGTTAACATTGATTTTTTAGGAGAGACCTGAGGCATTCCCATAGTGCCCCCTGGTGGAACTTAGAAGCAAACTCAAATCCACCACCCTTGTCACGCATTTGCTGGCGCCGAGATTTTTGTTTTTTAAAGATCATTGTGGGGCGCCTGGGTGGCTCAGTTGGTTAAGCAACTGCCTTCGGCTCAGGTCATGATCTTGGAGTCCCGGGATCGAGTCCCGCGTCGGGCTCCCTGCTCAGCGAGGAGCCTGCTTCTCCCTCTGACCCTCCCCCCTCTCATGTACTCTCTCTCATTCTCGTTCTCTCAAATAAATAAATAAATCTTAAAAAAAAAAAAAAAGATCATTGTGGGGGCACCTGGGTGGCTCAGTCATTAAGCGTCTGCCTTCAGCTCAGGTCATGATCCCATGGTCCTGGGACTGAGCCCTGCATGGAGCTCCCTGCTCAGCGGGGAGTCTGCTTCTCCCTCTCCCTCTGCCCCTCCCCCCTGCTCATGCTCTGTCTCTCTCAAATAAACAAAATCTTAAAAAAAAAAAAAAAAAGATTATTGTGACTACAGGGGGTTGAACCGATTGGAGAAAGCAAGACCAGAGGTAGAAAAGGTCAGCTAGGAAGTTACTGCATAGTCCAGATGAGAAATGAATGTTTGGTTAGGAAGGATACACAGGGAGATTAAAATGTATTGTCAAAATTCTATTTCTCTCTTACAAAAGTCTTATTCCTTATAAATCTTACATTTCCATTACACAAATTCTTTAGTATATATGAAGTCATTCATTTAAAAACACATAAAACTGACAGGAAAACAATGTATTTTTGTGTTCACATAATTATAAAGATATGGAAGGGAAGGATGCACACCAAATTCATGATGAGGCTTGCTTCTGAGGCGGTACCGTATAGCTATAAAGATAGCCATGATCCTCATTCCGCCCTGTATCCACACCCTTTACTGTGTGACTTTGCATTTCCCTTCTTTTTTTTTTTCTTTTTAAGATTTTATTTATTTATTTGACAGAGAGAGGCACAGCAAGAGAAGGAACACACGCGGGGGAGTGGGAGAGGGAGAAGCAGACTTCCTGCCGAGCAGGGAGCCTAATGTGGGGCTCGATGTGGGGCTCGATCCCAGGACCCTGGGATCATGACCTGAGCCAAAGACAGACACTTAACGACTGAGCCACCCAGGCGCCTCTGCATTTCCCTTCTTGAGAAGCGGAGTCTTATTTCCCCTCCCCTTGCATCTGCGAAGGCCTTATTACTTTCTTTAGTCAATAAAATGCAACAGAAGGGACAGTGTGCCAGTTCTGAGCCTAGGCCTCAAGAGGCCTGCCTGCTTTGGCCTTCCCTTTTGGAGCCCTTCCCAGGCACCCATGGGAAGAAGCCTGGGCTAGCCTGCTGGAATATGGAAGCCACATGAGGCAGAGCTCAGCCAACCCTGCTGAGGCCACCCTAAACTAACCAGCACCCAATCAACTTGGCAGCAGATCTCCATCTGATACATGAACCCCACTATGACCAGAAGAGCCAGACAGCTGACCTCAGTCCAAATTGCCAAACTGCATAACTGTAAGAGGTGTAATAGTTGTCTTCAGCCACTAAGTTTGGGGGTAGTTTGTTTTACAGCAAAAGTTGACAGAAACTGGTGTCTACAAGTGAAATGCTTACCTTTAACAAAACCCCAAATTCTAGGCTTTGGGATCAGGGATGGGTGGGATCAGGGATGGGTGGAGATTAGAAAAATGGCAAGCAAACAGTGTAGTCTGGAAAAATGGTGAGGAAATTGTTATTGGAGGCTGGAAAAATGGCAATCTGTGTTTTATAATGGCAAAAACAATTGGCCAAAGTGTTGCCTATGGTAACTTGGAAGAAGGGGGGGAAAATACTCAGAAAGTTCTTGTTTGGCTAAGGAGATCTCTAGGCAGAGTGTTGAAAGTGTCAGTTGGGTGTTCCTAGCTGTGTAACCTCATAACAGGAAGAGAGGTACGAGCTAAAGAAAGAACTGGCAAAAAGAATTTAGAGAGAACAGAGAGGTGCAGGACTTAGTAGGTAAAAAAATAAAACTTTTTTCATCTTGAGGCTCTCTAGCCAGCATAGGGTTATTACAGGAATATAGCCCAGAGATGTAGATCATACCAAAGGTGTAGCCGTAACACACTTTATAAAGCCCTTTGAAAGAATTAGTGATGTCTCGTAGATTCCTAGACAAAAAGACGTCTTGGAATCCTAAGAGCAATATCCACAGAAGCCTAATCCAAAATAGCGTGATAAAATTGAGGGAGAGGTCTCAAAAACAATTGTGAATATGTCATTTGGAGTACAGAGTTATGTATCATAATCAGATACATAAAAAATCCACAAAATTCTTAGTTTTATTTATTTATTTATTTATGAGAGGGGGAGAGAGAGAGAGGGTCAGGGGAGGGGCAGAGGGAAAGTGAGAATCTTTTTTTTTTTTTTTAAAGATTTTATTTATTTATTTGAGACAGAGAGAATGAGAGAGAGAGAGCACATGAGAGGGGGGAGGGTCAGAGGCAGAAGCAGGCTCCCTGCCGAGCAGGGAGCCCGATG
>NC_138379.1:48049161-48070300 GCF_054177405.1 Leptonychotes weddellii
CTTCAGTAGTAGCTAAGGAAGGAGATGGACAAGGAAGGATGGTCCAGAGGGCAGAGCCAAGAGGCGCAGAGATCCATGGATTAGGGAGTCACTCCCAGGGAGTAGAACCCAGGCCCGAGCAAGGAAGATTCCTTCTTCCAGGCTAGAGGCCCGGACAGCGTTTGTCTAGCTAGAGTCAGAATTGCTCTGTTTAAGGAAGACTATGGACCTTTCACGCTTCTCGTTCTTGAATGAAATGTCTGTTGAGGTTATCCTGCCTCTGTCTCATTGTACACTCTCAGAACGATAGTTGGAACCAGTCAGGAGACCTAAGTATTAGTCCCAGATTTGCCACTGACCAGCTCTGTGACTCAGGGGATCCACTTCTCTTTGGACCTTAGTTTTCATCTGAATAGAGGTAGGAAGGGCCCTTTCTGACTGAAGACTAAGTAAGATTTATTGAAAGCCATCCTCAGGGCATGGGGGCAAAAGCAGCAGAGTGGGAGTAAGACAACTTAGGTTCTGTAGAAATCCACTCTGTGGACTCCAGTGGATCCCTGGCCTGACCTTCAAGCTTCCCTAATTGTAAAGAGAAATGCTTGCATTGAATTTGGGTTCCTTGCCGAGCAGACGTGAGGAGTCTGTCTTGTGGGACATGGATCCCTGTCCACCAGTCCCGTCAGTCGTGGGACTGGCGAACAACTGGAAAAAACTGATCCAGTTGCTGTTTTTTTTTCTGCCCTTGCTCCCTGCCCACAAGGGAATACATCTCTCCTAACCCTCCCCCATACCAGCTTGCCTTATTAGCCTCAGGTTGATTTTTTTCCTTCCGTTTATGACTTTGCTGCAGCCAAAATCTGGCTGGAAGCCCTCTAGCAAATCTCAAGGACTTCCCAGTCTTCACTCACTTATTTCTTTGCCTTGAGTGGAATGCACTCATCTACGATGTGTGCCTCCTCCCCTTTGCTTATTCACAGCCTACTTGCCTTTGAAAACTCAGCTCAAATTCCGATTCGGTTCACTTCAGCTGAACTTTTTTTTTTTTTGAGCGCTCATTCTTTGCTTGGCTCCGTTCTGGGCACTGGGGGTTCTGCCTTGAGTCAGTCAGTTCCAGCCCTCCGGGAGCTCACAATTGACTGGTTGACTGGGAGAGTCCAGTACACAAGCAGATCGTTTAGTCATGGTGTGGGATGTGCCAGCACAGAGGATAGCAAAGGGAGCTGCGGCAGTATGGAGCAGGGCCCCTGCCCAGCTTGGCTGGTGGCAGGTGGGGGGTGGGGATGGGGGGGGTGGGAAACAGGCAGGAAAGGCTCTTTGGAAGCCATGATGCTTGAGTTGAGGGTTAGGGGAGGAGTTGTTTGCGAAGTGAAGAGGCATTAAGCGCCACAGGCAGAGCCCCCCTCCCTGCCAGTCTGCTGTGCTGCTCCCATATGAGGGGGAAATCCACCTTTTACTACTCTGGGCTGGTACCACCATTTCTAGTCTATTAATGCTGGATTCAGCTCTTTGAAAACTGTCCAGGTCGTGATCAGGAAGGTAAGAGGATGGCCATACAAGGAACAGTCGCTGAATTGTGCATATTTAGACTGAGGGGAAAGGACTTTGAGTGAAAAGGAAATGAGGTTTTGAATAAGATTGAGCTTCCAAGTACAACCAAAGTGTAGAAGCTGCCGGAGGCTGATTTCAGCTGAACACAAGAAAGAACTCGCTACTGGCCTTTCTTTAAAAGGGTATAACTTGTCTTGGCAAACTGTCACGGGAGAGGTTAAGAGAGATATCTCCATTTGGTAATCAGATTATGGGAACTGATGAGAGCTGGATAAGATGACCTTTAAGGTTCTTTCCAAGGGTGGGTTTTCTCATACCAACTCCCCACCCCCACCACTGCTTCAGAGACCTTCTGCTTATGCCTTTCTGTACTCTCACCTGCTGACTTAAGTCCAAGCTCCACGGCAGAGCACACAGGGCCCTCTCCACTCACACCCTTATTCAGTATAGCAATACCAAACCACTTAGAGTTCTCGGCATGCTCATGCTGTGTTCTGTGCTTAAGATGTCCTCCCTCTTCCTTTGCCTTCCCCATAATTTCCAATTGGCCAATTAACTCTCTCCCACTGTGTTTTTTTTATTTTTATTTTTATTTTATTTATTTTTTAAGGGGGAAGAGGGAGAGGGAGAGAGAGAATCTCAAGCAGGTTCCATGCCTAGCACAGAGCCCGATGCCAGGCTCCGTCTCACAACCCTGAGATCATGACCTAAGCTGAAATCAAGAGTCGGACGCTTAACTGACTAAGCCACCCAGGCGCCCCACTCTCCCACTGTGTCTTGATTGAAGGGTAACTGTAGTGGCCTGCCTCCTACTACCATTCAGAGGGAAGCTGGGATGGGGGGGTCAAATCCTTCCTTTATTAGTTTCTGGTTTCAGCTAGGAGGAAGGCTTGTGACAAAAGTCTAGCCAGCTGGGCCTTCTCTCTAATGCTTTGAATCCAAAGACATATGGAATAGATAAATGTGATCTGGTGGAGTGGGGGTAGTGGGAACAGTGTCCTGAACAGACTGTTCCAGCAATAACATGGTTGCTGTGTCTTTTTCCTACTTTTTAGCCTTCTAGAGTGCCCTTGGTACCAACATATTTCCAAGTCAATAAATATTGATAACATGAAATAATGAAGCACAAGGATAAAGGTCAAAGACTTGATTTAAAGCAAATTGCATGCAAGACTGGGCTATTTAATGATTAGAACCTTAGAACTAGAGAGGAAAATAAAGATAAGAGAATGGTCACATCACTAACAGAAATGAGGAAGTGCTAGTTTAGGGAGGACAGGGAGGAAGGATGGGGAATAACAGATTTTTATTATAATATATATATTTAACTTTTTATTATGTTAGCTAACATGGGTAGACAAATTAAGTCAAATTAAGTCAACCGAAGGAATGAAAGGCAAAAATAAGATGGAAAGGACTTTAATATTAATATTCTGGGACTTCTTTTTTTTATTTTTTATTTGAGAGAGTGAGCAAGAGAGAGAGCATGAACAGGGGGGAGGGGCAGAGGGAGAAGGAGGGGCAGACTGTCTGCAGAACAGAGCCCGATGTGGGACTCGATCCCAGGACCCTGGGATCATGACCTGAGCCAAAGGCAGATACCTAACCGACTGAGCCACCCAGGTGCCCCTTCTTCTGGGACTTCTGACGAACGAATCAATACATATTTACCAAATAATAAGCTAGAATGTTCATTTAAGCTCAAAGTAGATTCTAGGTATACCATGCATATATTTCAGAAACATGTTCTACTTGGATAGCAAACTTTATGAACCACACAGTAACTAAGATAATAAAAATTACACAGAAAGTCATGCCTATAAAGAGGCTGTTTATTACTGATAACACTTCATTTGGCTAAAAGCACAAGAAATTCACACACCAACACTTCAAGTGCAAATTCTCACAGGCGGTACTTATGATACACCCTGGCATTTTCATCAGAAAAAAAGAAAGAAAATGTTGACAAAAAACCGGTAAAACAAGAGCACATTTTTGATCTACTGCTACACGGTCAGAAAAATAATTCATTCTTAACTGCATATATTTTATCTGGCATATTCAGTGACGTATACAAAGTTTATTTTAGCCTAAAACAAGAAGGCCTTACAATATATACAGACGCAGACTCTTGCTTGAGTGCCTCTTGTGAGATATATGATGAATCGTAACAGTGGACAAAAGTATATCAAATCGTATCAAGTTAGTTGTGACTCACTTGGAAGGTAGCACTGGGAGGCTCAAACTGGCACCTATACCCAGTGATATTAAGTCTACATAGATACTTTCTTGGCCTACTTGGCCAACACCTTGTTTTGAGTGTAAAATACTAGGCATTATACATAATTTTCCAAATAGGAAATATGCTCTGCTCTCTCAAAAGAAACTGAGTATTTAAGGGTGTGCGTGCTTAATGAAGATGATTTGTTATAAATTTCAGTAATGAGAACTGTTTAAAAAAACTGAACCAGAAAATTAACATTTTTGATTGTTTCTTAAACTATTAGCTGCTTTAAAATACAATCCCCTAATTCCTTTTATCACCAACGAAGCATTCTGTAATAGGTACTATACTTGGGGGAGGGTGGGAGGGTATGAAAAATAATAAAACATGGTCTCTGCTCTCAGGGAGCTGATAGTCAGATGCTCCATCTCAGTCAAGGAATGCCAATGAATTAATGAAAACAAACCGGCCAACACCTCTGACAATGAGGTTCAGTGATAACATAACTGTTTCAGGTCAGTTTAATTTGGCAGTAATACTTTCAAAGTTCAGCTTTTAAAATGCAGGGAACAGGTTAGATATGTTCTATGTTTCTATTTCTCACGTTAAGGTCGGTGTGTGTACCACCAGGCAGATGCAGCAATTGAGGAGGGGAGGGGGAGACCATCGAGAGGCCCTATGATCAACACGGTGCTCCTTTCCAGCAGCACCAGCTTCTGTGAGGACTGAAGGAATCATTTTTACATCGAAACAGTTTTATTACGGGGAATGCAAAATTCAGCTTACATTTTAATGACAGAACACGAAATTTCATGAGCAGTAGACTGCTTCTGAGTTTGCGTTGGGTCCCTTCTCCCACATATTCATCATGTTCCTCTGCTTTAGGGTTATGCTGGTGGAAAAATTTGAGAAGCAGGGCGCCTGGGTGGCTCAGACGTTAAGCGTCTGCCTTCGGCTCAGGTCATGATCCCAGAGTCCTGGGATCGAGTCCCACATCGGGCTCCCTGCTCGGCGGGAAGCCTGCTTCTCCCTCTCCCACTCTCCCTGCTTGTGTTCCCTTCTCTCGCTGTGTCTCTGTCAAATAAATAAAATCTTAAAAAAAAAAAAAAAATTTGAGAAGCAAACTTTAGCATGCCATGTGCCCTTATCTTGGTCACTTTACTCATTCTTGTATGTCCTCTTTTTAAGGTATATAGTCTTGAAATAACAAAGAGAAAAGATGGTTTAATGAACGTAACAGTATGGTTAATATTTTAAAGTAACCAATGGTAAAACCTAATTTGGTTTTTTCAACTGGAACTAAAGAAAGTCATGCCGTGTCAAGTCCTGCAATGAAAGGTTCTCTTCTTTCCACCTGGACTTCTTATGGCTTATGGTAAGATGTTCTGGGGGACAAATGTGAAAAAAGATTTCTTCAGATTTTGTGCTTTGGATGCCCCAAGTACAAGGACACCTGAAATAAAATGTGAGATCAACTGACCATCCATTTTGATTGGTAGGACTCTTTCCTCATCAATTTCTAGAGCAATCTCAGAAAAACAAGTGAATTATAAAAGGCCATAATAAATTAGCATATAGTAGTATCCAGACGGACCCAAAAAGGCTATGAAATAGATTTAAAATTACTTCTTACAATGTCTTAAATATTCTCACAATAATGACAAAATAATCAAAAGTCAAAAAAAATCCAAACATAGTTTATGAATCAGTTTAAAGCATTCTGAATGAATACAGTTAAGATTTCTTATCAGTGAGGTAATAGAGCGATAGCTTTTCACAGTAACAAAATGTAGGAGGGCACCTAGGGAAGGAGGGAGGTAGAGAGGAAAAGGCATAAAATAAATTTATCCAAGCAAAATTTGGATTTTTCAAGCATCACAAACATCAGTGGAAAACACTGGAAAGAAATACCAGTAGCAGCAGTTCATAGAACAATTTCTCCATTAAACTCCAGCTAATATCTCTGTTGCATCCACTCCAGAAGCAACCTCCTAAAGAGACAAGAGGCCTATTTTCTATATAAGGATATTCCTAAAGTATCCAATCTCTTAGAACCTCTCTGTCTGCTGAAGTTACTACATGCAAAAAACAAAACCCTCAAATATCCTATAATGCTATACATTCTTCAAGATGAACAAAATGGTGTTCAAGTCTCACTTAATTTGCCAGGTTAAACTAAAAAGAATATCTAAGCAGGTCTCTGTGCAGTGAATAAAGACTGCACTCATGCATCTACTACTCAACATATACAAAAACTCTCTTGTGAGCTAAATTCTTCTAGATAGGGAGCGAAACTCAAATGTTACTTTCAGTGCTCTCTATGACATCATCATTGTTCCAACCTGAGTTTTAAAAAAAAATTTCGGAAGAAACCTTTAAAAAAAGACATTTAGTATATCCCTTAATATTTAAATCTGTCATTTAGTTTTTTTGAAAAGGTCCTTATTCTTTTTTCTGTCCTCACTGAAGATAGAGAACAGTTTGTCATATTACTTCTTACTTTGAGTCCTTTAATAAAAGATTCAACTAATAACTTAAGACTTATTAAATTATCTCAATAGCTTTCTCCCCTCCAGAGTTAAATGATCTGAATTCTTTGAACTTTTTCTCACAATCTCTGTTGTATTCCTTTTTATTTCTGCTATGTCCTCTCCTCCCCCGCTCCTGGCAGGAATTGAATCAGTAAGAGGGGTACTTTTTCTCACCTCCTACAACTTGGTCTCTTTTTAGTGGTTGCTAATAAAGGAAAACAAAAGTTTCACTATCTATCTGCTCATCATTATAACAAATGCACATGGGTAAACAACTTGCCCACAGCCAGTTTAGTCCCTACTTTTAGAGAGGTAAGTTCGCCCTTCACAAGAAGCATTTCCTGTGCCATCTTATTGACCCTTCTTATTGTTTATTTCTACTGTTTATCTTCAGTGTATGCTTTGATCTTGCCCACTAGTTCATTCCTTTTCCCCAAAACTCTAGAAAAGCCCAGTTTTAATCTACACACTCAATGAGAATGGACTCATTTTCATGATATTGTTCATAAAGAAAAAGCTAAACAATGTAGAGCCCAAGGCTGAGACCTACACTCCAGCACTCTTGTCTTTCCTGGTCGGCTTGGGTTACTAAATTTACCCTGTTAGGCAACTGTACGCCACTATGTCAAGTTCATGTTCAATATCACGCTAATATAGACTTGAGAGCTTGGCTAGAACCAAATAATTCCCTTAATCTATACACATCGGGAACATTTGTAACATTTTGTTGATTTTAACCTTGGATTTTTACATTTTTGAGATAAGAATCTAAGCTTTAATAACTTTTCACCTTGATTAAGATGACATATTATATTAAATGTTGTATTATATTAAAGCACTCAAAACTGTTGTCTTTATAATCGAATGACAATCATGACATGGCTTTAGTGATTATGAATGGGTTAGCATATCATTTTAGCTCCACTTTGTTCTTCGGTCACTGAAACACAGATACTAAGCCAAATATACATATTTTTCATATATATAGCATTGTTCATACTAGTTGGTAGAATATAGGCCATCTCCTAAATTACATTCTACATTCCTAAAAGCAAATAAAACAAAAAAGTCTGCACATTTCTTCTTCAGTACAAAGCCTTTGAAAACAAAGTCATTCAGAAGTATAGTGCTCTACACTTAGCTAGCTGTCTATTATCTACAGTCATATGAGATCTAGCTATAGGAAAGGAAGTAATAAATTAACTATAGTGGCAATACAATAATTTGAAAATTATATTTGCACTATGGGTTCAACCAAATGTTAGCTGATAGAGCTGCAACAAACCATACCATTATTTACTAAATAGTCTAATCAGTTTAAATGTTATATTATTATGATTATTTAGGAAATAAACACTCTAATGCCAGTTATGTCCCATTAGCAATTTGTTTAGTACAATTACACCCAAGGTCTTGTTATTGTTACCTCTTAACTATACCACATGTGTTTAAGTATTCTGTGAGTTGTATAGGACAGGATACACTTTAAGAAAATAAAATAACATTAAATTAAATTACATTAGTACTTCTCTCGTAAGACTTTTTTAGAAGACTGGAGAATCAACCAAAAGTGACCTTCCAAAATTTTTTTCCACACTGAGGGGCACCTGAGTGGCTCAGTCAGTTAAGCCTCCAACTCTTGGTCTCAGTTCAGGTCTTGATCTCAGGGTCATGAGTTCAAGCCCCACACTGGGCTGGCTCTACGCTGGGCATGGAGCCTACTTGAAAAAAATATGCAAAAATTTTTTTCCACATTGAAAGAGAAATACTCTTGGGATCAGAAATTCTACAGTAGCCAGCATGATATTAGAATAAACTGGACTTTAGTTTTAAAACATGTAGTTTTAGTGTTAGATAACACCTAAAATCTGGATATTTTATTTCTTAGTAAAATTAGCATTACTTCATCTGATAAACGAATAAATCTACTTATAAAAATGTAATTCCAAAGTCAGATTTTTAAATAAATTCAGAGCTCCTTTCTCAGTTCAGATTTTTTCTTTACCTGAAGGCTGTATTATTGACATTAATTCTTACAAGAAGATCCTTAAGCACAGTTACATTGAGTCTGATTTTATTAGGATTTTTATTTACATTCCTAAGATTTTTAAAGGGGCAAACTGATCTGATATAGAGGGGAAGCACCTACATAGTTTGGTCTGAAATAACTGTCTGAAAATTAACTGACTAAATCATATTCCATGCAGGAACACTGTTTTAATTCACACCATACCCTGAGAAGGCACCAAGAAATCTGACAAGAACGAAGCCACTAGGAGCATGGCCACTATTGTTTCACGTTTGGTAAACGTCAGAATTTTAAA
Source organism: Leptonychotes weddellii (assembly GCF_054177405.1). Taxonomy (NCBI): domain Eukaryota; kingdom Metazoa; phylum Chordata; class Mammalia; order Carnivora; family Phocidae; genus Leptonychotes; species Leptonychotes weddellii. The sequence continues at coordinate 48,057,768 of NC_138379.1, forward strand.
TACATACAATAAATTTACACTGCACCAAGAGCACCTGAAACCACATATGGTAACATCTGTTCTAAGCTAGAAATGCTAATACCCGATTTCAAATACTCTACACTTTTTTAAGTTAATACCTATGACGTAATAGTGACCCTTTCCCACACTATGCTGGCAGCAATGCCATTTTCTTGTCAATTTTATAGACTAATTTCCTTAACTAACTCTATAACTATATAACATTTATCTGCCTTTTAAAAAAAACCGTGCTATACACAATTACAATAATGGAACTAAGCTTAATCACACTTCAATAAGAAAACTCACTTATGTATTGGTTTTTTTTTTTTTTCTGTTAAAGGAAGAACAACGCGTTACGAGAATACTTTCAATGCAATGACATTTGTTCAAGATTATGAAAAAATTTGAATCCTTTCTCTCAAGACCATTTCCTTTCGAATTTATACAGTTTGTTGCGTCAGCCGACCAAAGGAAAGCAAATCAAAGTACAAAGGTACTTGGCCAGATGAGATAGAGAACGCTAACATGACTTCAACGCATGGAGTTCCGGGTTGTTCTGTTCTACGTGCCAGTGCAAAGTCATGGCGTAGAACGCCAGATCAGTCCATTTTTACTGGGCTCAAGAAAATTCTCAATCAGAGCTTCAATGAGTTTCCTCAATTCCTCTTCTAGGAAGGCAGTGTCGCTGAAGAGAAAGATGAAGAGTTTCGAAAGTCTTGATTTTCATCACTTTAAATTTTGTTTAAGTTGTTATAATTTTAAAAGGGGACGATTAAACACTTTGTAAACCAAAAAGAAGTTCACTCAGTTAAAACAAAACAAGACCAAAGGTGGGGAAAAAATCACACACAAGAAAACAACCATGATCACAAACTGAAGTTGAACCGCATTAAAGGGAGTTCCTTGGTACACGATACATGGATGAGTTTTGGTGTATCTACAGATTTTTCTCCTGGGTCAGGCAATTTAATGGTCCAGAACACCAATACCAGGTATTATGCTAAAATGGCTTCCTGAAATACTTTGAAGAACACCCATAGATATTATGGGATGATATGGCATGACTCAGATACAGAGGAGTGATGGGACTAAAAAAATAAGATGCTTAAAAAATAAATGGACATTTACACGTATGTGCTTCAAGGCATCACTGCTGTTGCCCAAAACATTTCTAGGAAAGCCTCTTTTCAACTGCCTTCATGGTCATTTGTTATTACCTTAATAATCATCCTTTATTTTTAATCAAATATAGCATTACCCAATTTGGTTTCCTTTAAACTCTACTCTGAATGACTTCAGGATGTCTTTTTTTGCCCCCAAAGGGAATAAAATCTACTCTTAAATGCAAAGATTTAGGGACATACAAAATGATGTACCTTGGACTCGGAAGGCAATTCTAAAAAATCTCTTTCCCAAAATATACTGATCAGTGACATTATAGAAGGTACTACTCTTTTAATGAGTTTAAATAGCCTTTGAATATGTTTATTAAAGTCAATTTAGTGGCAATTCATACTCTTAAAAGGAAATAAATTGGGCAGATTAAGTCAAATCACAATAGATGTAAGAAATAAAGAAATTATTTGTTGATCATTTCTTTATGTTCATCATTTAATAGTTAAAGCTCACAAAACCTTCCCAGTAATAAAAATTCACTAAAATTTTAAAATTCAATTCCCAAATGGTCCAGCTGCTTTGGAAAATAGTCTGGCAGTTCCTCCGAAAGTTAAACATAGAACTACCATGTGACCCAGCAATTCTCCACCTACATATAGACCCAAGTGAAATGAAAACCTGTCCACACAAAAACTTGTGCACAAACATTTGTAGCACGGTTATTTGTAATATTAAAAATGTGGAAATAACCCAAATGTCCACCACCTGATAAAAGGATAAAAAAAAAAAAAGTGTTATATCTATACAACAGAATAGTATTAGGCCAAGAAAACAATTTAAAAAAAAAAATAAAGTGATTCGTGCTACAACACGGATGAACTTTGAAAACATTAAAGTAGAAGATGCCAGTCACAAAGGGCCATATGTTGTATGATTCCATTTATATGAAATGTCCACAATAAGCAAGTCAATAATGACAGATAGTAGATTGGTGGTTGCCTAGGGCTAAGATGGCAAGTGACTGCTAATGGGTATGGGACTTCTTTCTGAGGGGATGAAAATGTTCTAAAATTGTTCTAGTAAAAAAAATTTTGATTGTAGTGATCTTTGCACAACTCTGAATATACTAAAAACCACTGAACTGTATGCTTTGAATGGGTAAACTGTATAGTATGTGAATTTTATCTCAATAGAGCCTATATATATATATATAAATATATAAATCTAAATATATATGTGTATATATATTTAAAAAGCCAATTCTTACCTCTGCTTGGGGGATGCACACATCTCTGCATAATACTTTATCTTTGGTTCTGTCCCACTTGTCCGAAGAGTAGCGACACAGCCATTTTGAAAAGTGAATGTAATCATTTGGCTGTTTTTACTTACAGGCAGCACCTATGCACAAGGTGAACAACAGCTGAGTTACACTCGGTACCTTTTTTCATTTTCAAGAGCTGTAAAATATACTCTACTTAGGTGAGGTACCTAAAGGAGTCAAAGTCATAGAAACAGGAAGTCGAAGGCCATTGGCAAGGGGTGGCGTAAGGGGGAAATGGGGAGTTGTTTAATGGGTATGGAGTTTCAGTTCAGCAAGATGAAAAAGTTCTGGACATCTCCTGCACAACAAGGTAGACAGAGTTAACACTATGGACTGCATGTTCAAAAATAGTTACAGTGGTAAATTTTGTTACGTGTTTTTTACAATTAAAAATATTTTTTGAAAATTATAAAATACAAAAGATTACATGCATAATAATTCATAAATATGCCATTTACTGAACATTTATAATCATACAGGCATTGGGTTATATACCTTACACACACGATCTCCAGGCCTCAGCAACAATCTTCCAGGGTAAATATTACTGCCAATTTACTGACATGGCTCAAAAAGAGTAAATGACCTGGTCAAGGTAATCAGCTAAAGTGGCAGAGCAAGAAGTTGAAGCCAGGTCTGTCTGTATCAAAGTCCAAACTGCCTCTACATTTGCAAAGGGCTTTATAAGTTCGAAGCTCTTTCTTTTTTTTTTTTTTTTTTAAAGATTTTATTTATTTATTCATGAGAGACAGAGAGAGAAGCAGAGGGAGAAGCAGGCTCCCCGCTGAGCAGGGAGCCCGACGTGGGACTCGATCCCGGGACTCCAGGATCATGACCTGAGCCGAAGGCAGACGCTTAACCATCTGAGCCACCCAGGCGCCCCGAAGCACTTTCATAGACAGTTTATCAATCATCTCCAAAGCAGAGTGCACGTGTCCTAGAGGACAGGCAAAATAATCCACTGGGGTACAAAAAAATTTTATATTTTTTACCTAAAAGTTAAAAAAGGAAATGAAGCTTTACTGACGTTGAACATACGGATTCATACTAGTACCCTTCCTGGACCACAGGTCAGTCTGGGAAGGTATCTTGGGGGAACTGTGGTGGTTGTATAGGACAGAGGTGGTGCCTTTCATCAGGTGTCCAGAGCCTGGTCCTCTCCTTGAAACCCCTCCCTCAGTTAGTGGTGCTACCATACACCAGCTGCTTAAGACAGAGACCTTGCTCCCCTCTTTTTCACTCACAGACCATCAGCTAGCAAGTCCTGTCTATTCTAGTCTTTATTTAACTCAACTTTGTCCAACTCTCTCCATCACTACTGCTACTGTATTTAATTCAGGCTCCCATCATGTCTCATCTTATTACTGAAATAGAGTACTAACTGACCTTCCCGCCTGGGAGTTTGCCTCTCTCTAACCCACCGTGTGTGCCATTCCTCCTTGAACTCCACACTACAGTTGTAGAGGACTCTTTGTGGTTCTTTGGAGGAGAATATGCCTTCCTACCTCCAGACCTAGCACTTGCTGCTCCCTTTGCCTGAATACTCACCGTTCCTCCTCCATCTGGATAACTCCTATTACTCATACTCAGCTCACTGAAGTCCCCTAGAATGTCTTCTGTAAGCCTTCCAGATCTGAGCATCTGTGCTCTTCCATGGCATCTTATGCACCCCCTGGTCCTTTTATCATTTTGTAAAGTAATCCTTGCTTACTTCCATTTCCCCACTAGACTCCTGAGTGCAGAAACAGTGCCTTTCTCATTGCTCCTTCTCCAGTGTGCCAATATCTGTAGCACCGAAGGGCTTTGATAAATGCCTGTTGAACACACAGAAAGCAATCTGGAGTGTGAAGAAAACACTCAGGAGGTCTTTGACACTTACTATGTGACTGCTGGGGTAAATTAACAATGTCTACAGTACCTGCCTTACAAAATTGTTGTAAGCATCTATGGAGAACAGATAGAAAAGTACTTTGAATAAGGACTATCATAAACCTTAAAGGGAGTTAATAGGAAAAAAGCATCACACCAAGAACTACTCTGAGCACAACAACATTAGTGAAATAAAAAGAAGAAAAAATTTGGTTCTTCTCTTCAAGTAGTTTACAAAAATAGAAAGATAGATACCAGTAACTGGGAATGAATATTTGTTGACTAGATGAATAGACACAAAAGGAATATGAGTTCTATTCTATACAAGAAATTGCAGATTTCCCAAAATATATTATGCCCCTAGCATCAGAGACAACATCAGGATATTATAAATGGAAATTAAGGCTAATAATCCTAACAATAACCATATAGATATGATCAGCAATTTATGGCATTTAAATATTTGTTGAGCCCCTACCATGTAGGCAGGAGCTTTGACAGGCATGGAGGTATGTCAGAAGTGGATCTGCCATGCACAACACAATGATAACATAAAATAGAAAGTGATAAATGACAAGAGTCAGGCCCAATATATAATGAAACCTCAGGAGGAAGATATCTAATTATGGGACCTGGAGGGTATGTGGAGGAGGTGACATCTGCCTGAAGTCTTAAATAACGCCTAAGATGTGGACCTGCAGCAGTAGGAAGGAGAGGCAGACTGGGGAAATAGCTTGAGCAAAAATATAGAAATTTATATTTTTATTTCTTTAAAGATTTTATTTATTTATCTGAGAGAGACAGATAGCCAGAGGGAGCACGAGGCAGGGGAGGGGCAGGGGGAAAGAGGGAGAAGCAGACTCCCAGCCGAGCCGGGAGCCCGACTTGACTTGGGTTTCAATCCCAGGACCCTAAGATCATGGCCTGAGCTGAAGGCAGACGACTAATTGAGCCACCCAGGTGTCCCCAAATACAGAAATTTTTAATAAAAATGTATGCATATAAGAAACTGTAAGTTGCTCTATTTGGATGCAGGTATAGGGACTAAGGTTGAAAAGGGAAATTGCAAATAGAAAGGTGTAACGGTGAGCTTTGAAACAAAAGGCTTTCAGACTTTATTTTCAACATCACACATTCTCGCTCTCTCTGTTCCTTTCTCTTTTTGTCTAATTCTCTTTCCCACCTCCCCACCCTCCAGGGAGGAGCATACACTTGGGGAGAGAGGAGGACAGGATCAGAGGCAGTGAGCCTGTCAGTGGCATTATAACTGCTCTGGAGAAAAGCAATGGATCCTAGTTTCAAAGACATTCACAGGCTTGAACTTCCACTATTTTACTATAGTACAAAGTAATACAAATTGTTAAAAAACTTAAAAAAAAAAAAGGTACTTACTGATTTCTTATTAGGCTGGCTGTTATCATAGCCAGTGGTAACGTCCCGTATGTGCAATATAGCAAATGTCCCACAGAATTTTGGATATTCTTTTGGAGAATCAAAATTGCGAAGCCTTTCAAATATACTTTTGATGGTACTTGGATCATAACACAAGAAATATGAAGTTTTCGAAATATGATAACCATATCTGCACAAAGATTTAAAGTGTTAAAATCAGATTTCAGATAACTCTTCAGAGAAGTATATAATAAAGATAAGCCTATTATAGTACTATGTAGAAAGTGGCAGTCTTTAGTTCAGTTTTTGAACTTTTTAGAAAGGACTGACTATTTTCAAAACCGAATTTAGAAAGCTAAAAGTAGGACCAAAAAAATGAGAAATTTGGCAATTGAAATGAGAAATTCATAATAATAGAACTTACTTTTCATAAACCTTAATCAGTTGCTGTTTCAATGTTATATTCATGGTTTCCAGGTAAGCTGCCATCTCGGCAGCAACTACGGCTGCACTCACCCCATCTTTATCCAAAACCGAAGTGCCACACAGAAAACCTAAGAATTAAAACACATTTTTATTTTTATTTTATTTTTTAAGATTTTTGTTTATTTGAGACAGAGAGAGGGCGTGCAGGAGCAGGAAGGAGGAGCAGAGGGAGGGGGAAAAGCAGGCTCCCTGCTCAGTGGGTAGGCTCCCCGCTCCACACTGAGCAGGGAGCCCGGATGGAGATGGGGCTTGATCCCAGGATGCTGGGATCATGACCTGAGCCGAAGGCAGACGCTTAACTGACTGAGCCACACGTTATTTAAAAAGGGGAAAACTTAAGCCTATAATAATTTCAATAGTTTTACATTTCTTCAGAAGAACCAATGAATTTAAGAGCCTACTAATAGATGAAACCCAGTAATACTAAAGGTACTTAGGGGACTTTTAAGAGTCTTCCCCCCCCCACCATGAAAAATGCATCTACATATTTCTGAGTTCTCTGTGGTTTTTACAACTCAAAATGCAAAACCAGAAGACAAAAATTCCTCTTCATAAACCTACTACATTTTAAAAAATGCTCTCATCAAATTTCAAAGATTTCAATATTTAGTACATACCAATCGACTCCTCAAATGCAAAAAGGACTTCTTTCCCATTTTCCAGGAGGTCTTTTATCCTACTTCCAATCCATTTAAAACCTGGTAATGTTTCCTGAAATGCAGAGAAGGCCACTCTAGTTAAATGACTCCTCATAAATATATCTAGAGAAAGGCCTGTCACTAAATGCACGTAACACTCTCATAGTGATCTTCTCTTACGTTTTTTGGTCCACACAGATTTATATCATGGTGAGCACATAGCCAGAAGTGCTTGGATTCATATTGCCACGACTGATAACCTACTATTTATTGAGCACAGAAATAGGTGATTTACACCAAATATAATCCAACATTTGTAAGTGGTGATCCATATAGTCACAAAGAAACATAAATACACACATGTATTATGATCATCTACTATTTATCAAGCACCGTTAACAGGCACTTTATATCATTGTTTTTTTGTTTGTTTACAAAAACTCTGTTGCTGAAACAGAGGCTCAGAGGCTCAGTGAATTTGCCCAAGACTATGCTGTATGTATGAGATGGAGCCAGGATTCACTTACACTGCTTCTCAGAAACTGTCATTTGGGCTGTACTATAAGTACTAATATAAGAGAACCTATGAAGGTTGTGATTTAGTCCCCCCGAGTAATCAAAGGCCATAAAGCTTTTTAATGATGTACTTTCAACATTATCACAGTGTATGCTTGAATCAAGTGTTCCTTACCACAATACCATAGACTAATTAAAACCAAGGAAGTTACTAAGCCCTTCTTTCATAATTGGATTCGAGGACTTTTCATCAGATGAGCTACTATTCACTTTAAAGACATGAACTGTTTTAGAGTCAACAGAAAGAACATGTAATAGACACTGATTCTAGAGCTCACCATTACTAACTTAGGATTCCCAATTCACCTCTCTACTTCCTCAGTGGGAAAAAATAAAAACCAAAACCTCTGCTACCCTCCCCAGAACCAACAACAAACACAAGGAAGCAAATTTATAATACTAGTCTTTACAATCATGTTCTTTTTTCTCTTTTGTGCTCTTTATACTTTTTTTTTTTTTTTTGCCATAGATATTGAGGAAAATGTTAACATTACCATAATTCAGAATCTTGGGCTTGAATAAATTTTCAATTTTTTCTCTTTAGCAATTTGTTGTTGTTTTTTTTTTAAAGTAGGCTCTGCGCTGGGTGTGGAGCCCAATGCAGGGCTTGAACTCACAACCGTGAGATTGAGACCTGAGCTGAGATCAAGAGTTGGACAATTAATGGACTGAGCCACCCAGGCACCCTGCTATTTGTATTTTTTTTAAAGCTTGAGATTGAAAGTTCTATTTCATTAAATTAGGTATAATTTTCTTTTATTCAGCCAATTAGAGTTAAGACCTGTAGCTTGGCTGTGGCTCAAGAAAAATGCCCACAGGTGTGACATTTGCACTGATATTTGACAAAGATGGCGGAGGAAAAGCAATTTAATTGGCATCAGTCCCAGAAGCTATAAAAATTGTCAGCTTAACTCTCTAAGGCTCACGAAAGTTAATGATCTGTGCTGAGAGAGAGTTATTATTTGTTTTTTGGATGTAGAATCATTGGGTCTTAATTTACAATTTAGAAGACTAAGTTTCTTAAGACTGAACCTGAAGAGCTTAAACAATGGTTGATGATACCTACAATTTTTTGGAATGGAGTTTCTGTTACTGATGAGGTCACTAGGAGCCAGATTTTCTCAGTATGAAAACCAGATTTTATTGTATGGAATAATAAGCATTAATGCAATTTTTAAAGAATATCTTATCTCAGTTCCAGAAATTCACATACTGGATGGATGGACTTGGCTCAAGGTGTCTAAACTGTCAAAAGATTAAGCAAGTGTTAACAGAATTTTAAAAAAAAGGGGGGGATTATAAATCAAATCAATACAAGTCAGTTTTGGTGGGGAGATGGCTTTAATGTATACACTTAGAAACTGATTGAGAAAAGTAGCACGCAGATTTTCTCTGTTCTTACTTCAAAATGAAATCCTTCTTTGAGTGCAATTGCCTTCAAAATTTTGGAAGAGACTGTGGTGGCTAACATATAAACGTTCTTCACATCAGCATTTCTTGATGTATTTTTCTTCCAGCAATCAAACATCCACCACCCAAACAAAGCTGCCAATTCATTCCCTGTGAAAACTTTCCAGTGACCACTGTAGAGAGAATGAAGATTCAAGTCAAGACTTTTGTAACTTCTCATTAAAATTTCTTGACCCTAAGACGTATAAATTACCATCCCTCACATAGGAAAATCCAAAAGCTATTATATGAGATTCTTGAGAAAACATTTAGGATTATTTCTAGCTCACCAGCAGTGAACTTAGGGTAGAAATGGCAACAATGTCTGTTGAAAAATTATTACACTGTAACTATTGTTCTCCTACTTAATGAGAGAAAAGTTATAATATGATGTCCTGTCTATATAAGGACATTTGTCACAACATTATAAGGGCAAAAATACATAGCAATCCAAAGGACCAAATTAGAAAACGATTATATTGATAAAGCAATCTGTTGGGCTATCATGCCTTTTTAAAAATTATATTTTAAACAATATTTAAGGACTGAAAAAAATGCTCATGGTACAATATTAAGTGGAAAACAATCAAAATATAAAAATATATGTAGCATAACAATTTTATAAAAACAAATATATCTTAAGGAAATATCAAAATATCAACCTAGGGGTTATTTTTGGATAGTGGACTTACAGGAAATTTATTTTCTTACTTTTTTATTATTTCCAATGAGCCTGTAAGACTTAAAATCAAAAACTCTTTTTCGAAGTTGAAGCTTTACTTACTTCTCCTGAAGCTCTGCCACTGCCAGCCGGTCTGCATCAGGATCTGTGGCTAGCACTACGCGGGCTTTTTCTTTCTCTGCCAGTCTCAAAGAAAGTTCCTGAAACAGTGAGCCAAATCACCAGATTGTATTCCAGAGGTTAAATTCAATGTTAATAATCCTACATGTAGGCACTATGTTAGTTGACATAAATTTGAGAAGGAATACAGTTTGACTAAATTTAAAATAAGCCTAGAAGTAGGGATATCCATCACAGAGATTTCAAATATAACAGGATATATGGTTCCAATAGAATTTAAATGATGTCCACGAAGGTGGTTTCTGTCTTTGTAAGTAATCTCTGAGTTGTCAATGACTTCTATTTGATGAAGTTTAATACACTAATAATAATGTAAATAGAGAAAAAAAAATACCAGCACAGATTCTCCTTCTTCAGGATTTGGGCATTTAACGGTAGAAAAGTCTGGATCAGGATCTTTTTGTTCTGGTACTGGAATTGGAGGCTTAAAACCAAATACTTGGAAAGCCAACTGCACATAGTCGTGTCCAACCCCATGGAAAGATGTATGTACAAATTTCAAGGTGGTCTTTGAGTTTAATTCCCTGTAAAGGAAAAGAATTATTCAATCGATATCATAAAACTTGGTGCTTGTGATATAATTAAAATAAGCTATAGAGAAGAAGCTAAAATTTATTTTTTAGGATGAAGAACAGATACTCAGCAAGCCAACGGCTTTCTAGCAATAGCGTTAGCTATTTATGGAACAGTTATGAAAATATGGAAATAAGGCAAAATCAAATTTTAGAGGAAATTTCCTAATCTCATATAGAGAATACATATATTTAGCTATAATCTTTTAACAGCTTTATTAAGAAGTACTTAATATACTCTACAATTCATCTATTTAAAGTGTACAGCTCAGTGGCTTTCACTATATTCATGGAGTTATTCAACCATTATACTATAATCAATTTTAGAACATTCTCATTATCCCCAAAAGAAACTCTACCCCAGAGCTGCCACCCCCTAACACTCCCATTCCTCCTATCCATAGGCAATCACTAGCCTCTGTCTGTTTCTGTCTCTGTAGATTTGCCTTCTCTGGACATTTTATATAAATGGAATCATACAATATGTGGTCCTTTGTAACTGGCTTCTTTCACTTAGCATGTTTCCAAAGTTTATCCATGTTGTGGTATGTATCAGTATTTCTTTTTACAGCTGAATAATATTTCATTGTATAGATATACCACAGTTTATTTATCCATTCATCAGTTGATGGATATTTGGGTTATTTCCACCTTTTAACTATGGTGATTGGTACTATTTAGCTATACTTTTAATATAATGAACAGACAACACATTTTTATCTCTATTTCTTTATTTGTTAATCTTATTATATGGTAATGCTATCCCTACATTCCCATTTGGATACCTGTGAAAACAGATCTTTTTAAGATCTTCCATGTATCTTCTGCAAATGTCCTGCAGAGGATCTCTCTTCAGTGGGCTGGTATCCACTAAATTATCATTCCAGGAACCATTCCAAGGTTCCACACATTCTTCGATACATTTCAGAATTTCTTTATCATGAGGAGATGTGATCTGAGCACCAGTTTCCCAATAAACCTAGGTGAGAGGTAAATACAGCTATAAGTACGTGAAATGTTGCCCAGATATTTTTAGCTACAGTAGAGATATTTGGCTTTAAAAAGAAGCATCCCAAATTAATTAAGTAGAAAATATCAATATGGGACCAACTTAATACCAAAGGATGTTGATGATAATGATGCTACAGGTACTCTTCAATAAAATGATCATGTATTGGGGAGAAAAGATGGCAGAGGAGAAGGGGACCCTATTCCAACTGGTCCCCGGAATTGAGCTGGATATCTACCAGACCACTCTGAGCACCCACGAAATCAGCCTGAGATGTAAGAAGATCTGGATCTCTACAAACAGAATATTGCAGGCAGTTGGTTTCGAGGTACCAAGTGGGTAGCCGTGGTTCCGCGGGCAGATATCGGAGGATAAATGGCAGCGGGAGGGAGCCTGGCCGTGGGGATCCTACACCGCTGGTGCACGATAGCCTCCCGCGCTGGGAACGGGCACAGACTCGCAGACCGATAGCAGCGGGGAAAGGACTTTAGGGCAGACCCCGGGACGGAAACCGGAGCGGCAGGGTCACGCCTGTGAACTGGGAGCAGCTGGCGGTTTTAGAAGCACAAAAGGCAGAGATGTGCCCTGACCTGGAGGCAGGACTGGGGTGCTGCGGAGGGGCGCACAACCCAGGACGCTGCAGTTTATAGCAGCACAGACAGAACGGAGATAGTGTGGCCTGGAGAGCTCACTGAAGAACAGACTGCGATCTCTCTGCTCTGAGGCAGAGGGTTGGAAATGGTCTCTTCTGCTCTGACTTGCGGAAGAGACGCAGAAAGCCACCAGGGAAAGCCGCCAGAAAACAAAAGCCCCCAAAACTGGTTACCACTGAGCCCATCCCCCGCCACAGGGGGGCAGGGCAACTCTGCCCAAATAGGGTTGCCTGAATAACAGCATGGCAGGCCCTTCCCCCAGAAGACAGGCTGGGAGAACAAGAGGCCAGCAGCCCTAAGGTCCCTAGAAAACAGGTGCATCTTGCTTGGGTTCTGGTCAATAATTTGGACTCTATACATTCCTTTAACCACCCATCAACAGAATGACTAGGAGGAGGAACCCCCAAAACAGGAAAGACTCAGAGATTATGACTTATGCTGCAGATTTACAAATGGATGCAGATATAACCAAGATATCGGAGACGGAATTCAGGCTAGCAATTGTGAAGACAATAGCTAGAATGAAGAAATCAATTAATGGCAACATAGGGTCTCTAAGGGCAGAAATGAAAGCTGGATTGGCA
>NC_138379.1:48070800-48123019 GCF_054177405.1 Leptonychotes weddellii
TGTTGGAGAGGTTGTAGAGAAAGGGGAACCCTCTTACACTGTTGTTGGGAAAGCAAGTTGGTACAGCCACTTTGGAAAACAGTGTGGAGGTTCCTCAAAAAATTAAAAATAGAGCTACCCTATGACCCAGCAATTGCTCTCCTGGATATTTACCCCAAAGACACAGATGTAGTGAAAAGAAGGGCCATATACACCCCAATGTTCATAGCAGCAATGTCTGCAATAGCCAAACTGTGGAAAGAGCCAAGATGCCCTTCAACAGATGAATGGATAAAGAAGATGTGGTCCATATATACAATGGAATATTACTCAGCCATCAGAAAGGGTGAATATCCAACTTTTACATCAACATGGATGGGACTGGAGATTATGCTAAGTGAAATAAGTCAAGCAGAGAAAGTCAATTATCGTATGGTTTCACTTATTATTGGAACATAAGGAACAGCATGGAGGACATTAGGAGAAGGAAGGTAAAATGAAGGGGGATAGAAATCGGAGGTAGAGATGAATCATGAGACACTATGGACTCTGAGAAACAAGTAGGGTTTTAGAGGGGAGGGGGGCAAGGGGATTGGTTAGCCCGGGGATGGGTATTAAGGAGGGCATGTACTGCATGGAGCACTGGGTGTTATATGAAAACAATGGATCGTGGATCGCCACATCAAAAACTAATGATGTACTGTATAGTGACTAACATAACATAATAAAATTTTAAAAATTAAAAAAAAAATAATTGAAAAAAATAAAATTAAAATTAAAAAAATGATCATGTATTATTTTCACTTTTAGAAGTATACCTTAATAACAACACAAGTAAAATATATCAGGGCATCATTAATGACAACATATTAATATGCATATGCCATAGTATCCAATCATACTCTTAGATCTATAACTATATACTAAAAATAATCTAAGAAATCATAGATATCCGTAAAATTTGATACTATAAAATTTTAGCATTATAAAGTAGTTCTGCAATAAAGAAGAAATTATTTTTCAGATATAAAGTAGAATATATGTCACACCAGATAAAGTCTGTATCAGGAAAGATAATTGGCATGTTAATTACATATACATTTCAGTATATGTGTTTTCAGTACTTAATGAATGAAAATACATTCCATTAAGCTGTCAGTTTGCCAAGTAGCTTGATCAACAAGACATTAGAAACAGTTAACAAAGAAAAGCAAGAAAATGTATTTCTATAATTCATAGGATCTCAAAGTTAGAAGGGACTTTGCTTATAGAATATCTATAATGACTTCTACCATATATATGACAGGACTACCCTCTTTTGCCTTGTGAATGAAGGAAAGAATAAATTTGAATATGTACTATGTACTAAGCTCTGTGCCAAACAAGATGGTAGACTAGATGACCTGAAAATTCTTACTCTTTATACAAACACCTTAAAATGTTAGCTAATGTCAGAAAAACATTATCTAAAATGCATAGCTTAGTTCATAAGAAGAAAAGGGAAACTCCAGGCAATGGGAAAATAGGAAAACCAGAGTGACATAATGCTGTGAGCTGATGGTGTGACTGCCCAGGGTTTGGGAACTGTCCATTTATCTGGTTTTTGAGTTGTAATGCCCATGTGGAACATAGGAAATTGGGAGATCTGAGACTCCCCCCACCCCCACCCCCGCCATCAGTGGAAAGACAGAATAGAAGTTCTGCCCACTAATTATAGAAAGGTGTTGAGGAAGCATGTCTATTCTTCTGGGGTATTAAAAACTTTCAAATCTGAGGTCTCAGTTAACACAGAAAGTGCTCCCAGTCAATGAAACTCCTGGTTCCTGCAAAAATTAAAAAAACAACCAAAAACTGCTCTGAGTGATGTTCCCACATTCCAAGGCACAATAAAGATTCTATCCATAGGCCCTAAAGGCCTATGAATGAAAATTTATAAAACATGAGAAAAAACGCCTAGCCTTTCTCCTTTCCCATTTCTTCTTGCCTTTGTATATGGATATGATGCCTAGAGGTACAACCATTATACGATGTTCACACTTGAAAGAAAGGCCAAAAAAACTGCAGAGATGAAAGGCCCAACAACACTGAGCTACAGAACCCTGCCAGCAGCCACCTACCTCTGGACTTTATGTGTGAAAAATAAACTCCTATCAGCTTAAACCATTTTTGTGGGTTTTCCAAACCTGTAGCAGAAACAATCCCTATCTGATTTAATAACAGAAAAATCCATGCAACAAAACATACCCATAAACAAACTTTAAAAGAAATATGAAAAGGGGCGCCTGGGTGGCTCAGTTGGTTAGGCATTTGACTCTTGATTTCATTCAGCTCAGGTCATGATCTCAGGGTCGTGAGATCAAGCCCCACCTTGGGCTCCATGCTGGGCATGGAGTCTGTTCAGGATTCTCTCTCTCACACTCCCTCTGTGCCTCCCTCTCCCCCGCTCTCTCTCTCTAAAAAAAAAAAAATCTTAAAAGAAATATGAAAGACCTATTAAAAATTATTTAAAATGTTACTGAAGTATGTAATAGAAGTCTTGAAAGAACAGAAAGATACATCCTGTTCATGAATAAAGAGACTCAAAAAATATTATAAAAATATTGAAGCTTCCTAAATTAATCTATAAATGAAATATGATACCAATACAAATGCCAAAATAACTTTTTTTTCCCCAAATGGAAAAAATATCATAATACCATGCATGGAAAAATATAAATAAAGTCAAAGTCAAATGAGGATATGGGGGGAAAATGCCTGCAAAACAGATGACCAAGAGCTATTTTTTACATATACAGAGTTCCCACAGATCACAAGAAAAAGAGCAACAACCCAAGAGAAAAATGGACAAAACCTTTTACAGACATCTGAGGAAAGGGAAAACAAATATCATGCAAATAAATGAAAAGATCCTCAACCTTACTTATAAAACAGGTGCAGATTAAACATAACATTTTCACCTATTTGATTGGCAAAGACCAAAATGATAATATGGAAGGTATGGGATAAAGACCCTCATACACTCTTAGTGAGAGTATCAATTGGTGCAACCACCTTGAATAGAGAGTGACAAATTTTCTTTCATATCTCTTTGACTCAAAAGTTTCACTTCTAGAAATTTATCCTATAGATCAACAGTGCCATAGAAATATAATGTGAGCCACAAATGCAAGCCACTTATGCAATTTTAAATTTTCTAGTAACCACGTTAAAAAAGATAAAAAGAAACAGTTGAAATTAACAGTAGTATACTTCATACAGCCCAATATAGCCAAAATATTATCATTTCAATATGTAATCAATATAAAATTCATTAAATATTTTACATTCTTTTTTCATACTAAGTCTTTGAAATCTGGTGTGTATTTTACGCTTTCAGTACACCTCAATTCAGACTAGTCATATTTTAAATGTTCAATAGCCATAGGTGGCTAGTGGCTAGGATATTGAACAATGCAAATATAAGATGAAAAGAATAAAAGCAACAGCTAACATTTATTGGGCACTAGGCATTTTTCATGCAATATCTCCTTTAATCCTCACTCTCACCCTGTAACCTTGGTTCTATTATTATCCCTAGTATGTTGATGAGGAAACTAAAGCACAGAGAAATGAACTTGCACAGGGTCACAAAGCTCTGAGCGGCACAGACAGGGTTTATTTATTTATTTTTAAAGATTTTATTTATTTATTTGAGAGTAAGCAAGCGAGAGAGCACAAGCAGGGGGAGCAGCAAGGGGAGCAGCACAGGGAGAGGGAGAAGCAAGCTCCCCACTGAGCAGGGAGCCAGATGCGGGGCTTGATCCCAGAACTCTGGGATCATGACCTGAGCCAAAGGCAGACGCTTAACCGAGGCGTCCTACAGCTAGGTTTTAAACCCAACCCATAGTCCTAACTACTATTCTATACTTATTATATAAATCTACTTGCACATATGAACGAAGACATGTAGAAGAACATTCTTTGTAGCACTGTTTATAAGTAGCAGAAAATCAGAAATAAATGAACTGTTCACCAACAGAGGATTGGTTAAATAAATCAGGATTATGGGGAGGCTGGATGGCTCAGTCGGTTAAATGTCCGACTCTTCATTTCAGCTCAGGTCATGATCTCAGGGTCATAAGACTGAGCCCCATGTGGGGCTCCACGCTCAGTCTGGAGTCTGCTTGAGATTCTCTCTCTCTCTCCCTCTCTCTCTGCCCCTCCTCCCACCCATGTGTTCTCTCCTTGCTGATCAGGGAGCCTGCTTCTCCCTCTTCCTCTGGTTCCTCTCTGCCCTGCTTGTGTTCTCTCTCTCTCAAATACATATTCTTTAAAAAAGATAAAATAAAATAAATCAGGATTTGTTATATAGATTTTTAAAGATGAATGATCCTATCAATTGATTGATTGAGAGAATGATCTCTAAGACTGTTTCATACTGTTGTGTGAAAAATGCAAGGCGCAGAACACTCCATATAGTACTCCACCATTTATGGAAAAAAAATGTGGGAGTGACAAATAGATATATGATTACAAGTGCTGGGGGGTAACTAAAACCAGAAATAGTATTTGCTTCTGAAATGGGGTACGGGGGGTGGGGAAAGGAATGGGAGAGATACTCTTCATTGTTTATATACTATTTAACTTTTATCCTTTTTACCTTGTGCTTATATTTTAAGAAAAAAAAAAAAAAACCTTTGAGGCTTTCCTATGTGACAAATATGTTTACCAGCAATGAACATCAAAACAGACTAAGTCCCTTCACCCATGAGTTTATATTGGAGAACAGGGTTGGAGAAGGTCAAACAAACAAGTCAATAAAGAAACAATTCATCCTCAAGATAGCAGATAATCAGAAACAGTGATAAGCTCTGTGAAGGAAATAAACAAGATGATGAGAAAGTCACTGAGGAAAGCCACTTTAGATAAGTGGCCTGGGAAGGTCTCTTCAAGGAAATAACATCTGGGCAGGAACCTGAAGGATGTAAATAAATCTGCAAGATGAAGGCAAGAGCAATGCAAGCAGAGGCAAAACCATTTACAAAGGCTCAGAGATGGGAGAGGGACTGGAGGACGAAGGAACAGGAAGAAGCAGGAGTGTGATAGAACGCAGTGAGGACAGGAATGAATGAAATGAGGTTGGAGAGGTAGGCAGGAGACAGTCCTGTAAACCCGAAAATGGATTTTAGGAAGAACAATGGGAGCGGGGAAGACACAAGCTAGGATGCTGCAGCTCTGACAGAAGATGACAATGCTTTGGAATGGTGGAGGCAGAAGAAGTGAGCAGAAGCAAACACATTCCAACATACTTCTTTTTTTTTTTTTGAAGCTAAATGTGATTTGCTTTGTTTTATTAGAAAAAATACTCAGGCAAGGTCTACAATCATCGGTCAATTAAGAATGACTTACAAGAACATGAGGCAATAAAATAAAAAATACAGGTACAAACTATATATCTGAAACACTTCTATTTGGCAATTTTATAACAAATCAAAATTTTAAAAGAACAAAGGAGATCGCAGATTACTTCGTAGATACAGAATAAAGCAATTGATGAAGTGCTTAAGCAAAAGAAAACAAAAAAAAGTAAAACACACTGCTTTTCTTTTCTTTTCAAAAATAAAATCACATTTGCTACAGATCAAATGGATAATACCCTTATTAAACAACCATTCCAGAATGTCTTCTAGTAGCAGTGCTTTTATTTGCACTTCATTTAATTTTATATGACTCATTTCATGTATATAGCTCTTTACCCCACTGTTAACGAATAAAGTCTCCCATAATTTTTATTCTTTTTAAAATTCTTTAAAGTAAATGAGAAATGACTTATGTATCATGGAACCTTTCCCATTTCCCAACATACCTTTTATTTTTTTAAAAGATTTTATTTATTTATTTGACAGAGACACAGTGAGAGAGGGAACACAAGCAGCGGGAGTGGGAGAGGGAGAAGCAGGCTTCCCGCTGAGTAGGGAGCCCAACATGGGGTGCAATCCCAGGACCCTGGGACCATGACCTGAGCCGAAGGCAGATGCCCAACGACTGAGCCACCCAGGCGCCCCTCAACATACATTTTAGATGTAGAATTTGTAGAACCTGTTTGTGGGTTAAATGTTAGGAGCAAAGGAAAAGGAGTAATCGAGAATAATTTTTCGTTTTTGTTTGGGTGGGTGGTAGTGCCAATTTAGAGACCAGGAAGAATGGGGGAGGAACACATTGGGGTGTGTATGTGAGAGGCTGTGGGGGAATTAAGATCGCTATTCTAGAGACAGTAGTTCTGAAATGTCTGTTAGACATCCCAATGGATATCAAGTAGACACAGCTGGATTTAGGAGTCTGATCTGATGCTCAGAGGAGAGATCTGGGTTGTCAGCTCTCTTTGACAGTCAACTTCTCCTTCCCTGCAATTCTCTTTTTCTCCCTTTGGTTTTGATGGCACTGATCTCTCCTGGTCTTTCTCCTATCTCCAGCACTTCTTCTTTCTCCCTTGCCTTAAAGTTGATATTCCCTAGCAATCCCTTTTGGGCTTGTTTTTTACTATCTACTATCTATCTTATCTGATAGATAAGCCACTTATCTGAGTAAAAGACTTCCAAATACCCTTACATGTTCTAATATATATGATGGCCCCCAAATCTGTAACTTCAGCTTAGATTTCTCCCCCAGGCAACAGATCTATATATCCAGTTGCCTACAGGGTGTTGCTACCTGGTTGACCCACAAATACCTCAAACTTAGTATGTCCCAAACTGAATAATCGTTTCTTCTTTGCCTCTGTGCATGGTAACACTACCCATTTAGCTAGCCAGGGCCCAAATCTTAAATTAGTATTAAATATTCTTTTCCCTAGTAAAACAGAGCTCAGTGTACCTGAAAGACCTTCCATACAAGAAGAAAAACAAATATAAGGCCATGCACTCATCACCCAGGAGCTCCAAACACTGGCTCAATAATGTGCTGTATCCTCTGTTTGCCATTTTTCACCCTTCTCCACCCTGCTTTCTGCCATGGATGCTGACACATCACATGGATCCTATGGCCAATGGGGCATCCCAGTAGAAGACTGGAGGGAAAGGAGAGTAAGATCAAGGTACTGTTCCTCTGGCTCTCCTCCTGCAAACTCTCATTCTTTAAGTTCACAGTACAATATGATTTTGTTTCTAAAATGGTAGACAGACAGGGTGAATTTGGGGATAGGATAGGGAAATCAAGGGCAGGAAGATGCTAGAAGCAAAAAGACCACTGAAGAGATTTTCATAGTGTCCATGTTGAGAAGTAATAAGGGTCATTAGGGAAACATCCTTTGAGGGCTGGCTTTCATGTTTTTATCTGCCTGTCCCCAACATCTAAGCCTGCTCCTCAGCGATGAGAATATACTCAGCACATATTATTTAAAAAAATAAGAACTGTGAAATAAGCAAAGATCAGGAGTCTAAGGTTTACCTTGTATCCATTATCTTCTTTGCGGTTGTGAGAAGCAGTAATCATCACACCTGCAACTGCTTTGAGCTCCTGGACTGCATATGGCTGAAAAAAACAGTAACACCATAATTCCATTTTGCTCTCCAGCTACTTACACATTTGACATAAGAATAACCTTGAGTAAATAGCAGGAGAAGACATTAAGACATAAATAGCCTAAAACTTCAACAATCAACTCCAGATACACTGGGTACGATATAGCTAAAGCCATCTAACTGTTAGGTCACCAATAGCCACCTAACTGATAGACTGAATGGCTTTTTCCTCCTAGTCTAATTTACCTTAGTCCTATAAACTTTTCTTTTTCTTTTGTTTATTTAACAGATATTTAAGGAACACTTACTATATGCCAGACTCTAGAAATATGAGTGATGAATATAATCTTAAAAATGTTAGTGTTGGAAGTTAATTTAGGAATCATCTAATCCATCATATTTTACACATTATAAAATCGTAAGGGAGAAGATTCAAGGGTAGAACAACATAGGTCTACTGACTTCCAATTTGAAGATCTTTATATATACTCCATGACCTTTATAACATAATAGGTCAAGTCACCACCTTCTCTCCCAAAGTTAATTCCCAGGTTGGATTTACCTTTTTCTCTGTAGTAGCTATTATTTGTCAGCCTAGGATATACCCCCTACCCTTCTACCATCACTTCTGATTTCTCTTCTCCTGGCCATAGGGAACAAAAGATCCAGGTCTGATCAGAGTAACTTATTCCCTTGATGATATGATTCAGAGACTGGCTCATAACCACCCAAGCCTGGTCAGAGTCCTTCCCCAAGATGTTTCTTCCGCAGCTAGTCAAAGAGAATTGCCAAGGAGGACCACTAAAAATATCTTCCCTACATACTACAGCAAATCTACCTGTAATGAGAGAGGAAGGCCAACACACAGGAATTGATGGTAGTTGAAGTTGGCAACCCAATGGCAGAATCCTACAGACATGGTCTAGATTCCTGGAACCTCTCTGTTTTCTGTCATTCATTAGAGCTAATTGCTTAGTGATTCCTTCAATTCTTTGAGCCACTCAACACATTTCCAATGAATCACTAGAATGGTTTATAGAGATATTATCTATTCCTCAAACATTTGAGAAAACTTGCCTATAAAATGATTTGTACCTGCCATTTTTTTTTTTAAAGATTTTATTTATTTATTTATTTGACAGAGAGAGACACAGCGAGAGAGGGAACACAAGCAGGGGGAGTGGGAGAGGGAGAAGCAGGCTCCCCGCCGAGCAGGGAGCCCGATGCGGGGCTCGATCCCAGGACCCTGAGATCATGACCTGAGCCGAAGGCAGACGCTTAACGACTGAGCCACCCAGGCGCCCTGTACCTGCCATTTTTAATTTGAGAAGATTTAAAAAAAAAAAAATACCAGTTGAATTTATTTAATGATTACAGGTCTCTTCGGGTTTTCTATTTCTTATCAGTTTCGATGTATCAATTATTCTAGGAAATTGGCCATTTCATCTCAGCTTTCACATTTATTTGCATTATGTTCAGAATACTGTGGTTTTCTTAATCTCTACTGTATGTATTATGCTCCCTTTTAATTTGTCTTTTTTTCTTGAGCATCCTTGCCAAAGGTTTGTCTATTTTTATTAGTCTCTTCAGTGAGTCAACTTCTGCTTTTAGTCATACCCTGTTTTTAAAATTTTTCTATTTAATTGATTTTTTCCTCAGACCTTCACTATTTTCTTTTACTTTATTTAGATTTAGTCTATTTTGATTATAACATACTAAGCTCGTTATTTTTTCATCTTCCCTTTTTCTAATATGTTAAGGATATATATATCCCTTGAAGTAGGGCTTTAGTTATAGTCTATAATTTTTGC
The DNA here is from genome assembly GCF_054177405.1 of Leptonychotes weddellii. NCBI lineage: Eukaryota > Metazoa > Chordata > Mammalia > Carnivora > Phocidae > Leptonychotes > Leptonychotes weddellii. The sequence goes on from NC_138379.1 coordinate 48,080,090, forward strand.
TATTTATTATTTTCACTGTGGCTCAGTTTCAAATACAGGTAGTCCTTGCTTTGCAGTTCCAATACACATGAATTTCTGATACCATATTTTAGTTAAATAACACCCAACAACACAGTCTCCCAACAACACATTCAAATTTCAGTTACCATGGTATATTAACTGTGAGAAACTGTATCAAGTGCAAACTTGCTACCTCTTCAGTCCACAAATAATATGTATGTATATAAGAGATCCATCATGATCGGTGACCAATCATGTCACTCTGTTAAAGTCTGCCAGTGATCTGTGCATCTGTTATCAGCTCTCAACAGACAGCAAAGCATGTAGTTGTGTTGCCTCCTTAACTCCTGGTGATAAATCCATGGGATAGTCTGCAAAAATGGATAACTGAAAGAAGGAACTGGCCAAAAAAGATGACAGTGTAGAAAAAGAACAAAAAGTGACAACAATGGAAGGGGAATTTGAATCAAACATAAATGGAATTACAGAAAAACATAGCTGAGAATGTTGACATAGCTGTCATTCAAGAGACTCTAGATGTGCACCCAGATGAGCTTAGTGTAGGTGAACATATGGATATAAATGAGGAATGTGGTTGGGATGAAAAGGATGAAGATGTCCCAGGGGAAGTGATATTAGCAAAAAAATTTCACATTAAGGAACTCTCAGAGAAAAATCGTAACATTGAAAGTACAATGGATAAAATATGGGAAGCTGATCCAAACTTATAAGGGAATGTGACAATTCACCAAGACATAGAAAGGATGCTCACTCATATTAAGTTATAAAACAAAAAGCACATACTGTTTATACTTTTTTTTGTTATAAAGGTATCCTTTCTTTTTTTTTTTTTTTAAAGATTTTATTTATTTATTTGACAGAGAGAGAGATAGCGAGAGCAGGAACACAAGCAGGGGGAGTGGGAGAGGGAGAAGCAGTGAGCAGGGAGCCCGATGTGGGGCTCGATCCCAGGACCCTGGGATCATGACCCGAGCCGAAGGCAGACGCTTAACGACTGAGCCACCCAGGTGCCCCAAAGGTATACTTTCTCTATCTATCTATCTATCTATCTATCTATCTAATTTCTACACCCAACATGGGGCTCAAACTCACAACCCCAAGATCAAGAGTCATATGCTCTTCCAACTGAGCCAGCTAGATGCCCCTGTCCTGTTCATACTCTTGATAAATTTTTTACCAAGAAATAAAATACTTTATTCTCAATGTTTTTAATGTTTTAATTATAGTGTACTAAATAAGTATTAATTTTACTATTTTTTTCTTTCCCTTGGACATTTTAAACCAAGAATAGGGTATTCTTAATGTTTTGACAAAAAACTTTAAAGTTCACAGAACAGTTGTAATTTTCCCATTGATTATTAAGGATCACTGTGCATGGTTTCAGCTTATAGTTATCTTTACAGTCCAGCAATACCATGCAAAGCAAGGACTGCCTGTAGTTTCTAATCTTCATTATTATATCTTCCTTAATCCAGGAATTACTTATATTTTAAAAATTCCAAACATACGGGGTTTTGTGAGTTTCTTATCTCTGATCTCATTGCATTGAGGTCCAGGACCATGGTTTGACAAGCAGTTCTCTGGTGTTTACGGAAATTTCCTTTTTGACCCTGCTTGATAAGAATGAATATCCTACTGAATGCAGTATCTTCACGCACACCCCCCCACTCAGATCAAGCATGCTAATAGTATGTTCAAATCTCTCCTTAGCCATTTTTATCTGCTCGATAAGCCAGTTTCTGAAAGAAGAGTATTAAAATATCAGACCATGACTGTGGCCTTGTCATCTTGTTATAGATTAAAATCTTTGGTGGGTCAACACATGCTTGTTGAATGAAAATAAACTCAGAGCAAAATTTGTTTTCCTTCCTTTCGTCCTTCGTATCACTTAATATAGAACTATAAGCATGACAAAGATTTGAATCCCAGTTGAATTAAGAAATCGTTTTAAGAGCAACAAACTGTACAATCAATAACATGTCACACTTACTACAAAAGGTGTAGGAACATATTTTGAAAAAAGGTACACAGGAACATCTTTGGCCAGTAAGACTGCAGCAGTGAGTTTAGCAAGTCTAAAAAAAAAAAAAAAAGAGAGACAGAGATTTCACTTAGTCCTTAGCTTACCATACATTTTAAAACCCAACCCTCCACAAAATAAATGTTTCATATTATAATTGTTCTGAATATGTAGTAGCCTAATACAGCCAATTCTTAAAATCACTGGTTATTTAGGCTTCATGCTCCAACTTAAAAATGTGAAATAAGATTTTTTTAAAAAGGAACTTAATAAGAAATAGAACTGATATTTTAATTTCTTCCTTTTTCCTCCTCCTTTACTAAGAAATAAAACCCACAAAAGGCAAAAAGAATGGAGGAAAGTGAAATAAGAGACTTTGATCAACAAAAATGCATAATTAAACCCTGAAAAAAAAGTATCACTATCTCATGATTACCTATGTATGAAAATACCCTAAAACTAATTAAATGTGAGTATAATGAGAGAATACAAGCTATACAATCACTCCTACCCAATACGTTGGCCAAAATATTAAAAATCATAACATAAACTATGATGTCATTCTAAATACTAACCCTAAATATTTAAAAATTTTAATCCTGCCTGTAAGAGCTAAAGGTTATAATTCAACCTTTAAAATGCTTCTAGTCCAGCTCTAAAATAAACATTAGCATGTGATCACATTTCTATTTGACAGTTTCCTGTTTCAGAAAGCTTACTACTAATTTTTTTTAAGGTTTTATTCCAACCCAACTTAATCTCTCAAACAATTCACACTGTACCTCTGGCTGCTGCAGCTGCTAGTTACTTGACCCCGGGTGTCATACCCAACAACAAAGCCTCTCTGCTTGAAGTCTGAGAAACATCTTTCAAGGTATTTGTACATTCCCTGAAGCAGATAAACACAAAAGATTAGTTCCTGACTAATACCTGCATTTCCCACAACTTAAAATCTATTATTTTTTATGTGTAGTGTGCAACTTATCGGCTCAAAGGGAACTGGCTTCCGCCTTTATGCTCATGTTTACCAGTGTGGGAACAATACTGTTCAATCCTCAGATGTGAGATGACAAACATTTATTTCCTCCAGTTTCAGACACATTTAATACCACAGAAATATCAATTAAGTAACTATGAAAGCCAATATAATACATAAAACGTTAGGGAAAAAAGAGGGGACAAGAGAGTCAGTATGCTAAAAACAAATTGTTAGAAGAACCAAAAGAAATCTTGCCTTAAGGCTGTAGACAACAGAATTTTGACCATTTTAGGTCCTGCTAAATCATAACACTGAAGCCAACCAAAAGATTTGACTTGTTTATGACACAAACATTTTTAATCAGCAATATAAACTTTTTTTTTTTTTTAAAGATTTTATTTATTTATTTGACAGAGAAAGACACAGCGAGAGAGGGAACACAAACGGGGAGTGGGAGAGGGAGAAGCAGACTCCCTGCCAAGCAGGGAGCCCGATGCAGGACTCGATCCCGGGACTCCAGGATCATGACCTGAGCCGAAGGCAGTCGCTTAACCAACTGAGCCACCCAGGCGCCCACAACATAAACTTTCATTAGAACATTTCTTTCTGTCCTTCCTTCCTTCCTTTCCTTCCTTCCTTCCTTCCTTCTTTAAAGATTTTAAGTAATCTCTATACCCAACATGGGTCCGGAACTCCCAACCCCAAGATCAAGAGTGCACGTTCTACTGACTTAGCCAGCCAGGCATCCCATTAGAACATTTCTTTCTTTTTTTTTTTTTAAGATTTTATTTATTTATTTGTCAGAGAGAAAGAGAGCGAGCAAGCACAAGCAGGTTCCCCACTGAGCAGGGAGCCCGACGCAGGACTCGATCTCAGGGTCCTGGGATCATGACCTGAGCTGAAGGCAGATGCTCAACTGACTGAGCCACCCAGGCATCCCACCCATTAGAACATTTCTATAGATGGCTGATCCCATTTGTAATTCCTTAGTTTTAAAATCTCACAGAAAGAAAATTTCATGAACTAGGAAAATTTGCAGTCAATGGTGACAAAAAAAGAAATGAAGTATTTAATATTGAAATCATCACAAAAATAAACTAGAACCATTTAAGTATCCTATGAATGATTTGCTAACTTTAATAAATGCTTTTATCTCTAAAAATAACACTTCATACTGTAATAGTGCTTTAAAACCACTTTCACAAATGTTGCCACATTTAATCCTTACAACCCTGAAAAGAAAAATGAAGATACTTTTTCTATTTTTGTCTGTCCTTCAACATCTTTTCAAAAAAAGAGTAGCATAAGATTGAAGCTCCACTTAATGACTTGCCCAAGGCCATTCATTCAACTAAAACTAAGTTACTCTAATTTATTGAAGACCTACTGTATGTCAGGCACTGCTAAGACACTATGTGGCAGCACCAGATGAGGCCCTAGTGACTTTCGGACCCCTCTTTCATGGCTCTTTCAAATATAATTGTTCTTTCCAACCTGCTCCTGAAAGAGAACTTCAATCACCTCCATTTTGGCCTTCATCTGTACTATCTAAGCTCTTCTTTCCAGCTTATCTCTTAAATCAGGCAAAAGACCCGGCTGGCAAAGCATCCTGTGATGGGAACCAAAACTACCTACCCCTCCAATAATGTCAGCAAGACCCTTCATGAGGGACCCCAGGACAATGACTAACCTGACCTTTATTGCCGACCTGCACATACCCACTACTTTTGTCCTACACTTTCCTTATATAAACTTAGAAGGTTTTTTGGGCACTTTGGAGACAGTCTTTGAGATTTTTTTTTTTTTTAATTTTATTTATTTATTCATGAGAGACAGAGAGAGAGAGAGGCAGAGGGAGAAGCAGGCTCCCAAGAAGCAGGGAGCCCGATGCAGGACTCGATCCCAGGACCCTGAGATCATGACCTGAGCCGAAGGCAGACGCTTAACCATCTGAGCCACCCAGGCGCCCGACAGTCTTTGAGATGTTAAGTCCACTGTCTTCCCGGTGTTGGCCTCACTGAAATAAATTCCTTTCTTGTTTCACCGCCACTGTTTCTCTGCCTTTGGATTTTGTCAGCAGCAAGTGGCCAAACTTGGGCTGCTTAGGATCCCCAGTCAGGTGCTCTTGCACCTCTGTACTCTGGTTATGAGCTCCCTATGAGTGTGTGTGTGCGAGTGTGGGTATGTGCACGTGAACACATGCTTAATATAGCCCACATTGGTCAGTTTCACCAATTTATTTGTTTCTAAAGATGATGCTGTCCTAAAATCTCACAGAACTTCCTACTATTATCTGGTATAAAAATCTACCTTATCTTATCCCCGTGTACCTAGATTCTGAAAAGGGCTAGGGCTTAAGAATCAGATTCCATTAGGCTTTTCCTCTTCACACAATGGAATCTCAACTCCAGTAAAAATTTACATTTCCATAGAAATTGACTTTCAAACACCTCCTCCAATCCTTTTTGTAAAGTCAAGGAATCTTCCTTTAAAATGAAAACTTACAAGGAAACGACGAATTTATTAAAAAGAGTGACCTGATGCATCTCTGGATGAGGAAAAGAAAGGGGGCAGGGGTACAGAAGTGGCAGGTATCCTACCTATTCAGTCATCTTGTTGTCCCTTTTTCCCCATCCCCTGCATTAGCCTTTGCCTTTAGAGAATTCCCTCAGAACAAGGCTAAGGATGATTTACTGTTTGGCAGTATTGATTAGAATTATATCTACTGAGCAATTCTCTAGTCCAGAACTATTTTTAGTATATGCTAAATGCATTTTAGCCTCAAAGAATAGTTCTCCTTGAATCAGTGGGAATGATTCACTAGAAAAAGAAGTAATCTGTTTCTAAGAGAAATAAATTGTATCATATCATACACTGTCTTAAAGAACTCTCATGGACTATAGGAAACAAACAGAGGGTTGCTAGAGGAAAGATGGGTTGGGGGGGGCAGGTAACTGGGTGATGGGCATTAAAGAAGGCATGTGATGAGCACTGGGTGTTATATGCAACTGACAAATTATTGAACTCTACATCTGAAACTAAGGATGTACTCTATGTTGACTAGTTGAATTTAAATTAAAAAAAAAAGAACTCTCATGGATATGAACACTGTCTTAAAGAACTCTTGTGCATATGGAAAACCACATCAAAGAGAAATATTTTCAACTACATTTTCCAAATACTCTGGTTAACCTTTATCAATGGCCATATACCAAAATGAATAATTCTTTTTTCTAAGTTTGTTTTTTGTATTAATTGGAAATGTCAATATCCATTTCCTGATTTCAAACACAAAGTAACATTGTCAAGAGTTTGACAATGGTCACCAAAAGGACTCTTAATCAGAAAGTTAGTCTATAACCTTGAAGATACACAAATGACTTCTAAGATAAATCTTGTGCAAGACCAAAGGTCAGCATTTATTCTACATTTTTTATTTACAAGAAAGTACCTTCCTAGATATAAAGTTTGGGTTTTGTTGTTGTTGTTTTTTTTTAGAAAGGCACAACCTAATTTAAAAAGCCAAAAAATAGTGTGATAAAAAGTATACATATAGTACTTTGTAATACTTACCTGTGTTGACTGTATTACTGTAAGGTCATTAATATAGCAAAATCCTGCCCCCATAGCAGAACGAAGTCCTGCAGTCCCAAAAGTCATTCGGCAACAAAGACGATCTCGCAGCTCCTTGTTCATCCCATTCCGTAACAGATTTTCAATCTGCTCTTTTGTTTTGGGATTCTATAAAAAAGTATTAAGACTTAATCAGGATCACAAGCAGGGTCCTAATATGAAGCCCTTCTGAGGAGCCAGTATTACGCATATATCACAAGGTTCTAGACAAACTATAAATTCCACAGTGCTACTGATCAGTATTAGTATGTATAATAAAACAATACTGGCCATTTACTGAGTCCCCCAAGGAGTCAGGCCCTTACTGGAGTCCATTTACATATCTCTAATTGTCATAGCATATTTTGTAACAATATTCAAGAATTTTTTTTAACAAATTGATAAACTTAAGAGCTATGGATCCAAAATAAGCCTCTTAGTCAAAAAAGAACATTAATTAGAGTCTATATTAAGTTTTAAAAGAAATATGGAAGCTATTGGGCAAAAGCCATCAACACATGCTGACCAACTACTTCCTAAATCTCTGTGATTCAAAGTGACCAGATAAGCCTTCCTGCTCTTTAAAGTCACAGAAAACCACGTGACCATAAAATGGTCTTAGATATTAAATGTGGACTTAGCTAAAAATGAGAATGAAAATTCAGTCCAAACTTGGCTTGCCAAGCAGGACACAGCAACACCTGTATTTTAAGATTCTGTGTTTCATTATCACATCTTTTACCTTATTTTCATAAAGCTCAAGGATGCCCCTGACTGAAATAGTACTTCACAAACAATTAACAAACTTCAAATAGAAATGCAATAAAAATTAGAATAAAACTTGAATGGAATTTTCCAGTATTTTCTTTTCAAGAGTAAGAATCAAATACTACGAAAATAAAGTGAACCACAACTTCTCCCTTCCATTATATATATATAGTATAGATTTAGTCCATACTAAGAGCTTAGATCTTCTACATCTATAGCCTATACAATGATAATGAATATTCAGAATGATAAACCAAGGCACCTACAAGGTGTTAAATATTAGAGTATATTTGTACTTGCAAAGAAATAAAAACATATTAATATATATTTAAACAAAAAGGTTTTCTGGTTATAGTGGAATTAAAGTAACCAGAGTACATGCCACAAACTAATGAGAAGCCATGGAAATTCTGATTAACTGAAATTGTAATCTGCTAAAAATGCATAGAGTGTAAAAAAATATATATATATACACACATATATATACCATATACATATATAAAATATACATATAAAACCTTGACTCAAGGAATTTTTTTTTTTTTTTAAAGATTTTACTTATTTATTCATGACAGACAGAGAGAGAGAGAGAGAGGCAGAGGGAGAAGCAGGCTCCCAAGGAGCAGGGAGCCCGATGCGGGACTCGATCCCAGGACGCTGGGATCATGACCTGAGCTGAAGGCAGACGCTTAACCATCTGAGCCACCCAGGCGCCCTCAAGGAATCTCTTTTATAAATGGCACACACTAACAAATACATAGGCTACATAAAAATATGAATAGCTCTTTTTAAAAAAAGATTTTATTTATGTGAGAGAAAGAGAGCCATGTGCACGAGTGGGGGAGGGGCAGAGGGGAAGAGAGAAGCAGACTCCCCACTGAGCAGGGAGCCCCACGCAGAGCTCCATTCCAGGACCCTGGGATCATGACCTGAGCAGAAGGCAGATGCTGAACCAAGTGAGCCACCCAGGTGCCCCAAAATATGAATAGCTATTAAGAGAAGAATCTAAACAATAAGATGACCTGGGCTACTATATATTATTCTAATGTCTAAGATACCACCAGATTTGATACAGAGGTCAAAGAGACTAGAAGAGGGCTAACATTTAAAAATAAGTATAAGAATGGCAAAAATTGAAGACTAAAAAAACCTCCATTCTGTAGAGGGTACATGGCAGTGTCATATAGTTAGTGACACTGAAATTGGGATAGTCCTGGGGCACCTGGCTGGCTTAGTCAGAAGAGCATGCGACTCTTGATCTCGGGGTCATGAGTTTGAGACCCACACTGGATGTAGAGATTACTAAAATTAAATAAATAAATTTTATTTAAAAAAAAAGAAATTGGGATAGTCTTTTTAGAGTTTCAGCCACTATCAAAATTTAAACTGCATATGTCTTTTGGCCCATAAATTTCTCTGTCCACAGCAATATCTTCACCCAAACAAAAAAAGATTTATTCATACAAGAATGTTGATTGCAGCAATTTACTGGTAGTAGTATTATCACCATTGTATTGATAAAGAACCTAAGATTTCGAAGGGAGCCTAGTAACACAGAGCTAATATTAGAGGTCTAGACAGGATTTGAATCCAGGTTGGTCTGGCTCTAAATCCTATACCATCTCACTATAAACAACAAAATAATTATGTAGGGCAGGCTAATAATGCTTCTAATAATAAACTCCAACTGTAAAGTAAAACATTATTCCTTTTGATTACAGCTAAATAAAAATGATCTACCAGACATGAATACTATTAGGTTACTGAGTACTTCCTAATGTTTAACTGTAGAGCTAGGAGAGTAGGACCTAAGAATTCCATTCTCTGTTATAAACATCACAGCTAGTCCTAACCTAATTCCTGGTTCTGAAAAAGCGTATAAATTAGAGAAAAACAAAAATGGATTAAAAATCATGATGCATTAGACATAAGTATATTTTTATGGTAAACAGTGCTAAGTGATTATAGTGACAGGCATATGAAATCTACTTTAAACTTAGATTTCTCCACTATTTTATAGGTAGACATTAAATTAGATATTGATGTCACAAGTGTTTTAAAATATACCTAAAGGGCTATCTATGTAGCCATGATTACCATATATTTTCCATTTAGATGAAATTGAATTTGTATTTTGTTGTTAAAACCTTCAAATGACTATGATTTTTATAAGCTATCATATATGAAGATTCTAAAGAACTACAAATTATTTTTTAAATACTATTTCCACATAGAACTCAGATGTATTAAATGAAAAGCAGAAGCATATATAATGTGTTTTGTGTAAAAAGAGGCATGTGTATACTTATGTATCATTCCAGAAATTATCCTTGCAAATATGAGAGACTAAAAATAGTGATTATCTCTGATGGGGAAACCAGGAGTGAGGTCTGAGGTAAAAAGTGACTTATTTTTATTGTACAGCCTTGGTACTGTTTGGATATTTTATGGATGTATTACTTATTTTATGGTAAAAATTAGGTAAATATCTATGATGGCTGAGAAAAACTATTATTTGTGTGTCTACATGAATACTTTTTACTTCACAAATTGTTCTTTTTAGAACAGCACTCACAGAAGGCTATTAATAAAACATATATTGGAGCTTTCTCAAATACAAATTATTGTTCACTTAATAAATGTGCTCTCGGGGCGCCTGGGTGGCTCAGTTGGTTAAGCGACTGCCTTCGGCTCAGGTCATGATCCTGGAGTCCCTGGATCGAGTCCCGCATCAGGCTCCCTGCTCAGCGGGGAGTCAGCTTCTCCCTCTGACCCTACCCCCTCTCATGTGCTCTCTCTCATTCTCTCTCTCTCAAATAAATAAATAAAAAATCTTTAAAAAAAAAAAATAATAAATAAAAAAAATAAATGTGCTCTCTTCAAAAAAAACAAAAGAAAACAAAAAACAAAATAAACGTGCTCTCTTATTTACAATGCACTCATTACTTGAGGATAGGAGCAGCCTAATCAGCCAAAAAAGAAATAATTGGTTCCACTGGTGTCAACTATAAAGAAAGCACCTCTAAAATTATACTGTAAGTCTGTGGAGAAGTTATATGATTTACATACTTCTTGGTAATGCACTTATTGATCTACTATATAAAATGAAAATTAATTATTTAGAAAGTAAATGCTTTCAATCTGAACTAAACTTGCTCTTAACTAGTATACTTTAGAATCCTAATAATTTTATTACCCCAAAAAAGTAATCCTGCAGAAAATCCAAAAAGATTTTAGTGACTGCTAGCATTTTCTATACTTCATCAGGAATAAAGCTGATTGTTTAGTAGGAAATCAGTAAGCTAAAGATACAGAATTAAAGCCATGCATTATTTTCAAATTTTACCTGTTTACCCAAAATTTTCCTTTAGGTTCTAATCCTATGGATTGCTGCAACTTTATATGGCTGAAATGAAGAAAAGAAAGTGTCTTCTTACCTAATACTCTGTAGAGTTCTGTTTTTTCCATAGTGTAGGTCCATAAGGTCCAAATTCAAAGAAAACATAAAAGAACTGATTTACCAAAAAAAAACCCAAAAAACAAAAAAACTTCTAACAAACTTCTTACAAACTCTCATAAATGTGAATAAAGCTATATACCAGACCAAACTCACTCCAACTCTGCCTGCATGAAATGAAAGTACTAGTACTCACTTACGAAGGATTATTTTGGACTCACCCAAGCTTTTCTGAACCTATTCAGTTCATAATTAGGGGGTTTCTGTATTATTTATGTGTAATAAATGTAAATGTATATAAAAGTATGTGAAAGTAATTAATCATCATTTTATAAAACAAATCAAGTTTGTCAATGAAGAATTCACCTATAAATCTTCTTTCCTACTTCTTTTATAAACCTAATATTTGTATAATTTTTATACAACTTGAATCTACTCTATTAATATTCTAGTACTAAACCTAACAGCATAAAAGCAATTTAAAATGTGACCTTCATTGTTTAGAAGATTAGACCAGATCTAAAAGAACATAATATATATTCACAATCCAAATCCTAATATTGTTATATATCTAAAGATGAGGCAATATACAAAACTGACTTTTTAGTGGCTCAAATATATCTAAAATTGCCAAGCTGCAAACATTTTAAAATGTTACTGACAGAGGCTGGTGTCTAAACAATAAATACCAGTTTTATATAACTACAGAGAAAAAAATATTTAAGTTTTTTTCTAAACAGAAGTTAAAATAGGAAACGGCAGTCTGAAAATCTGAAGGGTAAACATTTACTTCTGAGGGTCAGCCAACTTGAAGAGCCAAATCTAGAGACCTGAAGCAGAACATGTTTTCCCAACCAGATGCTTCCTTACTGAGTCCAAAATATACTCTTGCTGACCAATAATTTTTTCCCATTAAAGGGTCTTTGTGTAATTACAAATTTTATTTCTCAATCTTTAAAATTTCTTTTTCATACAGAAGTATAGTTGACATACAACACTGTATTAGTTTTAAGTAAAAACAGTGATTTGATAATTCAATAGATTACACAATACTCACTATGATAAATGTAGTTATGCCATCTGTCACCGTATGTTAATACAATACAATATTATTGACTATATTCCCTATGCTGTACTCCTCATCTCCATGACTTGTTTATTTTATAACTGGAAGTTTGTATTTCTCAATCCCTTTTGCCTATTTTGCACATGCCTCCACCCCACTCCCCTCTGGCAACCACCAGTTTGTTCTCTGTATTTATGAGTCTGTTCCTGGTTTTTGTTTATTTGTTTTGTCTTTTAGATTCCACATATAGGTAAAATAATTTCTCATTTTAAAAAAATTTATAGAAATTAGCATAAATTAAATTGGCTTAGATAAATTTGAATGACTATTCTTGTCATATAAAATGAGATTTCTTTAATAATAATGGCTTAATAAAATTTGAGAAATAACCACTTAATGAATATAAGAATCATATCCAGGAAATAAAGATTCTAACTACTCAAAAAGCAGAAAATACAATTCCAAATATAATATATTATCATTTAAGTATAATACTAAATATACCAAAATTAGTGTGAAAGATGAAAATATTGTTGTGTTTTTTTTAAAGATTTTATCCATTTATTTGTCAGAGAGAGAAAGCAAGCAAGCACAAGCAGGGGGAGTAGCAGGCAGAGGGAGAAGCAGGCTCACTGCCAAGCAAGGAGCCCAATGTGGGACTCCATCCTAAGGGATCATGACCCGAGCCGAAGGCAGATGCCCAACCAACTGAGCTACCCAGGCGTCCCAAAATACTATTTTATTTCAAAACTTAAGATTACGTAGACAGTCTTTTTTTTTTTTAAGATTTTATTTATTTGACAGAGAGAGCACAAGCAGAGGGAGAGAGACGGAGAAGCAGGCTCCCTGCTGAGCAAGGAGCCCGATGTGGGACTCGATCCCAGAAACCTGGGATCATGACCCGGGCCGAAGGCAGCCGCTTAACCGACTGAGCCACCCAGGTGTCCCCAGTCTTTTTTTTTTTTTTTAACAAAGCACACACATTGAGCCGAATTTTACTGTTCAATAATATAGTCATACTCAAGTATCTATTAAGCTTTAAACAAACAATATTTCTCATATAAGGCAGTCAAAATACATTTCAAGTGTTTGCTGTTTTTCTCTAGGTATTTTGACACATACTTTTCTTGACTAAAAAACAAAATAATGTCTTAATTAAAAAAAAAAACAACAGAAAAAACACCATCTCAGATGCAGAGAAAGCATTTGAAAAATTCAACACCCAATAATTATTTTTATATTTCTCAGTATATTTTTAATAGTAATTCCACGAGGCATCTACCCAAGAGAAATGAAACATATTCACACAAAGACCTGTAAATGAATTTTAATGGTAGATTTATTCTTAACAGTTGAAACCTATTGTCCATCAACTGGTGAATGAATAAACAAATTGGTACATCCATAAAATGGAATAACATTTAGCAACAAAAAGGAATAAACTGCTGAAATATACAACAAAACAGATAAATCTCACAAGCATTTTGTTAAGTGAAGGAAGCTAGACACAAAAAGTCTACCTATTGTATGATTTTTGTAAAGGCAAACTATAGGAACAGTAAAGAACTATTACAACTCAACAATAAAAAGACAATCCAATTTAAAACAGGGCAAAGGAGGGTGCCTGGGTGGCTCAGACGGTTGAGTGTTTGACTTTGGCTCAGGTCATGATCTTGGGGTCCTGGGATCAAGCCCCTGGAATGAGCTCCTGGAATGAGCCCGGCAGGATCCCTGCTCAGCGGGGAGTCTGCTTCTCCCTCTCCCTCTGACCCTCCCGCACCCCTGCTCGTGCTCTCTAATAAAATCTTTAAAAAAATAAAAAGGGGCAAAAGATTCACTAAAGAAGACATATAAATAGCCAATTACCTATAATAAGTATTGATTCATGCTACAATATGGATGAACTTTAAAAATGTGCTAAGTAAAAGAAGGCAGACACAAAGGAGGCCACATACAACAACAGTATGCTTCCATTTATAGGAAAGGTCCAGAATAGGCAAGTGTAGACTGATGAGTGGTTGTCTGGAGCTGGGGTGGGGGAGGAGGAATGGGAAGTGACTACTAATGGGTATGGGGTTTCTTTCTGGGATGATTGCAATGTTTGGGAATTAGTGGTGACAATTGCACAGCCTTTTGAATATACCAAAACCCACTGAATTATACATCTTAAAATGGTGAATTTTATTTCATGTTATGTGAATTATATCTCAATTAACAAAAACAATAGGACAAAATTAGATCAGTGGTTGACGGGGGGGGGGGAACAAGGAGATTCACTACAAAAGGGGCAGGAACTTTTTTTTTTTTTTAAAGATTTTATTTATTTATTCATGAGAGACAGAGAGAGAGAGAGGCAGAGGGAGAAGCAGGCTCCCAAGGAGCAGGGAGCCCGATGCGGGACTTGATCCCAGGACCCTGGGATCATGACCTGAGCCGAAGGCAGACGCTCAACCATCTGAGCCACCCAGGCGCCCGGGAGGGAACTTTTTGCAGTGATACAAATGCTCTTTGATTGTGATGTTGGTTATGCAATTATATATACTTTTCAAAATTCATTAAATGGAACACTTAAAGGAATGAAATTTACTGTCAATTATGTAAATGTAAATTATACCTCAGTAAGTCTGACTTTAAAAAAAAAAGTATATAGAAAAGCCCTAAAGCTGAGGTTGAAGTAGAGGAAATATGCATAAATACAGATGCATAGTGTTTTACATTATAAAGTAGGAATTAATAACAAACAATATTAGGTGGTTTTTTTCAATTCCCTTTATAAAACATTCGAAAAATATAATTGAATGTTAAAAATACAATATTTGAAAGATACCTGAATTCTCTTTATGAAGCAGTTTTTTTTTTTTAAAGACATACAAATTACAAAAATAAATTCAAGGGTGTGAGTTGTACTGTAGTAGAATATCAACTCTCTTACTGTTAAGTTTTTCCTGAGAATTATGTAAAAGTTCCTTGATGTTTGGGAGAGAGGACATTTAAATCATTAATTCTATGTAACTATGAATCTAATTTTACAGAAACCACAAATGAAACTTACTATCTTTGTAAAATATGACATTTCTATTTAATGAACATCTTAGGCTGTATTTGATGTTATTTTATTGTTGACTTGCATTTTGTTAAGGAACTATAGCTTCTGGTACTATTTAGGAATAAGTTAACAGTATCGACGTTTTCAAAAGTTATATATTAAGTATTTATATATTATAAAAAACAAAATACCTCGATTTTGATTTGAGTGTTTTCAGGCTTTGAAATAGTTTTGACTAAGTGATTTCTTTTTTTTTTAAAGGAGCTGTTTAGCTTTCAGGGTTATCTTTACTTTGATTAAATGAAAAACAAAGCTATTTTTCAAGCAAACAGGAAATTTAGACAAAACTCCAGTATTCTTAGATATGCCTTGGCTACTTTGGGGAAAGGTGGAAGGGGAGGAGAATGGGATCAGTAAAGTGGATATGGGAATTTAAACTGAACCTGTAATTTATTTCTTTAGAAAGGAGATCTGATTCAAATTCAGCAAAATATTATAACAAAATAGGAGATGTTTATCATTCTCCCTGTTTTTAAAAAGGAGAGGTCAATTTGTTAAAAAGGCTCATTACTTCTTTCTGTTGGAAGGCTCTATAATCATCCTAATGTAAAACTTTGTTATCCATAATTCTACAATAGTCTCCAGGATCACATCTCCAACCCATCTCATCCTAATTACATACTGTCAGACTAATCAGCCAAGAACCAACAATAGAGTCCAATTCCGGTTACATCAAATATAAAGGTCAGGTAGGGTGGGAATCGGATCCCAAAGGCCAGAGATCAAAATCTTTTCAGATTTAAATACTCTCCATTTCTCTGAGCCCCCGAGTTTGTATATAGGGTTAAAAAATGGGAATAACTACCTCAAACAATCCTTGAAGGATTAAAAGAGATTTTTTTTTTTTTTACATGAAAGCATCTATTAACACATCTGGCAAATGATCACTCAAAAAACAAGAGATTTCCTTTTTCCTTTACGTAATCTTTTTCTTTTTAGAATTTTTTAAAAAATTTATTCATTTGAGAGAGAGAGGGCGAATGAGGGCAGGAGCAGGGGGAGGGTCACTGGGAGAGGGAGAAGCAAACTCCCCGCTGAGCAGGGAGCCCCACCCTGGGATCTAGTTCTGGGCCAAATGCAGACACCTCCCAGGCGCCCCTCCTTTAAGTAATCTTCACTGCCACAGCAGTCCAACACATGTGCTACACTTGAGCTAAAAAAAAAAAAACTTCATTACTCTTGCACACTACCCATTCAGTTTCATTTCCCTGAACAGTTTCGTTTTCCACTTTATTCTTCTATTTCTCCCACCTTAAATTTTCTGTCCCCATATTCATCATCTATTTCTATCCTATTTATCCTTCAAGACCCAGCTAAAATTCTACTGCTTATGTAGTCTTCCTGACTTTGAATTTCTATGGCTCTTAAAAAGCAGCGTCAGATAGTTGACCATTAATTGTTCTTTATTTGTATCTTATTTTTTTTTAAGTAGGCTCCACACCCAGCATAGAGCCCAGTGCAGGACTTGAACTCAAGACCCAGAGATCAAGACTTGAGCTGAGATGAAGAGTCAGACACTTAACCAACTGAGCCACCCAGGCGCCCTCTTTATTTGTATTTTAAATATTATTATTAATTTTGAACTATATCCATACATTTTCCTACTTCAAAAAAATACTAATAATACAGATAAAGCTAAACACGTCTTTGACTATTACCCTCAGTCCCAGGCCCATTCTGTAGGGGGAGCCAGTAATGTTGTGATGCATCCTTCCAGACCTTTACTGGCATCTACATATGTATAGCTATGTAGTTTTGCTCTCTCTTTTTATTTTATATATCTGGTATCGAATTACACACAATGTTCTATAACTTGATTATTCACTTAATATATCTTGGAGATCCTTTCAATACATATAGATCTATATTTGTTTTGTTCTGTACATTAAGATATACAGCATGATGGTTTAGTTTATATATACAATCGACCCTTGAACAACACAGGTTTGAACTGAGCAGGTCCACTTACATGCAGATTTTTTTCAGTAAAGTCAGTACAGAATTATGAATGTACTTTCTCTTCTTTGTGATTTTCTTAATAACATTTTCTTTTGTCTAGCTTACTTTATTGTAAGAATACATTTTATAATACATATATAAAGTATGTGTTAATCAACTGTTTATGTTATCAGTAAGGCTTCTGGTCAAAAGTAGGCTATTATTAAGTTTTTTGGAAGTCAAAAGTTACATGAAGATTTTTGACTGCTTGGGGTGTTGTCGCCCGAACCTTCATGCTATTCAAGGTATTGTGAAATGACTGGCACAATAGGTTTAGTTAACATCCATCATCTTATATAGATACAACAAAAGGAAAAAATTTTCTCTTTGTGAGAAATTTTTTTTTTAAGAGATCTATTTATTTTAGAGAGAGAGAGTAGGGGGAGGGGCAGAGGGAGAGGGAGTGGAAAAGAATCTAAGCAGATTCCCCACTGAGCATGGAGCCCAAGGTAGGGCTCAATCTCATGACCTCGAGATCATGACCTGAGCCGAAACCAAGAGTCGGATGCTCAATCAACTGAGCCACCCAGGTGCCCCTACAATCTACTTTCTTAACAAATTTTCCAATATATCATACAGCAGTGTAAACTATAATTATATTGTCTATTATATCCCTAGTACTTACTTATATTATAACCAGAATTTTATACCCTTTGACCATCTTCCTCTAATTCTGCATACACAACCCCCATTTGGTAACCACAAATCTGATCTATGAGTTTGGTGTGTTTTTTGGTCTTTTGGGTTTTTTTTTTTAGATTCCACATGTAAGTAAGATCATATAGTCTTTGTCTTTCTTGTCTGTCTTATTTCCCCTTAGCATAATGCCTTCAAGTTCCATCTATGTTGTCACAAATGGTAGTGTTCTCTCATTTTTTATGGTTGAGTAATATTCCATGGTATATCTATACCACAACTTCTTTATCCATTCATCCCTGATCTAGTGTATTCAACTGTTGCAGTGTTCCAATTTGTTTATCCTTTCCCCTTTGGTGGGCATTTAGGTTTTTTCTAAATTTTACCTGTATAAATAATGAAACATTTCAGAGGAAAAATGACATGAGAAAAATGTGAAGCAGAAACCACAAAATAAAACCATTATTTACATTAAAGAGATTTTCTGGTTAGCTGAAAGTTAAAAGGCCTATGTATCTGAGAAGCATAGGATTTTCCATTTACATTATAATTTTAATATTCTTTTGGGCATTTAATACGACCATGTCATAGTTTTGTTTGGTAAGATCCAGCGCTCACTAAATTATCTGGTGTAAAGGATCTCAGGCAGGATTAGATATAGTACCCACCTGTCTATATTCTTTTCCACCAGAAAAATATTATTTTCTCCATTAACTCCCAACACCAGAGGGCAGCAGCCTTAGTACTAGCTGGTAATAGAAATCGACTAATGAAAAAATATTTTAGTAAAATCTGCACTAAATTACTAATCAACCTTTCATTTTGGGGAAAATATATCTATGAAAAACAAACAGACACATGAAATACGTAAAAACAATTAAACAAGCAAATCATGCTGTCTCTCCAAGAGGATGAAAGAAGTCTAATTTAGATAATCCAAGGAGGGACTATGAAAATCTGAAATGGTGAAATATAATACTTATATTCTTTGCTTAGTTCAATATATTTTACAAGTAAAATCTGAAAGAACCAAATGAAGACAAATTCCTTTTCATTAGGTTCTCTAGGCTCTCTCAGATTTTTTAAATAGGAGGAAAGAAAGAGGGAAAATAATTTTTGGTCAAAGATATATCCACGTAGGCTTTCTAATGGTCCTGTAGAAAACGTGAAGGAACTAAACAAAAATCCTTTATGGAAGAAAAGATAGGGCAAAGAGAACCCCCAAATAAAAAGCAGAAGAAGCCAGTCTACCTATTTTGAAAATTTCAGGTGGGAAAGAAGGATGTGCTTTCAAATGTGAATCCTTTCCCTTTGAAGTACATATATATTCTTTAAATTCATAGACTTTACTTTTTTTAAACATTTTTTTTATTATTAAGTAAACTCTACCCCACAATGTGGGGCTGAAACTCATGACCCCGAGATCAAGAGTCACACGCTACTGACTGAGCCACCCAGGCATCCTCACCCTAGACTTTACTTTTTTTTTTTTTTTTAATTTTATTTATTTATTTGAGAGAGAGAGAATGAGAGAGAGAGAACACATGAGAGGGGATAGGGTCAGAGGACGAAGCAGACTCCCTGCCGAGCAGGGAGCCCGATGCGGGACTCGATCCAGGCACTCCAGGATCATGACCTGAGCCGAAGGCAGTCGCTTAACCAACTGAGCCACCCAGGCGCCCCTAGACTTTACTTTTTACAACAGTTTTAGGTTACAGAAAATTGAGCAGATAGTACAAGGAGTTCCCTTCAGTTTCCCCTGTTGTGAACATCTTGTATTAGTATGGTACACTTTTTGTAATTGATCCAATACTGATCCAATACTACGAACTGAAGTCCATAGTTTACATATGGGTTTTGATAAATACATAATGTATTACACATTACAGTATCATACAAGAATAGCTTTACTGCTCTAAAAATCCTTTGTGCTCCATCTACTCCCTCCTTTTCCCTGGTAATTTTCAGAATGACATATAGTTGGAGTCATACAGTATGTAGCTTTTTCAGAATGGCTTCTTTCATTAAGTAGTAAGTAAAGTTTCTTAACTGTGTTTTTGTGGCTTGATGGCTTACTTCTTTTTGTGGCTTAATAACTCATTTTAAAAAAAAATCAATAAATAATATTCTACTGTATGGATGTACCAAAGGTTGTTTACCCATTCACCTACTGAAGGACATCTTGGTTGCTTCCAGTTTTAGTACATTTTTAATTTGAAAAAAATAATAGTTTCAGTTGAAGATGAAAGACTCAAATGCTTGTCTCCTCTTCTTCCTGAGAATTTTTAAAATGACAGTAAAGGTACAAAAGGACTAAACCCATAATGCAAAAAGAACTGGGGAAGGGGTCAATGGGTACTGAGGAGTAGATGAAATTTCAACATATTTCCAAAAGACAGAAAGTAGCATGAAACAAAGCACAGTACGCCAAAACCCTATTTATGCCACTAACATCTACATTTTGTTCCAGCAATCCCACTTCTGGGTATATAGCTAAAAGAACTGAAAGCAGGGTCTTGATGAGATATTTGCACATCTGTATTCACAGCAGCACTATTCACAACAGCCAAGGGGTGGATGCAACCCAAATGTCCATTGATGGATGAATGGATAAAAAAATATGGTATACCCTATTATTCAGCCTTATAGAAGGAAATCCTGTCACAGGCTACAACATGATGAACCTTAAAGACATTATGCTAAGTGAAATAAACCAGTCACAAAAAGACAACTACTGTATGATTCTCTTTCATATCTCTTTATATGAAATATCTAAAGTAGTCAAGGGCGCCTGGCTCAGTCGTTAAGCGTCTGCCTTCTGCTCGGGTCATGATCCCAGGGTCTTGGAATCGAGCCCCGTGATGGGCTCCCTGCTCAGCGGGAAGCCTGCTTCTCCCTCTCCCACCCACCCTGCTTGGGTTCCCTCTCTTGCTGTGTCTCTCTCTGTCAAATAAATAAATAAATAAAATCTTATAAATAAATAAATAAATAAATAAATAAAGTAGTCAAAATCATAGAAACAGAGTAGAATGGTGGTTACCACAGACTGGGGGGAGGGGCAAAAGGGGACTTACATAATGGATGGGTTTCAGACTTGCAAAATGAAAAAGTTCTACAGATCCATTTCACAACAATGTGAATATAATTAACACTACTGAGCCGTACACTTAAAAATGGTTAAGATGGTGGGGCACCTGGGTGGCTCAGTCATTAAGTGTCTGCCTTCGGCTCAGGTCATGATCCCAGGGTCTTGGGATTGAGTCCTGCATCCCTGCTCAGCGAGAAGCCTGCTTCTCCCTCTCCCACTCCCCCTGCTTGTGTTCCCTCTCTCTCTGTCAAATAAATAAATAAAATCTTTAAAAAATTGGTTAAGATGGTAATTTTATGTTATGTGTTTTTTCACCACAATAAAAAAATAATTAAATCTTGTGTTTTGTCTTCAGGTTGATCCTCAAAATTGAACATAATGTAAACACAAGGTTAAGATCATCTAAATATTGTTCACTGTGAATCCCTGTAGTGGGTGCCCACCTATGTCTCCTTAAGGTATTGAGATCAAAAGGAATTGTTTCTTAAGCTCTATCAATTCATTGTTCAAAATCATGCCATGTTTTCATTTGCTTCATGTTCAAACGATAACTTGCTTACTCAGGTCTTCCTTCCTTTCCTTCTTCCCTCCCTCTTCCCCTCCCTTCTTCTCTGCCATCCGTGGATAACTGCTTTTCTTTTTTTAATGTTGTTGCCAGAAAAACATACCATCTTCACCGTATCACTAACATCTTCCAGCTTTTTATTATTTATGGCATAGACACATTTCTTGAAGCCCAATGTGGATCTAGAGCACTATAGTCATCTGGGATTTCTTTACATTGGAGAAATTCGTCCATGTCAGTGCCAGTGTCCTCTTAAATAAAACGGGCAATTGGGAGCTCTGGATTTGTGAGTTGGGCTTATTGTTCTGTAGACTTTGATAGCACTAAGTACATTATTTAAACTTTTAAAAAAATAACTAAAACATAACCATTGAAATTTAGGAGAGGTAGAGAATCGTGTGAGCTCTGAGTTTTTATAGCATGTATTCGACAAATAATACATAAGTCAAGGACTACTGGTACTAGCATATTATTTAGTCTTTTGATGGTAACCATGAGAATAACTAAAAACAAACAGCTAAAAATGGCTTCTAAGGAGCAAATCAAAAAACGAGAAGTGGTTAGGAACATTGTTTCCTATTATGTTCCCTTTTGTACATGCTTATGCATATATTTCTTTGAAATAAATAAAAATGCATTGAAGATGAAATGGTGGAAACTGAGGGGGAAATGTAATAAGTTTGGAAATAAAAAGAAAAAATGAGTTTTATTTCTAAGAAGTAAAATGAATTCAAACCCTTATTTATATGTTAAATTTCTCAGACAGAGGGAGAATGTTGTTGCCAGGGAGACCAAAGCAACTGTTGATCTGCAAATTCAGCTCTTTAAAAAAATTCCATGACATTTATTCTGCAATTACATCCTACTCAGGTTTTACAAAAGCCAATAAAATGGTTTTAATGAAGTCCTTGAACCTGGTGTATGTCACTAACATTTACTAAATATTCAGGTTATAGAGTATAGTGCAATGATCAGAAAACTAGAGTAAAGGTCAGGTAACCTCGAGTCTAGTCCTAACTCTGCTGCTTAAAAGTCATACATCCTTGAGTAAGTCATTTACCTTTCTGAAACTAAGTTTCTTTACTTGTAAAAATGGGGATAACGACTACCTAGTTTGCCTACCATTCAGGGTTGCTGTGAGTATCAAATGAGATTTAGATCATTTTACAAAGTTTGAAACATTACACAAATAAATTCAACTAGTAAGTACTAATATTTCCCCAAATTAATAAAGCCATATGTATTCTGTACTCTTCATTGATTAAAGACCAAATTAATTAGAAAAATGTGAACCAAAAAAAGTAATATAAACTAGTATTGTAAAAATTGGATTGAACTAGGTGGCAGACACAAGCTCTGGTCCAGGCTCTACCACAACTTCTTTAGGTCTCTATACAATGAAATTACACTAGACCACCTTTGTAGAGGTGCTTCTTGGATATATTTTCCATCACACAATGATGATTTAAAAGGGAATTTGTTCACCCCTAGTTTCCTGGGCTATATTTTGCTTGAAAAAGTTTCACTGCTAGATATCTGAAAATCACTGGCTTAAAGTCTTTTATTTCTATTTTCAGGCATTTCATAACCCTAACCTAACCTAACTCATCTTTAGCTTTACATTCTATCCTTTGTCAGTAGAGACCTACATTTTGAGACCAGAGTGCTCTACTTACTATTTCTCAAAATGCCATGGCCAATCTCTGCCTGCACATTTTGTCAATACAGAGCTGTTGCTGCTCCAGCTGGCTGAACAACGCTGCCCTGTGTCCTGTCCCACTCCCCACCCACACATTTACACACCCAAACTTGAGCAGTACTCAGTATCTTGGTTACATCTGCTTTCAAAAAGTTAAAATTTACAGTAGATCAGAAAAAGGTGATAGTTGTCATGTTAAAGAGAATCTGGCTTCTAGGCCCGTCAAGACTTGTCTATAATGTGATAGAATGTATGAAAACATCAAAAGAAAGAAGTAGGAAGAAAGTGGGAGCCTTAGTTAGCCCTAGAGCATAGAAGGGGAAGAGTCATCTGTGCATTACCTGGAGGAGGAACACCTTGAACCTCGGACTTGTTGGGTACCAGGGGTAGGATAGTCCCATCATAGAAATGGATGCATTTACTTATTACAGGCCAATGATGTTAAACATTTAAGCACATATCTGAATCCCTGTGATCTGATTTCATGATCACTAAAAATCTTCTGATTCTTTGACTTCCTTGATGGTGCATCTAGGAAATACCCTGACTAGAGACAAATCCACTTGTATTACATCTGTACCATAAATTAATAAAATTGCATTCTGAATTCAGATATCAGTTTCAGTTTCTTGAGTAGGGGGACTTCATCCTGAGACAAGACAGACTAACAAAGTCTGAAGGCATAAAAACTGAGGGTCACATAGGGAACTATAGTAAATTTACCAACAGAATGCCACCCCATAGAAACTATGTGGGATACTCCAGACTGCCCCAACAAAAACCCTGTCTTGTTGCATTATTTTCTTTTTAACACATACATACACCTTTATTTATTCAAGGCCACTAAACACATACTGAATGTGTTTATGTGGTCATTCAATGACCACATACTGAATGTGTCTATGACCTCGTCTCTACATACCTTTCCAATAATTTCTCTCTCTGTACCCAAAGCTATAGCAGAAACAAACGTTCTAAGTACACAAAGTTTCTATCTCTGCTTGAAATAGCTCCTCTCTACGTTGGGAAGTCTAAATTTTAACTAATTCTGAAAGTTTAGCACAAATAATACTTTTTTTTTTTCATGAAGACTTTTTTTTTAAATTTTTTATTTATTTATTTGACAGAGAGAGACACAGCGAGAGAGGGAACACAAGCAGGGGGAGGGGGAGAGGGAGAAGCAGGCTCCCCGCAGAGCAGGGAGCCCGATGTGGGACTTGATCCCAGGACCCTGGGATCATGACCTGAGCTGAAGGCAGTCGCTTAACCGACTGAGCCACCCAGGCGCCCTTCATGAAGACTTTTCTAAATCCACCACCCTACCAAGGCTAAAACTAGCAATTTTGGTGATCTAGGCAGAGTCATTGAGAATCAGCCACATTTGATAGGTTCCTTTTTTTCACTAAATAGATATTAATCAGGTATTAAACTCAGTTTCTCTTCTAAAAGACTATATTTGTTGTCAGCATGTAATGTAATAAATGCTGTAATTTTGATCTATTATTTTATCTATTTTCAAGCAAAATAATACCTAATACCTGAGACCTTAGGCTCAAGTCTGCACTCTAAATTTCAGTGCCCTGGGATATAGCCTAGGTTACCCACACCATCAATCTACAGTAAGTACACCTTTGTTTACCAATTAAAAGTATTATTTCCCATTATGAGAGGGATCAATTATTATTTTTATTAAATAATTATTTAATATTTATTCCTTGATTAAGGGCACTTATTACTTGCTCCCTTTGTGAGCTTTTGTTTAATTTTCCCTTCTATGTTCTCTGAAGACATAATTCCTATCTATCTCATTTTTGTATTTTCCACAGGCTTTTAGCTAGTATTTTATATAGAGAGGGCACTTTAAATATAATTTAAGAATTTCTCTTCCATGGGGCGCCTGGGTGGCTCAGTCGTTAAGCGTCTGCCTTCGGCTCAGGTCATGATCCTGGAGTCCCTGGATCGAGTCCCGCATCGGGCTCCCTGCTCGGCGGGGAGCCTGCTTCTCCCTCTCCCACTCCCCCCTGCTTGTGTTCCCTCTCTCACTGTGTCTTTCTCTGTCAAATAAATAAATAAAATCTTTAAAAAAAAAAAAGAGAGAGAGGGCACTTTAAATATAATTTAAGAATTTCTCTTCCATGGGGCGCCTGGGTGGCTCAGTCGTTAAGCGTCTGCCTTCGGCTCAGGTCATGATCCCAGGGTCCTGGGATCGAGCCCCGCATCGGGCTCCCCACTCAGCGGGAGGCCTGCCTCTCCCCCCTCCACTCCCCCTGCCTGTGCTCTTCTCTCAATGTGTCTCTCTCTGTCAAATAAATAAATAAAATCTTTAAAAAAAAATAAAATAAAAATAAAAAAAAAAAAGAATTTCTCTTCCATTTTCAGTGAAGGCTCCCCTCAGTCTTTTTATATGTATCCCATGTTATAAAGTCTTCCTTGATCATCCCAGTCCACAGGTCACTCCTTACTTTTGAATTCCTATAAGGACTGCCTGTAAAACATTTAATTGCCACCAATACTGCCCTAGTGTTATCTTTTTGTGTTTATATGCATTTTATAGTCTTTTTATATTTCCATACATCCCAATATCTAGGCACAGCATAGACGATTAATAAATATTAATTCATTCAACCAATCTTTTAAAAAAAAATCAATGAAGGACTCGTTAGGAAAAGTATAGTCAAAACTCGCACCTAAAAAGAACAAAAGATCTCATCCATGGCAATGAAAACAAATTCCTATTGTTGGGATCAAAAGCTCTGACATACATAGTAGTTACTAGTAAATTAAATTGTGTTGGAATTCTACAAGTATTTTCAAATTTCATGAATCTTCCTTTCTCTTCAAGGACACATAAGTGTCCAACAACATTCATTTCCTGAAAATACCAATGAAAGCAGATGGCTTTTTTTTTTTTTAAAGATTTTTTATTTTTTATTTGACAGAGAGAGAGTACAAACGGGGAGCGGCAGGCAGAGACAGAGGGAGAGGGAGAAGCAGGCTCCCTGCTCAGCAGGGAGCCCGATGTGGGGCTCAATCCCAGGACCCCAGGATCATGACCTGAGCCAAAGGCAGATGCTTAACCATCTGAGCCACCCAGGCGCCCCGAAAGCAGATGGCTTTAAGCAAAAATGATTAACCATATTAAACAGATAAGGTTATCATTCATTTGTAATTTGGTCAGGTTTCTTTTTTTTTTTTTTTAAAGATTTTATTTATTTATTTGAGAGAGAGAGAGAGAGAAAGAGCACAAGAGGGGGGAGCGGGACAGGGAGAAGCAGACTCCCTGCTGAGCAGGTAGCCTGATGCGGAACTCGATCCCGGGACTCCAGGATCATGACCTGAGCCGAAGGCAGTCGCTTAACCAACTGAGCCACCCAGGCGCCCTTGGTCAGGTTTCCATGCTGAAGACATTTATATAGTCAGCTTGTAGTACATTTGTTTTTATTGTATGCTAAGCTGACCTCTGACAAATGGCTTTAAAGTTATTTGCTTTTTACACATCCTTATGGTAATTAATGGGATATCACAAATTCTGCACACTTGACTTAAAAAAATGTATCTAGGGATGCCTGGGTGGCTCAGTTGGTTAAGCGTCTGCCTTCGGCTCAGGTCATGATCCCAGGGTCCTGGGATGGAGTCCCGCATCGCATCAGGCTCCTTGCTCAGTGGGGAGCCTGCTTCTCCCTCTGCCTGCCCCTCCCCCCGCTCATACTCTCTCTCTCTGACAAATAAAAACTTAAAAAATATATATATCTATATGGTCAAATCCTTTAATACGGAAGTTATTTCTTTATTTGATATTTGAATCAGAACACTCTAGAGTCTTCCCACTCCAAGTGTGGTCCACAGACCTGCAGCATTGGTATCACCTGGGAGCTCATTCTTGAGGCAGAATCTCATACCCTACCCCAGGCCTACTAAATGTGAATCTCCATTTTAGATCCCCAGGTGATCTGCAAGCACTTTACGGTTTAAGAAGCACTGGTTTAAACTCTAGAGGAAGAAGAGAATATCTAAGATGCATATGACCAAGTAACAGTAACTAACTTATTGTAATTACTTATTTGTTGGTCTTATCTGCTAACTGAAGGCTTGTTGAGGGCAGAACCCCTTCTATTTCCTCACCACTAGTATTCATTCCTAACAGGCTCAGAAAACATTACCCAATGCTCAATAAATATTTTTTGCTAAATGCATTAATGACCAAGCAAAGTGAAAATAAGACTTTTTCAGAAAGCGAATCCTTTAGGAAATTCTTTTGTACATGATTTCACATACTGCCATACTAATTCCTTAATTCACTATTATTAATTCCATTTTAAATACGTTGCCTTCTCTACTTGAACAAATACATTTAATGCACTTGACAAAGCAAAAGCTTGGATCATGTTCCTCTGTTGGAGACACCAGCGGCCTCTTCCACAAGTGAGAGAGCTGCATTTTAACTCTGGCTTTCACAGATCATCCCATATGCCTGCACATAATGAAATCACCCCAACAACTTGGAGGGGGTGGCAGGAGTAGAGGAGGAAAAGGAATGGGTGAAGCAAGGGGCGCCTGGGTGGCTCAGTCGTTAAGCGTCTCCCCTCGGCTCAGGTCATGATCTCAGGGTTCTGGGATTGAGCCCCAGCTCAGCGGGAAGCCTGCTTCTCCTTCTCCCGCTCCCCCTCCTTGTGTTCCTGCTCTCGCTATCTCTCTCTCTCTCTGTCAAATAAATAAATAAATAAAATCTTAAAAAAAAGAAAAGGAATGGGTAAAGCAAAAACACTTCCGTATCAGGAACATCAAATGAAACCATGAAAACATGATTCTTTGAACAGGATACTTCCAGAAAATAACTCTCGGCAAGGGAAATATAGAGGTAAGAAAACTCTTACCTTTCTCAAGAGCAAAAGGTGATTAACTAGAGAATACCAGGGAGTGATAAAAGACCAGCGACTACCTAGCGACGGAAGGTGGAAACACACCAGACCAGAAGTAAACCGAAAAGCGGTTAGAGACATCTAAAAAGGGTACCAAAAACCACTTTCAGGTATGCAGAGAAGGAAATCAAGGGAGAAGAAAGGAAATAGCTCTATGAAGCGTTTAACTTACGATGATGATATTAATAATAATTTTTTGAGAGAGCGAGAGACAACGCGCACTTGAAAGGCGGGGGGTGGGTGAGAAAGGGAGACTGCAATCCCGCGCACTGCAAAAGGAAGAGACTACTGGCAGCCCGGCTCAGACGGTCCCGGGGAGGAAGCCCAAGCATAGGTGGGTGGCAACGCCCGGCTCCGCTGGTCCCCGCCCGGTGGCTTGAGCCATCTCCTCTGCAGCCTGCCGAGCACCGGGTGGGGACGGGAAAAGGCGGACTGCTTGTGGGAGGGCGTGCGGGAGGACAGGGCGGATGCCGGGCTGACCAGGTACCCACCTTATCCCAACGGAGCCACTGCCCGATGGCCGTGTCTAGCTGAGGATCCCCGGTGTGGTACGGGGTGTGGAGCAGGTTGGAGTTCAGGTCCCCCTCTGCATTTTCAGCCATGGCAGCCATACTGGGGTGTGAGGGCCTGGGGGGTCAGCGAAGACACTGGTTTGGGGGGGGCTGAGATGCGCTCACCAGGGTTCTGACGCCCCCTCCTCACTGAAGGGCAACGGAGACCTACCAACCGCGGGGTGTCTGAGCCAGCTCCTGCTGCAGCTTTGGAGAAGCAGGAGAGAGGGGGGATGCGGCCGCCCGCTCCCACCAAACCAGCTCCGGGTCTCTTTCTGTGCGAACGGACTGAGGCGGTCCCACCACGAGAGAACAACAACAGTCCCAGATGTCTGGGTCGTGGCCGCGGCCGCCGCCGCCGCCGCCGCCCTACGCCCCGCCCCACAGGGCCCGCCCCTTCCCGCCCCTGCCGATTTAAGTCGCTGGGGCGTGAGGCACGAGCGGAGAGCGCGCTCCCGTCGCCTCCGCAGTAGTACGAGTTAGAATTCGCTAGGGTGGTGAGGGGTTGGGTTTTTTTTTATAATTTGCCACTTGCCATGCGTCCTATCCTTGTTGCAGTCCCCACACACTCCCACGCGTCTCCTTTTCTCAATCAGCTGCCATAGCCACCACCAGCACCCCACTTCAGCGATCGCTCCGCGGACCCCCGGCGCGCACGTAGGACCCCTTCTATCTCCCGTTTCAGCTCGGGGCACGCGCTAGGCGGGAGGGTACAAGGGACTGTTTCCGCACGGCTTCACGGGAATTGTAGTTCTTTTCTTTCTCCGAGATCTGTGGAGACTGCCGCAAAGACTACAACACCCAGCAGCTCCGCGCTCGCCCTTTCCTCAAAGAAAAAAGATCTGCCTCCAGGCTGTTCCCTACGGACACGCCCTGTCCCTGCCCTGCTGCGCAATGTGGCCCTGGAATTATATTAATTTAAACCTGGACTGATGCAGTGAGGGGACCACTGGTATCCATTTAATGCTTTACAGTTTACGAATCGTGTTCTATCGCTTCAACCATCTTGTGAGGTAGGTGGGCGTGATCTATCCCTATTTTACAAACAAAAGAGGAAAGTGCCCCAGAGTGAAGGGACTTTTTCAGAAGAGGCAGAATTCCTATGTGATGGAACCAGGTGCCAACCTCGTTTCAGATCTCGTCTGTTGGCAGTTCTTTTTGCTGCTGCAGTGGAGGAGGAGAGAGAACAAGATGAAAGAAAAAATAAACAAGGAAGTTAAGGAGGGAAGATGGGTCAGCATTTAACCATAACACAAGCAACAATGTACAAGCGTCAAAAGAGGGATACAAAGAGAAATGGCAATAGGCAAACGGAGGAAGAGAAGAGATTATTGAAATAATCTTCAATTTCTTCTTACTTTGGCCTCTCTCCTCTGGAACGCTCACCTTGCAAAATCACACAACTTGAGGTCTGGGAGATGCCGAGGAGGGCTTACCTGCCAGACACTCAGGGGCTGCTGATTTTCTTGGTTTGGCCTTCTTAAAATGGCTCTATGAATTTGGCGGAGTATCTTACAGCTCCTTCCCTAGTCAGCTTTTTTGTAAGGAGGGTGTAATAATATTTACAGCATGGCTATACAGTAACAATAAATGGCTTTAGAGTGCTTTCAGGTTCACAGAAAAGACATAATAAATTCAAAGTATTACTTTCCTTTAACAAGCCATTTACCATAATAAAATCCAAGCTACCAAGGTACAGAAGGATCGTAGTGCCAGTTCCTGAAAAATAACGTGCCACAGTTGACATTTACAGTCTTTGCTAAGCAGTTGGGTGGTTTCCTTTATGGAATTAGCAGATTCTTTTAATCACACAAGGCCTGGGAAACAACCA
Organism: Leptonychotes weddellii; assembly: GCF_054177405.1. Lineage (NCBI taxonomy): Eukaryota > Metazoa > Chordata > Mammalia > Carnivora > Phocidae > Leptonychotes > Leptonychotes weddellii. The sequence continues at coordinate 48,110,406 of NC_138379.1, forward strand.
CATGTCCTGAAAAGAAATTAATCGTTCACTATCATCACCATTACTGTCCATGACAAATGTTAATTAAATATTTACTCTATGCCAAGTATTATGCTAGGAGCTGAGGCTATAAGAAAGTATATAACAAAACTGTTCATTTCAAAAAATAAAATGTGTCTGGGGAGACGGGATATATGTGAGAAAATACAGCCCATGATAAACAGCAAATGCTTGCTGCAGACAACTGTTAAAGAATTCAGTGTCTGAGGTGGTCAATGGAAGCAACAAGCAGCAGGAGCGACAAGCACTAGGCTTTGAGAGACAAAAAATAAGTAGAGAAAAAGGTGGAGGGCAATTCAAACCCATAAACCACTGGTTCTCAAATCTACCTAGGAGTTCATTTAAAATGTGTATTCCTGGTCACTGCCCCAGAGATTCTGAATCAGTACATTGGGATAGGACCTAGGTCCCTACATATTTAACAAATACTATTGATTGTGGCATAAATGGCCATAACCTTGCTACACAGAGCAGGTCCTCTTATAAGGTCTTCTGGAAAATACAAAATTTCAGGCCCCATCCCAATTCTACTGAGTCAGAATCTATATTTTAACAAGATCCAATGATGATTCCTACACATATTAAATTTGATAAGCAGTGGTTTTATAAGCCAATTCTTAAATTTAATTCAATTCTGAGAAACACTACTAAATCAACAACTTCCAAGAGATGGAATTATATAAGGCAAGCATAAAAGACTGGAGAAATACAAGTTTTAATTCAATACCAGAGTCAACCAGTCCTCAATTTCATCAACAAAATTATGACATACAATGGTTACCAGAAACCTTGCCCAGCATCTTTGGCTTATTGCTTAGGAATTGAGGGGTGACCAAAGAGACCCAGAACTCATCAGATCAAAGAATAGTGTGTAAGTATGTCCAGAAGAGGGAGTATAATAGTTTTCCTAGTCAGGGAAAGTTCAGAAGCTTTAATTTCTGTTGGAATTTGCCCAGAGTTCTTTTTTTTTTTAAGTTTTTATTTAAATTTCAGTTAATTAACATACAGTGTAATATTAGTTTCAGGTGTACAGCATAGTGATTCAACATTTCCATATATCACCCCCTGCTCAACACAACAAGTGTACTCCTTAATCCCCATCACCTATTTCACCCATCCCCCCACCCACCTCCCTTCTGGTAACCATTAGTTTGTTCTTTATAGTTAAGAATCTGTTTCTTGGTTTGCCTCTCTCTTTTTTCTTTTGTTCACTAGTTCTGTTTCTTAAATTCCACATATGAGTGAAATCATAATGGTATTTGTCTTTCTCTGACTGACTTCACTTAGCATAATACTCTCTAGCTCCATCCATGTTTTTGCAAATGGCAAGATTTCATCCTTTTTTTATGGGAATTTGCCCACGGTTCTCTAAATCCGACAACCCTAACTGTGGTTATAAAAGAGAATATCTCTCTTGGTCCTAATATATATATGACCTAATATTTTAGGATCATGATATATATATATGACTTACCCTCAAATGGTTCAGAAAAAAATACTGTGTATACACACACACACACAAATGTATTTATATATGTACATATATAAACATATATACAAACATATAGTTAGATAAATAGGAAATAAATCAAATGGGGGAAATTTTAATAATAGGGGAATCTGGGTAAAGGATAGCTGGATAATCTTTGTACTATTTTAATTTGCAACTTCATTTGAAATTATTTCCAGGGCGCCTGGGTGGCTTAGTTATTAAGCATGTGCCTTCAGCTCAGGTCATGATCCCAGAGTTCTAGGATTGAGCCCCGCATCAGGCTCCCTGCTCTGTGGGAAGCCTGCTTCTCCCTCTCCCACTCCCCCTGCTTGTGTTCCCTCTCTCGCTGTGTCTCTCTCTGTCAAATAAATAAAATCTTAAAAAAAAAAATTATTTCCAAATTAAAAAATTTAAAAGAGAAACCTCAAGTGTATAAGAAATATACATTTATTTATTGTTTTAAAAAATCAAATTAAGAGACTCAAAGCTCTCATTCTGTCAGAGTAGCAAGAAATTAAATTTTCATCAGTATCAGAGTCTCCCCTCTCATCCAGGCTTTATATGATACCAGGGAAACAGAGTCGACAGCTCTAATTCATCAAGGTTTCTGCTAACATCTGTATTGTCTAGGGTCATAGTAGTCTCTGGAAGTCTGACAGCTTTCTCCTTGCATACCATTCATAAGCTGTGGTCAGGAAACTTGGTTTTAAGGCTATGAACCCCAAAGCATCTGTCTAGGTATGGTATATGGTCATCCCCTCAAGCATCTTGCCAATTACTTGAAGTATTGCTACCAAGCAATCTTTAGGGACTCTCTTGCTCTCTCATCACCCTCCTATTTTAAGACTTTAAGTTTTGAGGAAATCTATCATTCTGCTGTGTGATTTCTCTGAAAAGGTAAGTATTTTCTTGTTGCTCATCAAGATACTTGACCTAAACTCTAGTGAACTCTGTATTTAAAAAAAAAAAAAAATAGAGTCAATAAAGGAAGTATCTTGTAAACAATTTTCTATTTTCTACTTTTAGCCCTATTACATAAAACTCCAAAGGGACAAAACAACAACAAAAAAAAGTGGCTCTCTTTGTGTAAGGTAGGGGGAAGGATGCAGAGCACACTTGGGATTAGGGTGAAGCAAGGCAAAGAACCTAGGGTGCAAAATCTAAGGAGGCATTCCCTTTCAGGTTTGTGGAAGTACAGGATTGGTGCCTGAGAGTGAGTGCCTTATTACATTTTTTAAATTTTTTAATTTTATTTTTATTTTTTATTTTTTTAAAAGATTTTATTTATTTATTTCAGAGAGAGAATGAGATAGAGAGAGTACGAGATGGGGGAGGGTCAGAGGGAGAAGCAGACTCCCTGCCGAGCAGGGAGCCCGATGCGGGACTCGATCCCGGGACTCGATCCCGGGACTCCAGGATCATGACCTGAGCCGAAGGCAGTCGCTTAACCAACTGAGCCACCCAGGCGCCCTTATTACATTTTTTTAAACAGCTTTATTGAGATATAATTCACATAGCAAACAATTCACCCATTTAAAGTGTACACTTCTGGTTTTTTTTGTTATATTCATAGTTATGCACAAACATCACTATAGTCAATTTTAGAATATTTTCATTACCTCAAAAAGAAACCTCAAGCCCTTTAGCTATGAGCCACCTATCACCCTATCCCACTCCCAGGCCTAAGCAACCACTAATCTGCTTTCTATCTTTGTAGAATTATGGTTGAATAATACTCCAGTGTATGAGTATACTACATTTTGTTGATCTGTTTGTCCATTGATGATGTTTGGGTTGTTTCTGTCTTTTGCTATTATGAATAATGCTGCTACAAATATTCATGTACAGTTTATGTGTGGAATAGGTTTTCATTTCTCTATACCTGTGAATGGATTAGGTGGGCCATGTAGTAACTCTATGTTTAATCATTTGGACCAGCCAGACTGTTTTCCAAAGCAGCTGCACCATTTAAATTCCTACCAGTAGTGTGTGAGGGTTTTCCCACAGATTTTCTAACTCTTGTTATTATCTTACTTTTTGATTCTAGCCATTTTTAAAATTATTTTTTGGGGGGAGAGAAAGAGAGTGCATGGGGGAGGGGGTCGGACAGAAGGAGAGGGAGAGGGAGAGAGAGAATCAAGCAGGCTCCACACTCAGCGTGGAGCCCAACTCAGGGTTCACTCTCACCACCCTGAGATCACGACCTGAGCCGAAATCAAGAGTCAGACACTTAACTGACTGCGCCACCCAGGCCCCCCAGATTCTAGCCATTTTAGTGACTGTGAAGTGGTATCTTATTGTGGTTTTGATTTGCATTTCCCTGATGACTAGTGACTTGGACATCTTTTCATATGTTTATTGGCCATTTGTATATCATCCTTGGAGAACTATTCACATCTTTTGCCCATTTAAAAAAAATTTTTTTTAAATTTTTGAGTTGTAAGATTTATTTGTATTTCTTGATGTAAGTTCCTGATACAAATCAGATAAATGATTTACAAATATTTCCCCTCATTCTGTGGGCTGTCTTTTTGCATTCCTTTATTTATTACAGAAGTACAGTTGACATTCAGTGTTATATTAGTTTCAGGGGTACAACATAGTGATGTGACAATTTCATGCATTACTCAGTGCTCACCACAATAAATGCAGTCACCATACAACATCATTGCAATGTTATTGACAATATTCCCTATGCTATAATTTTTATCTCTGTAGCTTATTTTGTAACTGAAAGTTTGCAACTCTTAATCCCCTATTTCACCCATCCCCTTACCCCCTGTCTTTTCCCAGTCTTGATGGTGTTGTCTGAAGCAGAAAACTTTTTAATTTTGAAGAAGTCTGATTTATCTTTTTTTTTTTTTTCTTTTGTTGCTTATATCTAAGAATCCTTTGCCAAGGGGCGCCTGGATGGCTCATTCCATTAAGTGTCTGCCTTTGGCTCAGGTCATGATCCTGCAGTCCTGGGATCGAGCCCTGAGTTGGGCTCCATGGTCAGGGGGGAGTCTGCTTCTCCCTCCCCTCTGACCCTCCCCCCTGCTTGTGCTCTTGCGTGCTCTCTCTCTCAAATGAATAAATAAAAAATCTTAAAAAAAAAAAAAAGAATCCTTTGCCAAATCTAAGGAGATTTTTCCTTTGTTATCTTCTTTTTTTTTTTTTTTTAAAGTTTTTACTTATGTATTTGAGAGAGAGAGAGAGAGAACACGAGTGGAGGGGGGCAGGGAGGGGCAGAGAGAGAGGGAGAAGCAGGTTCCCCACTGAGCAGAGAGCCCAGTGATGACAGGGGGCTCGGGGCTCAATCCCAGGACCCTGAGATCATGACCTGAGCTGAAGGCAGACGCTTAACCGACTGAGCCACCCAGCCATCCCCTCTTTGTTGTCTTCTAAGAGTTTTATAGTTCTAGTTCTTATGTTTAGGTTCTCGGTCTACCTTGAATTAATTTTCATATATGGTGTGAGGAAGGGATCTAACCTCATTCTTCTGCATGTAGCTATATGAGCTCCATTTGTTGAAAAGACTACTCTTTCCCTACTGGATGGCCTTGGCATTCATGTAGAAAATTAGTTGACTACGGACATACAGATTTAATCTGGACTCTCAATTATATTCCATTGATCTATATGTCTGTCCTTGTGCTAGTACCGCAAGGTCTAGATTACTGTTACTTTTTAGTAAGTTTTGAAATCAGGAAGTATGAGTCCTACTTTGTTCTTTTTCAAGATTGTTTTGACTATTCTAAGTCCCTCACAATTCTAAATAAATTTTACAGTTAGCTTGTCAATTTCTACAAAGAAGTCAGCTGGGGATTCTGTTTGGATGCACTGAATCTATAGATCAGATTGGGCAATATCACCATCTTAACAATGTTAAGTCTTCCAATCTGTGAACACGGGATTTTTTTCTAATTGTAGATCTTCTTTAATATCTTTCAACAATATTCTATAGTTTTCAGAGTGTAAGTTTTAGACTTTTTTGTTAAATTTATTTCTAAGTATTTTATTCTTTTTGATGTCATTGTAAATGGAATTGTCTTAATTTCATTTTTGGATAGCTCATTGCATATATATATAAATACAGTTGGCTTTTGTACATCAATTGCATCCTGAAACCACCAAATTCATTTGTTAGTTCTAATAGTTTTTTATTTAACCTCTTAGGATTTTCTGTATACAAGATCATGTCATCTGTGAATAGATAGTTTTACTTTTTCCTTTCTAATCTGGATGTCTTTTGCTTCTTTTTCTTGCCTGTTTGCTTTGGCTAGAACCTCCAGTACAATGTTGAATTGAAGTGGCAAGAGCGGACATCCTTGTCTTGTTCCTGACCTTAGAGGAAAGCATTCTTTCACCATTAAATATATTAACTGTGGGTTTTTGATAGATGCTTTTTTCATATTGGTGAAATTCTCTTCTGTTTCTAGTTTGTTGAGTGTTTTTATCATTAAAGAGTGTTGGATTTTGTCAAATGCTTTTCTGTATTTAATGAGGTGTACATGTAAGCTTTTTTATTATGTTGATTACATTATTATAATTATTACATTAATTGATTTTTAGAAGTTAGACCAAACTTGCATCCTACTTGTTCATGGTATAGCACTGTTTTTATATGTTTCTGCATTTGTTTTGCTAGTATTTTGTTGAGGATTAATCTATTCATATTCATAATAGATATTGGTCTGTAGTTTTCTTGTGATATATTTTTCTGGTTTGGGTATAAGAGTAATACTGGCCTTATAAAATGAGTGTTCTCATCTCTTCTAACTTTTGGAAGAGTTTGTAAAGAATTGACATATTTTTTCCTTTAATTTTTAGTAGAGAATTCAATGGTGAAACCATGTGGATTTGGGCTTTGTGAGTAGTTTTCTGATTATTAACTCAATCTCTTCACTTTTTATAGGTCTGTTCACTTGTCTGCTTCTTGAATAAATTTCATTAGTTTGTTTCTTTGTAGGAATCTGTCCATTTCATCAAGGTTCTCTAATTTGTTGGCATACAGTTGTTTATGGTATTTCTTTATAATCCCCTTTTCCCCCCATAAGGTGAGCAATAATGTCCCCTCTTTTACTTCTGATTCTAGTAATTTGAGTGTTTTTTTGAGGGGGGGAGGTTAGTTTAGCTAAAGGTTTGTCATTTTTGTTGCTCTTTTCAAAGAACTTGGTTTCATTGATTTTCTCTATTGCTTTTTCTATTCTTTGTTTCATTAATTTCCACTCTAATCTGTATTGTTTCTCTTCTCCAGTTTCCTAATTCTCTTTTCTTCAGAATCTAATTTACTAAACTGGGCCTTAGGTTTTGTGTGTATGCATGTATTCCAAGAAAACTTTATTTACAAAAGCAGGCAGCAGGCCAGATTTGGCCCAAGGGCCACAGTTTGCTCACCCCTGATCCAGAGTAATAGTTCCTAACCCTGGATGCATAGCACTTTAAGGAACTGATTCCTGGACCTCACCCCCTGAGATTATGCCTCAAGTGATCTGGGTTGGAGCATGAAATGTTTTTTTCTTTGCTTGTTTGTTTTTTGTTTTAAGCTTTCTCAGGTGTTTCCAATGTGCAGCCAAGTCTGAGAGCCATCTTTTCAGAGCAGGGATCTGACCTTGGGTTTTTTTGTTTGTTTGTTCTTGGCTTAAAACAACAGAAATTTATTATCTCAGAGTTTGAGGCCTGAAGTCTGAGTTGAAGTGTCAGTAGGACCATGCTCCCTCTGAAGGCTCTAGTGGAGAATCTTTCCTTGCCACTCTCAGCTTCTGATGGCTATAACTTTTCCTTAGCTTGTGGCTGCATGACTCCAGTCTGTGCCTCTGTCTTCACATGGCCTTCTCCTCCAGCTCAAAAACAGCAAACGAACAGATGCATAGGGCAAAATATGGGGGCATGGGGTAGCATGGAGCTCTGATGTCCTCAGGGCGTGCTACCCTCCTAGTATCTGGATGTGTCCACCAACCTGGAAGCTCCATCTTTGCAGTTTTAATTTCAGTTATTGTATTTTGTGGATATATATTTAATTCTTTTAGATTCTTGTGCAAATTTGGTATAGCACTTTTTATGGTTTCCTATTTTCTATAGAGATCTTCTATTTATTTAATGGAAGAACTGGTAGTATGTAGTCAGTTTTCTGTCTCTAACAATGTTACATTTCCTGATGAACTACAAGATTCACCTTCTATTATAATATGCATATTGTGGATGAAGGGAAATTGAATCTCTTGGAGTTAGCTCTGGGCTGTGGGAGGGAAACTGACTTTACGATGATGAGATGTCCACAGCCTGATATATCCTAGAAATTTCTAGGATTAGAAGAAAATTAAAGATTTTGGACTCAAAGCAACAGGAGAACATAACTCGATATTATATGGCAAAGGGAGGACTAAAAGGTATTATTTTTGTGGATTTCATTGTTTAAAAAAATTCTATATAAATCACAAGCTGGAATGAGCAATACACATACACATACACACACACTCTCTCTCTCTCTCATATTTTTCTGCCCACCCTTTAGTTAGGAATATCAGTTAGGAGTGAAATGGCCAAGTATGTATCAGTTATGATTGCATTTAGCTACATGTAGAAAACCAAACTAGAATGGTTTAATCAAAGAGAGGTGTATTATGTTTTCCAAATAACAAGAAGTCCCAAGGAAGGCAATCCAAGTGCAGCAAGTCAGAGACATCAATAATGACCAGTCTCCTTTTTATCTTTCTGCTCTGTCATCCTAAATGTGTGGTTTTCAGCCTTATGGTCAAAAGATGACTACTGACTTCCGGCTTCCAGTCAGGCACGTAAGGAATTTGGAAGTTGTCATTGCATCCTAACAAAAAATAAAGAGCTTAACAAACTGAAAAATCAACAGCTTTCTTGGGTCCATCAGAGAAGTGAGGTTACAATGCAAACTGCTGCCCCCAAACTGGAGACACAAGCTTATTTCATATAAATTGAAATTTACTGTAGCAGAAACCCACAAGCAGAAACTTCAGGGACCAGTGCAAAGGTTGAAAAACCAAAACTGCAATTGATGAATTACTGGAGGCTCAATGTGGCCAAGTCTGAGAATCAAAAACTCCCAAGAGGACCCAGTCATATGGGGGTATATACTATTGCCAGTTTTACCTCCAGGACCTTGACTAGGTTCTCATAGTGAATACTGGAGAAAAATCCCTCATGCTTCTGGCAGGGCAAGGGGGTAAGTAGCCATTTTGAATATGTCAGAGCATCTGTTCTTAACAAGGCCTGCCCTCAGAAGAAACTGCTTAACCAGAGCCTAATCTGCTGGGTTTTTATCAGAGGTTAACTGACCTAGGGAAAGGGAAATACCCAACCTAAGCCCACTCTAGCCATCCTGTCCCTTCTAAGTTGGGGAGAAGACTGAAAGGTACTTGTGAATTTCACAATTTAAGGAGGTACAGGCTCCTTAAAAGACTAATACTAATCATAGGACTACAGAATACTTCTACTCCCCTCACACCTTACCACATTACTAAAGACCTATTTGTAGCAGTTCTTTTACCCAGTACATCATGTCCAACTATCATGAAAAAGTTATAAGACATATTGAGTGGCAAAAAAAAAAACCAAAAAAACAGTTTAGAGAGACAGACTTAAGAGCAAGGAAAGTTATCAGAGAACAAGTGGGACATCACATAATGATAAGGGGTTTAATTCTTCAAGACGTCACAATCCTTATTGTGTATACAGAGCACCAAAATATGTAAGGCCAAAACTGATAGAACTGCAAGGAGAAATAGATGAATTCACTATTACATTTGGAGATTTCAGCACCCTTCTATCAGAAATGGATATATCCAGGAAGCAGAAAATCAGTAAGGAAATAGTTGAACTCAACAGTACCATCAATCAACTGGATATAATGAACATCCATAGACTTCTTCATCTAACAGCAAAATATACATTCTTCTCAAGCCCATATGGAACATTCACCAAGATAGACCATATTCTGGGCCATAAGACACACTTTAACACATTTAAAAGAATGTCTGCTCTTAGACCACAGTGGAATTAAACTAGATATCAACAACAGAAAGACAATTGGAAAATCCCAAAATATTTGGAGATTAAACAACATTCTTCCTCATAACACATGGGTCAAAGAAGAAATCTCAAGGTAAATTTATTATTTTTATTGTAATTGTTTAATTTAAATTCAATTAATTAACATATATTATTGATTTCAGGGGTACAGGTCTGTAATTCATCAGCCTTATATAATACCCAGTGTTCATTACAACACATACCCTCCCCAATGTCCATCACCCAGTTACCCCAGCCCTCCATCCCCCTCCCCTCCAGCAACCCTCAGTTTGTTTCCTAAGATTAAGAGTCTTTTATGGTTTGTCTCCCTCTCTGGTTTCATCTTGTTTCATTTTTTTCCTCTCTTCTCCTATGATCCTCTGCCTTGTTTCTTAAATTCCACATATCAGTCAGATAATTGTCCTTCTCTGATTGACTTATTATTTCGCTTAGCATAATACTCTCTAGTTCCATCCACGTCATTGCAAATGGCAAGATTTCAATTTTTTGATAGCTGCATAATATTCCATTGTATATATATACCACATCTTCTTTATCCATTCATCTGTTGATGGATATATGGGTTCTTTCCATAGTTCGGCTATTGTGGACATTGCTGCTATTAACATTGGGGGTGCTGGTACCCCTTCGGATCACTACATTTGTATCTTTGGGGCAAATACCCAGTGGTGCAATTGCTGGATCGTAGGGTAGCTCTATTTTCAACTTTTTGAGGAACCTCCATACTGTTTTCCAGAGTGGCTGCACCAGCTTGCATTCCCACCAGCAGTGTAGGAGGGTTCCCCTTTCTCCACATCCTTGCCAACATCTGTTGTTTCGTGACTTGTTAAATTTTAGCCATTCTGACTGGTGTGAGGTGGTATCTCATTGTGGTTTTGTCAAGGTAAATTTAAAAATGTTTTGAACTAAATGAAATACAAGTTATCAAAATTTGTAGGATACAGTGTAAACAGTCCTTAGAAGAAATTTTATAACATTAAATGCATATATTAGAAAGACAAAATCTGCCAAAGTCACACAAGAAGGTATAGGCAATCTGAAAGCCCTGTATCTGTTAGGGAAATTGAAATTGAAGCAGTAATTAATAACTTTCCAATACAGAAAGCACCAAGCCCAAAAGGGTTCACTGGTGAGTTCTCCCAGACATTTAAAGAAGAAATTATACCAGTTCTCCACAATTTATTTCAGAAGATAGAAGCAGAGGGAATACTTCCTAACTCATTCTGTGAGGCCAGCATTACCCTATTACCAAAACCAGACAAAGACATTACAAGAAAAGAAAACTGTAGACCAATATCTCTCATGAGCATAGATATGAAAATCTTCAACAAAGCATTAGCAAATAAAACCCAACAGTATATAAAAAAATTATACACCATGACACCATAACCAAGTGGGATTTATCCCAGGTATGCAAGGCTGGTTCAACATTCATTTAATGTAATCCATCACATCAACAGGATAAAGAAGAGAGAGCACATGATCATAGAAATAGATGCAGGAAAAACATTGTGCAAAACCCAACACCCATTCATAATAAAAACTCTCAGTAAACTTAGGAATAGAGGGGAACTTCTCAATTTGGTAGTATCTATAAAACCTACAGTTAACATCATACTTAATGGTGATAAACTTGAATTTTTCCCCCTAACATGAGGAACAAGGCAAGGATGTCTCCTTTCACCACTCCTTTTCAACATCATACTGGAAATCATAGCTAATGCAATAACATAAGAAAAGGAAATAAAAGGTATACTGATAGGTAAGGAAGACATAAAACTGTCTGTGATTGCAAATGACATGAATATCTATGTAGAAAATCCAAGAGAATTGAGAAAAAAAAAAAAAACCTCCTGGAACTAATAAGCAATTACAGCAAGGTTGCAGGATATAAGGCTAATATACAAAATTCAATTGCATTCCTATATATCCATAATGAACAAATGGAATTTGAAATTAAAAACACAGAGGTTTTTGGCAGCTTTCTGCTCACAACTAATTTTCCAAATTATATACCTACCTAACCAATTCCTGGCAAGGAGAATGAGACCATATGAGTGCCTTAGATCAGTCATAATTCCCTCCTGCAGTGAGCTGGAGCTAGAGAGCCTTGGGCGGGAAGATGGGATCTACTCAAAAGTGGAACTCTACCAGCATGAGAATAGGAAGAATTGGCATATGGAGAAGCTCCAACAATATCTGCTAAAGATAGGGAGAAATGGAAAAATTAGAAGGAGAGAGAAAAAGGGAGAGAATGTGTGTGTGTTACATACCAAAAGAGAAAGCAAGAGACAGAGAGGCCATACATACTATCTTAGGGTTCTTGAATGCCACACTGTGGCATCAAAATTTCCTGGGGGAGGGCATCAAAACATCATATATCAACGTTGAGAGAGATGAGTTAATATGACAATTAGTAGTTGCTCAATTCTTATTTTTGAGTGCATAGAGTTTTACATCAGAGGAAATAATAATTGATCTCATGAAGTACTTTTTCAAATATTTGGTATCAAATCTATCCCAAGAGCAGTCTGTTTTCCCTATGATATATGCTCGTGGAACACTTAGAGAAATTGTTTCTATGCTTGATCTCAATCAAGGCAAAATAAGCAAGGATGGAGCTGTACAGACAACCTGCTTTTACTTAAAGCATTCTTTATTGTCAAGAAATGGGGTATTTTTTGTCTGAAGTGAATTACGTTACTTTTGAGTCACTTCTGAAGCTTTTCCATGACATTTGAAAAAACCTGAGGCATTTAAAGCAAGTTGCCTTAAGAGGTTGACAACAAACCTCTTTAAAACAGGTTGAGCTACGGCATCAGGGAAATCCAGATCAAAACCTCAATGAGATACCACCTCACACCAGTCAGAATGGCTAAAATTAACAAGTCAGGAAACGACAGATGTTGGCGGGGATGCGGAGAAAGGGGAACCCTCCTACACTGTTGGTGGGAATGCAAGCTGGTGCAGCCACTCTGGAAAACAGTATGGAGGTTCCTCAAAAAGTTGAAAATAGAGCTACCCTATGATCCAGCAATTG
>NC_138379.1:48123519-48180205 GCF_054177405.1 Leptonychotes weddellii
GGTGGGTATTGAGGAGGCCACGTTCTGCATGGAGCACTGGGTGTTGTGCACGAACAATGAATCATGGAACACTTCATCTAGAACTAATGATGTAATGTATGGGGATTAACATAAGAATAAAAAAAAAAGGAAAAAAAAATAAAATTGTGAATGAGATTTCATATCATATATATTTTCCAGCTGTGTTTTAGTTTGTTACTGTTATTAACTTTCGTTCATGTCTTTTCCCATTTTTATATTGGTTTTCTCTTATTGTAGGAGCTCTTTTTATCTCAAGGAAATCAATTTTTTGTCTGTTGTATGTTTTGCAAGCATATTTTCCAGCTTGTCATTTATCTTTTTTACTTTGTTTATTGTATTATTTCATGTGTGGTATTTTTAATTTGTATGTAGTCATCTATATAAATATTTTATGTTTTCTGAATTTCTCCTTGATTATTTTTTTAATTTTATTTATTTGAGAGAATGCACGAGAGAGAGAGAACACAAGCAGTGGGGAGGGGCAGAGGGAGAGGGAGAAGCAGACTCCTTGCTGAGCAGGGAGCCCGACATGGGACTCAATCCTAGGACCGGGATCATGACCTGAGTGAGCCAAAGGCAGATGCTTAACTGACTGAGCCGCTCTCCTTGATTATTTAAGAAAAGTTATCTCATGCTTTCTTGTTATTTAAGAAAAGTTATCTCATGCACTTTAATCATTTTGCTTTTTTTTTACTTATAATATCTCTGATCTATTTAGGTCAGATAATTTTTATTAAATAAACCCATCTTTTTTTATTTGTCACTGATTAGAAATGTCATCTTATTAGATACTTAATTTCTGTTTGTATTTGGATCCATAACTGGTCTCTCTTTTCCATTCCATTGATCTTTTTTGTCCATTCATGTGTCTGTACCAACATGCTTAGAGTACTATATCTTTATAATATACTTGGTTTTTTGGTGTGTGTGTGTGTAGTTCTATGCAGTTTTATCTTATGTGTGTATTTGTGTAACCACCACCACATTCAAGATGCAAAACTGTTCCATAACCACAAAGGAACTCCCTAATGCTACTCCTTTATATATCTGCCCCTTGGCATCCACATCTTATAGTTTTGTCATTTTTGAGAATGTTATTAAATGGAATCATGCAGTGAGTAGCCTTTTGAAACTAGTATTTTTTTCACTAAGCAAAATGCCCTTGATATCCATCCAGATTATTGTGTTTATTACTAGTTTGTTTCTTTTCATTGCTGAGTAGTATTCCACTATACAGATGTGCCAGTTTTGTTTAATCATTCACCGACTTCAGTTAATGTTATTTGGGTTAGACATTTGTGTTATTTTCAGGGGTTTTTTTTGCTATTAAAGATAAAGCTGTTATGAACATTATTCTTGGTGAGGAATGTTGTTGTTCCTAAGTAGAGAGTACTGAATGAAATATAATCATCAGTTTATGATAGAAACACTCTCATCATTGGTCCAGTGCAGAGCCCTAATCATATTCATTTATTTATTTAATTATCTATCATTACTAATAAAATGAACATCATGAACCTACCACCTAAACTAAGAACAGACAACTTACATTTTTTTATGTTCTCTATCCCTATCCCATCCCCTTGCTTCCCCCTTAAGACACCCACCTTCTTTTTTTTTTAAGTAGGCTCCACATCCAGCGTGGAACCCAAACCCAAGGCTTGAACTCATGACCCTGAGATCAAGACCTGAGCTGAGATCAAGAGTCAGATGCTTAACTGACTGAGGCACCCAGGGGCCCCAAAGACACCTATATTTTGTTTTTATAATTGCTTTTGGGGAGAAGGTGTTTTATCACTTACACTGTTTTACTTATTTCTTATTTTTATAAAAAGATTTTAATAATCTATATTATCTTCTGGGATTTTCTATGTTATTAAAACTTTGCTGTCACTACTTTCATTCTTGGTTAATATTCCATTGTGAGAACATAACAAGAAAATTTAAGTTTTCAGCTTTTGCTGTTATGAGCAAAAGTCCTTTTTTCTAACCATTAAGCTATAATTTAGTAATAATAATAATAATACTTTGTTTTAGCAGCAATAAAGATACTGCTATAATCTATAATGATAATAATAGCAATGACAATAATAATGTGATTGCCCATCATAACACTGCTACACTGATCTGAGATGCTTTATGATAGCCCTAGCCTTGTATTTAACTTGCATCAATTAAAAAGGTCAGTGGAATGGAACTAGAGGGTATTATGCTAAGCAAAATAAGCCAATCAGAGAAAGACAATTATATGATTTCACTCATATGTGGAATTTAAGAAACAAAACAGAAGACCATAGAGGAAGGGAGGGAAAAACAAAATAAGATGAAATCAGAGAGGGAAACAAGTCATAAGAGACTCTTAGCTATAGGAAACAAACAGAGTTGCTGGAGGGGAGGTGGGTGGGGAGCTGGGGTAGCTGGGTGATGGGCATTAAGGAGGGCACCTGATGTAATGAGCACTGGGTGTTATATACGACTGATGAATCACTGAATTCTGCCTTTGAAACTAATAATACACTATATGTTAATTAATTGAAGTAAAATAAAATGTCAGTGGAAAACCAGGTAAGATCTAAATATTCTGCTCATTCATGGTGATATTATGTTTTATAATAAAACTCTCCTTGATACACTCTTCTACAGAGTATTTGTTGAGAGTAAGGAATTATTTGTATGTTTATTCAATTGGCCCAAGAAGTCAGCCACTGCCCCAAATAGGGCCAGACTCCTTTTACTGGTATTGACATTCAGATAACTTAAAAATAAATGCTCTGGGGGCACCTGGCTGGCTCAGTTGGTAGAGCATGCAACTCTTGACCTTGGAGGTGTGAGTTGAAGCCCCATGTTGGGCATAGAGATTACTTAATTTTAAAAAATGCTGTCATTCTGCAGAGGTTGCTAACTTTATTGTACTGGATGTCTTCCTTATGCCCTTCTAAATCTATCCTCCACTCTTCTACAGCCCACTGTGCCTCAGAAGGCTGACCTGTATGGAGTGCTTCCACAGGCTTCCTTCTCTTCCGATTTCAGTCTGGTTGGTCATTGGGGAACACGAGCAGGTAACTGAAAGAAGGAAGAGATTGAGGTTGGAAGGCAATCTGATTGATCCTTTGACATAATTGATGTCAGGTGATTCTCTCCACAAAGGCCTTTTGGTTTCTGATTCCAGTAGCTGCTACCTTTCCCTCATCCCATTCAGAGAGGTAACATCTCCTCATCAAGTGTGTCTAGCTCTGAGGCCCTACATTATCCTTTGTGGTATTTCTACCCATATATATATATTTAATTTAAAGATTTTATTTATTTATTTGACAGAGAGATAGCTAGAGAGGGAACACAGCAGGGGGGAGTGGGAGAGGGAGAAGCAGGCCTCCTGCCAAGCAGAGAGCCTGATGTGGGGCTCGAGCCCAGGACCCTGGGATCATGACCTGAGCCGAAGGCAGATGCTTAACGACTGAGCCACCCAGGCGCCCCTCTACCCATATTTTTGTATATAATCTCTTTATTAGACTCTCCTCAGATTATTAAATCTGAAAGGCCTCTTTCCTGTCAGCACACCAGTTGATAACACTGAAGTGGCAGATGATCATTTACTTGCAACATGGTGGAAGAGGCATGTTTGCCGTAGAAGAGAATGAGAGAGAGAGTGCAAGATGAAGAGGGAAAGTCCCGATGCCATGGAGATCTGAATTCCAGCCTCCAAAGCCCTTGTTTCTTAAGCTCCCCCTTCCGTTCCTTCAGTTACCTTAGTATACTCCATGGCAAACAGGCAAGTAACAGGAAGCCCATTCATGTCTAGACCAATTTGAGTTGAGTTTTCTGTTACTTGCCACGAAGTATACTAAGGTAGCCCATGGCCTACGAAACTGCGAAGTCCCGAGATAGGTTGTGCTTCAGAATTAGTTGATCTAGTAGTTGAATAATGTATCATAGACCCTGTTTGCCATACACAGTGTCAGCTTCGTTTTAGGGTCTGGATTTCTACATAGTTATAAAAAGGCAGTTGTATCCATTCCCCTAACATCTGGTGGGAGGCAGTTGCTTCCAGGTACTTTCTCAGAAAATTCAGTAAATTTCTTTTCCTGAAACTCTCAACAAACCTCTCCTTGCTTCTCATTGGGCCATATAGTATCACATGCCCATCCTTGAACCAATAACTATGGCCAGGAAGTAGGATTATGCTGACAAGTGTAAACCTGAGCATAAACCTTTCTCTTCCAATCAGGAGTAGGTCAGTTTCCCCAAAAGCACATGGTGCCACAGTTGGGATGGAGGGGGAGCCTGGATAATGAGGAAGGAAATAGGGGAGATACCAAGAGCAAAGGGAACAGATCTTGGGGAGATAACCACAATATCTTCTATGCTTTCCTAGCTATATGTAAGTCAAAAGTTTACTTCCTGCTTAAACTATTTTTTTTTTAAGATTTTAATTATTTATTTGACAGAGATATAGCGAGAGAGGGAACAAAAGCAGGGGGAGTGGGGGAGGGAGAAGCAGGCTTCCCACGGAGCAGGGAGCCTGATGCGGGGCTCGACCCCAGGACCCTGAGATCATGACCTGAGCCGAAGGCAGACGCTTAATGACTGAGCCACCCAGGCGCCCCTCCTGCTTAAACTATTTTATGTGAAGTTTCTTTCCTGTCTTGAAAATGATTAATGATTAATTCAATGAGGAGTATCTTGGTACTTGTTCTGGCTGTGCCATTTTCTAGTTGTGTGACTTTGGTCATGTCATATAAGCCACCTATGCCTTAGCTGCTGCTTCTATAAAATGAAGGTTAATAACATCTGCCTGACAAGGTTGCTCAGAGCTCCAGCGAGATGGGAGATATGAAAGCATCTTGTAACCTATAAAAGGCTAAACAAATGTGAGGGCCCTTTATTAGCAGTAGCTTTGTTGTTGCCACACCCTGGAGATCAAGCTGCTCTCTTTAGTGAGAAATTAGATGCTCCCACCTGGCTCAGAAATGCTAAATTGCTAACAACCTCCCTAAGGTTTTATCCTCTTTCTTTTTCATAAGAGACCTCTCTGAGCTGTTAAGAGCCAGAGGTGGAGTAAATTATCCGGTTTTCTCCACTGCTCTGGAAAAGAACCAAGATGTGTACAGGTCATTCTAGTCAATCCAAAAGCACTTATTCAGCACCTTCTGGTGTCTCCTACTGTGGTAGGTATAAATATAACCATAACAACCTGTTAGTGTGAATTATCACAGAGAGAACAGCTCTCAATGCAGCTGGAGATTAAACAGCAAACATTGTGCTGTCTTCCAGGCATTATGCAAACTCATATCAATGTAAGGACTTTTTTGAGTTGACTGTGATAAGAAAGAAAAGCACTGAAGGAAATGATTATATGGTTAGGAATTTGGCAAGGTCAGTTTTTTACGTAGGCTGTAGACTGAATGATACCTGTGAATCTATGTTTCCCTCTCCAGGCCCCTAGAGATGAGAAACCTACTTTGGGAAAACAGTAACTTGGTTCAATTTAATAAAAATACTCTCAGTACGCAGAATAATTATGGAGATATGGAGAAAGATTCTTTCTCCCTGCAACTGCATAAAACTATTAGAGTTAACTACACTGAATAAACTCAAAGTCTGATGCTGTAGCAGTTCTCACCAGGAGAACATCTCCCAAATTTCTCTCTTGCCTTCCCATTCCAGTATATATCAGTGAGTAAGGGAAGGGAAGGATCAGGCCTGTGCAGTTTGATAAAAAATGACCCCCAAACACACTTTGAGACCCACTGGTCTAAGAGTGAGTTTTGCGTACCTAAGAGCCCCCATTCACTTCATCCAGTGTTTTCTCCCATTATACCACAGAAGCTCAAGGGATAAGTAACTTCTTGGTCCAGAACCCTAGAGCCAGCACATAAACTTGGAGCCTGTGTTTCTTTTTTTTAAAGATTTATTTATTTATTTATTTATTTCAGAGAGAGAGAGAGCACATGAGATGGGGGAGGGTCAGAGGGAGAAGCAGACTCCCTGCCGAGCAGGGAGCCCGACGCGGGACTCGATCCCGGGACTCCAGGATCATGACCTGAGCCGAAGGCAGTTGCCCAACCAACTGAGCCACCCAGGCGCCTGGAGCCTGTGTTTCTATACAGTTTTCTTTCCCACTGTTCCAAGCTGCTTCATGCTCATTGTTGACATAAACCTCAACAGGGAGTATATGGGAAATATGTATTGCCCTTCTGTTATGTTTAGTACACTATGATAGAACTACAAGATAAATATATATATGCATATATTTATAAGTGTGTATATATATATATATCAAGGTCTTTCATTTTATTAGTGTTTTAAATCTAGTTAGGAAGACAGGATATATCCTTAAAAAGATTTAAACACAAGGAGCATGTGCTTAGTGTCAAATGAGTGATTTAGACCAGTAATTGCAAGTAATTTGTTGATAATGAAGCAAATTTTGTAAATGATTTGCCTTTATAAAATATATTTGAGCAGATTATAAGGATAATAAAGATATCCACATTTCCATATGCTTTCTTAAGCTGGGGAGAGAGGGGTAGAATTATATCCAGCTAGCCAGAAATGATAAATTGTGCATAACAATAAGTCATTTAACATGTAACTTTACTAAGTGTTTCTATGGGGATATGAACAAAAGGCTGAGAACCGTTCATTTATACACAGAACTTTGGAATTTCCTAATATAGACAGTTATTGAAGGCTAGTGATTTTGGAAATTTTTGTAAAGAAAATGAGAGTAGAATTACATTTTGATTGAACTATAGGATTTAAGCAGACTATACAGAGATTGTGGGGAGTGGGAGGAAGGGTTCACTCCAGGCCCTAGATATGTCAAGTAACTGTATGATTTAGAGCAAGGGAAACTAACATTGGATAAATAGTTGT
This sequence comes from Leptonychotes weddellii, assembly GCF_054177405.1. Taxonomy (NCBI): domain Eukaryota; kingdom Metazoa; phylum Chordata; class Mammalia; order Carnivora; family Phocidae; genus Leptonychotes; species Leptonychotes weddellii. The sequence goes on from NC_138379.1 coordinate 48,130,417, forward strand.
CATATGACAAGGAGTTTGTTAGATACTTGGCATGTATCATTTCATCTAATACTTAGGAGAACCTGAGACAACTGGGATTACTTTCACAGTTTCCCAGACAGGAAACTGATCTCAGGAGAGAAAAAGTAAATTGCCCAAGGTCAACCAACTAGGAAGTGAGGTAGATTAAATATGGCCACAAATTATTTTCAGCTCCTGTCACCAAGACCACCATATATCTGGAGGTTGAAAGGCCACATGGAAAGCGCCCAAGCAAAGCCAGACATGTAAGTGAGGTCATGAAAAGCCTTCTAGCCCCCACAGACTCTCCAGCTGAATGCAGCCCTATGAGTGAGCTCGGGTGAAACCAGAAGAGGAACTGCCCAGCTGACCCACGTAAATGTGAGAAGTAGTAAATTGCTATTGTTCCAACTGCTGTGTTATGAAGTGATTTGTTACACAGCCCTAGATAACTGAAACAGCCAAGCTTTGACTTTAGGCTTTTCTTGTTCCAATGCTGTTATTCTTTCCATGACACATATTACTACTTTGTTATTGATAAAATAGGAGTATTTGATAAGATAATCTATAAGGCTCCTTTGAATTCTTAATAGAATGATATTCTAGATGCATGGAGTTGGGAAATCCAAGATGTGTTTGGAGAGCGGGAGGAGGCCAGTCTAAGTAAGAAGGTTATCGTCAAAGAGGTACTAGAAAGAAAATCTTCTAGTATAATGATTAAGAGCAAAAGCTGGGTTTGAATCCTAGGTCCACCTCTCAGTAGCTTTGGGCAAGTCACAGAACCTCCCTGTGTCTTGGCATTCCCATTGTGAAAAGGTGATGAAAATAGAACCTTCCTCCTAGGGTTGTTGTAAGAATTTAATGAGATAATGTATGTACTAACTTAGAACAGGTACTGACTCACAGTGAGAACTCAATATGTGGACACCAAGTAGACTAAGGAAGACACCAGAAGCAGAGAGTCCAGCCTGCCCTTGAGGTGAGGGTAATGTCAAAAAGGCAGTGTTTGACTCTGGTGATAATGCTTGCCTGTGGCAATAGCAGGACCCTTCTAAATATTTAAGAATCTTGGAAACTTTTGTGGATGGACTGCTGATTTTTTTTTTTTTTTTTTTTTGCATCTCCATGTTAGGAGCAGAGAAAATTTTCATTATCATGATAGCTGGTATAAGGACTTCTTTTAACATAAGTCTTTAACATATACATAATATGTTCAACTATAAAGTATTCACAACTTTTTGTCTATCTGATCACTATTATGAAAATAATTAGGAATCATGGAGTCAGAGTTCTAGTCATTAATTCAGTAAATATTAATGCAGTATTTCCATGTGCTAGGCTCTTTGCTGGGCCCTGGGGAAAATAATAGTACAGGGAAACCAGGATGGTTTTTGCTCTCACTGAAATTACAGTGGAATGGGGAATTTGAGACAAAGTAAGGAGGCAGTTACTGTCCAGGGGGATGAATATTTTGTTAGGGAAAGTTTGGGATACAGTGGGTGCTTGTAGGAGGTACTTCTGACCCAGACTGAGGAGAGAGACCAAATAAAATATATTTCACTTCCTGAAATAAAGTGACCTAAATGGATAGCTGAGAGATAAGTAGAAGTTAGCCAAGATGATGCCTGAAAATTTGCCACAAGTCTAGTTTGTTTAAATGGTGTGTTCACCTTGAGGAGTAGTGTAGGAAATGCTGCGTAGTTGGGAGAGGTGGAGGGTTCCCTCTGGTCTTAGAATTTTATTCCTGACAGCTAAGGATAAGATGACAGCAGTTGACTGGGACCTAGAGGTGACTGAACAGTGATATAATAAAACTGACCTAGAGAAAGCATTTGAATAGGTGACCCAGAGAGACAAAAGAATGGAAAAAGGGTGAGATTAAAGGATAGCTCATATTTCAGGTTGTAAATGTTCAGATAAACAAAGTGGTATTAATGGGAAAAACAAGTGTCAGATGACATGAAGTCTGATCTTGGTTTGACCATTAACTGCCTTGCAGTATATGGTGTTAGTTAGAAATAGTCCCTCTCTGAGACTGATTTCTCCATCTCCAACCTGTATGTGTTAGACTACAGTTGACTTGAACAACACGGGTATGAACAAGCACGGGTCCAACTTATATGCAGATTTTCTTCAGTAAATACAGTACAGTACTATAAATGTATTTTTTCTTCCTTACGATTTTCTTAATAACATTTTTTCTTTTTTGTAGCTTACTTTATTGTAAGAATACAGTATATAATACATATAATGTACTAACAATGTGCTAATTGACTGTTTATGTTATCAGTAAGGCTTCTGGTCAACAATAGGCTTTTAGTAGTTAGGTTTTGGGGAAATCAAAGTTATACTCAGATTTTTGACTGGGTAGGGTGTCAGTGCCCCTAACCCCTGTGTTGTTCAAGGGTCAATTGTATTTGAAAGGAGACCAGAAAGGAATGCTACAGAACAGAAAGTGAAAGTGGTCAGACTAGCTGAATAGTATTCCAGTTCGGTAACATTGTCATTTGAGCCCCAATCTGGCCAAAGCACAGAGGATTTTCAGATCTGATGTTGAGCAGGTGAAGTCAGTATTACCAGTTCTCTAAAGGGAACTAAGCTTTCTAGACTTAGAGCTCGTTCCTCTGATTATTCATTGAATGTTTGTGGAGGAAAGTGGACTATGATTTTTACTTCGTTGCCTGTCTCTCTCCCTGCTCTTCTCACCCTTCTGCTGTTATAAGGAACTCAGAGAAGGTATATGAAAAAATGAGCCTAGAGGAGCAGAACCCAAACCAAAGCCTAGTGAATGCAAATGTTCACATTTCAGGTCTCAGTGTGGGAATGATCTTTAGAAAACTGTAGTGGACATCTATTGTTTTGGGTGGCTGACACCCCATCTTTTCATCTTGGGACAGTAACCTCCCTTCTGTTTGAACCCTGATTCCCCCACTCCAATCATGTGGTTCCCATAGGGGCTAGAAATCATAGTATTCCTCACCCTTGGCACAGAAGTAATGTGTCACTCAAGCCAGGGCAAAGGGAGATTTTGCAAATTGGGATTAAGAAGAAGGGGTTCAGTCCTTCTCAGATAGCAAAACTGAGATGGAGTCAGAAGCTAGTGGTAGCCATGGCCTTTGCTGCATAATGAAAAAGTATTGCTCGACCCAGAAATCTTCGTTTTCTGTTGGCAGTGACTCCTTACTGTGTTCAGAGATAAGGCTACTCCTGGTCCTGGGCCCCTCATAGGTCCGGCTCTCCTGCACCAGCCCCTTACTTCTGCTGCTTAGTATTTTTACAGTTTACTAAGTGGTACTTTTAAATTGCTTTTCATGGGGCACCTGGGTGGCTCAGTCAGTTAAGCATCCAACTCTTGATTTCAGCTCAGGTCATGATCTCAGGGTCATCAGATTGAGCCCCACATCAGGCTCCATGCTGGGCGTGGAGCCTGCTTAAGATTCTCCCTCTCCCTCTCCCTTCTGCCCGCCCCCACGCACACTTGCATGAACGTGCTGTCTCTCTTAAAAAAAAAAAAAAATTGTTTCTTACAATGATCCTTTATGGTAGACATGATGTTTTGTATCAAGGATAACAGGGTGAAGTGACCTGTTATTAAGTTACCAAAGCCAGTAAGATGGAGCTGTCCATGTCCTTTACTGAACCCTTCCGTTTTCTCTTACAAAACCAACTAAAGACACATAGTATGTAAGAGGTAGAGCAAGGTCTTGAATCCAGGATGTTCAATAAATACCAATCAATAAATAAGATGGTGCTAGAGCCAAGCACCATTCTCAGGCCCAGGGTACAGTGTGGAACAAGACACAGTCTCTCTGTCATGAAACTGATAAAACAGTGTGAAAACAGACCAGTAAACAGGCAATTAGAATAAAGTGTGGTAAATGCAAACACAGGGGGAGTATAGGGTCCTTCTGAAGCAGGTGAGAGTAAACCCGATCTGAGTTAGGAAAAGCTCCACAGCAGGGTCACTGCCGGCCTATATGGTACCTGTCTGTGAATCAGGAAAAAAGGTACCCTTTCCTCAAAATACTTAATTGCCAACTGCCAGAAAATTGTAATAAAAATATATAAATCTGTAATATCTATGCTGCAATTGGCACACCCTAGTTATGTGCAGTATGCAACCTGCACAGCTGTGTGTGGCACCCTGCTTCCCAGAGGAAAGAATGTTTAAGCTGAAATCTAAAGGGCAAAAGTGAGTTAGCAGACTCCCTACCTGTAGGCCCGTGGCATGTCCTGGAATTGGGTCTGCTGCCAAACAGGCCGTTATTTCTTTAGGCTGCACGGCCCTCCTGTGGCTGCTCTTGTGTCCTCGTAGACACTGCACCCTTTCCCTTAGCTTTAGCCTGCTCTCCCGGGGAACCCAGAGCACTCTCTCCCTGCAGGTCCCTCTGCAGGTCATACAATCTCCCCAGACCTGTTTGTCTTCCAGAGACTAGGTGAAGAGTTTGTGTTTCTGGAACGTAGCCCTCAGTGGCGCTTAATTCGAAAAGGAAGAAACCCCAAGAGAAAACCTGATCCTCTCTGGGAGGGGTTAGCCTGGAGGGTACAGTATCTGAAGGCCTGCGGATTATGGAGCCTTCTCCTCATTGGCTGCTAATTATGGCATCCCCTTGACTGCAGTTTTTTGTTTTTGATTTTTAACTGTGGTGCTTAGCTCAATAGGAGAAATAAATGAGAAGGGAGCATGGAACCCTGCTGCTCTGAGAATCCTAAAATATCAGACCTGAAAGAAATCCCATGGTATGCTCCCCCACCCAGCATTTTTATCTAAGTGAACATAAACAGCAAAGGCAGACTTAAAAGGGAGTAGAAAGGGCTTGGTTTTGTAAGAGAAAACGGAAGGGTTCAGTAAAGGACATGGACAGCTCCATCTTACTGGCTTTGGTAACATGGGGGGGTTCATGTGTTGCTGGAATGTATGTGAATATTAGATATTTTAGAACCAGCTGACAGGGGAGCTATTTTCCTTCCCAGATCATCTGCACCTATATATAAAGATAGAACAGAGTCACATTTCGATGCCCTGGATGTCTTGATCATGAATTTAGCTCCACTTTTGAGATGTTACTAGTCCCCATTCCTACACTCTACTGCTTATCATAATGCTTGTTATATTGTGTTATGTTATGTTGTTATTTTATGTATATTATATTATGTTATTCCTGGGTTTACTGGAAATTCTTTTCATTCTACACCCTCTCCCTTTCATGCCTCTCTGCAGACTCTTCCAAGATTAATTTAGGGAAGCTGTTAAAATCTTAGACTGTTCAAATGGAAGAACATTAAAGAATGTCTGGCCTAGTTCTGCAGATCATAGCTAAGGAGCCCAGGCCCAGGGGGGCATTGAATGACAAAGGTCAGCCAGGGAGTTAGAGACAGAGCTTAGATGTCAGGCCTGGTGTTCTTTCCACGACTGACACTATCTCTCTTGCTAGATGATTAGGTTGGGATGAATTTTGGCATGGTTCTGAAAAGCCCACTGTCTTACCTTTCTAGCTATAAATCCCTTTTTCCCAGGTCCTTCCTCTTCCCTCCCTTGTCTCTCAAATTTTGAGTCTGATCCAGGAGCCGCAACAGGTGGTGGGCCTTCCTCTTGGTGAATCCTGAATCTTGGCTGGCAGGCTCCTGGGGGTGGAGCATGCCCTTGTGCCACCCGATAGGCTACCAGATCAGTTTCAAGGTCTCTCTGGTAACTTCCAAGGCCAATTCTACTAAAACCTCCTTTGTCCTTGGAGAATCCAGTGATTAGCATGAGAAAAGTCTTCAAGTCTCCTCTGAGCTACCCAAGGGTGAGGGATATTTTATTGCTAACCTGCCTTGAGCTCCCTAAGGATTTTTCTCTTTTGTACTAAGCTTGACACAGTATTAATATACAATAGAGGCTATTAAAACATGCCTGTTGGAGGGGCACCTGGGTGGCTCAGTCAATTGAGCATCTGCCTTTGGCCCAGGTCATGGTCCCAGGGTCCTGACCTGAGCCCCGTTGGGCTCCCTGCTCAGCGGGGGGTCTGCTAGTTGGTCCAACTTACCGTAAGTCTATTTTTCATGAGGGCTTTAGGTCTCTCCTGAGAGGGAATTTATCCTAAGGAAAGTGAGGAGATAGGCAATGTGGGTCCAGAATAGACTCTTCAAAATCAAAGAGGAGTGAGTCTTAAGTTCAATATATCATAGACTGGTTTTCTGGCCTCGATGCAGCCCTACCTCTACCCCCCACTGTTGGCACATGCTTAGTAATTTGTGGAAGGGAATGGGGGTGAGGAGGAATCAGCAAAATATAGAAAAGCTGCTTCACTAAAAACTCCGAGTCAAAGGGCATAAATAATACTTATTGAAAGCCCATGTGACAAAGTATAGCATGATCAGGGGAGAAAGGTAGTCTTTCCTCTGCACGATCCGTATAATGGGTTCTCTGTACTGTGGACTCCTGAAGGATCAATGTCACCTGACATCTCAACAACACAGCATGTGAGAATCATTCTCTGGGTCTTCCAGAAATTAAGAGGAACATTTCTCAAGGAGCTAGGATAACTTTGTCAAGAGGTAGAGGCAAGAGCTTGCAAAACTATATACAAATTTGAATCACAGAGTAACAGAGCTGAGAGGAACTATAGAGATCATCTAGTCTGCTAATTCTCAAACTGTGTTTCAGAGAAATTCTCAAAGGCCTGGGGAGGGGGAGAGAATGCTACAGACAAAATATAAATGTGTGGGAGGTCAAAGAAGGGAGAAATTGATTTGACTCAAGAAGGTTTTCAATAAAAGGGGATGAGCAGATGAATTAGCCATCTAGGTCAAATGGCTAATAGCTGGAGGAGCTAAGATGAGAATCATGACCTCCTGGCTTCTTGTGTATGGTCATATGGGACGTTAGCTGTTACTTTTATAATGTGGTGGCTGTGAGCAGATTACTCAGAATGGAAAGAATTTTGGGGTCATGGTGTATGTTTTGTCTGTATGTTCCTGCTCCTGGGAGAGGGCCAGAGTGGATGTGCCTTTTGAATGCAACTGGGTGACTCTAAACAAGTCTGCTCTTCCTGGAGTGTGTGGTTTTCATTATTTTTATATCCTCAGGCTCACAAATCAGCCAGGGCAGAGATGCTGACAGAAAGACCTAATGGAAGGAATATATTTGTTTCTAATTTAGAATAAGAATGACCACACCCCACAGATCAAAATCCATGGAAACTTCCACTGCTCTGCAGCGCTGTGTTGAACAGCATTTCCAAAAGAGTTCTAACATGCTCTTGAGAAGGGATTCCATATCAGTACTTTGGGGGAATGTTCCATATTATATCCTTGTCTTGGAGACGGATGTTGCTCATAGAAAAGTCTCTGAAGAGCTCTGAAAAAGATGTCTATTTAACCTTAATCTAATGTTTTGCAAACTTGCTTCCTGATAGAGACTTTTATCCATGGAATATCTATTACTGTACAGAACACACTTGGGAAATGCTGAGGGAAAAACTACTGACTGGTAATAGAGGAAGTCTGGGTTGTGGTCCCGGCTCTGCCACTAATTTGCATTTTTCATCATCTTTGGACTTCAGTTTCCTCCTCTGCAAAAGGAGAGATTTGAAATCAATGATCTAGAGAGAAACAAAGGACTACCATTTATTGCACACTGACTCTGTGCCATGCCCTGGCATGCCATCAGGGTCCTGACCTTAGAAGCGCCCCATGCTTGGTTTAATCAGCCGTCACCATCTGCTATCACCATCTTGAAATTCGTCATAATATTTAAACAAGGAGCTCTGCATTTTCATTCTGCACTAGGCCCCATAAATTCTGTAGCTGATCCCTTGAGTGTGTGTATGTGTGTTTAGAGAGAGAGAGAGATTATCTCTAATACTATCTCTCATCTTCACATCAGTCTAGTGAGAATGTGTGTGTATTATTATTTGTGATACACAGATATGGAAACTGAGGTTGAAAGAGGTCAAATTATTTACTCAGGTTCACATGGGGAGTGAATAGCAGAGCCAGGATTCCAAGCTAGTCCACTGGACTCTAAAGCTCTTGCTTTTCCCACTAGACCAGCTGCCAGTGCAAACATTCTGTAATTCTAAGATTGTTCTTCCAACTACTAGTAGATCTATCTCACTCTTCCAGTAACAGAAGAACTGCATTAATACCATTTCTTGTCTGAGTGACTATCTGGCTAACTGAATTAGGGAGTGATGGACCAGATGTCAGTGAACACGTGGCTAGGTGGCAGGGAATGAGTGGCTATAGAAGTTGGATAGACATGGAGTCCAACAAACCTGGTTCTGCCATTTACTAGCCATGTGACCTAGGGCTGTACTTCTCTGTCTCAGTCCACCTCATAAGTTATTGTGAGGATTCAATGAAATAATGCATTGCTTAACACATGGTAATCTCTCAAAAGATTATTACTGTCTTTTTATTAACCACACTAGACTGGCTACTGTGATATCAGAACACCAACTATTAGAACTCATTTGATTTGTTCAATAACAAATGCAAGAACATTAGATTTCTTTACTTTTTTCTAAATCAAATCAAGTTTTAATTTCTCTAATTCAAACCAAATTAAATTTAGGTTCACTCTCACCTACCAGGTTGGTAGGACATAAAATTTCAGAGCTTTTGTGGGGATGCAGAAACCTCAGGGCTTACCCAACCTGGGAAACCTGGGCAATGTCTTCAGCCCGTTGTAGTCGTAGCTCATGGTGCAAACAGGTGTGTTGCAGTCAGATGTATCTGGCCCGGTTGCTCAAGGCATCTATGCCTATTCTATACTTGGCCACTAAGAGCTCCTGCATGGCTCCCAAAGCCATGGCTTGTGTTCATTCCCCAGGTGTCCTTGTAGTCGTCACTGCCAGAGATATTGGGAGAGAGCCAAGTGTGGGTCCCCACCACCCCTCCATCCTCCTGGCTTTGCTTCCCCCTCCCAAACATTCCCTTCAAGAATGTATAGGTTGGAAACAGAGACCTCTAAATGTGTTCCCCTGAGGTAAAGAAAGCCTTCCAACCTACAAAGGACTAACCGTCCTTCCAAAAAGGGTACAGAGGAAAATTTCCTATGTCTTTTTACTAAGCCCACAGCAGAAAAAAAAATAATTGATTAATTCACTCAATTATACCATGTTCTCAAACTTTTTCATCTTCTGTGAAGACTCCTGTAACCTGTTTCTCCCTTGGCCACTATATTTCACATCGAAGCCTGCATGTCTTACCTTTACTGCGAACTGGGGAAGTAGAGGGGTTTGGGGAAAGGATAGCACTAGACAGATTATGTTGCTGATTCTACCTATTCCTGGGTGAATTTTCACAACCAACTGTTTGGAATTCCACATTTCAGATCTTCTGAACCCTTGGGAACAATGAGCAGTGGGTGGAAAAAACACCGGCTTTGGAAACCTTGATTTATGGGAGTACATCTGTATGTAATGGCACAGAGGGCTTGGTAATAGGGTACTGCAACAGGTTAGGATGGACCGGATGTCCATGAAACAGGTAAAAGGACAGGAAGTGCTGGGTCATTGGGAAAACAACGTTATCCCCTAGTGCACATAGTTATGCTAGGTGTCTGCCAAGTGAAGAGCAAAATTAGAATTTTGCTCTAACGTAGCAACAGAGCTATAGACCTGTCGTGCTGGGCCCTCTAGTGGCTAGTTCATATTCAATGAACATAACGCTGTTTTCTCTAGCTCTCTAGTTCTTACTCAGTGAACTGCCAGTCTCCATCACTGTCTTGTCTTCTCTTTGGTTTTGTTAGAACCACTAACTGCCTCCATCTATAGTCTGTCCTCCCATTCCTCTATCATTACTGGCTCAGAGCTAGGGCACAGATCTTGAGGGAAAGATTGGTTCCTTTGGAAACAGACCGAGATGGAGAGTGGCATGCGGGTTTTGAGGGGAGTACCCCAGTAAGGAAGTGAGGAAGCAGGAGTGGACAGAGGGAGAAGCTAACTCACAGCGTGGTTGCAGCTGAAGCCTCAGCTGATCCTAATGGGGAGTTCTGGAGTTGACATGGCACCTGAGTTGTCCCAAATTGATGCCATGGAACCAGACCTTTGTATCCCTGCAACAGTCTGTCATTGGTTGTGAGCCCCCTCCAGGAGGGGTCCTAGTCCTGGGTGAAACAGTTATCTGTGACTCGGGGCAGCATACAATGAGGGACGCAGCTGGTTGCTGTCAGCTGCTCTCCCAGTAGCTGAGTTATGTGAAAGATCTGGGCAGAGCACCGCCATATCCACTCCTGGGAGTTTGCATTCACATTCATGGGCTCTCTGAGCACTTTGTTCCTCTCTTTTGTCGGTTTTCCTTTGACACGGGGCCGAAAAGCCCAGAAATAAAAGTCAGGAGTCATAGATTGTAGCACAGACTCCTGCTGCATGACCTTGAGGATGTCCCCTAAATTATTGTGGCCTCAGCACCTGGAAGAGAGTTCAATAACAATGCTTCACCATTTAAATTTTACAAAGTGCTCTCACATTCCCTTTTTTTTTAAAAGATTTTATTTATTTAACAGAGAGAGCGAGCGAGCACAAGTAGGCAGAGAGGCAGGCAGAGGGAGAGGGAGAAGCAGACTTCCTGCGGAGCAGGGAGCCCGATGCGGGACTCAATCTCAGGACCCCGGGATCATGACCTGAGCCGAAGGCAGCCGCTTAACCAGCTGAGCCACCCAGGCACCCCTCTCACATTCACTTTTAATTGAATCCACTGGACCAAACTCTCTAAACCAAATGAGATAATGGAGACAGAAAGAGTTTGAAAGATTGGAAGCACCATACACATGTGAGAGATTATGTAGCACAATACTCATCATAATGTTGATTTGTTCTCCAATTTATTGAGCATCTACTTTGTGCCAAGCTTTCTCCTAGTTGATGGAGGCATAGAGATACATTAGGCATGGTCCCTGCCTGTGCCTTTGCATTGTTTCTAGGAGGGGAAAAGACATGCCAAGAGAGTACAATGTGGTAAAAATTATAGAATCATAAACAGGGCAGTATGATGAGTGAAAGAAGCCTCAGTTTATGTGGAGGAGGGGCACAGATGGGGTCAATGTAAAGCTTCATAGAAATAGAACGTTTTTATTGGTAGAAAAACTGAAGCGGGTGAGCTAATCCTTGCCCCCACGAAGGCAGGGACTGTGTCTACCGTATTTGCTGCTGTGTTCTTAGTACCAAACACGTTGCCTACATCTAGGTACTTAATAAATATTTGTTGAACGAATGAACCAAGAGCAGACCTATAAGCCTGTAGCTGTCCCACAGAGCTCTTTTCAGATGTTATTTAAATAATCCCATCCTGGGGCGCCTGGGTGGCTCAGTCGTTAAGCATCTGCCTTCTGCTCAGGTCATGATCCCAGGGTCCTGGGATGGAGCCCCACATCAGGCTCCCTGCTCGGCAGGAAGCCTGCTTCTCCTTCTCCCACTCCCCCTGCTTGTGTTCCTTCTCTTGCTATGTTTCTGTCAAATAAATAAATAAAATCTTTTAAAAAAATAAATTAATAATCCCACCCTTTTTCCATCTAAGGGAGATACAGCAATGATTCACATTAGATGCTTTCTTGAGATTAAACGCTTCTAATCTCCCAGCAGATTCTGTGGCTGGTCTCTCTGTTCCCCTTGTCTCCAGTGTTTTGAATCAGTGCTGTAGGGAATCAGGGACCCTCACCCAAGAGCTATCCCAATTGGCTTACTATTCCCATAGAATTGTGACAATGTCCTCTCTTTGTGGCATCTTGGGGATAGAAGGAGCTGGGCAGGCATGAGATGTCCCCTGAAGGGGAACAGAGAGGCCAGCCACAGTCTTTTGGGAGATTAGGAGGGTTTAGATTTAAGAAAGCATCTAACGTGACTCTCAAAGGAACCAGCTACAGTGGGGAAAAACATGGGCTTTGAATGCAGGCAAATCTGTGTTAACATCTAGACAGCCTCATATATTAAGTGAATGTTAAATAAGTTATTTCGCCTCTGAGCTTCTGTTCCTTCATCTATAAAATGGCGATTAGGGGCGCCTGGGTGGCTCAGTCGTTAAGCGTCTGCCTTCTGCTCAGGTCATGATCCCAGGGTCCTGGGATTGAGCCCTGAGCCCCGCATCCCTACTCTGTGGGAAGCCTGCTTCTCCCTCCCCCACTCCCCCTGCTTGTGTTCCCTCTTTTGCTGTGTCTCTGTCAAATAAATAAATAAAATAAAATAAATAAAATAAAATGGCGATTAAAAAAAGTTAAGAGCTTTTGAAAAGGTGAAATAAGGTAACATGCAAATTCCCAGCACAGTGCCTAGCAGAGGTTGGTTGCTCATCAAAAACTAGTTTTTCTTCCCTTTTTCTTTCCTGATCACTAACTTCTGACTTTCCTGCTCCCCACGAGCTCATTTTCTGTCAGTGTTTAACCACTGCCACAGATGGGTTCTCTGATTTCATCCAGGCAGATCATATTCTTGGTTTCTTATTGGCACCTGAAAGAGGATTCTTTTTCCTACACGAGGTTGGCTGAAAGCCTATTTCCCATATGCCTAAACCAATATCTTGGACATTACCATGCCAGGGAGAGATGAGATAAGACTCACCAATGCCAGAAAAAAAATGAGCAAAAGTCACACTGCCAGGACAGGCTTAGTTATACCCACAAGTCTCCAACCCCCACCCCACCTCCCCAAAACATGATCAAATCAGAGTAACAGCACTTCTTTCTCCTTGACAAGGCGGTAGGTTTTTTTGTTGTTGCTCAAGGCCAGTCCTGGGGGAAAGAGTGAGGAGGGGAGGGTGAAGACTATTAGCTGTCCTCCAAAATCCATTCGTCCCTTCCATAGTAATAGGGATTTGGCTGGGATGTGACTGCCCAGATAGGAACCTCATTTGCTGGCTTGCCTTGCAGCCAGTTGTGGTCACGTTACTAAGCCCTTGTCAGTGGATGTGAGCAGAAGGGATGTGCATCTTTTGCCTTGCTTGTTTAAGAGTAAATCTGTGGCCCTGGAATTCTGTTCTTTCTCTCTCCTTACTATCTAGAAATGCCCCAAGCAGCGTGAACTCGGAAGCTACATGTTGAAGATGGCAGTCATTATCCTTAGTCCCTGAATGACTGAGTAGAGCAGAGCCATCCACCTACTTGAAATGCTGCTTTGGACCATACTGAATTGGACCTCCTAGTCAAATCTTTAAAGTTCTTCAAATCCTTCTTCAAATCTCCAGGAAACGTCCACTAATACTTCTCTCTCCTCTTCTTGACCATCACTTGTAATATCTGTTCCCCCTATTTTCTGGTACTTAACTACATTGTTTCCTATGTGGTTCTGTTTGGTTCTTTATTGATGTGTGCCTCTTGTCTGTTAAACAGAAGGAGATCCTAAGATGTGATCCTTTGCCTCTGCTCCCGTTTCCCTAATAGCACATCTATAGTGGACACTGACGGAGCCCAAAGAGCCCCCCCTTCCCCAGCTGCTGCGGGTATTGGCTGCCATCAGTTTGGAGCTGCTCCCTTCTCCAGAGATTTGGCCTCAGCCAAATGTGAGCACCTCTGGGAGGTTAAGTACCCTCCGTAGCAGCCAGCAGCCAATGATGTGTGACACGGGGCAGAAAATGATAGCCACAAAAGGTGGGGCAATTCTGTGATGACTACTGAGCTTCAGAACCTTCCTGAGGAGCCAGGCTGTTGCAAATCTCCAACCAAGACAACTTCCTTGTTTAGCTTTCTTCCACTGTGCTAGCCTGCAGTAGCTCACACGTGCCACCTGTCTCCAGAGAATTGCCCTCAGCTGATGAGATCCTACTTACAATCCTCCTCTTGTCCGCCTTCCCCACCAGAGTGGCCCACAACCAATGCCTCACTGATATGGGGGCATAAAAGACCAGCCCCCTGGCCTCAAGGGGGTGTAATCCTGCTGTGCAGTTTGTGCCCCAGTCATGTAGACTAGTTCCCTGTGGATCAGGCCAGGGCTAGACATGACTGGATACACACTTTGTTCTTTATCCCTTGCAGGTTTTTCCTGAAAAGTGCCCCATCAATAAATGCCTGTCTCAGACTGTTTCTAGGGAACCCAACCTCAAGCTAAGGCACCAGTGCTCTGCTATCATTTCCCCAGATCACTTTCCCATTCACTTCTGGGGACTATTCAGATCCACACCCTGGGCTGGGTGTGCCGTGGTGCCAAAATTGGGTTGAAGGTGGTGCAGCAGTTAGAGGAAGAACTGGTGGGCTCTACTTAAGTAATTATAAGGAATACCTACTAATTAGGGTTGTTATGAAGGTATTAAGAGCTAAATGAGTTAATGTGTATAAAATGCTTAGACCGCCAGCTCACATATAGTAAATGCTCTTAAGTGTTAGGGCAGGGGTTTCTTTGATCTTTTTTACTTATGAATCCCAAGAGTGCCGAGATGTGTGCTTGGCACATAGTAGGCCCTGTTGAATGAGTGCTTATTGGCTCAACTGATGTGCTGGGATCTGGCCAGCAGAGGGCAGAACCAGTGCAGATAAAATATCCTGTGCACTGAGGAGGAAGTGCCATTGAACTCCAGACAGTTGGCCGAGGGGGGCGGGTACTGAGGTAGATTGAGCCCCTACTTTGTGAATTCAGACCAATAAGTAGCTCTGGGCCTGGAAGTTGCCCTGGTGTCTGTAGCTCTTCTTTTGAACTTGTGACTGACCACTCCATGCTCCCCTCAATAAATCCCCTTTTGTGTTAATGCTAATATACATTGGGTTTCTGCAACTTGCAAGCAAAAGAATTTATATTCTCTTATTAATCCCTATAAGTGTAAGGACTGTGTGGAGGGGAGCCACTTCCATGGGTAGGGACACTGAAGTCCCAGAGATGCCACACTGGGCCTGCTTCCTGCTCAATTTCTCAGCCAACCACTGTCTTTAAGAGTGTGGTTTCACCACATTTCTACCCGCAAGCTTCCTTTGTCTTGTTCTCTTCTTTCACTTTGCTCATTTAGATCAGTCCTATCTTTCAAAACCCAGTTCAAATTCTACCTTTCTCTGAGTCCTCTAAATCTACTCAATCTCATTTCTTAAAATCCTTCTAGCCTGACCATTCCTATACTTGATTGCATTTCCTATTTTATTTGGGAGTTTGGGCTGGGTGGTCTCTAAAGTCCCATTCAACTGCAGATTTCTGAATCTGTTGTCTTCCCATATGTCAAATCTTCTAAAGTAGGTCTTCACCTTCTCCTTCAAGAAGAGCTAAGGAAAGGCTTGAGCACACGGGGCTCAGCACAGATTTGTAGGGAGTGAACACAACTAACTGCTCATGGGAGTGAATGTGTTCTGTGATCATTCAAGAAACACATAGGCATTTATTTTTATTTTTTCAAAGTGGAAGTAGCTTCCCCCTTCCCTTATTATACAAGCAACATACTTATGGTCAAATAAATCAAATATTACGTAGATTTTTTAAGTAGGAAGGGAAGATCACCCACAGTCCTTCCCTTCCGAGATAACAGCAATTAAAATATTCTTTCAGAGTTTTTGCTATATACAAATATGTATGTTTCAATAGGGCCTTCTGGACAGAACAATGGGAGGTTCCAGCCTGGGATTTGTAGCTTGTAAGGTATTCACTCGCCGCATTGCACGTATTAGACTGAACCATATGAAAACTACTGATAGTCAGCTGCTTTTTGACCTACAAACACAATTTTATGATTTAACCCAATGTCTGTGAAGCCCAGAATGTCAGAACTGGTAGAGCCCTTAGAGAGTTTCAAGTCTAACTATTTCATTGTGCTGACAAGGGAAAAGGATCAGAGAGAGAAGTAACCAGCCGGTTCACGTACCAGAATCCTTCCACTGAACCAGGTACCTGCCTTTCATACTCTCCTCCTTTTAATTTGATAACCTTCTAGGTGTGATAGTAATCTTCTAGAAGCAGGTTTCAATTTGGTATCAGAAAACTTCTCCCAGAATTTCATCAAATCAGAAGAGGCTATGTTAGAGGGAGTGGCGGGAGATGTGGCTGGGAGGGGCACGGTGACACAGCTGGAGAGGCACGTGACCCACGGAGCTAAAACAGATCACCATTCAGGGCCCTGCACTTGTATGGCTCCTTAGCATCATAGGAGGGGTCCTAGTAATGTATTCACATGGTAATATGTGTTTGTCATATTTGCAAAAGCAGGCAGTTTTTGAATTCTTTTTCTTAAGGAGGGCCCACAGAATTGTAGACGTTTCAGGCCTGGATCCTGTCCTGTGTGGTGCAGATTTGAAAAGCACTAGGCATGGAAACCAGAGTTCCTAGGTTCTAGTTATGGCCCTGCTCTGGCCCAAATGGCCAGAATGTTACTTACAGGGAGTAAAATCACAAACGTTAAAATGTCTTGGAACACATAAAATGTGAACAAATATAAATAAGTCACCTTACTCAGATTCTTATCTGTGATACGGCAATCACTGCTGCTTTTCATGGTCATTGAAGATAACACATCAAAAAATGTGTCCTCAGGAGCGCCTGGGTGGCTCAGTTGGGTAAACGTCTGCCTTTGGCTCAGGTCATGATCCCAGAGTCCTGGGATCCAGCCTATGTCAGGCTCCCTGCTCAGTGGAGAGTCTGATTCTTCCTTTCTCTCTGCCTCTCCCCCTGCTTGTGCTCATGCGTACTCTCTCTCTCTTTCAAATAAATAAATAAAATCTTTAAAAGACATGTGTCCTCAGGGCATCTTCCTGTTTCATCTCCCTCTGCTACAACTTCCTTTTCTCTTTCCTCCAGCCTCTAGCCCCCAGTACTCCAGCCACTGGGCCAGTCATTGGTTATTATCTTTTGCTACTTCTATATATTTGTTCATGGGGCTCCCACTGTCTAGAAAGTCTACCTTTACTGGAAAAAAAAATCTTCATCCACAAGGCCCTGGTCTGCCAGCCCTTCTCCTCCCACCCTAATGATGACCTCCCTTAGGACTGTTTCTTGTTGCTCCTACAGATGGGGACACTGAGGCCTGGTGTGGTCCATAACTGAGTTCTGGTGTCTTGATATGCTGCCATTCCCAGCCCCCTAGGGTCAGATCATAGACACACGGTTCTTGATGTACACGTGATAGGGGTCACTGCGCTTGTCCACTTTGCGGGAGCGGGTATATCCCAGGATGAGGCTGCCCACGGTGACAGCAAATAGAAACATGACGAAGAGAATGTACATGTAGGAGTTGTCATCACGGCCAGGTAGGCTGGCCTGCCGCTCCTTAGGCAGGTTGTCAGGCCCTGCCCGGCAGAGCAAGTTGCTGTGAAGAGTGGCATTTAGAGCCTTCAGCACTGCATGCAGGCTCTCATACCAGGTCTCAGTCCCGTTGGTGGTCTCCATAGCAACAGGGATCCAAGGGGGCAAGGAACTGGAGGATGCTCTGTTGGTGACAGAAAAGAGAGGGGATAGCTTCTGTCACCTGCGGCTTGAATTCCCTCCTGACCCCTTCAGACCCTAGCTAAAATCCCAACATCACAGTTTATTCTAGCTACCTGTTTACTTGTCTGTCTTCTCCATTAGACTGTTGGGGGGAAATTCTGTTGGAAATGAAGTGGTGGGGGAAGCAGGGAGAGGCTGATAATCACTGTAGACACCAGGGAAAAGAAGAACAGGGTTGGGCTGGAGGCGGGGGAGGGAAAGGATCACTCAGTCTGGTTTGGGGTTTTACCTACCCCAGAGAGAGAAGACACAGGCATCTCAACTATCCTGCCTTGTGACAAAAAGTCACTGGGTACCTGGTATATAATAAATGTTTCTTCTCCTTCCTCTCAGAGATTCTTAGTCTATAATATAGACTTCTATAATATAGAAAAATATCCAAAGACAGCCTTGTATCCTAGTCTCTGAAAAACCATGTCATTCCCTTTAAACAAGGCTCCACACTCACTTCTTTCGGAAAGACTTCACTGAGTGTTCCCTACCTCCCCCCCCCTTTGTAAAAAGATTTTATTTATTTATTTGAGAGAGAGAGAGAAAGCATGAGAGGGGGCAAGAAACAGAGGGAGAAGCAGGGAGCCCAACGCGGGGCTTGATTCCAGGACTGTGAGATCATGAATGTTTAACCAACTGAGCCACCCAGGTGCCCCGAGTGCTCCCTACCCCTTAACCATACTCCACAAGCTTTATTAGCACAGCCTTCCCTTTTGGCCAGCACTTACATATAAGGCAATGTGTGGCTATTCTCTTGTGGTTGATAAGGGTATCAGCAGTCCACATGCTCCTGGTCAGCAGGGCTGTGTCTCTTCCTTAAGTCTAGGGGACTGCCCTGAGACTGGCTGGGTGTTGTGCTGATCCTCAGGGTCTACCTTGTGACTGGCTGGGTGTTCTTCCCTCAGTGGTCTCCAGTAAAGATGGCTACTTTAGGGACTTCTCCATAGGCCAAACACTCAGAGTTCACAGACTGGTTCCAAAGCCCTCCTTTATCTAGGTAGAGTTGTCAACCAATTGAAGTTAACAAACTTGACTATTACGCAAATGGCCTCTTCCCCAGAAAAGATGACAGTTATGACCATGATCAATATTTATGAACAACTCTATGAATGCAGAAGTTGGGGGAGGGGAATCTAAAAAATAGAGCAGTCACCCAGGACTGGCCTACATTTCATGCAAGGCCTTTGGGGCTCCCTGCTACGTGGTGCTTGGACTACCCTGTCTGGATGGAGGAAGGGAAGAGAACAAGGGCTCATGGACTTAAGATCCAGGAGGCAGAGGTTTTCATCTGCTATCCCACTTGTCAGGTAAGAAATTTCTGCCTTCTGCTTCCCTCATATTGGCCAATGGAAAGTAGCAGCAGCACAATGAATTAATGGCCCAACTAATCATTCAGCCAGTCATCATTTATGAAGGCCCACTCTTGGGCAGGCCTCATGCCGGGAGCTTGGGTAGGCTCAGACCCAGTCAGTCCCTGCACTTAGAGACACATTGTCAGCTGATCTATAATGCAGGGGACAAGCCAGGGACTACTGGGGCTTAGAGAAAGAAGGGACAAATTCTGATCAGGGCTCAGAGAGTTTCACAGTAATAGAGACATCTGAGTTAGACCTTGAAGGGTTTTTTGGAAGTAGAGAAGGTAAGAAAACAAAGAGGTGAACAAGCATGACAAAAAGAATGTTTAGAATAGAAAGTAGCATAGGGCGCCTGGGTGGCTCAGTTGGTTAAGCGACTGCCTTCGGCTCAGGTCATGATCCTGGAGTCCCGGGATCGAGTCCCGCATCAGGCTCCCTGCTCAGCAGGGAGTCTGCTTCTCCTTCTGACCCTCCCCCTCTCATGCTCTCTCTCTATCTCATTCTCTCTCTCAAATAAATAAATAAAATCTTTAAAAAAAAAAAAAGTAGCATAAAGGGGTTGGAGTGTAAGATGTGTGGAAGGATAAGATAGGACATGGGATAGAGGCTGCCCTGAACAAGTCTCATGGACAGCTTGACTGCCAGGCTGCAGAGTTGGAACTTTATCCTGCAGTTGGGGTAGAGCCATGGAACAGTATTTTAAAAGGGGATACAATGATAAGAGATTTGTGCTTTGAAAGGACACTTTGGCTGTTGTGTGGACTGGAGGGGGCAAGAATTAAGACAGGGAGCCTAGTGACAAGGGTCTTGAAATAGTTCAGGTAGAAGACACAGAGTCCAGACAGTTTCCTCATCTGTCAAAACAATTATCATCAGGAGTTATTCAGTGGGTACAGAGTTTTAGTTTTGCAAGATGAAAAAGTTCTAGAGATCTGTTGCACAACAGTGTGAATACAGTTAATACTGCTGAGCTGTACACTTAAAAATGTCAATAGGGTAAATTTTATGTATTTTTTTTACCACAATTAAAAACAACATCATCCCTGCCCTGCCTCCCTCCAGGCTTGATTGAGCATACAGTTTTATTATGGTGAAAAAAATGTTTAAAATCTATTCTCCATTTTTGAGAAGTAAATACATAGACACAGTACATACAATGAAGATGAAGTCTTCCTGTTCTCAGGGGTCCAGGACTCTCTCCCAGAGCAGTCACTGTTACTTAGTTACACAGTTTTCTTAGATATCCTTACAAGGTAGTTTAACTGACAGGGCAGAGAAAGGGCAACCTGAATCTGGAAGACTCACCAAAGAACAGGCAAATCCTCTATGGCTCTGAGTCAGCTTCAGGAATCTCCCTGTGGGTGCCCTCGGGCTCCTCAGCCCCTCAGCCTCTTCAGGGTGTCTCTGGACACATCTGGGGTCTCAGTATTGACATTGGGGAGCTGGGAAGGCCCAGAGCTGGAAAGCAGGGGATGAGGCAGGAAAGCAAAGAATCAGACACCCAGAAAACTCTTCAGAACCAGGGTGGATCCCCCAAGGCTGGGGCCCCAAGGGTTGTGAAATAGCCTTGCTGTGGGTGCTAACCCCCTTCCTCTTCCCTTCCCCTTCCTGCAGCAGCTGGGTCAGGCCAGTCTAGGGTTGCAGTTACAGGAACTGTGCCATGGCCAAGGGACATCTGATTGCTGTCCCTCAACTCCAGGCCCGCGATGTCTCTATTGGGTGACTTTATGAGAAGCCTCAGTTTAACGTGTGGACTCCCGCTCAGGTACCAGCTAATAGTGCAGACTCAAATATTCCCTTTCCCAAGGGTACAGGTATCTTAGCAGAAGTCTCTAAAAGGCTGAAAGAGCCTGAGACCCAAGGGAATGATGCGTGTGGGCAGAATGGCAACTGGCAGTGGGGTCGATATTTTACATAGGAACAAACGATGTTCTTCCCAATGAACCTATCTGGATAGACTGGGTAGAACACGGTCACAGCGTCCACATTATCTGTAGCACAGCTCCTTGTGACAGAGAAGAAAACGGCACAGATGCGGTGGCAGTTTTATTTTTGACGCGCAGGGGCTGGCTGGACCTTCAGAGTCCATCTGGTCTAACCTCTAGTTAACCGCCTTCAGCTTACAGCGAAGGAAATGGAAACCCGAGGAGCTGTCTTGGTTCAGCTGCTACCTGTGTGACTTAGGGCATGTGACTTCCCTTTTCTGGGCCTCGGCTTCTGTCCGCATCTGTAAAATGAAGGGGTTCTATCTACATAATCTGGTAAGGTCAGCTCTAACATCCCACGAGGGTACAGATCACAAAACCACATTGTGAGATTACAGGAAGTTGGATAGGTTGGTGGAAGAAGCATTTTGGGGTCTTTCTAGAGCCCCTAAATCACAAGATAGAGAAGGCTGCGGACCTCGTTCTCACAGATTAAGATGTAACTGAGCCCCAGGACTGAGTTACACTGAACATTCCTGCCTAGATAAATGGAGAGCCAAATCGGTTGACTTGTTCGTTTTTCCTCTTAACAGCCAATCTGCCCAGGTGATCTAGCCAGGGAAGGAGGCAGACTGTGCAGAAAGTGGGGGTGGAGGGATAGTGTGGGGGACAGGGTGGGCTCTGAGGTGGGGTTCAGTGAGTGGAGTAAAGATTCATGAAACCGTTCATCCCTCACATCCTCCTTCAGGAACCTCTCAGGATAGACCCTGATGTTTGTGGTTCTGACAGGAGAGGCAAAGAAGCAACTGTTACATATCTTTAGGTGCTGGGTTGGGGTAGGAAGGAGGGCCTGGGTGCAAGGGCATCCTGCTGGGTCAGGAGAGACAGAGAGCTGATAAAGGGACGGGTTGATTCTCTTCGCACTGCTTCTAGATCCAAGGATTGGCCGTTGGCATCACTGAGAATTTTGTTCCTCCTTCTGAGCTCCTTGGCTGCACTCATCAAGATAAGTCACTGATTATAAAGTTCATAGTGGGGAGGGGGGAGATGGAGCTCTGCTCTGGAGGGTTCTTAACTTGAAACAGAAGATAGACCAGTTAAGAAGGAAGGTGAATAGTGACTGACCACGTGGAAAGAGATTTTAAAGATTATTTAGAATCTAGATTCTAGGCCAACTCCTGCATTTTGTAGACGGGGAAACTGAAGTTCCAGGAGGGAAGGTGACTTGCCCAAAATGGCAGGACAAGTGGAGGGCAGAACTCCGATGAGAACCGGGGTCTTTAGGGGCATGTGCTGTTTGGGTGCTCTTTCCACTACCAATGGCAACATTCCCTGGCATCTGAGTTGTGCATCACACCAAACACAGTCTCCTCATGTTCTGAGGTATCAGGTCCTCTAACTCCGTATTATTGCTTTTTCCTGCACTGCAGATTCTCACCAATCAAGGATCTGGTAAGGGGGGGAAGTTGGCATGTTTTGGAGGAGGAGTTAACCTTCCTTTATAATCTCATCTCCTGTGGTCCTTTCTGCTCCAGATGTACTCCTGTTCCCCCAAACAAGCCAGGAGCACCCTCTTCCTCTACACTCTGTTGCTATTTCCTGCACGTTAATAGGTTCTTCCTGAATGTTCTTTTTTTTTTTTAAAGTAAGTTCTATGCCCGACGTGGGGCTTGAACTCATCACCCTGAGATCAAGAGTCGAATGCTTTACCAACTGAGCCAGCCAGGTGCCCCATCCCTAAATGTTCTTGACTTGAACTCACAGGTGTCTAAGTTGGGGGTGGAGGTGTAAAGCTGTGATCTGAAGGATGAACTGGGCATCTTAGGTTTTCTTTCAGGTTTCTCTGGGGAAAAGAGAAACTCCACCATTGGTTCTTTTGGGTTCCCCACTGCTCTGTTTCAGCTACTCTTTCAGAATGAATGTTTTAAGTGCCTGGGAATGTAGTAAAGAGAGGCAAGGCGGGGAAAAGTCACAAAAAGAAGATAGGGAGGGGATCCAAAGACAACCCCTGGGACCACACAGTTTTGCCATTGGTCCTTCAGGTGGTCTTATCACTACCATTGACTGGGGCTCCAGTGGAGTGGGAGAGGAGTTAAAGGACTGGACCCTAACAAAGAGTTGGAAGGAGACACAGGAATAAAAACTGAGCTGGAAGGGATCTTAATAATCATGTTGTTGGTACAAACCCCATTCAACCAGAGGAAAGTAGAGCACCCCGTCCCTGAGAAATCACCTGCACAAGGTCTCAGTCCAGGGGTAGAGCTGGGACCACAAATAGGTATCCTGTCCACAGACCTTTCTACTTTTAGTTCCCTGTTGCCTGTAGGACAATCTAACCTCCTCAGATCATCATTTAAGCCTCTTTGGATGTGACCCTGCCTCTAGCCCCATCTCACCACAGCTCTCCCCAGTACGCTGTGCCACATGATACTGAACTGCAGGCCATTTTCCAAACATTCCTCGCACTTGCACACTTCTTGCCTTTGTTTATGCTGTTTTCTTAGGCAGAGAAGTTCCCTTCCTCTTTTTATCTTCCTGGTGAACTCCTATTCATCCTTCAAGACCCAGCTCCAATGTCACCTCTGTACACCCTCTCCTGAGACACCCCCCCTTGCCCACTCCCTAGACAGTTAGTCTCTCCCTCTTGTCTGTTCCTAAAGTGCTTTGCATAAAACCCTATTTGAGGACTGTGCTGTACTGAAAGTGTATATATGTGTGTAGGTATCGATACCTATAAATGTGTATGCTAAACTATGTGCTGTGAGGTGTGAGGGAAAGGACCTGTACCTCATACATTTCTTTATTCCCTGGGCCTGAGCACATAGTAGGCACTCAAGAATATATGAATCAGTGCCTCTTCTTATTAGACCATCCCCCATCCAGCACACACATACACATTCATGAAAACAGTTTACAGTGAGTACTTAAAAAGCAACTTCAAGTGCAGAAACATACACCATTTGTTTTGGGAAAGGGGGGGGTGCTCAAAGAAAAGAAGCCATCTTGGTCAGGTGGAGAAGTGACTCAGGGGAGGAGGAATTCTAAGCCTTTTTTGGAAGCCCAGACATTCCCTGTACCCGAACCCCATTCAGTCCAAAGGGCAGACATTCTTGGCCCCAAAACACTAGCAGTGGTTTTGCCACCCTCTTCCCTGTGTACCTACCCAGGGTGTGGTGACACACACCCACCCATTGCACACACACAGTCCAATTCCCAGTCACCCAGCCTATGATCTTGCCTTTCATGTGTGCCTTTGATGGTTCCAATCTTGGCTATGTGACCTTGAGCACTGCATTTATTTCCTCTGAAACTCATATATGAGATGGGGATAATTATCCCTGCCCTGTTTACCTTACATGAGGACTGGGGGAGACAACAGAGGGGAAGGTGTTTTAGAAATTGCCAAGTATCATAGAAGCATAAGAGAGAATTATTGGGCAATCCGATTTCCTTTTCTATTTCCCTGCCCCACCTCCAGATTACCAAGAACAGCCATCCCTATGTTGCCCCTCCCTCCTCCCTTTGGTTCCCTTTCCTTGGGAGAAGTCAGCAGGTTCTTATGACTCTTCTTGATTCTCAGACACATTTTCCTCCTTCAAAAGCTTTCTTTGGGGCACAGTGGCGCAGTAGGTTAAGCATCTGACTCTTGGTTTCAGCTCAAGTCCTGACCTCAGCGTCGTGAGATGAGCCCCCACCTCGCGCTCCGCACACAGAACAGAGTCTGCTTGAGATTCTTTCTCCCTCTCCCTCTGCCCCTCCTGCTCATGCTCTCTCTCTCTCTAAAATAAATAAATCTTAAAAAAAAAAAAAAAAGCCTTCCTTGTTTCTCATACTCTGATCAGCCCTATAGTCCCTTTCCATTTAGGGGTACCATTCAGTAGTCCTGTCGTTGATGGAGAACACACCAGAATTGGAATCAAGAGACAGGCCCCTATTAGGCCATGTCTAGCCATGTGTCTTGGTTAAGTCACATCTCCACTCTGGGCCTCATGTTCCCCATCAGTAAGTTGGGGGTTTTCTCTTACCTCCCTCTTGGTAGGTATTTGGAGCATCCACCTATTCAGTTTATGGATAGAAATGCGTTTTGAGATGTGTGGAGTGAGTGAGGGATGAAGGTTGTGGGTTATCATCTTAAGGAGTCAAGAAAATCTGAAAGCAGTTTCCATGCCTCAAGCAAGGGGCTCCTCCATTTGGAAACCAGCAAAGTGGATGGATACCAGGAGATAATGAGGGGCTTACACATTTATGATGCACCTTTGTAGGTGAAGTGGAGAGAACCCTGGACTAGAAGTGAGGAGACTTGGGTTCGTTCTGGTTCTCTCTGGTTTCTGGTATGTCCCTGGGCAACCTATCTCCTCTCTGGGCCTCAGTTTCCCCACAAGAGTGGGGAGGAGGGATAGAGGAGATACTCTTCATGGGCCCTCACACAAGGGTCTGTCTGAACTCATCTATTTTCTGGATAAGAGAATCCCAGGTCCAGACCCCTTTCCCCTCATGTCACATGGAGTGTGCTGACAACAGAACCGAGAGGCCTATTTTACAGGTGGTGACCCAGGAAAAGAAAGTACAAGGCATACAGCGGGTAGGGGACTTGCACAGGTTTACACAGCCTCTAAACTAGAACCCAGTCTCCTGACTCCCAGCCTAGACCTCCGTTATAAGCAACAGAAGGTGTCTTTGGGAGTCCCCAGGCGCGGGGCACAATGCAGTAGCGAATGGGCAAGTGGGCTCCGCGGAGCAAGCAGCTCCGGCCAAATAAGAAGACCGCGCGGGGCCCCCGAGGGCCATTTCTGCGTATGCGTTGGCTGCGGCCCCGCCGGTGTTCGCCTTGTCTGTGGACCTGGAAAGAGCTTTCGAAACGCCGTCCCGGCGCCCGTGGGTGCTGCTGCAAGCCCCCGTGGTTTTCAGGCTGGGAGTGCCAGGGGCCCAGCTCCGCACTCCCACGTGGGGCCCCGGGATCCCTGCAGCTCGGTTCTGGGGAGGTCCAGCTCCGTTTGTGAGCCGCCCCCCACCTCCGGTCGGCGTTCTCAAGGGAGGCGGGAAAACCCCTCACTTCTACCGCCGGCTGCAGCGCAGCCTTCCCGACCCTGCGAGTGCGCCTTACCTGCCTCTCGGGAAGACTCCGAGGGGCGCCGGGCTCTCGGTAGAACCCCGCACCCTGTGCTCCTCGGTGCCCCCGCACAGCTGCCCTCCGCGCTCCGGCTGCCGGTCCGCACACAGCCGGCGCTCCCCCTCGGCTCTGCGCCCCGACCCGCCCGCTCTGCTCCCTTTAACCTTCCCCAGGGCGCCTCCTCCCCCGGCCCCGCCCGGCCTCCAGCACACCCACCTCTCCCCAGGCTGGCTTCGGGCGCCTCCGCCCAGCTATTTGGCCTCACGCGGCTTGGGCTCCGACCCTTCCGTCCCCTGCAGCGCCTGCTTCCTGAACCGGAGACCGAGCGCCTCTCACTTTGCTTAAGCTTGCCCAGCCTGAGGCTGATCTCCCAAATGCCAGGCTGAGCGTTGGGTGCTGCTGGAATCAGGCTTTGCTCCTAAGTGGCTGTGTGGTGGTGGGCAAGTCACTGCTCCTCACCGGGCCGTAGCGTCCTCGCTGTAAAATGGGTCAAGTTCCTGCATGCATGCTTCGCACGGTGGTGGGTTGGGTCAGATGAGAGTGTAGAATCCAAGATAGTAAAGCCGATGGTCCCTGGAGAAATCATGGGCTTCTCACACAAACCATCTTTTCCAGACAGGAATGCAGAGGCCCAGTCTGGGGAAGGGACTTGCCCAGGCTCCCCACAGAAGTCAGCGACGGACCTCGGACTCAGAATTCCCTGTGCCACTTTCTCTCCTTCACCCCAGCGGATGGGCCCTCCTTCCAAGTCTCAACAGCTCCTCACAGGCCCGGACCATTGTTGTCCGGTCATACCTCGCTGGTCCCTGCCCCAGAACACCGTGCCCTTTCTGACCCCTCACACTATTGCTTGCTTGCTGGTGACACTGCAGGCTCCAGAAAAGAGAAGCAGCAGGGACAGCTGGGAAATGAGGGCGGGGGTGGGGGTCGGGGTGGGGGGGGTGGCTACGGGCAGAGGAGTAGACAGTGACTGGGAGCAGCCTCTCGGGGACTCTGTGGGCGTCCTTATCAGAGCCCTCTTTAGCAGCTTCCTGCCTGGGCATAATTAGTAATAAACGGCGACCAGCTCTTTCTCCCTTGCAAACCAAGATCTGTTCCAGGATATCTGAGGCGCATACCCTTATCAGGGAATCTCAGATTGTATTTAAGAAGTGCTGTCCTTTTAAAAAGACCCACCACGTGGAGAGAATGCTGTACAAGATTGCAATTCTTTATCAAAACACATTACTTCCCTGTTGTTTCTGTGGTTGCATATTTTGACCCATCTACTCCTTTTTCTCAGTCTGATTAATCACCTCTCAAGGAAGTCATCCTGACCCTGGGCATGAAGTGTTAAATTTCAGTCTGCCTAGGAATCACCTCAGAGCTCATTGTGGTAAAGTAGACTTTTGGGTCCTGCTCCAGAGGATCCAGAAATTAGCATTAAAAAAAAAAAAAAAAGAGGTTCCCAAATGATTGTGATGCCAGTGGTTCTTAAGATCAGCCGTGAGGCACCAGCCCCGGCTCAGGTAGGGCTCCTTCCCCATTCTGCCCAGGGCCTTGCATTTACTCTATAGGACTATTTATTACAGTTATCAAAAGTAACTATTTGCCCACCTCATCTACTAGATTGTGAGTTCTCTGAAGATAGGGTTTTAGAATCATAGTCTTAGAATCACACCATCTTAGAGTTCTAGAATCATTTAGTGATAGAACCTGAGTTGGAAGGACTCTTGGAGTTATCTGGTCAAATCCCTTACCTAAACCTCCCCTATATTCCATTTTTGACGTGAGATTGTCCAGCTTCTCTTGTACACCTTTAGTGACAAGGAGCTCATTGCTTCCAAGGCAGCCAAGGCTCTGATTGTTAGGACGTTTTCATGTTTTAACAAAAACTGCCTCCTAGTTACTTCTACCCTTTGGTCCTTGTGCCCACTGGAGACACAAAGTATATGCCTAATTTCTGTTCCCTTTTTTGGTCCTTCAGAAACTTAAGGGCTGTCCTCTACTTCCCTTTCTCTAGGGTGAGGATGGAGCAGGAACCCTGTTAGGGAAACCAGCTGGCTAAGGGGTTCTTGGAAAGTGGACTTGAGCTGCCTCATTTTCTTTATCTATGCCTTGGAGGTTTTGCTACGAGGCTTAGATGACCCAATGTGTGTAAGGGGCCCAGAGCTGAGCCCAGCATGACGCATGTGCTTCATAAATGGCAGCTGCTATTGTTACTAGATGAGAAAAGAAAGGATGGAACAGGATTCCTGTCCTAGGAAGACCATAGTTTGAGAACGATCTTCAAGGAACTCTAATACAAAGAAGTTGGAGACAAGGCCCTGACCTTAGGACAGGTTGGGCAGGGGAGTGGGGTGGGCTGACTGAAGGAGTCAGAGGAAGACTCAACTGGAGATACACCTCCTTCAAGTCTTTACTTAAGTGCCACCTTCTTGCTGAGGTCTTCCCCGACCATTCCATTTACAAATTCTAATCCCTTCCTTCCGCTGCCCTCCCTAACTCCCTTTTCTGCTTTGTTTTTCAGTAACACCTAACATCATCTGATATATTTAACTTAAAAAAAAAAACACTTTTGCTGTTGTTTCTCTTGCTGCATCCCTCAACCAAAGCTCCCAGCTTCCGACTATCAGCCCCATCTCAGAGCTCTCCCTGTTTCCACGTCCCTGTGATCACCCCCTTCCCTCTCCCCTACAGGCCTGGGGACTTAATGATGCCCAAATATTTCCAGCTCCAGGGTACTTCGTGATCCATCCCTTGTGGTTTCCCTACTCTCTGCCCACCTCTGTGAATCGAGCCTCCTCAAATTACTGTCCTGAGATGGTCGTCTGCTTCCTGCAGGCCCGGACTGATACATCCTCCTAGGGCCCCTTGCACTTCTCTTGAACACAGCACTTACCAGTCTGTGTTATAACTGTCTACTCTATTTTTTGACTCCACACCTAGAAGATCAGCTCTTGGAGGGCACTAGGGCAACACGAAGTCTGCAGAGTAGACCTTACTGAGAATGTGTTGAAGGACAGGGTCCCAGGGTCCTGGGATCGAGCCCATTCCTGCACCAATCATAGAAGCCAGGGAAAGAAGCTGACAGGGGTGTCATCTTTACATCTTTACAATGAATGAATGAGTGGCATGAAATGGAGATCACTAGGAATTATGTTATCAGGGAAAACTTCCAAGAAGAGATGGAACCTGAGAGAGCCTAGGGGCCGCCTGGGTGGCACAGTGAGTTAAAGCGTCTTTAGTCTTGGTTTCAGCTCAGGTCTGATCTCAGGGTGGTGAGATCGAGCCCTGCATCAACTCTGAGCTCCGTGCTCTGTGCTTAGCAGGGAGTCTGCTTAAGATTCTCTCTCTCTCGGGCACCTGGGTGGCTCAGATGGTTAAGCGTCTGCCTTCGGCTCAGGTCATGATCCCAGGGTCCTGGGATCGAGTCCCACATCGGGCTCCCTGCTCCTTGGGGGCCTGCTTCTCCCTCTGCTTCTCTCTCTGTGTCTCTCATGAATAAATAAATAAAATCTTTAAAAAAAAAAAAAAAAGATTCTCTCTCTCTTTTCCACTACCCTTCCCCCTCACCCCACCCCACATCCTCTCTCTCTCAAATAAATAAATAAATCTTAAAAAAAAAAAGAACCTGAGGGCCTGGAAGGCTAACAGGATGCTTTTTCAACCTCTAGGCCAGACACTTCTCCTCTGAGCATTAGACTTCTATATCTGACTACCTACTTAACATCTCTGAATGATACATTGGGACTGGGACCCTTGACTTCTTTCCCCGGCTTCCCTCAGTCTTCATTCTCTCAGTTAAATGGAACCATCACCTCTCAAGTTTCCTGTTTGTTTTCTTCAGAGAACTCCACCTGGTCTTCTGTTTACCTGTGTATTGACTTGGGGTCTGCCTTTCCCATCAGACTGTGAGCACTCCAAGAGCACAGACCATGTGTCTTTTTCACCATAGAATACACAGGATGTAACTCCATGTCTGTCTAGTAAGTTGGGGGAGAAGGGTTGGATGAGCACGGATTGTGTCTGTCAATAGTGTTAAAAGCCTGGGTCACCAAGGAAAATACAGCATGAAACACAGAGAAAGCTTGATGGTCACATCCAGTTATTTTATTTTATTTTTTTTTTACTTTATTTTATTTTAAAGATTTTATTTATTTATTTGACAGAGAGAGACACAGCAAAGAGAGAACACAAGCAGGGGGAGTGGGAGAGGGAGAAGTAGGCTTCCCGCTGAGCAGGGAGCCCGATGTGGGGCTCGATCCCAGGACCCTGGGATCATGACCTGAGCAGAAAGCAGACGCTTAACGACTGAGCCACCCAGGTGCCCCACATCCAGTTATTTTATTCCATTACTCATCAGCAGCCTGTACTTCTGTGATTTGTCTCCTCTTGGCCTGTCAGTTTGACCCTCAGAACGCTTGGTCTTCTTGTTCTGAACATCACCTTTCTCCTGCCTCAGCAAGCAGCACAGAGCAGTGAAAAGACCTCTGGAAGAGGGTATAGCAAGGGTGGGATGGTGTGGTGTCAGGAGACTAAAGATCTCCATGGCATCTTCTCCCCACCTCACCCTCACACATGCTACGTCCTGGGAAGCAAGTGGTCCAGAACACTGCCTCTGGGGTCCAGCAGAGCTGGGTTATTGGCTGTGAGAGCCTAACTTCTCTGAATCTTAGTTTCCTTCTCTGTAGAATGGGGATAGAAATAGCTACATCTGTGGATTACAGTAAGATATTATTTATAAAATGCTTTACCTGGTACCTGGCACATAGCAAGTGTTTCGTAAAGATGACTATTAATCAGGGCATGTGCATTCATAGTGTTATAAATATGGACTTTTGAATTTTATGATTTAAACAGTAAGGGTTATGGGAAGGCAGAAGAAAGTAGGGTAAGTGAGGACTAAGATTTGCAGAGGAAGTGAGTTGCAGTTAGGAATCTTAGACGCAACGGGCAGAAAACCCAACTCAAACTGACTTAAGTAGTAAAGGGAATTTATTGGCTCATGGAATTACAGAGTTCAAAGGATTGGCTTCAGGCATGGTTGGATCCAGGAGCTTAGATGATGTCTTCAACCTGTCTCTTCGCATCTTTGGGCTCTACTTTTCTCACTGTTGCTCCATTCTGAGGCAGGGTCCCACTTTGTGGTAACAAGATGGCTGCCTGCAGTTTCATGTATACACTCTATCTGTCTATAAAACTGGTAGGAAGAGCTTCTTTCCCCTCCAACCCTCCTGGCAGAAGTCTGGGTCTGACTCTTATTGTCCTGAAACAGGCCCAGTGCCCATTCCTGCACCAATCATAGAAGCCAGGGAAAGAAGCTGAATGGGGTGTCATCTTTACTCAAACCACATAAACTTGGGTGGGAGAGATGGGTGAAGGTGATCAAGAGGTATAAAATAAACAAGTCATAGTTATAAAATAAACAAGTCATGGGGACATAATGATCAGCATGGTGACTATAGTTACTAACACTGTGCTGCATATTTGAAAGTCAATGCAAGTAGGTCTTAAAAGTTCTCATCACGGGCGCCTGGGTGGCTCAGTTGTTAAGCGTTTGCCTTCAGCTCAGGTCATGATCCCAGAGTCCTGGGATCGAGCCCCGCATCAGGCTCCCTGCTCGGCGGGAAGCCTGCTTCTCCTTCTCCCTCTCTCCCTGCTTGGGTTCCCTCTCTCGCTGTGTCTCTCTCTGTCAAATAAATAAATAAAATCTTGAAAAACAAAAAAGTTCTCATCACAAGAAAAAAATTTTTGTAACTATGTAAGGTGTTAACTAGACTTACTGTGGTGATCACGTTGCAATGTATGTAAATATTGAATCATTATGTTGTATGCCTGTAATTAATATAATGTTATATGCCAATTATACCTTAATAAAAAATAATGGGGGCGCCTGGGTGGCTCAGTTGTTACGCGTCTGCCTTCGGCTCAGGTCATGGTCCCAGGGTCCTGGGATCGAGCCCCACATCGGGCTCCCTGCTCCGCGGGAAGCCTGCTTCTCCCTCTCCTGCTCCCCCTGCTTGTGTTCCCTCTCTCACTGTGTCTCTCTGTCATATAAATAAATAAAATCTTTAAAAAAAAATAATAATGCATAAACTTAAAGTTGATGGGGGTATGATTCCCTAAGGAAAATATGGATATTATTAGTGGAAGTAGGGTAAATGGTTTTACAGGCTGAAACACGTGGGCCTTGGAGAACAGCCCTGATTTGGGTGACAGAGAGGAGGGAGGAGGGCACCCAGAGATTCATAGCCAAGGGAAAGTGAGAAGAGGGTCTTAAGTATGCTGTGAGCATGTCTCCCACCTCTGGGGCATAGGGAGCAGACATGTACTATGGATCCCAGAGAGAAGATGCAGAACAAGTGTGCTTGGGGACAGGGGAGTCACGGGACCTAGATCTCCACTCATGGGGAGCATGGAACAGGCTGCGTTGGGCCAGAGTGGGCTTCTCATCATGGGAGAGCTGTGCAAGCAGAGCTGCCTTGTCAGAGTTGCTATGGGAGAAGTCTTCTAGATGGGCTCCGACATGCCTTTCTTTTTTTTTTAAAGATTTTATTTATTTATTTGAGACAGAGAGAATGAGAGACAGAGAGCATGAGAGGGAGGAGGGTCAGAGGGAGAAGCAGACTCCCTGCCGAGCAGGGAGCCCGATGCGGGACTCAATCCCGGGACTCCAGGATCATGACCTGAGCCGAAGGCAGTCGCTTAACCAACTGAGCCACTCAGGCGCCCCCGACATGCCTTTCATTCCCCAAATCTGAAATCCTATAGTCCCAGCCCCCATCCTGATCCCCACCCCTTCTCTCTCTTCTCTGAGGGGAATGCTACATCCTTCTTGCTGATATGTTTACAGGGTGTCTGCAAACATTCTAGATTCTAATTCTGGTTCCTGCAGGAATGTGGGACCTAAGGGGAACCCCTTGGGGCTGTTTCTTCCTGGGCACAGGAGGGAGTGAGATTGTGTGATCTCTGGGGCCTCTGTCAGCTCTGACCTTCCAGTGGTCCGGTCTTCTGGGAGGGATGGGACATACCACAGTTCTCAGGCCAACGAGGTGTGTTGGCTCTTTAGAGTCTGAAAAGCACCAGCTGTCCCATTTGGTCCTTTCACTTGACCTGTGAGGAGAGCAGAGTGGGAGTCATAGGGGTGCGGTTTAATGCACAGCTTCTGGGAGTCCAGACTTGAGTTCAAACCGCGGACCTGCCTCTAACTATATGAACTTGGGCAAATCTTCAGCTGAGCCGCTTTCCTCTTCTTAAAACACAGCCAGTAATTCAACTTTGTGGGTTTGTTATTTGCTGTGAAGATTACATAAAGTGTGTAAAGTGCTTAGAACAGCCCTGGGCCCTTGTGGGTCAGGCTGGAGAAAGGTGAGTATGGTGGAATCGAGTTGAGCTGAATAACACTATCCCCTCACAGGCACCCAGCACTTCACAGGGCCCAGCATGCCCCCCACTCACCTCTGGTGCAGGTGAGGGCCGTGTGTCAGGCAGGTTTCTGGCGGGAAACAGATGGCTCCTTGAAACTGGGTAATTTGAAGAGAGTATGAGGAGGGTTCAGGAAGCCAGCAAGGAATGGTGCCATCACCCTGGCTAGCAATGGTGAGGAGGGACACCATAGCGAGGCTCCAAGGGCAGGGGAGGAAGGGATTACTAGAAACTGCAGAGGCCAGCAGGCTGGAGCTGTGGCTTTTGGTAGAGAGTGCACCCAACCCAGCCCAACCCAACCCAACCCGTGCTGACCCCACAGGGAAAGAGCTGAGGAAATAAGTACCCTTCTCTCCCTCTACTCCTTCCCTTCTTTATGGTCTTCTACCACTATCTCCCTTTGCCCCAACCCAAATGGGAGCAAGGAGGCCTGTGGTGGGTGGAGAAGGGTGGTGAGCATCTAGAGGGGCAAGCAGGAGGGGCAACGGTCTGATGGGTGGGGGCCTGCCCCATTCCTCTTTATCCTGCTCTGGGCAAGGAGAAGGAGAGAGGAGCAGGAGAATGAAGGAATATGGGAGGAGGCTGTGAACCCAGGCTGTTCACCCTAGAAAGAGGCAGGAGGACAATCCACAGTTCCTCAAACACCCACATGCTCTCTATCCCCTCCAGGCCTTTGCTGTGCTATTTTCTCTGCCTGGAGCACCTTCTTGCTGGAGCTGGCTAACTCACCCTTACCTGCTACCTCCTCCTGGATCAATCTGTGCCTGAAGTCAAGCCCCAGACTTTTTAGTTTGCGTTCTGAGATACTCTCTTTTCATTTGAGCTAGTTTGAGGTGGGTTTTTTTTTTTCTTTCTTATTTACAACCTAGAATTCTAATTCAATGTCACCTTGAGACTTTTCTGCCCCTCTCTTTTATGATTTCTCACCTCTTCTTTTATGTTTCCAAGTACTCTGTGCAAACTTCTCTCATGATACTTTTAACAGTTTATTATGAATTTTATTTACAGGTATGTCTCCTCCACAAAGCTGTGAGTTCCTTGAAGACAGGGACGAAGTCGAATCCTTCCCTGTGTCCTCAGGGCCCAGCACAAGCTGACACACCTCACACTGGCCATCCCATACCAGTCATGCTATCTTCAGTTCCAAGTAACACAGATTAAAGGCACCTTAGCCAATTAGAGCCTATTGGTATGAGGGCAGAGGTGTGGAGTCTGGAAACCATCTTCTGTGAAGAACAGAAGAATCAGGAAAGTTAAACTTGAAGAAGAGACCACATTTGCTGACCCAACAGGCCATTTCTGGGTACTTCTTCTGTGTGAGGCCCTGGGCTGGGCCTGAGGAGGCCACAGAGGATGCAGCTACAGTCCCTGCCTGGAGAGACCACAGTCTGGACAGGGTCAGATTTGGAATGAAGTAACTATAACACAGTGTGGCCACTGCCATTAGAGGGGGATGTGGGTAGACATGGCCAGGAAAGGACTCTTAGAGGAGGCCTTGCAGGAGGGTAGAGTTATGACTGTGTTGGAGGCGGGTTTCAGTTTAGGAGGAAGAATACCTGTCTAACAATCAGAATTCTGTAGGGATGGAAGGCTGCCTGAGCACGGCCATAATGAACACTTCACAGACTGGATATTGATGTCTGTCCACAAAAGAACCAATGTGGAGGCGATAGGAAATTCTTCGTAACAACATAGATATGAAACTTGCTTCCTTTTACATGCTAGGTACTAGGATACAAACACAAACAAACAGTCTCTGGCTTAGAAAACCTCGCAATTTAGATATTGCAAAAATGTAACACTTTAGCCTTAGACCAGTGTCTCTTGGATTTGAATAATGTATGGATTCCTCAAAAATTATTGAGTTACTCAGTGCTGGCAATGCAAATATGTTCAAATTTAAACTCAGTATAAATTCTAATGCAACTATAAAAGCATATCTTTTATACAGGTAATTTTTTATTCAGTACAAACTTTTATTGAATATGAACAAAACTAAAAAATGAATAAAGTACCAATAACACTAATGCCACTGGTCTTGTTGAATTCTGTAAACATTCTCCAGCTAGTAAGTGAAAAAGGCATGACAGAATCAGAATATCACATTTTGTGGGGCGCCTGGGTGGCTCAGTCATTAAGCATCTGCCTTTGGCTCAGGTCATAATCCCAGGGTCCTGGGATCGAGCCCCGCATCGGGCTCCCTGCTCAGCCGAAAGCCTGCTTCTCCCCCTCCCACTCCCCCTACTTGTGTTCCCTTTCTTGCTATGTCTCTCTGTCAACTAAATAAATAAAATCTTAAAAAAAAAAAAAAGAATATCACATTTTGTAAACCCCTAACAAAATAATGGATCTAGGGAATAATCATCATGAAAAAGAGAAAAAAAGAAAGATATTGCATGCCTCAATTACACACCACCACTTATGAAGCTGACTTGCCAAATCATATCAAGCATCAGGCTTTATCTTTCAAGCTTCAGGAAACACAGGAGAAAAAGCTTAAAAAAAAAGTTGTGGGAGGAATCTAGGTGATAAGAGACTAAGGAGACATTTGTGAGACATGTAAACCAAATCCAGTATTTGAATCCTGATTTGAACAAACCAACTGTGAAAAAAAGGAACAAGCAAACAATTGGAAAAATCTGGGGAATACTAACTGAATATTTGTTGATATTGAAGTGGTTTTTTTTTGAGTCCTTATCTTTGGGGAATACATACTGAAATATTTATGGATGAAATAATATGGTATCTATGATTTGCTTCACAATAATCCAGGGAGGAAGCCAGAAGTAGGTCCCACTTTAAACAAACTAGGGCTGGCCTTGAGTTGATGATTGTTTTAGCTGCATGATGGATACATGTGGTTCATTGTTGTTTGTTAAAAAGATTTTATACCAAAAAACTTTAAAAATGAAAAAAAAAAGGGGCGCCTGGGTGGCTCAGTTGGTTAAGCGACTGCCTTCGGCTCAGGTCATGATCCTGGAGTCCCAGGATCGGTCCCGCATCGGGCTCCCTGCTCGGCGGGGAGTCTGCTTCTCCCTCTGACCCTCCTCCCTCTCATGCTCTCTGTCTCTCATTCTCTCTCTCTCAAATAAATAAAATAAAATCTTAAAAAAAAAAAAAGAAAAATGAAAAAAAAAATCTAAGATGCTAGAACATTTAAAATTCAGGCATCTCCCTTGTACATTATTGATGGGAATATAAATTGGTATAACTTTAATGGAAGGCAATATGACAATATCTATTAAAAATGCACATATCCTTTGACTCAGAAAATCACTTCTAAAGATGCAACCTTTGTACTCATGTGCAATGTAACACACAGACAGACACACACACACACAAGAATTTTCATTGCAGCCTTGCTTGTAAAAGCAAAAGGTTAGTAATAACCTAAATGTCCTCAGTAAGGTACTAGCTAAATAAATCATAAGAAATCCACTGAATAGAATACTCTGTAGTCATTTTTTAAAATGAGGACGCTGAGGCGCCTGGGTTGTTCAGTTGGTTGGGCATCTGCCTTTGGCTCGGGTCATGATCCCAGGGTCCTGGGATCGAGCCCCACATCCCTGCTGAGCAGGGTGTCCTGCTTGTGTGCTCTTCTCCCTCTTCCTCTCCCCTTGCTTGTGTGCTCTCTCTCTCTAATAAATAAATAAAATATAAAAAATAAAATAAAATGAGGATGCTCTTTATATACTAATCTGAAACAATCTCCAAAGTGTAATGCTGTGGGTATAGTATGTTACTATATGAAAAAAAAGTATATAATCATGCACACTTATATATGCATAAAATATCTCTGAAGTATATAAAAAAGAATTTACCATCATTAGGCCTCCAGGAAAAAAATTGAGTTTACAGAGGAAAAGAATAGGAGCAAGACTTACATTTCAAAGTTACCATTTTGTACCTTTTTAATTTGCATTACCTATATTTAAAAAAATACTGAATTCTCAGTTTTAAAAGAAATAAAAACAAAATTAAGGCATTCAAAAATATAATTGTAAAGATTATATAGCAATGTGGTAAAATTCATGTAATACCAGGTTTAGCTTAAAAGAGTATACATAATTTTATCCACATAATAATGACAAGTACATAAAATATGTCTGTTCGTGATCAAGTACTAAAGACACACAAATGTAGGGGATGTGTTGTCAGGTGGGAGTACAAGCGTTGTTTTATTTTTAAATTTTATAGATACTATAATATGGTATGATTATATGTATGGTAAATTATAATTTGGTAAAAAGAAAAATGCAATTTAGATTGCAAAAATCCGATTTCCATAGGGCTTTCGGAGAGAGGATTTTTCCCAAGAAGTAAGGTGTATCTAGTCATGCTGCCAGAGCTCGCAAGGAGGAACAAGATGCCAAACCAGTCACATCCTTACGTTTAGCACTTATTCACCAGACCCTGGACAGTCTGTTTATTTATGGGGAGAAGATTCTGCACAAACAAGAAGAGGCCTTCTGGAGGTAGGAAAACCAGGGTGTTAAATATCTTTCTTCATATGCTCAGCTTCCTTCCTTGAGGAAGGGGCCCTGTGGGAAACTGGGGATGGGCTCTGTCCAGGCAGGAAGAAGAGCCAGGAAACCCATAGCAGTGGCCTGACCTGATCCCATGGGCCTGGCCTCTGCCAAACCCTGGCCTCCTGGCTCTAACAACCCACAGTCCACCTGTTCTTGGAGGCTTGGCTCTTCTAGGATGCCTGGCAATCCCAGGCTGCTGGAAGAGTGGATGACATTGTCCTGTTGTCTCATTCTGTGCCCCCAAATATTTCTCTGCCTGTTGCCTCCCCCTTCCTTGGCCTGCCCCTCCTCGTCGCATACCTCACGTTTATCAGTCCTCTGCCCTCCTCTTCTGTCTCCAGACCTAAACCATAGCTCATCACACCCATGTTCTAGATCCACACACCCACTGCCCCTTGGCCCTCTCTACTTGCATCTCCCACAAGTGTTTCAAACTTGATTTACCTAACACTGAACTCATTCTCTTTCTCTCCAAACTTGGTCTTCACCCAGTGTTTCCCATCCCAGCAATACCTCTAGCATCCACCTGGTTGCTCAAGCCAGACACCTAGGGATTTGCCTCGACTCGACTCCAATAATCATGGATAACAGCAGCTGGCATGCAGCCCGGGAAACAGAGAAAGCTGGACTAAAGCAAGCGAGCGTGAAACAGACACACCAAGAAGCCTGCCAGGGAGGAGAGAAAAGACTATCTGGGTTCTTAAAGGGCTACATGCTCTGGTTTTGCTCTTGAGGCCGGCTGCAGCCCTAACCTTGGATTTTATGAGACCCCCAGGACCTTTTCCAATAATGCCCTCACTGTCACTCTTTAATTTGTTTTTTTGCATAAGTTAGAGTGAGGTTTCTACATTTGCAAATATAAGAGTCCTAATTAATATAAACATATTGCCTCAGTCAGAAGAGGTTAGGTTATGCGGTGGTAATGAACAACGCCCACATTTCAGTGGCTTAACTCCACCGCATGTCCAGCAGCAGCAGGGGTCTCTGCTTATGCAGTCCCTCAGAAAGCAGCCACCCGTCTTGAATGTTGGTCACTCTTCCAGAGGGAAAGAGAAACCACAAGGGCTCTGACACCAGCAATTCAATGCTCCAGCTCAGAAGTGGCATGTCACCTCCATTCATAACTCATTGATCAGAACAAGTTGCTTGGCCCCGACCAACGACAAGGGAGCCACACAGTACAGTCCTGCCTGAAATAGTTGGTGAACAACACTAATAACTACTATATATTTTCTGCTGTTTATTCTGTGCCAAGCCTTGAACCTAATGAAACGGAGGCTCAGGAAGGTCAGGTAACTCAGTCATTACACCATGCAGAATGATTCCCAGTGATCCAGAAACATGGGACAGGCTGCTGATTGAGAGAATGTACTTAAGAGGGCTAACACAGTGGTACTAAAAATAAGTTTTGAGTAAATGTTTCTTTCCCAGTCTCTGGAGGTATTCAAGACCAGGCTGAATGGTCACTTTATTACGGTTGCTAGAGAGGGTAATCAAGTACTAGATGGGGAGCAACACTGTGCATAGCCTTCCAACCATGAGAATCTAACTCTACTTTTCCTGGAATAATTATTTCCCTTCTTGGCAATAATACTGCAAAGTAATTATCAGCTACTATCCACCCCCATATTCCTACAACAGCACTGTTGGCTCCATGAGGGAAAACAAAAGGCCTAGAAGAGATATGGGTAAATAATGGGTGCACAAACCACCAATCAACTAATATTGACCAAATGTCCATGACTTGTCAAGCATACTGTCCTGAGCTCTAAGTCAGTGCGCACAGTAGGAAAAGAGCGTGAGAACGGGGCTTATATCTGGCACCAGGGCGTGGCTTTGTGATTAACTTACTGTGTGCCTTGAGCAAGTTTCTTCCGAAGTCTTGGTTCTATCTCTGTACAATGAGGAGGCAGGAACATACCTCCAAAGTCCATTCCAGCTTGAATAACTGATAAAAACTGTGTGCAGAGTTAAACATCAAACCTTAGAGGTGGGAAGACTCACCTTTCTTCTAGAAGCCAGCCACCTTTCTTCTGGAAGCTCAAAAAGGACTTTGGATACCGTATTACCTAAGGCTGTACTTTGCAACATGGTAGCCATATGTGGCTACTGAATGTCTGAAGTGTGACAACTCCAAAATGAGATGTGCTACAAGTGGAAAATACACACTGAATTTCTGGATATAGCATGGAGAAAAGGAATGTAAAACATTTTTATATTAGGTTAGTTAAAGTATTATTAATGCCACCTGTTTATTTTTCCTTTTTTAATGTGGCTACTGGAAAAGTAAAATTACAGTGTGGCTCACATTGTATTCCTATTGGACAGTGCTTATATAGGGGAAACTGAAGCCCAGAGAGGTAAATGACTTGCCCAAAGAGCTGGGACTGCAACCTGAGTCATCTGACTTCTCATTCAAGGATCTTTCCACCCTAACTGCTTATGGTAGCCAGTCTCCAAGATGGTCCCTAATGATCTTCACTTCCCCTCACCCGGTGCAGTCCCTTCCACACTGAGTCAGATTCATCTATTAGGAAATGGTAGAAATGACTGTGTAATTTCCAAGGCTGGGTCATAATACCTTGTGGCTTCCACCTTGTCTCTTTCTGGCATCACTTGCCCCAGGGGAACAAGTAGCTCTGTGGAGTGGCCTACACGGTGAGGAACGCAGGCCCCGTCAACAACCAGTACCAACGAAGCAGAGTGAACCATCTTGGAAATGGATCCTCCATGCCCAAACCTTCAGATGACAGCTGATCCAGCAGACATTTTGACTATACCTCATGAGAGATCTCAACCCAAAATCACCCAGCAAAGCTTTTCCCAAATTCTTGACCCACAGAATATATATGAGATAATGTTTATTGTTTTAAGTCATTAAGTTTTGGGGTGATCTGTTACACAGCAATGGATAGTTAATACACAGCCTCATAAATTTAGAGATCTCATTTAAGGAAAACATACTTCTACCTTTGGCATTTGTACAGTGTGAGAAATTATTCTTGTCTTTTCCTGGGCTCTGGTCTAACTCAGGTTACCTAACTAAAAATAGTTTTCAGGCTCGGCAATCCAATGCAGGAAGTCAAGATCTCATTTTATTCTTTAAAGATTCCTTTTCCTTTTATTGCAGAAAGCTCCCCACATATCATCCTCACCTGGGCTATCTAGAGATATGATTCCCACAAAATCAAAGGAATTGGAGCCCAGAATTGCCCAATTAAATACAGTATTTAGGAGGTAATAAATATTTGAGAACTGATTCTCTATATCTGAGTTTCTCTAAGCTGAGAAAATGGGGTGTCGATAGTAGTGCTAATGTTACATTTATATGGCAGGCATTGCTTTTCATAATGTTTTCACATCTACCGTACCTGAGGTAGGTGAGAAGATATAAATAAACCAGCAAACATATGGAAACAATGGCTAAGCGCTCATACTTTGCTCATAGTCTCATGGTGAGTGAATGACAGAGCCAAGTCTAGAATCTGGGTTTCAGTGACTCCCAAGTCAGTCTTGGTGCTTTTCAAGCAGGACCTCCCAGCTGTGATAACATGAACACTCTTCAGTTGGAGCTGTCCTCTGATATCAACGTGCACTTGTAGGTCTCTTTAAAGGCCTGAAGGAAAGGTGGTATAACTTCATCCACAGTGACGTGCCTTTGGAGCTCCTCACTCAGAGAGGTGACACCTGTCCCAACCAGCCCGCAGGGGACAATGTGATCAAACCACAAAAGGTCTGTAGAACAGTTCAGAGCCAGGCCGTGGGACGTGATGTGCCTTCCACAGCGGACTCCTGCAAGACAAAAAAAAAGGGTCTTAGAGTAGATATCCTCCCTCCCCAGGCTTCATGATCTCCCTCAGTGTGATGAAGGAACTGGACTCCATCACTGGTTTTCCAGCTGTTTCTGAGCACCCAAGGGGTTGTGCATAGATCGGGGAAGGGGGACATGGCTGGGGAGGGGTGTGTGGCTCCACAGCTCCTGCACTTATTACGGAGATTCCAGAAAATGTCTTTAACAGAGATTCTGCTGCTTAAAAAAAAAAATGTTTGAAAATTACTAAGCTCCATTATTGTCCAGACATTGTGATTCATTGTTAGTAACCTGGCAATTCACTTATCAAAAATATGAATATTGGATGAGATGACCACTGAGGGCCCTCCTGAGAGCTGTGAATATGAGATCAGTGAGAAGGCTTAACACCTCAAACGCAGCGGGTAGTTCTGATTCAAAGCCCGCGCCAGGTACACTTTCGCCCAGCCCGAGCTTGCTCTCACCTCCATTGGTCCAGCCCCGCCAAGTCCCGCCCCCCCCGGCCCCGCCTCGGCCCTCCGCACTAACCTATCGCGCAGACCTTGCGCTCCCCGAGCCAGACGCCAGTGTAGGGCGGGGGCCGCGCGCGAGCACCGGACAAGCCCTGGCACTCGCACAGGCGCACGGCGCACGCCTCCAGCGCCGCTACGTGCGTGCGCAGGCGCAGGCCCAGGCGTCTCAGGTCTAGGACCGGGTGGCAGAGCAGCTGGCCTGGGCCGTGGAAGGTAGCCAGGCCGCCGCGGCCTGTGGTGCGTACCTCGGCGCCCAAGGCCCGCAGCCGCGCCGTCTCCTCCGGCGTCAGGCCGCCGCGCAGCCCGGACGTGTACACGGGCCCCGCGGGCTCGCAGAGCAGGAGCGCGCCCGCCTCAGTCCCCGACAGGGCCTCAGTGCTTGGCTCGGCCTGCAGCCGCCGCAGCCAGCGCTCCTGCAGGGCCAGCAGCTCGGCGTAGGGTATCCGGCTTAGCCGCACCAGCCGTACCGCCGGCTGCCGCATAGCTTCAGCCGGGGCGTCTGCGAGGTCCGCCCCCTGCCTTGGCCTGGGGGCGTGACAGGAGGGGCGGGGACTCGGAGGCACGGCCCCAGCAGCTGCTCCAAAGTGCTGGTCGCAGGCTCTTGAGAGATTGTGAGCCCAAGACCCAGTATCAGGTGTGTCTCTTCCACTCATTCATTTCAACAACCAGTAGGCGTTTGATACAGTGGTGCACCGTGTATGGGGAAAAGAGTCTGTCCTGGGAAGCTTACAGTCTTACTGCAGACAATAAGCCAAGTGTTAAAGCGTTAAATAAATAAGGTTATTTCACATACGGCTAACTGCTAGGAAGAGAATATAAAATAGGGTAATGTGTGTCCTGGGTGGAATTACCCGAGGAAGAGAGCGAAAAGGAGGTGAACGTGCAGAAATATGGCGGGGAGCTGTAGGAGTGATGGAAGCAGGATTCGCAGCGGGAGAAGTTAAACTGAAACAATCGCGGCAGAGACCTCAGCCTATCTCAAAGAATGCTCTGAGCCGGGGATGACCTTTAAGAGTTATTTCAAATTAAAGAACAGGGGCCAGAAATTTTTGTCCTATCACTGAGCAGTGATAGAGGCTCTCTCTATCTGTAACTCTCGGCAAGGCTGCTTCCTTCTATGGAAGGCAATTCCCAGAGAATTATGAGCCATAAACCAGCCTAGTCCCAGAAGCTGGGGGAATGACGCTAGGTCCTGAGGGTGGATCTGGAGCACAGTATCCATTATGTTGTATTGGATTGTCGTTCAAAGAAATCTGAACTCATTCAATAAACTTTCACTGAGTACCAACTATGTGTTGTTAGGCCTATTTCTAGGTGAAGAGGATACATAAGGCTATCCCACCCCT
Organism: Leptonychotes weddellii; assembly: GCF_054177405.1. Taxonomy (NCBI): domain Eukaryota; kingdom Metazoa; phylum Chordata; class Mammalia; order Carnivora; family Phocidae; genus Leptonychotes; species Leptonychotes weddellii. Next base: position 48,173,772 of record NC_138379.1, read on the forward strand.
GTACTTCTAGTAGCATAAAGAACCCGGTTATTATGTCCTCAATCTGTTCTTTGAATCTATCTTCCAAGTTAAAGGTAAGGATTGTTCAATTGAAAAGAGAGAAAAAAATAAGAAAGCAGGAAAGTGTGGACGATAATGCAACAAATTGCTGTTTACCCACCATCCAGCCTTGTCAAAATTAATATTTTACTGTTTTTGCTTAGGTCTTTTTTAATTATAGAAACTAATAACGTCACTCCCTTAGGTATCTGAAAGACATTTCCTAATATAGACATAAAAATCTTTAGCAAATATTAGCAAGTTGAATCCAGCAATGTACAATATAAAAATAAAAAAAAATAAAAATCAAACAATATAATTTGAAAAACCACATGATTATTTTCAGTAGGTGCAAAAAAAAAAGCAGTTGGCAAAAATCAACACCTATCCTGACTAAAACTCCCGGCAAACTGGAGCAAACTAGGAAGAGAAGAGAAATTCCCCAGTCTGATGAAGGGTATTGTATCAATCAGGGTTCGGACAAGAGAGAAACCACAAAGGTAACATCTTAATTAATTTTTTTTATTTTGAGAAAATTGTAGACTCACATGCAGTTGTGAGGAATAATACAGAGAGATCTTGTGTACCCTTTACCCAGTTTTCCCTAATGGTAATGTTTTGCCAAGGTTACAGTTAGGATATTGACATTGATATAGTCAGGATACAGAACATTTCCATAAGCACAAGGATCCATCATGTTCTTCTTCTTTTTTTTTTTTTTTTAAGATTTTATTTATTTATTTGACAGAGAGACAGCCAAAGAGGGAACACAAGCAGGGGGAGTGGGAGAGGGAGAAGCAGGCTTCCCACAGAGCAGGGATCCCGATTTGGGGCTCGATCCCAGGACCCTGGGATCATGACCTGAGCCGAAGGCAGACACTTAATGACTGAGCCACCCAGGCGCCCCTCCATTATGTTCTTCTTTTATATCTATACTGCTATTTAACTCTTGGCAAACACAAATCTGTGTTATATAAATGGAATGACACAATATGTAAACTTTTGGAATTTACTTTTTTTCCTCAGCATAATTTTCTGGAGACTCATCCAGGTTGTTGCATGTAACAATAGTTCATTTCTTTTTATTGATGTGTAGTGTTCCATGGTAGGGATGTACCACATTTTGTTTATTCATTCTCCCACTGAAAAATAGCTAGGTTCTTTCCAGTTTTCAGATATCCTGAATAAAACTGCTTACAAATATTTGTATACAGGGTTTTTCTGTGTGAACATAAGTTTTCATTTATCTGGAATAAATGCTGATGAGTACAATTGCTAGGTCATATGGTGCTTGCATGTTTAGTTTTTTAAAAATTGCCAAACTGCTCTCCAGAGTAGTTGTCCATTTTACATTCCCACCAGCAATATATCTATGAGTGATCTAATTTCTCTGCATCCTTACCAACATTTGGCATCGTCACCATTTTTTTTTTTAGACATTCTAGTAGTAGTAGAGTCACATTTTGTTGTGACTTTAACTTGTATTTCCCTAATGGCTAATGATGTTGAACATTTTTCATGTGCTTATTTTCAACCTGAATATCCTCTTCAGTGAAATGTCTGTTCATGTATTTTGCCTGTTTTCTAATTGTGATTTTTTAATGTTCAGTTTTTAGAATTCTTTATATATTCTCAGTACTAGTCCTTTGTCAGATACATGGTTTGTAAATAGTTCCAGCCACTCTGTGGCTTGTATTTTCATCCTTTTAACAAGGTCTTTTGAAGAGCAAATGTTTGTAATTGTGATAAAGTCCAGTTTATCTGCTTTTCCTTTCATGGATCATGCTTTTGGTCTAAGAAGTCTTTGCCTAGCCCTACATTCTGAGGAGTTTCTCCTGTGTTTTTCCCTATGTTTTGAAACTTTGGTCATGATTTTTTTTAGTTTTTTTGGGGGGGGAGGTGTTTTTTGTTTTTGTTTTGGTTTGTTTTGGTTTGGTTTTTTTGCCTATGGATGTCCTATTGCTCCAGCACCTTTTGTTCAAAAGCCCATGTTTCCTTCATTTAATTGCTTTTACATCTTTGTCAAAAACCAGTTGGGCATAAATCCCTAGCAGATACCAAGAGCATTTATCACAGCACTAGAACAAATAATCCTATGAATTATGAATAATCTTATGAATGTATGAAACCACAAAAGACCCCAGATAGCCAAAGCAATCTTGAAAAAGAAGAACAAAACTGGAGGTATCACAGTCTCAGATTTCAAGATATACTACAAAGCTGTAGTAATCAAACCAGTATGGAAATGGCACAAAAATAGACACATAGATCAATAGAACAGAACAGAAAATCCAGAAATAAACCCATGGTTATATGGACAATTAATCTATGAAAAGGAGACAAGAACATGCAATGGGAAAAAGTCTCTTCAACAAATGGTGTTGGAAAACTAGATAACTACATGCAAAAGAATGAAACTGCACCACTTTATTACACTGTACACAAAAATAAACTCAAAATATATTAAAGACCTAAATGTGAGACCTGAAACCATAAAATTCCAAGAAGAAAATATAGGCAGTAATCTCTTATGACATCAGCCGTAGAAACATTTTTCTAGATACATCTCCTGAGGCAAGGGAAACAAAAACAAAAATAAACTGTTGGGACTACAGCAAAATAAAAAGATTTTGCACAGTGAAGGAGACCATCAACAAAACAAAACAAAAAACCCACTGAATGGGAGAAGATAATTGCAAATTATATGTCCAATAAGGGGTAAATAGGGGCGCCTGGGTGGCTCAGTTGGTTAAGCGTCTGCCTTCGGCTCAGGTCATGATCCCAGGGTCCTGGGATCGAGCCCCGCATTGGGCTCCTTGCTCCTGCTTTCTCCCTCTTCCTCTGCCTGCTGCTCCCCCTGCTTGTGCTCTCTCTCTGTCTCTGGCAAATAAATAAATAAAATCTTAAAAAACACACACACAAAAAAACCCCCCAAAAAACCTAAGCTCCAATAATCCTATAAAAAATAAAATAAAATAAGGAGTAAATACCCAAAATATACAAAGAACTTATACAATTCAACACGAGAAAAACACAGGTAATCCAATTAAACATGGGCAGAGAACATGAACAGACATTTTTCTAAAGACATACAGATGGCCAACAGACACATGAAAACATGCTCAACATCACTAATTATCAGGGAACTGCAAATCAAAACCACAATGAGGTATCACCTCACACCTGTCAGAATGGCTAATATCAAGAACACAAGAAACAACAAGTGTTGATGAGGATATGGAGAAAAAGAAACCCTCTTGCGCTGTTGATGGGACTGCAAACTGGTGCAGCCACTGTGGAAAATAGTATGGAGGTTCCTCAAAAACTTAAAAAAACAGAATTACCCTATGATCCAGTAATTCCACTACTGGGTATTTACCCAAAGAAAATGAAAACAGTAATTCAAAAAGATATATGCAGGTGTGCCTGGGTGGCTGAGTTTGTTAAGCGTCTGCCTTTGGCTCAGGTCATGATCCCAGAGTCCTGGGATCAAGCCCCATGTCAGACTCTCTGCTCGGCAGGCAGTCTTTCTCCCACTCCCTCCACCCACTTGTGCACTCTCGCTCTCTCTCAAATAAATAAAATCTGAAAGAAAAAGATATGCATTATTTACAATAGTCAAGATATGGAAACAATCCAAGTGTCCACTGATAAATGAATGGACAAAGAGGATGTATATGTATGCAATGGAATATTACTCAGCTGTAAAAGTAAGAATGAAGTCTTGTCATTTGCAACCACATGGATGGATCTAGAGGGTATAATGCTAAGTGAAATAAGTCAGTCAGAGAAAGACAAATACCATATGATTTTACTCATATGTGGAATTTAAGAACAAAACAAAGAAAGAAAGAGACAAACCAAAAAGCAGACTCTTAACTATAGAGAACAAATCGATGATTACTAGAAGGGAGGTGGGAGGGGGGATGTGTGAAACAAGTCAAGGGGACTAAGAGTACAGTTATTATGATGAGCACCGAGTAATGTATAGAATTGTTGAATCACTATATTGTACATCTGAAACTAATATAACACTGTATGTTAATTATACTGTTAAAAAATAAATAAAAATTTTAAAAATTATTTTAATGATCATGTTTTATTTACCTCAGTCATTATAATAAAGACTTTTATGCTAAAAAAAAAAACCCACAAAAACCAGTTGGACATATTTGTATAGGCTGATTTTAGGGTTCTCTTCCATTGATCTATGTGTCTTTCTCTACACCAATACCATTTATTCCTGATTGCTATAACTCTGTAATAAGTCTTAAAATCAATTATTCCCATTCCTCCCACTTTATTCTTCTTTTTTCCAAAATTGTTTTAGTTATTCTGAATTGTCTTAGGTTTTTGCCTTTCCATATAAACTTCAAAATAATCTTGTCTAGGGGGCACCTGGCTGGCTCAGCTGGTAGAGCATGTGACTTTTGATCTCAGGGTCGTGGGTTCAAGCCCCACATTGGGTGTAAGCCTATTTAAAAATTTTTAAAAATTAAAAATATTTAAAAAAAGAATAACCTTGTCTATATCTAAAAAATCTTGATGGAATTTTGATAGGAATTGCATTGAACCTGTATATCAATTTGGGAAGAATCAACATATTGGGTGTTCCAGTCCATGAACATGGTTATGTCTCACCATTTACTTACATCTTCTTTGACTCCTTTCATCAGCATTTTGTAGTTTTCAGCATACAAATCTATACAGGTTTTGTATTTTTAATTTCTGGATCCATGTGTTTATTGCAAATATATAGAAATGCAACTGATTTTTGCATCCTGCAAGATACTTTGCTGAACTCATTTATTAGCCCTAAGAATTTTTTTGTAGATTCCTTATGATTCTCTATGTAGATAATCTTGTCATCTGCAAAAGGAACAGTTCTATTTTCTTCCTTTCTGATTGGGTATGCATTTAATTTCTTTGTTTTGCCTTATTGTACTGAACAGAACTTCCAGTACTATGTTGAATAAGAGTAGTAAGAGCAGACTTCCTTGTCTTTTTCCAGTCTTAGGGGAAAAGCATTGAGTCTTTCACTGTCAAACTGTTAGTTGTAGGCTTATTGTAGATGATCTTTATTAAGTTGAGAAAGTTCCCCTCTATTCCTGTTTTCCTGAGAGTTTTTATCATGAAGGGTGTTGAATCTTGTCAAAAGCATTTTTTTGGGCAATGATTGATATGATCATGTGATTTTTTTCTTTAACTTGTTAATTTGGTAGGTTACATTGATTTATCTTTGCATGTTGACTAGCCTTGCATAGCTGGAATAAATCCTACTTGGTTATGGTGTATAATTCTTTTTATACATTGTTGTATTTGGTTTGTTAATATTTTGTTGAGGATTTTTGCATCTAAGTTTATGAGAGATATTGGTCTAAAGTTTTCTCTTTTTTGTGCTTCTTTTGTTTTGGTATAAAGTAATACTAGATTCATAAAATAAATTGTGAAGTGTTTTCCTTTTCTGTTTTCTGAAAGAGATTGTGTAGATTGTCTACATTCTTCTTTAAACATTTGGTAGAATCTTTGAAACCATCTGGGTCTGGAGATTTCTTTTGGGGAGTTTTAAAATTACAAATTCAATTTTTTTTAAAGATTTTTTATTTATTTATCTGAGAGAGAGAATGGGAGACAGAGAGCATGAGAGGGGGAAGATCAGAGGGAGAAGCAGACTCCCCGCCGAGCAGGGAGTCTGATGCGGGACTCGATCCCGGGACTCCAGGATCATGACCTGAGCCGAAGGCAGTTGCTTAACCAACTGAGCCACCCAGGCGCCCCACAAATTCAATTTTATTAATAGTTACAGATCTATTAAAATTATCTATTTCAAAAATAAATAAATAAAAATTATCTATTCCATATGGGTGAGTTGTAGTAGTTTGTGTTTTTCAAGGAATTGGTCCATTTCATCTAAGTTGTCAAATTATGTGTGTAGAATTGTTTGTAGTAGTCACTTATTATCCTGTGGATACTTACATGGTCTGTAGTGATGTCCATTTTGTCATTCCTGGTGTTGGTAATTTGTGTTCTCTCTCATCACCAAGCTAACACATCCCCCCACTCCCTTCCCTCTAAAACCCTCAGTTTGTTTCTCAGAGTCCATAGTCTCTCATGGTTCATCTCCCCCTCCGATTTCCCCCCCTTCATTTTTCCCTTCCTACTATCATCTTCTTCTTCTTCTTCTTTTTTTTTTTTTTAACATATAATGTATTATTTGTTTCAGAGGTACAGGTCTGTGATTCATCAGTCTTACACAATTCACAGTGCTCACCATAGCACATATTCTCCCCAATGTCCATCACCCAGCCACCCTATCCCTCCCACCCCCCACCACTCCAGCAACCCTCAGTTTGTTTCCTGAGATTAAGAGTCTCTTATGGTTTGTCACCCTCTCT
>NC_138379.1:48180705-48214829 GCF_054177405.1 Leptonychotes weddellii
CATTGTTTCATTTTTTCCTTCCTTCCCCTATGATTCTCTGTCTTGTTTCTCAAACTCCTCATATCAATGAGATCATATGATACTTGTCTTTCTCTGATTGACTTATTTTGCTTAGCATGATACCCTCTAGTTCCATCCATGTCATTGCAAATGGCAAGATTTTGGTTTTTTTGATGGCTGCATAATATTCCATTGTATATATATGCCACATCTTCTTTATCCATTCATGTGTTGATGGACATCTTGGCTCTTTCCATAGTTTGGCTATTGTGGACATTGCTGCTATTAATATTGGGGGTGCATGTGCCCCCTCGGATCACTACATTTGTATCTTTGGGGTAAATACCCAGTAATGCAATTGCTGGGTCATAGGGTAGCTCTATTTTCAACTTTTTTTTTTTTTTAAAGATTTTATTTATTTGACAGAGAGAGACACAGCAAGAGAGGGAACACAAGCAGGGGGAGTGGGAGAGGGAGAAGAAAGCTTCCTGCTGAGCAGGGAGCCCGATGCGGGGCTCCATCCCAGGACCCCGGGATCACGACCCTAGCTGAAGGCAAACGCCTAATGACTGAGCCACCGGGTTCCCCTCTATTTTCAACTTTTTGAGGAACCTCCATACTGTTTTCCAGAGTGGATGCACAAGCTTGCATTCCCACCAACAGTGTAGGAGGGTTCCCCTTTCTCCACATCCTCGCCAACATCTGTCGTTTCCTGACTTGTTAATTTTAGCCATTCTGACTGGTGTGAGGTCGTATCTCATTGAGGTTTTAATTTGTATTTCCCTGATGCCGAGTGATGTTGAACACTTTTTCATGTGTCTGTTGACCATTTGGATATCTTCTTTACAGAAGTGTCTGTTCATGTCTTCTGCCCATTTCTTGATTGGTTTATTTGTTCTTTGGGTGTTGAGTTTGATAAGTTCTTTATAGATTTTGGATACTAGCCCTTTATCTGATATGTCATTTGCAAATATCTTCTCCCATTCTTTCAGTTGTCTTTTGGTTTTGTTGACTATTTCCTTTGCTGTGCAAAAGCTTTTTATCTTGATGAAGTCCCAATAGTTCATTTTTGCCCTTGCTTCCGTTGCCTTTGGCAATGTGTCTAGGAAGAAGTTGCTGCAGCTGAGGTCGAAGAGGTTGCTGCCTGTGGTCTCCTCAAGGATTTTGATGGATTCCTGTCTCACATTGAGGTCTTTCATCCGTTTTGAGTCAATTTTTGTGTGTGGTGTAAGGAAATGGTCCAGTTTCATTCTTCTGCATGTGGCTGTCCAATGGGTGCAGTATTTTTTAAATGTTAATTAGAATCGGTTGGTAGATGGTGTTGGTGAGTTCTTCTATATCCTTGCTGATTTTCTATCTAGTTGTTCTACCAATTGTTCAGAGAAGGGTGTTGAAGTCTCCAAATGTAAGTGTGGATTTACCTATTTCTCACTTAAGTTCTATTCCTTTTGACAGAGAGAGACACAGCAAGAGAGAGAACACAAGCAGGGGGAGTGGGAGAGGGAGAAGCAAGCTTCCTGGCGAGCAGGGAGCCCGATGCGGGGCTCAATCCCAGGACCCTGGGATCATGACCTGAGCCGAAGGCAGATGCTTAATGACTAAGCCATGCAGGTGCCCCAGTTCTATTACTTTTTGCTTCACATAATTTATAGCTCTGTTGTTTGGTATATATCCATTTATGATTGCTATGTCTTCTTGGTGAGTTGATCCTTCTATCATTTTATAATGTTTTCTCTGTCTCTGATAATTTTCTTTGCTCTGAAATTTATTTTGTCTGATATTATTGTGGTCACTCATTCCTGCTTTCCTTTGATTACTTTTGCATGATATATCTTTTTCCATCCTTTTACTTTCAATTTTTCTTTATTGTTATATTTAAAGTGAGTTTCTTATAGATAGCATATTGTTGGGTCATGCTTCCCCCCCCCCACAACTCTACCAATCTCTGTGTTTTAATTAGTATATTTAGGCCATTTAGATTTAATGTAATTAGTGATATATTGATATATTAAGGCTTAATCCTGATATTTTATTTTTCTGTTTGTTCTGGCTTTTTTTTAAAAATTATTTCACTGTTTTCTTTTTACTGTCTTCCTGTGCTTGACATCATTAATTGTCAGGAAATGTAAATTAAAACCACAATGAAATGATATTACACACTCACCAGAATGGATAAAATTTAAAAAACTGAAAATGTAGATGTTGAAAAGATTGTGGAACAACCAGAAATCTCACACAATGTTGTTGGTAGTGTAAAATGGTACAAACACTTTTGGTAAATGTCTGGCATTTCTTATGAAACTAAATATACACCCATCCTATGACCCAGTTTTTCCCTAGGAATTTACCTATGATAAATGAAAACATTTATACCACAAAAATATTTGTATAACAATGTTCACTACAACTTTATTCATCATACTCCCAAACTGGAAACAGCTCAAGTGTCTATCAATAAGAAAATGGATATACTGTGGTATATTTATACAATGGAATGCTGCTCAGCAATTAAAATGGACAAACTATTGGGACGCCTGGGTGGCTCAGTCGTTAAGTGTCTGCCTTTGGCTCAGGTCATGATTCCAGGGTCCTGGGATCGAGTCCCACATCGGGCTCCTTGCTCAGTGGGGAGTCTGCTTCTCCCTCTCCCTCTGCTGCTCCCCCTGCTTGTGCTCTCTCTCTCTCTCTCTGAAAAATAAATAAAAATCTTAAAAAATAAAAAATAAAAAATAAATAAAATGGACAAACTATCTTCCATAAGTAGCATAATTTGTGCCTTACAAGAGTCTCAAGTGCACTGACTATGAAGAAGATGAATATAGGCCCACATCTACTGCACAACCAAAAGTAGTAGGTATCACTTGTACTCACTTCCCATGTCCAGAACTTAGTCACATGACCACATTTTGCTTTAAGAGGGTTTGGCAGTATAGTCTTTTGCTGGGTGATCTTATGCCTAGTTAAAATTCAGACAATCTATTAATAAAGGAAGAATGGGATATGTGGCAGTCACTGTCACAATTAAATTGAAAAACTAACAATAAGGTGATAAAAATTTACATTTGTAGACATTTGTTTAAATATTTATTGCTTTTGATGTTTTGTATCTTGAATTCTGTAAAAAAAAAGGGGAGGGAGAGAGGTGGTCCTAAACATTTTGGGGGGCCCTTGAGAAGCTTGTTAGCTCTCGGTGCTGGGCTTGTGGTGCCTAAAGGATACAAGATATCTGAAGATGATGAAACCACTGAGAGAGGAAAGATGTGAGCTCTCTCAGCCCCAGTCCCTATTCTAGACAAGAAGTTAGCCTTTCAAAGGACTTGGGGCCAGATTCAGTATGCAAGTTGTGGGGCTAAAGGAATATAGACACTTAGACAAACATAGCAACGGATTCTTAAGTAGTTGTGGAATAGTCCATAGGGGTGGGGGAGGAGGAAGTGGGAAGGTAGGGGGAAGGAAATAACAACCAGAATGAGGCTCAGGGCCAAGAAATTGGAAAGGGAGACAAAATCACATGGACAGACATATACAATGGTAGGTTTCAGAGCAGATTACAAAAGTCATTGTGATTCATCAGTGACAGTGCTGTTGTTTAAAAATAAACATAGCGTTTAGATAGCTCCAGGCTCTGAGGGAAAAATAGAGGTTGAATTTCATAGGCCCTGTCCCAGGGTATCTACAGTTCATAAATAAACATGTATGGGATGGGGAAAGTAACTCATGACTCAGCTCTTGGAGAAGATGAGCTCAGTGCTCTAGTCTGTGAAAGGTCCTCATGGGAATTGGAAGGAGCTCTGGGCTGGGAGGCTGGGATCTGGGTTCATGTTCTGTGTCTATCACTATTTGTTTGAGTATATGAACTCCTTTGGGGAAGGACATGCATACTTTGATCCCTAGATCCCCAACTACCCTAGTGCCTGGCACACAGTAAGTTCTTAGTGAATATTTGCAGAATGAATGAATGATTTGTTAAATAAACAACTAGTTGTGTGTCCTGAACTGAGACCTTTTACCAGGGGTCTTGACCATAAAAGGAAACTAAAAGGAAACAGTGGATCAAGGTAGCCTTAAGGTCCCTAGTGACCCTAAATTTTCAGGACATGAGGACGAATGTTTGACTACCATCACCCTAAAAGGTGTGTATCTCATAGCATGCTGAATCAAGCCTAAACTCAACCTATAAGCTTCAGTGCAAAGACTGCTCTTCCACAGTGCCACCCTGGCCCCTCCCTCAACAACTTGTCTGTACCTCTGCGAATATATAATCTGCTTGGGTTATTGTGTGTTGGGTTAGACCACCCTCCCATCCCTGACTTGACCTGTGACTTGAGAATACAGAGTAAAGCTAACACTTACCATGCGCTAAGGACTCAAAAAGCTTTAAAATCATCAGTGCATTTAATATCTTAACAACCCATAAAGTAGGTACTGTTATTTTCACTGAGACACAAAGTGAATACTTTGCTTACTATTAAGCTGCTAGTAAGTGCTAGGGACAAGATTCAAATCTGGGTAATCAGGCTACAGAATCCTTGCCCTTAATCAGGATTCAAATACCCCCATAGCATGCATCTCATAGTTTGGCACATAGGAGGTACTCAGCAAAAATGTTTGTTGAATAAATAAATAAAACAAAACCAATAAACTGAGAAGCTGGGTGTTTGAAGGGCCTACAGTTCCCCTGAGAACCCACCTGCCTACTGAGCCCCAGCTTTTCCTCAGCATATGGAGTTAGTGTATTATTTCATCTGTCCATTCATCCATCCCTCCCTTTACATTAATTCAATGAATAGCTACTGTCCTACCCCACCCCACAGTGAGTGCCAGTGATACAAAGTGGATTGGCACAGAAGTAGAGACGGAGGTATCCACAGACAATCCACAGACAATGACATGAGCAACACAAAAGAGGGAACCACACTAACTTTGCCTGGGCGGGGTCAGGGAACACTTTTTAGTCTAGGGGGATGAAGTTCAATTTGGGGTTTTAAAAATCTGCTCCAGATCCCTGTTGGACCAGGGTCCTGCCTGATTCCAGTCCATGTAACTGGAGACAGAACAGCCTGTCTTCCCAGCTGCTGGCTGCAATCTTGCCCTGAGAATCCATAGCGCTGTCTGTGGCCTGAATCCTGGTGTTCTTGTTGGCTACTGTGCCCCTACATTGAGACATACCCCTTTGGACCCTGATTCTGGCTATTGATCCTGAATCGTTAGCTCCAGGGTCACAGCCAACCATGGCCCACTTGCCAGATTCCATCTGCTCCCTCCCTTTCTCAATCGGCAATGCCAGGGGCCCAGTACGACCCTAAGCATGTGATGTCATAGACCTGACACTTCTTGGTTCCCTGATCTCTAGTACTGTTGACCCTCATTTCAGCTTCAGAGGAGTCACAGATAAAACGAAGCAAGGACTCGAGCCAAAGCAGGCCTGTGAGGGCTCTGCCATGCTTGTGTAGACTCTGCATGTCAGTGCTGTACCAACCTCAGAAATCATTCAGATCTCTGCCCTCCCTGAGGTTCAGGAAAGGCAAGGGACTTACAAAAGAGCATTCAGGGAAAGAAACAAGACTGGAACTTTGGGGTCCTGACTACCAGCCTAGTGTTCTTTCTGTTACACCAGGGGTTCTGAAATCCATTTTTAGTATGGAGACTTCCTATTGAAATTTTACATAGATCTCCATTATATAAAGCAGAATGCTTCTGCTTCTTGGCCTCTCTCTCCCTGTCTCAGCCTTTAAGTCACTTCTTTTTTTATCATTAGCTCTCAACAGTGGAGATTGGTCCAGTGAGATCCTAAGCGCATGCATAAACGGCAGCCACCTCCCTCCAGCCTGTTTCCATCTATCTCACCTTCCACGCTACATCCAGACACCTTCCAAAAACTCAGAGTTTTCTGTGCCACCCTCCTGTTTAAAAACATCCATTCATCTATTTAGCCAACAATATTTATTAAATGCGCTCACTGTGACAGGCAACAGTGCAAAGAACAAAACAGATAGTCCCTGCCTGCTTTGGGTGGGTGGGTGAGACAGAAGAACCTGTGGGCAACATACAAGTCACTAAACAGCGTGTGCTGATTGAGAATAAATCAGGGGGATTGCTTGAGGCCAGAGAGCTGCACAGGGGCCAGTCCTGGAGAACCTTAAAGGTCACTAAAGTTATGGGTCTTTATCTTAAGAGCAAAGGGAATGCAGTTGAATGGTTTTCAGCAAGATAGCAATTCTGATGCTATTTATGTTTTAATATCACACTGGTTGCTATGGGGGGGGGGCAGGTAGGAGGAAGGCAGGAAAGGAAGCAGAGAGGCCTGTTAACCAAGAGATTGTTGTAGTCCATAATGCAATATATGTTAAGAAAAAAAAAAAAGAAGAAGAAGAAGGTAGCGGGAGGGGAAGAATGAAGCGGGGGAAATTGGAGGGGTAGATGAACCATGAGAGACGATGGACTCTGAAAAACAAACAGGGTTCTAGAGGGGAGGGGGGTGGGAGGATGGGTTAGCCTGGTGGTGGGTATTGAGGGCACATTCTGCATGGAGCACTGGGTGTTATGCACAAACAATGAATCATGGAACACTTCATCTAAAACTAATGATGTAATGTATGGGGATTAACATAAGAATAAAAAAAATAAAAAAATAAAAATAAATAAATAAAAAAGATTGTTGTAGTCCAAGTGAGAGATGATGGCAGCCTGGCCTGGAGGGGGGCAGCACAGATGGAGCAAGAAGAGACATGAAAGATATATTCTGGAGGTAGAATCCACAGGGCCAGTTGATGGATTTGATATGTGGGGAGTGGGGAAAAAAGAGGAATCAAGGATGCAATGCCACCCATGGACCAATGCAGGAGGGGTCTCTTCCCTGGGCCCCACACTTTAGAGGCCTTATGTATCCGCTCCCTCCCTGGCATGCACACCCCCCACCCCCCAGAGTTTAGTAAAGAAAGCATGGTTGACTTGACACTCAGGAGCTGGTGCTCAGTGCTGGCACTGCATGTCCTGTACACCGAACATTCCTTTTTGTGCTTAACCTCATTCAGGCCCCAGGGAAACACTTCATTTGTCTTGCTTTACATCCTCAATACAAAAAATTGTGTGTTTTACATGCAATAAAATGCACACATTTAAGTACATAGTGTGAGGAGATGAATGTGTCCATCTGTGTAACCACCATCCCCCTCAATCATTGATATAGACCACTTCCTTTACATGGCTGTAAAGAGGTCTTTGGCTTTGAGGTTCTGTGGCTTGTCCTGCTGCCCACATCAGAGACGGACACTGCTCCGGAGTATGCAGAGCATGTGAGTGGCGGAGCTCTTGGGGAGAGGAAGAGAGAAACACATGAACAGGTTCTGTGGAATCTCTTCTCTCAAATAGCACGAGTGCATAATGAGACATCATTTCCCAGAGGAACAACGTCCTTGTGCTTGCTTCTCTTTGTGTTCCGGTTTATGGTCTAGGAGGAACTCAAGAGTTGCTTGGTATTTGTAACAGTGGCACATGGCAGCTAATAAATATTTGATCATAAAAAAATTCATACTACTCTTATATTTGTTTATATGTAAACATATGGACTGGTTATAGCATGTGTGAACATGATACTGATTCTTTATGGACTTAGATATTGCTTTAAGGAATGATGAAAATCACAGTATAACTGGTGATGATTTATATAATGAAAAGATTTTGGATTATTTTTTGTTATAATTTATTACGTATGTTACTTTTTATAAATTTAGTTTTTTCCCCTCTCTCACTTCCCCTCTGGTAACCATCTGTTTGTTCTCTATAGTTAAGAGTCTGTTTCTTAGGGGAACCCTCCTACCCTGTTGGTGGGAATGCAAGCTGGTGCAGCCACTCTGGAAAACAGTGTGGAGGTTCCTCAAAAAGTTGAAAATAGAGCTACCCTATGCCCCAACAATTGCACTACTGGGTATTTACCCCAGAGATACAAATGTAGGGATCCGAAGGGGCACGTGCTCCCCAATGTTTATAGCAGCAATGTCCACAATAGCCAAACTATGGAAAGAGCCAAGATGTCCATCAACAGATGAATGGATAAAGAGGATGGGTGTATATATATACAATGGAATATTATGCAGCCATCAAAAAGACCCAAAATCTTGCCATTTGCAATGATGTGGATGGAACTAGAGGGTATTATGCTAAGCGAAATAAGTCAGTCAGAGAAATACATTTATCATATGATCTCACTGATATGAGGAATTTGAGAAACAAGACAGAGGATCATAGGGGAAGGGAGGGAAAAATGAAACAAGATGAAACCAGAGAGGGAGACAAACCATAAGAGACTCTTAATCTCAGGAAACAAACTGAGGGTTGCTGGAGTGGAAGTGGGTGAGAGGGATGGGGTGGCTAGGTGATGGACATTGGGGAGAATATGTGCTATGGTGAGTGCTGTGAATTGTGTAAGACTGATGAATCAGACCTGTACCTCTGAAACAAATAATACATTATATGTTAATTAAAAAAATGATAATAAAGAGTCTGTTTCTTGGTTTGTCTTTCTCTTTTTTCCTTTGTTCATTTGTTTTGCTTTTTAAATTCTACATGAGTGAAATCGTATGGTATTTGTCTTTCCCTGACTGACTTATTTCACTTAGCATTATGCTCTCTAGTTCCATCCCTGTTGTTGCAAATGACAAGATTTCATTCCTTTATATGGCTGAATAATATTCCTTTGTATATATATATATATACCACGTCTTCCTTATCCATTCATCTATCAATGGACACATGAACTGCTTCCATAATTTGGTTATTGTAAATAATGCTGCCATAAATATAGGGTTGCATGTATCCCTTTGAATTAGTGCTTTTGTATTTTTGGGGTAAATACCCAGGAGTGGAATTACTAGATTGTAGGGTAGTTCTATTTTTAACTTTTTCAGGAATCTCCATACTGTTTTCCACAGTGGCTGCACCAATTTGCATTCCCACCAACAGTGCAAGAGGGTTCCCCTTTTTCCACATCCTCTCTAACACTGTTTCTTGCATTTTTGTTTTTAGCCATTCTGACAGGTGTAATAAGGTGATACCTTATTGTGGTTTTGATTTATAATTTCTCTGATAATTAGTGATGTTGAACATGTTTCTCTGATAATTAGTGATGTTGAACATGTTTTCATGTGTCTGTTGGCCATCTGCATGTCTTCTTTGGAGAAATGTCTGTTCATGTCTTCTGCCCATTTAACCAGATTATTTGTTTTTTTGGCTGTTGAGTTATAGAAGTTCTTTATCTATTTTGGATATTAACCCTTTATTAGATATGTCATTTGCAAATATCTTCTCCCATTCAGTAGGTTGCCTTTAGTTTTGTTGGTTGTTTCCTTTGCTGTACAGAAGCTTTTTATTTTGATGTAGTCCCAATAGTTTATTTTTACTTTTGTTTCCCTTGCCTCAGGAGACATATCTAGAAAAATGCTACTACATCTGATGTCAGAGAAATTACTGCCTGTGCTCTCTTCAAGGATTTTTATGGTTTAAGGTCTCACATTTAGGTCTGTAATCCATTTTGAATTTATTTTGTATATGGTGTAAGAAAGTAGTCCAGTTTCATTCTTCATCATGTTCCTGTCCAGTTTTCGTAATACCATTTGTTGAAGAGACTGTCTTTTTCCCATTGCATATTATTTCCTGCTTTGTTGAAGATTAATTGATCATATAGTTGTGGGCTCATTTCTGGGTTTTCTGTTCTGTTCTATTGATCTATTTTGTGCCAGTACCATACTGTTTTGATTACTATAGCTTTATAATATAACTTGAAGTCCAGAATTGTGATGCCTCCAGGTTTTTTCTTTTTCATGATTGCTTTGGCTCTTCAGGGTTGTTTGTGGTTCCATACAAATTTTAGGATTGTTTGATCTAGTTTGGTGGAAAATGCTGTTGGTATTTTTATAGGGATTACATTAAATCTGTAGATTGCTTTGAATAGTATAGACATTTTAACAATATTTGGTCTTCAAACCCATGATCATGAAATGTCTTTCCATTTCTTTGTATCATCTTGAATTTCTTTCATCGGTGTTTTATACTTTTCAGAGTACATGTCTTTTACCTCTTTGGTTAAGTTTATTCTAGGTATTTTATTAGTTTTGGTGCAATTATAAATGAGATTGCTTTCTTATTTTCTCTTTCTGCTGCTTCATTATTAGTGTGTAGAAATACAATAGATTTCTGTACATTAATTTTATATCCTGCAACTTTACTGAATTCATTTATCAGTTCTATTAGTTTTTTTCTGGAGTCTTTAGGGTTTTCTATATATAATAGTGTGTCATCTGCAAATAGTGAAACTTTTATTTCCTCCCTGCCGATTTGGATGCCTTTTATTTCTTTTTGTCATCTGATTGCCGTGGCTAGGACATCCAGTACTATGTTGAATAAAAGTGGTAAGAGCAGACATCCTTGTCTTGTCCCTGACCTTAGGGAAAAAGCTCTCAGTTTTATAATTTATTACATATGTTTTATTAATTTTGATATAAATATAATTTTTTATATTTTGATATATAAATATAATTATTATGAAATATATAATTTATTATGCATTCCCATAACAATATTTGACCTACATATAATATATAAAATTCATGATACATTTTTTAATCTAAAATATTGCCTTAAGAAGTTTATTGAAAATTCCAGTTACCACTGAAAAGTTTTTCCAAATTGAAATTCGTAAAAAAGAGTAAAAAAGTAAAAAAAAAAAAGTCTAAAATACACAGTGATTCACCAAGCTTATCTAATTTTGGACTTTATTGCCAATCAAACAAAATTATTTGAAAAATCTTGATTATAACAATGTAATTAGTGATTTTGTTAAAATGAACAAATTTTATGAAATATATAATGATTTATGAATCACATATTTCTTTTTTACACATATATTACTATCCATCAAAAGAATGCCATTAAATTCAGTCACCTTTGATATTTTGCCAGTTTTCAATCATAAAGTATCCATAGCTTTTGAGCAAAAGAAGCTAGACACAAAAGAGTACACTGCCTAATTCCATTTATATGAAGTCCTGTAATAGGCAAAACTAACCTATGGTGATAGAAATTGGATGGGTGGTTGCCTGCAAGAGAGAAGAGGGGAAATTGGCTGCAAATAGGCATAAGGAAACTTTCTAGGCTAATGGTCATTGACTGGGGTCGTGGTTACACAATGTATTTGTTGAAGCTCCTCCAACTATGCCCTTAAAATGTGTGCATTTTATTCTATGTAAAAAATGCCTCAAAAAAAGTTAAGGAGATTTTTCTCTTAACAAATAAGTAATTGACTTAATCTGATGTATAACTTTTAAAATATTCAGCATTATGGCATTATATTTTTGGCCTGGGCCCAGAGATAATGCCTTGGTTTCCAGCAAGAGTCCCTGGACAGATGATGGTACCATTACTGAGATGGGGAAAGCACAGGAGGGTTATATTTGGTGGGGGCAGGGATCATGTGCAGCTGGTGCATTTCAGGCCTGCAGTATGGCTGTGCCTGTTAGGAAAACCACTGCTGCTGTGAGCCTCCTTGCCACCCCAGCTGCTTGGACTTTCCCCTGGGACCCCCACTCTCCAGCATCTAAAGTGTTAATGCCTGGCACAGCTATGGGCCTTTGGGATGCTGATCCCAAACCCTGGGAATCTGCTGGTGCCTCTGCCCTAAATATTTTTAATATCTCTGCTGGTGGGCTGGACAAGGAAGCATGTAAGTCAGGATTCTTTCTGGGAAATACAAAGTTAGAGATGACTATAAGACATCCAAGTGGAAATGTCAACACAATATATATAAATGGATAGAAATTAAGAGGTGAGGTCTGGTCTGGACATAGAGATGTTGGCTCCCCACTGCCAACACAAATCCAGACTCCCTTAGGCTGATCATCCAGCCCCCACCTATCTTACCAGCTCCATCTCCTGCCACCTCCCTGCCAGGACCCCTGCCTTCTTGCTGCTTCCTGATCATGCCTTGTTCTAGGACATGCTAGGCCCTCTGCCTGAAATGCCCTACCATGTCTTCTCCACTGCCTACCTTCCTCCTCATCCTCACTTGTCTGCTCCTCCTGAGGCCTTCTGCCTCCTATTTTGCCTACCCTGGCCCTCCATATAGAGGAGAGCATACTGCCTTGTACACTTCTGTTCAGATCCCAGCTTCTTCCAGGTTAGGGTGGGGTCTGGTGGCTCCCTGGGCTCAGCAGAGGGGAGTAAATTTTCCAGTAAACATTGAAGGAATGGGTGGTAATACACAGTCCCGATGGTATTTACCACAGCCCCACCCTCACTCTGTAGCCTCTGTACATGTTGAGCCCCACATTTAGACAAGATAGACTTGTTTTTCTTGAAAGAATAGGCTCTTCAATGGCAAAGACCATTCCTTACACATCATTTCTCACTCTCTCACAGCCTGAGAAAGAGCACACAAATGAAAAGAATGGAAGAGCTTAGTCAGTTGGAATTTAATCTCAGCCTGGACTCTTATGAGCTGAGTGGCCTTGGGGAAGTTACTTAACCTCTCTGAGCCTCAGATTTCTCAGGTGTCAAGGATATGTATAGTAGTACCTCCCTCATAAGGCAGATGTGAGGACTAAATGAAATAATGTATATAGAAGTGTTTGCCAGGGGCTGGGGAGAGGAGAATGGGGAGTTATGGGTACAGAGATTCAGTCTGGGATGATAAAAAAAGTTTTGGAGATAGATAATAGTGGTGGTTGTACCACAAAGTAAATGTCGTTAATGCCACTGAGCTGTATACTTAAAATATGGCTAAAATGGTAAATTTTATGTTATGTTATTTTACCACAATATCATCCAATCAGTCAATCAATCCAGAGTGAGAGAAGTCAGACCCCTTTTCCCCACACTGAAAAAGCCTGGTCTCAGGTACACAGTGAGTGATCTCTGTGTCTGAGTTTCCTCCTTCCTTCCTTCTGGATTTATCTTCACCTGGGTTCCAGGGCCAAGGCCAAGAGGCAGGATGAGGGAGAGCAGATGGGTGTTGAGAGAGGAAGTGATTAAATGTTGAACGAGGATCTGGTGGTTGGGGGGGGGGTAGTCAAAACCAGGAGGGCCCACTGGGAAGGCCTGGCTTTAGGAGCCAGGCTGCCTTTCTGCCTGGAAGGAAGAAGGATATCCGGGGGTCATGGATGACACTAGTGTTTTTAGCCATGGGAGAGAAGTGAGACATTCAAATTAAGGAGGAAAGGCGGGTGGGAATTGCAGGATGTCCGTATTGGCCTATGCTGCAAAAATAAATGCTTCTGGGAGTAAATATTACGTAAATAAATAAGTACAGATTTTTTTTTTTAAGCTCTCAAATCCACTTTTTTCCTCCGCTTTACCAAGGACAAGGGCAGCATAATAAACTGAGAAGGGAAACAAAGAGATTTAAGATTCTGGCTGCTATGGGGAAATTACAAATGAGGTCTGACGCTATTTTTGTTTCTTTTTCATTATGAAAAATACGTTCCTGACATGGGCACCCTGCCACCATTGGGAGAACCGTGAGAATCCAGTTTGTTCCCAAAACATTGCCATGGGGGAGGTGAGGTCACAAGGGAACATGGTTTTCCCCCAAGGGAGGCCTAACCAGAAATAAATAAAGGAATAAATGATAAATAATGTTCTAGAAATGAGAATCGGAGCACATGGCTCTGATCTAGTGCTTTCACATCCTAGCTAGGTTTCCTGGGGCAAATCATTTCCCCTCTCTGCATTTTAGTTGTTGTATTCATTTCATTAGGTGCTTCTATCTCTGACAGTGTGAGTCTAGAATATACTCTTTTTAAGCCCTTGAAGAGAACAACAGTGGGAGTTGAAGACAGGAAAGAAAATACTGAGCTGGATGGTAGAGCTGAATATCCTAGAGCTAGAAGAGAGGTCACCTAGCTCATTCATTCACACATTCATTCATCTGTTCATCTATTCTGTATTCCTATCTGAGCAATACCCTGTGCCTGGCCCTTGTGTAGGGAAGTGAGGACCACAAATGGATCAGACTCAGTTCTTACCTTCACCAAGCTTGCAGTCTAAAGGATGGAGGGGATGAAATGGGGGTAAAGCAAAAGGATAAATGAATAATTATACCACCAGGGCCTAGGGGGCTGGAGACTGAACATATAGGGTATGGGAAGGGTGCAGAGTGGGCAAGTCTCACTCAGCTTCTAGAAGCCAGGAAAGGCTTCCAGAGGATGAATACACTCAAAGGACAAGAAGGTCACCAGGCAGATAAAAGGGGGGAAGCAGAAGAACTGTGTATGCACAAGTGACCTTGTCATTCCAATCCCAGGGGACTGATGTTCTCCCCTATAGTTCTTTAGGTAAAGACATCCCAGGGTTTTGGAAATCATTTGACCAGAGCTTCTCAAACCTGAGTCTATAGACTCCTCAGGGCTCCTAGATATATTTTTCTAAAAGCCTAAAATGTGTCTATGAGAACTTTAAATATTATATTTCATTCTGGTGATAATCCAAATACATTAAAATAAACATGTTCTGAGTTGTCTGGAAGACCACCACCTGCCATGTCACTTTGACATTGACTTTATGTTTGTGATTGCTCTGGTGCCCGAGAGTGCTACATTCATTGTTCTAGCCTGGCCAGGAACACAGGGAGGCGGACTGAATGTAAATGATGCTGCTGTGCCAAGTGAAAGTCAAATGGGTTCTTGGAGTACTATCAAAATGAAGATTTTCCTTGAGTCTGACCAGAGCAGTATGGTGGGAGCTGCCTGCAGTTACACAGCGGTAGGAGCGGGCCGGACTTGAGAGAACTCTGCCGTAGCTGGGTGAGGCAGTCAGGCTTCCCACAGCAATTTCGTTTCAGCAAAACAACGTCTTCTGTCACATTCAACTGAAGTCTTTTTTTGAATTTTATAGGTATCATAGTTTTATTTTCCATTTGTCTTGGTTTAGAGTAGAAGAACTCTAAGCACAAGGAATGTATACTGAGTTTTGTGCTTATAAATCTGTAAGTGGCATTAAAATAAAAATAAGTCAACTTTGGGTGCCTGGGTGGCTCAGATGGTTAGGCGTCTGCCTTTGGCTCAGGTCATGATCCCAGGGTCCTGGGATCGAGTCCCGCATCGGGCTCCCTGCTCCGCGGGGAGCCTGCTTCTCCCTCTGCCTCTCTCTTATGAATAAATAAATAAAAATCTTAAAAAAAAATAAGTCAGCTTTGGAATGAGTCCATGAGAATTAAAAAAAAATTTTTTTTTAATTTTATTTTTAAGTAATCTCTACACCCAACATGGGGCTCAAACCCACAACCCCGAAATTAAGAGTCGCATGCTCTACTGACTGAGCCAGCCAGGCGCCCATAGTCTGTGAGAATTTTGCATAGTGGCCCATCCATTACTTGAGTTTGAGAAACATTCTGTTAGCTGCTTGGTGAACAATTCTCATTTTTAATTTCTTCTTAGAGTCTGAAGGGAGTCTTTCCTCCTGCCACCTAAGGTCAAAATAACCTCCAAAAAGGGGTTATTTTCATGTAGTTCAAGAAAAGGTGCACAGGGCCTCTAGGAAGTAACTCCATCTTCCAGAGTTAGGCACATCTGACATTTATTTTACCATTTTCCCCTGCCCCACAATATGTACCTTCAGCCAGGCTGCAGAGGTTGGTACCTTAGCCGTATTTAGTAAGCAACTTGAGGAAAGTCCTTAACCTCTCCAATCAATGCTTCCCTAATCTATAAAACAATTATGCTAATAAAATGTTACATCTCAGGGCTGTTGTGAGGATTAATTGGGCAGGCTCCTGGGGAAACAGTAGTAATAGTTCTAATAGCCACCATTAACACTGAACACTTTTCCTACTTTATCTCATTTCATCTTCCCCAGTTTGCATGGAGATAGTTTAATCTGAATTTTTTAGCTCAAGAAACATGCTCAGAGAGGTAAAAGGAATTTGCTCAAATGGCTGAATTGGGAATCAAACCTAACTCTCAGGCAGATGGCCTTTGCTTGTGACCATTGCCCAGAGTACTCACGCTCTGCCAGCTCCACCTACAGAAATCTTTCCTGCCTTTTAACAATTCTTAACAGAATTAAGCTCTTCTCCTCCTGTGTGCTCATACATTCTCCTTAGCCTCATGGGTTGCAGGAATTTAGTCTAGTTTTGTATTATACAAAGTCAGTTTACCCAGGACACGCCCACTGGGAGTAGAGGACGGGGACAGATTATCTGGGGTCTAGAACAATCAATTGTTCTCTGGCTCTGAGCCCCCACCCAGTGAAGTCACCTACATCCAGAGCCCCTTCCCAGAAAACCCCTACCACTCCTTTCCCATGGCCTGGTTCCCAGGGGCTCACTTAGGTGTTTGTTATGTTGAATGGAATTGCATGGAGCCCGGAGATTTGGGCTCCAGCCCCAGCCCCGCGATGATGGTGTCCAGTCTGGACAAGTCATTTGAACTTTCTGGGCCTCATATTTTGTAAAATGGGGTCAGGGTGTGGGTGTGTGTGGAATGCCTGGTGAAGTCCTACCCATCTTTAACATTCTATGTTTTAAAAGTTGTAGCCAGAGCATAGACATGAGACCTATGGCCAGATTAAGTTTCTTGGAGCAGGGCATTTCCTGAGACTACATTTATTGTAGTGTATCTTCCTGAATTCTAGCGAGAAGGGGAAAAAAATGGATATTGAAAACACAACTTACCGTAGTCACATTTGCTCACACATGCTTTTTCTGCTTTTCAGTTTTTGTGGTTTTTTTTTTTTTTTTTTTTTAAGATTTTATTTATTTGACAGAGAGAGAGAGCACAAGCAGGGGGAGCAGCAGAGGGAGAGGGAGAAACAGGCTCCCCGCTGAACAAGGAGTCCTTTATGGGGCTTGATCCCAGGACCCTGAGATCATGACCTGAGCTGAAGGCAAACTCATAACTGACTGAGTCACCCAGGTGCCCCTCTTTCTGTTATTCTTAATTCATTTTATCTATGTATTTCATTTGTACAGTTTATATTGTTGTGACTTTAAATTCACTAATCTTTTCTTCTATGTGTAATCTACTGTTACTCCCACTCAGTGTATTTGTCATCACAGACATCTGAGGTTTTCATCTCTAAGGGTTTGATTTGTGTCTTTTTTAATGTCTTCCATGCCTGTATTTAACTTTCTGAACATATGGAACAGTTGACATTTCTGAGTAGAGAAACTGAGTTTAGATAAGTTAAGTAATTTATCAAAGGTCTTTAAAACAAAGGTACTCTGGGGCACCTGACTGGCTCAGTTGGTAGAACACATGTGACTCTTGATCTCAGGGTTGTGTGTTTGAGACCATGTTGGGTGTAGAGATTACTTGAAAGATAAAAAAGAATTAAAAACAAACAAACAGATGCAGAGGTGGTTTATCTCTAGCACCCACACTTTAAACCATCAAATTGTACTGTCTTTCCATATATGCAATGTGTTACTATTTTCTCATTTTTATGATACACTCTAATCAATGGCAGTTTAGAATGGAGGGGATTGAATAATTTTAAAAACTAAGGACAGAGCATAAGAGAATGTGAGGTAATATGTCAGCTGCTAACAATGAGGACGGCTGACATTTAGCAAGCGTTTGTTGTGGGCCCAAAGTTTGGCTCAAAGCTCTGCGTGCACTGCCTCTTTTATCTTCACATTCTGTTCAGCAAATATTATCTCCATTTTACAAATGAGGAAACTGAGGCTGAGAAAGATTTAAGGAAGCAGCTGCCCACTATCCCACAGTGAGGTGGCAGCCTGGACCACATGCAGATCCTCTGCCGGCTGAAGCCAAGCTACTTCGCGCTCCACGGAATTGCCTGGTTTGGGAAGGTGAAAGGACAGAGATGGGTAGTATAGGACCCTCGTCCTCTCAGAGGTTAGAGTTTAGCGGAGGAGATAGGTGTGAAAACAGTTGCATTACATTATCCTTTTAGTTAGGATTTCCTTGATGGTCAGTGACAAAATTCCAATTTGACCGAGCAGAGTATAAAGGGAAATTTTTTCCAATATAATCATGAGCAGGGCAAGAAAGCAGCTGGACCTTTTAAGACAACTGGACCCAGAGGTTGGAATCTCCTCAGGGTTCTCTCACTCTCTGACTCTTGTCTGTTTCTTCCTCCCTCCTTCAATAATTTATTATAAAAAATGTCAGGGGTGCCTGGCTGGCTCAGTCAGTGGCGCATGTGACTCTTGATGTCTGGGTCTTGAGTTCAAGCCCCACATTGGGCATAGAACTTATATTAAAAAAAAAAATTCAATGTACAGAAAAGTGGAAAGACCTGTACACAGGTACACCACCACTTAGATTTTACAATGGTTCCATTTTGCTATATTTAATGTATCATGTAACCATCCATCCATTTCTGCTTTACTTTGCATGTTGGATTTATTTTCTCAGAGTACCTTCCCCCTGATGAGCAAAATTCCTGTCTCATACTTCACAGCCTTGATTCTGCATCTCCGGTTCAAAACCTCCTATGGCAGGATCAAATTCATCTAACGCGGGTTGTAGCCCCCTGGACTAAGGAGAAGGTATATTGTAGTAGGCGGCTCCCACCAGGACTACATGGTGGGCGTGGAGGGAGAGGCTGGGAAGGGAGGCAAGCGAACAAAGCAGTACAGGTGTGACAAGCTCTGTGACAAACGGAACAGCAGGGGATTGTGGGAGTGCAAGAGGAGACACCTCCTCCATTTGGATGGTCCAAATTTGGCTTCCTTCAAAGGACATGATTCCTGAACTGTCTTGAAAGATATGGGGAGTTGAGCATTGGAAAAAAGGCTGGAGGCTAAACAGATCAAGGTGCAAAGTAGTGAGTGCGTCTGGGGAAGTACAAAGTAAGAAAAGAAAAACAATGTGACCACATACATGTGCTCCAGTGTTGAAACACTTTATGGGGGCGCCTGGGTGGCTCAGTCGGTTGAGCGTCTGCCTTTGGCTCAGGTCGTGATCCCAGGGTCCTGGGATCGAGCCCTGTGTCCAGCTCCCTGCTCAGCGGGAGCTGCTTCTCCCTCTGCCTCTGACCCTCCCCCTGCTCATGCTCTGTCAAATAAATGGATAAAATCTTTACCAAAAAAAAAAAAAAGAAACACTTTATAGTGCAGGCGGTAGGGAGCTAGCTCTCAGAGCTGCTTGTGTGCATGTTGTAGTTTGAAATTGGCCATTTAGGAGTATTTACACCATGGAAATCAGCAAATCTGCTTCCCCCGCCCCCCCGCCCAGAGATTGGATAAACATTTTGCCAATATCACTGGCCCCCAGCTATAAAAACCTGAAGATGACTATGATATTTTCTCCTACTGTTTTCTCGTGTAGGCTGATGTATTCCTATTAGAAAAGCTTCTTTGACAGATTCTATTTCTGGCCTTGAATTATTTTGTTTTCCCTTGAAGTTTCATTCATTCATTTCACAAACCTGCCTAAGTGGTGGCCATGCCTGTTGGGGGGGTCTTGCAGATATGACAGCACTAAGAAGCCAGGACATACCTGCTGTCAGATACTCCCAGGAGCCCAGGGCCAGTGCCCTTGTTCCTGTCGGGACTTTGCAGAGCATTTTACCAGGAACTTAAGTGGACAGATTGCTATCAGGAAAGAAAGATTCCTTAGCCTGTGAGATTTTTTTTTTTCTTTTTGAAAAAAATCCATTAGCACTGATGGAGCCATAGCTGGCTCCAGGGTACCTCCCGTCTGGCTCCCACAGGAGATTACAATAGGGCTTGGCAAACTCTCCCAAGTCCCTGTGTAACCATTCCCCTGCTCAAATCTCCTTTCCCCACAATGGTGTGCTCAGACTAGCTTCGCTACGAAAAATTATTTATCAAAGTAACCCCTGAGCTATGCTAAAATGACTAAGACATACCTCCTGCCCTTGAGGGGAGTCAGGACCCATTCATAAATGTATAAAAACAAATAGAAGCAAAAATCAACAAGAATAGTACTTAAATTAGAGAATCAAAAGCATGGAAGGAATTATCTGATGCATCCATTTGGTATGCTTTCTTTTCACTTTTTTTTTTTTTAAGTAATCTCTGTGCCCTATGTGGGGCTCAAATTAATGACCCAGAGATCAAGAGTCACATGCTCTACCAACTGAGCCAGCCAGGTGCCCCTGTTTTCACTTTCTTGATGATGTCTTTTGAAGCACCGAAGTTTTAGATTTTGATGATGCCCCATTTATTTTTTCTTTTGTTGTTTTAGCTTTTCATGTTATATCTAAGAAATATATATATTGCTTTATACAATTGCTTTTAAAATCAGTTAATAGAATAAAAGAGAATTACGGACTTATATTGTCTTTTATCATTATAAAATAACATAATTACCTTTACCAGTGTTCTTTGTCTTTTCATTTGGATTTGAATTACCATGTAGGGTGAGTTACTTTCAGCATGAAGAACTTACTTCAGCTTTTCTTTTAAGGTAGGTCTGCTAGCAAAAAATTCTTTCAGCTCTTTTCTTTGAATTCTTTGAATTTTGAATACTGAATGTTAAATGTCTAAAACATAATGGCTACTTTGAAGTCTTTGTCTATTAAACCTGATATCTAAGTAGGGCTTCTCATAGGCATTTTCTGATGCCTGCTTTTGTTTCTTTTCGTGGGGGAGGAGCAAAAGGAGAGGGAGGGAGAGAACATTAAGCGGGCTCCATGACCAGCACAGAGCCCAATGTGGGGCTCTATCTCACAACCCTGACATCATGACCTGAGCTGAAATCAAGAGTCAGATGCTTAACGACTGAGCCACCCAGGCACCCCTAAGCATACTTTTTTTTTTAAGATTTTATTTTTAAGTAATCTGTACACCCAATGCAGGGCTCGAACCCACAACCCTGAGATCAAGAGTTGCATGCTCTACTGACTGAGCCAGCCATTTAGGGTGCCCCTAAACATAATTTTTTAAAACTAAAAGGTGTAATATATACTCTTTATAATATGTCAAACAACAGGAGAATTAACATATAAAGCATATGTTAATAATCTCCCCCTACTTCCCTCTAATACCTTCACCATTCCCTCCCTACCATCATCCACCCCACTCTTAATTATCAATATTAACACTGTGCTGTATAACTTCCTACACCTTTCTTTTTGCTAATACAAATATATAAACCTAAAAAAGGAGGGTTTTTTCTTAACAAAAATGGTTACATGTAATACACACTACTGTGCAACTTGCTTCTTCACTTAATATTTCATATTCATTCTTCCTGGTTGGTATATATAAATTTAACTCATATTTTATTTATTTATTTTTAAAGACTTATTTATTTTAGACAGAGTGGCACACAGGCGGGGAGAGGGGTAGAGAGAATCTTCAAGCAGACTCCCTGCTGAGCATGGAGCCCCACACAGGGTTTAATTCCATGACCCATGAGATCATGACCTGAGACAAAACCAAGAGTCAGATGCTCAACCAACTGAGCCACCCAGGTGCTCTTAAATTTAACTCATATTTTAAATACCTAGATCATATTCCATAATATAATATAAATGCACAAAAATGTACTCAATCATTTATCTACTGTTGGACATTCAGGTTATGTCCAATTTTTTGTTTTTGCCACTGTAAACAATGTTCCTACAAATATCCTTATATATATGTATTTTTTTTCTTTAGGTACTAATACATTTACTCCCATAATACAGAGTGTTAAAAGAGAGATAATAGACCAAAGAGTACATACATTTTAAATTTTAATAGATTCTTCCAGAATATTTTCCAAAGAAATTATGGCATAACGTTACACCTTCACCAGCAATGCATAATGGTGTCTTATTTCTTTACTCTCTAACAACAGCCTGATGTTCTCAAAAATTAAAAGAATTTTTGTCAGTCATGTTTTGTAAAACTGCATCCTATTTTTAAAAGTTTACATTTCCCTAACAACTAGTGGGTTCGAGCATCTTTCCAGGTTTCCTGTCCATTTGCATCATCTCTTCTGTGAATTGCCTATTCATATCATTTACCCATTTTTCTCTGTGGGTTGTCCACCTTATATACATTCCACACTGCAACTAAAGTAGTCAATAAAGAATCAGGACTACAACCCAATCTCCCAACTTCCAGTCCAGGATTTTCTCTACTCTGGCCACTTCCTGAACTATTATGTGTTTTGTTGTCATTACTGTGCTGTGTATTTGTTTTATTATATTATATTATGTCTCCTCTGTCATAATGTTAGTGTAACTAGTTTGTTGAACTAGTTTGTTGAAAGTGAGCTCATACTGCTTCTGCAGACAAAAACCTTATTTTTTCTCACCAAGTTTCTCTAAAGTCCAGTTTACTGAATAGGTCTTTCCTTACTACTAAATGAAACCTTGGACAGATCCCATTGGGGTTTTTTTGTTTGTTTGTTTGTTTGTTTGTTTGTTTGTTTGTTTTGGTCCTCGGGTAATGAGAGTTCTCCAGGTGCTTTCAAATATCTAAAAGAAGACAAGATTAGAAAGATGTGCTCTGTTTGGTTTGGAGAAAGCAAGCATTTGTGTTGGAAACTGCATAGGGGGTATATTAGGCAGCTTAGGCTGCCATGACAAAATATCACAGACTGGGTGGCTTAAGCAACAGAAATTTATTTCCTCACTGATTTGGAGGCTAGAAATCTGAGATCAAGGTTTCAGCATGGTTAGCTTCTTAGCTTACAGATGGCCATTTCCTCTCTGTGTGCTCACATGGCATGTGCATGGAGAGAAAGAGAGAGTGTGCTCTGATGTCTCTTCTTGTAAGGACACTAATCCTATTGGATTAGGGTCCCACACTTATGACCTTACTTAAGCTTAATTTTACCTCCCAGAGACTCCATTTCCAAGTATTACTCACATTGGAGGTTAGGACTTCAACATATGAATTTTGGGGAGGGGAGGGAGACACAAACATTTAGTACATAACAGGGGGCCACAAGGCAAAGTATTGGGAGTGGCCTCTAGGAGCTCAGAGTGGTCTCCAGGTGATAGTTGGCAGGAAAACGGGAACCTCAGTCCTACAATCATAAGCAATTGAATTCTACCAATAATCAGAGCTTGAAAGAGGACCCTGAGCCCCAGACCTGACCAACACCTTGAATTTAGCCTGGTGAGATCCTGAGCAGAGAATTGAATCATGCCTGGTGCAGACTTCCAGCATACAGAAACTGAGATAATAAATCTGTGTTGCTTTAAGTTGCTACATTTGGGGTGATTTGTTACACATCAATAGAAAACGAATATACTCTAAGAAAAAGAATTTAAAATTATAAAGGGGCCTAAAGGGGCCCATGCAAGGGAGGGGCTCTGAGACAGAAGCTTTGTTAGTTTCAAGGTATATCCATCTCTGGCTCCAAGGAAGGGAGAAGGTGAGGAACACAGGGCATCAACTGCAGTATGATGCCTCTGTGTAGGGTGAGTCAGATGTCCTAAACCAATTCTTTCTCTTTGGAAGGCTTTAGCAGGTCTTTTGGAGATCCTCCCCTAGAGCCTCTACCTGGACTTCCCTTGACAAAGCAAGGCCTCTCCTCTAGGTTAGCTCCTGAGTTTCTAGCAGTCCATCCTCTTTGTTGGGATCACAGTGCCCTCCTCCTTTGAGGGCAGGTCACTCTTAAGAAGACCCCAGTCAACTTCCTTCTTCTAAGTCAACATCAGTCCTTAGGACACACCTGTCTTTGTCCCATGGCCAGTGGGAGAACAGTTTGCTCTCCGCACAACCATCTCTCTGCTTGTCCTATAAGTTTCTTTCTTTTTTTTTTTTTTTTAGAGATATTTATTTATTTGGAAGAGAGAGTATGAGCAGGGTAGGGAGGAGCCCAGGGACAGGGAGAAGCAGACTCCCCACTAAGCAGGGAGCCCAGTGTGGGGCTCCATCCCAGGACCCTGGGATCATGACCTGAGCTGAAGGTAGACGCTTAACTGACTGAGGCACCCAGGTGTCCCTGTCCTACAAGTTTCATTTGGTCTCTCATCACTAAGTTCCTCAAGCATGTGTCAAATTATGTCTTATGATCCCCAAACTCCAGAGTCACATGTCAAGCTCTCTGAGTGGTTTTCTGGAAGTCTCCTATCTCCCTTGGCTTAGGGAATGAGGAGAATATACCCCTTGCCCCATGCACTGATGGCTATTCAGGAGAAAGACACTGGTGTGGGATTCAGGAACTCTGAGCTCTAGTCTGACTTACTGTGTCCTTGGGAAACTTTCTTTTCCATTCTGGACCTTGCTTCCCTGGGTCAGTTAAATGAAGATGCTGGAGTAGATTCACACATTTATTCAGTAAATGATTATTGAGCCTGGGAGATTATGTGCCTGGAACTGTTCTGGGCACTGGGAGCCAGCAAAGAACAAACTAGATAGCCTCTGAGGGCCCTTCCAGCCCTCACATTCTCTAATTTTTCTCCCCACCCACTTCCCATTCACCCCTCCAACTCCCATGGGCAGTCAGTCCTGGCCTCCCCCATGACCACCCTTTCCACCCCAGCAGAGCATAGCCTCCTCTTGCTGGGACCTTTGATGGAACTAGGGCTGAGCCTTCTCTGAAGGCAGCATTGCTATCCCTCTCTGCTACTGCCCATTATTCTGGTCTGTCTGGACTGGAAGTGCTCCCCGACCAACGACAACGGAAAGGTTTATTTGTAGCGATCAGGAAGTCCCCGGTGACCCCTGTCCATCCACCTCTGGGACAGGAAGCCCCAGGAGGAAAAAACAAAAGATGAAACACTGGCTGAGTTCCCAGCTTCTAAGTGTTCAGCAATACTCTGGTCTGGAGGGTCCCTTCTGCTCAGAAACTCCTTCCTTGTCATTGGGCCCCAGGCCCTCAGTTCCTTTCCAGAGGATCCAGAAGGACTTAGGTGACGTAAAAGAGGTATAAGAAATGAAGATTGACTCTCTGGGAAAGGATGCGTGATGTCTTATCCTAAGCTAAGTCTCTGTGTCTGGGAGGGAGGAAAGCTGAATTCACAGAGTGGGAAAAATATTCTCAGTGGTTAAGGAAGCAAGTGAGTCACCTGCTTTGACCTTCATCTATGCCTTCCCATGGCCAGGGTAGTTTTAGGGAGGGGGTGGAGGTGGAAGAGATTTCCAAGCAATTTTGGCTTGCTGAGTTATTTGGGGATCCTTACCTGTGACATCACCTTCCATTCATCACTCTTCTCCCAACAGCTGAGCTAACCTGCCTGGGAGAAAGTTAACATTATGACCTTTGTAGGTGCCAGGGCTTATGCTTAAAAGGGTCTCATGCTTGGTTTAATGCTCTGCTGTTGCCATCTTCAAATTCTTGATAATTTCTGAACAAGAAGTCCATGTTTTCATTTTGCACTGGGCCCCGCAAATTGCACAACGGGTCCTGATTGAGAGTGTCTCATGTGTTAGGTTCTAAGCCAGGTACTTGGCATACTTGTGTCATTCCAGCCTCTAACTGTGCTGAGCTAGGGACTAACTATTCGCTCCTTGTTACCATTGATGAAATTTAAGCTTAGGTAAATAATTTGCTGAAAGCTACATACCAGGTACAGGGTGGAGTCAGGATTCAAACCCAAGTCTGACTCCAGAGTTAGTGCTCATTCTGGTCCACGGTGCTGTCTACCAGAAGAAATGCTTTTACTTCCACGATATGGGAGAGCTGAGTCTGGAAAAGCAATTGAGGAGAGTTAGGCAGGGGTGAGATGAAGGGCTTTGACCAGAGCTAGAATTTCAAGCAAGCCCTGAGTATATGTTTTTGAGAACAACCCACATGCACATTCACACAGTCACACATGCTCACTCACACTCCAACTCTCATGCACACATATGCACACATGTTCACATCTACACACACACATATACCCCACCAGTCCAGAACCTGCCTTCAGAAGCAGTTCAATTATATGTATCATTACAGTGTCCTAGAGTGTCAACACCACAAGGACCCCCAGGGAACTACCTAATCTGCTAATCTGATTCCCTCATTTGACAGATGAGAAAACTGAAGCTCAGAGAGGGAAGATGGTCTAGGTCACACACTTCACTAGTGGCAGAGCTGGGGGCCTTGTGCCAGCCTCCTGACTCTAGATCCAAAGGCACAGCATAGGATGAGCTGATGGGAGGTAAAATGGGGCAACTACAGATGTATCAGAGAGCAGAAAGGAAGTACAATCCTGAGATTAACCAGGCTTTCTTTCCGTCCTGACCTCTGTACCTTCTTTCCAGCCCTTCCTCTGTACCCCAAGCAAAATTTTCTCATCAGCATCTGAGAAACACTTTGCTTCTGACCCTGGCTGGGCACAGAACTCCCCACCTCCATCAGTATTTATAGTCATGCTATTGCTCAAGACCCAAAAACACCTGCTTTAAGGGGTCAAGTGGTTTGGATTAGCAAGGTTGATTGTTCTTTCATTCACAAGCAAAACAAAACACAAAGGCAAAATATAAACAGGATAAGGCATGAGGGCTTAATTACCCTATAGAAACAGGAGAGTTCCTATGAAGTAAAAAGCAAAACAAAGACCTGCCAGGGACTGCCCTAGAGGAACAGGTGACCTGGGGCTGGGCCAGATTTGGGCCTTCTCTGGGCAACCTCCCAATGTCAGCTCCTAAGACCAGACTGGGCTTGAGATAGAGTCATGCAGCTAAAGAGCAGGGTTTTGATATGCTTTGAAGACCCTTTTCCTCCCATGTTTCCTCCTGGACAGATCTGGGTTCAAATTTTGACTTTGCCATTTACTAAATGTGATTTGGGGCATGTTGCCCAGTCTCTCTAAGCCGCATTTTCCTAATGGGTAAAATGGGCATGATACTCAAACCTATGTCTCGGGATTCCCATGTGGGTCTTTCAGTGCTAAACCCATAGAGTCCCACCCAGGCAAACCAGGAAGGCTGGTCACCTTGGGCTATTGGGAAGATAATGCTGATGAAGCATTTATCAAAGTGGCTGGCATGCTGTAATTGCTCCTACGGTAATTGTTATCCTTTTCTCTTACCTCAAACATTCTTTTTAAAGATTTATTTATTTTAGAGAGAGAGAGAGCATGCTGGAGAGTGGGGTGGGGGTCAGAGAGAAGAAGAGAATCCTCAAGGAGACTCCCCGCTGAGTTTGGAGCCTAGGCGGGGCTCAAGGCAGGGGCTTAATCCCAGGGCCCTGAGATCATGAACTGAGCCATAATCAAGAGTTAGATGCTTGACTGACTTAGCCACCCAGGCATCCCCTTACTTCAAACATTTAAAGAGCACTGTCTGTTTGCCATACTTTGTGTTAAGCACTGTTGAGATAAATTGTAAACATTCGTAAAGCTCATTTTATACTTACAAAGCATTTTCAAACCTATTTTCTCAGTTAATCTTTACAATAGCCCTATGAGGGAGGTAAAACTCAATATCCCCATTTTACAGGTAAGATAACTGAAGCTCAGAAAGATAAGTGACTGGGGCGCCTGGGTGGCTCAGTTGTTAAGCGTCTGCCTTCGGCTCAGGTCATGATCCCAGCCAGGGTCCTGGGATCGAGCCCCGCATCGGGCTCTCCCCTCTGCGGGAAGCCTGCTTCTCCCTCTCCCACTCCCCCTGCTTGTGTTCCCTCTCTCGCTGTGTCTCTCTCTGTCAAATAAATAAATAAAATCTTAAAAAAAAAAGAAAGATAAGTGACTTACTCAAGGTCACTTGGCTAATAGGTTGATATGGACTGAATGTGTCTCCCCAAATTCATATGTTGAAGTCCTAATCCCCATTGTGATGGCTTTTGGAGGTGGAGCCTTTGGGAGGTAATTAGGTTTAGATGAGGTCATAAAGGTGGAGCTCCTTATAAAGGATTAGTACCCTTATAAGAAGAGACTAGAGCTCTCTCTCTCTGTGTCATGTGAGGATGCCACAAGAAGGTGGCAATCTGCAAACTAGAGAGAAGCTCTCACTGGACCTCTCAGCTTCCAGAACTGTGAGAAATCAATGTTTGTTTAAACTAGCCATTCTACAGTATTTTGTTACAGCAGCCTGAGCTGATACATAGGTGAAGGGCTAGGATACCAATTAAGCTGCAGAGCTTAAGGATTTTCACGTCATATCACACTGTCCTACTACCCTTCTCCATCCTCGTTCATTGAGGCTGCTGATAGCTCCTATTTCTTCTTACCTTTATCAAGAAGGATTCTTTCCTGTAAACATGAACCACATGCCGGCTTATTTAAACAGAAAAGGAAGGGCGCCTGGGTGGCTCAGTTGGTTCAGCGTCTGACTCTTGATTTCAGCTCAGGTCATGATCTCAGGGTCCTGGGATTGAGCCCCGTGTTGGGCACCCTGCTCAGTGGGGAGTCTGGTTGAAATTTTTTCTCTCCCTCTCCCTCTGCCTACCCCCACTTCGCACACACATGCACTAAAATAATAAAGAAGCAAATCTTTAAAACAAACAAAAAACAGAAAAGGAATTGTTGAAGGGATATTAGGTAGCTCACAGAATCTCCTGGAGGGCCAGAGAAGCTTTCACCCCAGGATGAACTCCCAAATTCACTACATAGACCTGGCCCAGTGAACACGTGATAGCCACTGCTCTAGGGAGTGGGTTCCACTGCCTGCACCATCAAGATGACCAATGCCAGACCTCGGATTCTACCACTATAGCTGCTGCCTCTGCTGCCAGCCGTGGCTCACACTGATTCTGCATATACCCCTGCTTCTTTGCCTCACTAGCTTACAATTC
This sequence comes from Leptonychotes weddellii, assembly GCF_054177405.1. Lineage (NCBI taxonomy): Eukaryota > Metazoa > Chordata > Mammalia > Carnivora > Phocidae > Leptonychotes > Leptonychotes weddellii. The sequence goes on from NC_138379.1 coordinate 48,209,292, forward strand.
ACAGTCGGCCTAAGGCGGGTCCATCTGACTGGCAGGGCTTAGATCATGTGCCGGGCCTTAGTTGCAGAGGTTGCTGGGAAATCAAGTCTGGCCTTTTCAGTTTCTATAATGGGAAACTGGCTCTGTCTATCTCATAAGGTGGGGACCTCTCCAAACATGAAAAGGTCCCAAACTCAGCAGCCCAAAACAATTACACCTATTTGTTATCCCAATCCTTCTCCACTTTCTCTACATCTCTAGGCCAACCACCCCCAAACTCTAAATTTTATTTTGTCTCAATAGACCTTACTAAAGGTATCCCAACTGTTGTGAATTCATCCAGAGTGAAGCCCAGAGTTCTTAAAGAATTTGTGCTTTTACACAGTGTGTTAATCCAGGTCCTCCAAGAAGCAGAGCCAAGAGGGGATTAAACATGCAAGGATTTTACTCATATAGCAACATGTGAAAAAAAAAAATGAGAAGGGAGAGGTTAGTTGAACCATAAATCCTCCATGCAAGTCTGACCCTAAGTAAGCAGAAGGGGAGGGAAGGTTGGGTGGAAAGTGTCCTAGACCACTTCTAAAGGTTGGGCTGTCATGCTTAGTCTCCCTGCTGCACACAGTTCTTGGCTGGTAGCCACTCAAAGGAGGTGTGGTATCAGCACAAACGGAGCAGTGGACTTCACCTGGGGCCCTTGGTCTATTACACTCCTATAGTTGGAGATCTACAAGGCACCTTTTCATGGCCCCATACATGCTCTTCTCTTCAGCTGCAATGCCTCTTTCCAGCTTTTTCTTTTTGGCTAACTCCTCTTGAACTTTTACTTTTTTAAAGATTTTATTTATTTATTTGATAGAGAGAGACACAGTGAGAGAGGGAACACAAGCAGGGGGAATGGGAGGGAAAAGCAGGCTTCCCTCTGAGCAGGGAGCCTGATGCGGGCCCGATCCCAGGACCCTGGGATCATGACCTGAGCTGAAGGCAGATGCTTAACGACTGAGCCACCCAGGTGCCCCTCCTCTTGATCTTTTAAAAAAATGTCTCAAATCTGGGTGAAGTCCTCCTTGAACTCCCTAGTCACAATGCCCCCACAGCATCTTCTAGCCAGCAGGCTCCTGGCAGCCACTGCGCTCTTTATAACGGCCTATTGAGATGCCTGTTCTCTCCAGACAGAACCCCTTGAAAGTGGGAGCATTGCTGCACCCCCAGCACATACACATCAGTACATGTTGGGGCATGAGTGGGTGAGTGTGTAGATGGGACAGTTGAGTTGTCAGGGTCCTGTTATCACTTAAGCAATTCTGACAAGGTCTACTCAACTTCTCCTTGTTCATATCCATCTCTGTCCCTCTCCACTGCCACCGCTAGCACCCTAGTTCTCTTCTGTCATCGAACGTCTAGACTATGGCAGCTGCCTGCTCACTGACCTCTTTGCAATATTCTCTCCTCCGGTTTATCCTCTACACAGCATCAAAATGATGTTTTGAAATAAAATATCCTTCAAAACTCTCTATGGAAAAGAGGGAAGTCCATAATGGTCTGAACTCTTTGGCCCCTTATGATCTGGCCCCTGGGGACCTGTCCAGCTCTCTTCTGCTGTGTGGTCTCGCACCCGAAGCCTTCACCATAGTGTTGTCCGTGGTTTCACCTAATGCACTTGGCTGGTCCATGCCCTGATTTCCTTTCTTCTGCTTAGCAAGGCACCAAACCACTTTTTAAAAATTGAATTTTATTTATTTATTTATTTTACCAACCCACCTTTTGAGTTTCTCCCCAAAGATTCTCCTCTACAAAAACTTTCTAATCTTCTCCCCAAGGAGAATTGATTAATCCCTTGTTTGTGCCCCTATTTCCCTCCTTATACTTTTAGCCTGAGACCCATAACACTCCATTTTTTCTTCTGCTCCCTGCTTGAGTGCAAGGTCAGTGTTTTATTTGATTCCACGGAGCTTAGCATAGCGCCAGCAAAAGAGTTTTTAGGTACTTAATAAGTGCTTACAGTGACTGCAAGCATACATGAATGAATATTTGAAGGACAGATTAATCTGAAATACCTGCATTTTAACTGGGATTATATATATGTATAGAGGCTTGATTTTTTATTTTTTATTTTTGTTTGTTCCTTGGTTGGTTGGTTTGCTCACTTGCCCAACTCTAAACCCCTTTCTTATATGTGGAGAATTCTCCACCATAGGATTCTTGGAGAAAGGCCGGTCTTGTCTCCTATTATAGAAGTCAAAAAGGCCAGAAATTTGCTCTCCAGCCCTCCCTGACAGCGAGGGTGTGCGTATATGATTTAGACCCTATCAATCAGGTACATTCTCCTGGAACTTAGAATAAGATGCTTGTATTGCAAAGAAGCAGGGATGGTGGAGAGTTTGGCATTGGTGGGGACAGTGGCAGCAACATCTAGGTTTCAGGGCAGCAACCCCAGCAGAGTGAGTGGTGGCCTCTGGGTCCAGTGTTCAGGGCAGGGGTAGAAGTTGCAGTGGTGTCCTTATTGAATCGGTTCTGTAGCATGATAGATTAGGGTTGAGGTTGTACCTGCTCTGACTTCCTTTGCTTCTGCCAATTGTTCTAATACCTTTATGGAGAAATAGTTCACATACCATACAATTCACCCATTTAAAATATACAATTCATTTTCTAGATTATTCATCGATATGTGCAACTATCACCATAGACGATTTTAGGACATTTTTATCATCTCTAAAAGAAACCTCGTGCTCTTTAAGTATCACTCCCACCCCTCCTGCTTCCCCCTCCCCATCCCTCTCCTCAGCCCTGAGCCACTGCTAATCCACTTTCTGTCTATAGATTTCCCTATTCCTTTCATATGAATGGAACCACATAGTTTATAGTCATTTGTGACTGGCTTATTTCATTTAGCACAGTTTTTTCAAGGTTCATCTATGCTGTATCTTGTGTTGGTAATTCATTCCCTTTTTATGACTGAATAATATTCCACTGTGTTCCAGATCTTGTTTATTCAGTCATTAGTTGATAGACATTTGGGCCTTTTCTACTTTTTGGCCATAATGAGTAATACCACTATAAACATTTTTGTACAAGTATCTGTGTGGATATATGCTTTCATTTTCAGCCTATTTTTTGAGCCTGATTCTTCAGGCTTTCTGGTGACTGTGTGAGCTATAGAAGATCATCCTAACAAATTTATTTCTTGTTCAGATCAGCCAGAGTTGATTTCTATTCTTTATAACCATGAGGTTTTTACTCCTTTCCCTTGGGGCCAAGTTCTTAGCCCCAAGACAAAAGGGTTGTTGTTAGCTACTGTGACACACTTCCCAACTGACCTTCTAAGTTTCGAGTTTAAGCTTTCTCTATACTTTAAAGTGGATATTGAGATCCAAAGAGAGAAAGTGACTTGCCCTAGGTCACACAGCCAGTCCCTGGCACATCTAGGACTAGAATCTAGGACTCCCCATCACAATTTAAGTTCTTCCCTTTATACTATGCTTCCTTTCATCAATTCAACAAGTGTTTGTCAAACTCTGGCCATAGGATATATGGAAGAAGCAGAGGATATAAAGTCCAAAGACATGATTTCTATTCCCAGCTTTGCCACTTCCTACCTTTGTGATCTTGAACAGTTTACCTAATGTCTCTGGGCCTCAGCTAGCCCATCCTGGGGGGAAGAGATTGAATTAGACAGAATCTCAAATGCCTACAGCCTCTGTAAGGTGCTACTGTTTTACTTATTCTGTTCTATTTTACTTACTTATAATTTATTCCCTCTTAATTACAGTTTATAGCAGAAACATTTATCTGCATTAAAAAGAATAAATTCTATTGATGTTTTAGTCCTTTCTTCCGTTTTGTTGCTTTTTCATCTCACATCTTTTCCATATTCTTCTTAGTTCTTTTTTTTAATTTTTTTTTAAGATTTTATTTTATTTATTTGACAGAGAGAAAGACAGCAAGAGAGGGAATACAAACAGGGGAAGTGGGAGAGGGAGAAGCGGGCTTCCCGCCCGAGCAGGGAGCCCGATGCAGGGCTCGATCCCAGGACCCTGGGATCATGACCTGAGCCGAAGGCAGATGCTTAACGACTGAGCCACCCAGGTGCCCCATCTTCTTAGTTCTTATTTTGCTTTATTTTCATAATGGCATTTCAGGTTGTATTCTTTCAACACAGACAACACTGTGCTTACTTCCTTTTCACAAAAACTTGGTTCTTTCCCCCTCTTTTTCTGAAACTTGTGGTCCTCCCAATCTAGCTCTTTCTTCCTTCTGTTGAATACATGGCCAAGAAATATTTCACTTACAACAATAAGGTTTAAGAAAAATAACAGAACAAGTACTTTGACCAATGGCAAAATATCCTTGGCAGAAGATAGCAGCTAGATGTTTGGATTAAAAATAAGACCTGAAATATGATTTTTAATATAAAATCCCCTGTTCTTTAAATTCAGGCAATGAATTCAATTTGAAAATTGACCCACATAGTGTTTTCTAATTAGTGTTGTTGAGATCCATAGTCATTGTTACTCTTCCCATGAGAAGGAGTACCAGCGCCTCCTAATGGGAGATGACAGAAGGAACGACAACTCTGACCATACATACCCGCCAGTCCTTTATTAGGGTTTGAGCACCACCCTCTGAAAGGGTCAGATCTGGAAGGCCTTGTCCTGGGCCCCTTGTTTTATGGATGGGTGCCTGAGGCACAGGGAGGTCTTTCTTCCCAATACCCAGAAGCCTCCTAGCCAGCTCCTGGGTAAAATCCATGAATAGAATCTGTCGTCTGGTAAGCATCAGGGATGTACTGGCACAGAGCCCAAAGTGTGGCTAGAGAAGGATGTGGGGAAAGGAGAAAGCTTGGAACAGGAGATACCGAAGGAAGTTGGAGGCTGTTACAGAGCTCTAGGAATGGGGCAAGGGCTAAGGTAAGAAAATGAGAAAAAAGTGATTTGAGAAAACAGGACAGAAAAGAAACAGACATGGGGAGACATGGGATCCACAGAATGAAGGGGTGGGACTACCAATGTCCACCAATGAGTAATACTTTATGCTACCAGATTAATTTTTATAAAACTTCAATTTGGACATTCATTAACTCCAGCCAAATTTGGCTTCATAATGAGACCAGACACAAGGCACTCTGTCCCCATGTGGACACTGAATGCCCTTCCCCACACCCAGTCTTCTCCCCCCAGAAGTCTATCAGGAATCCTAGACTGGATGGGGGTTAAGAAGTCCCAGTGTGAGTCCCAAGTTCAGTTATTTTCTGGTGCGTGAGCTTGGAAAAAATCACTAAACATCTGGGGCTTTAACTTTTTCATCTGTAGTATACCCATCTGAACAATGGCTCCTTCCATGAGGCTGTTCTGCTGAGCCTGTGTTTTCACTTGGTCTCTCCTCTAATTGTGTATGTTGTCTGAATTTACTCTTCTTACACAGATACAAGTCTTATTGGATTAAGGTCCATCCCAATAACCTCATTTTTTTTTTTTAATGGGAAGAATTTTTAATTTGTAATAAGAACTCATAGATGTTATTTATTAAAGTTGCCCTCAAATACACTCTGGAATTGATGTCTTA
>NC_138379.1:48214929-48234647 GCF_054177405.1 Leptonychotes weddellii
GTTTGTGCATAACACCCAGTGCTCCATGCAGAATGTGCCCTCCTCAATACCCACCACCAGGCTAACCCATCCTCCCACCCCCCTCCCCTCCAGAACCCTGTTTGTTTTTCAGAGTCCATCGTCTCTCATGGTTCGTCTACCCCTCCGATTTCCCCCGCTTCATTCTTCCCCTCCCGCTACCTTCTTCTTCTTTTTTTTTCCCCAATAACCTCATTTTAACTTAAAAACCTTATCTCCAAATACAATCACATTCTGAGGCACTGGGGGTTAGGACTTCAATATATGGTTGGGCTTGGTGGAGGGGGACACAATTCATCCCATAACAGAAGCCAAACACAAATAACTATACGTTGTAGATTCCATCTATATTAAAAGACAAAATTACAAAGACAGAGAACAGATGAGTGGTTACCTGGAGTTGGGGATGGGAACAGGGATTGGTTGTGTAAGTGGGGAATGAAGGCACACGGGACTTTTTGGGGGGTGATGGAAGCATTCTAATATTGGGTTGTTGTTTTAAGTAGGGGGTAACATCATCCTGGGGGCAGGTGGGTGGCTCAGTCGGTTAAGCGTCCAACTCTTGATTTCCGCTCAGGTCATGATCTCAGGGTTGTGAGATCGAGCCCCTCACTGGGCTCTGAGCTGGGCGTGGAGCCTGCTTGGGATTCTCTCTTTCCCTCTCCCTATCTCCTCCCCGCTTTCTAACAAAAAAAGAAAAGAAAAGAAAAGAAAAAGAAATATCATCCTGGAACTGGTGTTAAAGATGGACCATGGTGCAGATTGGAACAGAGATGAGGCTGCAGAAGATGAAGATGAACATGAATTTCCTTAATAAGCAGAAAAACAAGTTAAGAAAAACAGACCAATGATAAGGATGTCCTGAAATTGGACAGGTACAGAGAAATCAAAGGTGTGATGGAGCCATCTCCTCATGGACAGAGAAAGGGGAAATGAGAATTTGGGTGAAGTTTACCACTTAATTTCGTTTTTACTCCAGAGTCTTGGGAAAAAATATTGAAAGGTAAGATAATTCAAGTTAGTCAATCCACGGAGTATTTATTAGATGAAATTTACTAGATAAAACCCTGTGTATGAAGTTTATATATATAGGAATGTATGAAGCCTCCGTTTGGGGTCCAGCAGCAGTACTCTCTGCAGCTCTCAAGCCTGTTTAGGACCTGTGCTTGGTCCTAACTTTTGTCCATAAAAGCACCCCTAACCCTGCGTCATTTCTGATCACTGGTCCTTTGAAGGAAGCTGGATTTCCCCAGTTAGTTTATCAGCAATGCTCACTGTGATAACAGACTATGTGATAGTTTGAGTGGTGGAAGGGAAGGTAGACAACACCTTCTACAAACAATATTCCGTAGATCAACAACAGGGATTATAGAACAGAACAATATTTAATTCAGTTTTATCCATCCATTGATTCATTCAACCATTCAGTTACCAGTCAATGCATATTTGCTAAGGGCCTACCCTGTGCCAGCTGTGGCCACTCTGGGTGCTTGGAATCCAGGATGAAAGAGCTTTAAGAAATTTCCATTCTGTGGGAACTGAGGATCTACCATATGCCCTTCTTCAGATTCTGGCCTGAAGTTTCTGAGGGATCCCTACTGAGGACATTCCAGATGGAAAAGACCCCAGAATGCCTGTCATACTTTTTTCTAAGACAAATGCCCACTACCACCTCCCACCCCTATTGCTTGGGTAGATATGTTGTGAAGTTTCATGACCACCCTCACTCCCAACCATTTCTCCATTCCCACATAGTTAATTGGCCAGAGTTGTCTTTACCCTCCATCTTTAGTTCTCCTTCTTACTTTTTCTCCCTCCTAACTCACTGCCATCTGGCTTTTGTGCCTCTTGCTCCTGGGGCCCACATCATCAGAGGCCTCCTGACTGCCTAATCCAATGCCTTCCTTTCAACCCCTACCTAACACCATTTCGGGGAAGCATTTGACACTGTTCCACACTCCCTCCTTCAAACTCACTTCTTTTGTTTCCACACTGAGCCCTCCCAGTGCTCCTCCTCTCTCTCAGTTTCCTTTTCAGGCCTTTTCTTCTTTGCATGTCCCTTATCTGCGGATGTTCCCTAGGGTTCTGCCTTCAGCTCTGTCCCTGGGTGATCTACTCCCCTCTGAAGGCCCATCTAGATGTTGTGGATCCCCAGTCTAACTCTGCATCTGAGCATCTTGTATTCTACTATATCTCATGTATATAGTGGGCTCATAGACGGAATTCAATGAGTGATTGAGGAAGAAGTAAAGGAGCACCTGTCCAAGAGGAACCTGTCCACGGCTGCTCAGTATCCTGAAAAAGATACTGATACTCTGAGCTAGATTTATTTATTTGTTTGTTTGTTTGGGCGGGGGAGGAGCAGAGGGAGAATCTTAAGCAGGCTCCACACCCAGCGCAGAGCCCAATGTGGGGCTCAATCTCATGACCCCGAGATCATGACCTAAGCCAAAATCAAGAGTCAGACACTTAACAAACTGGACCACCCAGGTGCCCTGATAACCTGAGATTTAAAAGACCAAACCCTGAGATAAGCTGAGCAAACCAGGCTCAACCATTTAGGAATTACAGAATGGGAATTGTCAAGAGCATCTGTAACAATTTGGGGAAAAGCTGGAGGTAGTGGTGTGGTTGAGCCCTGGTAACTTATGGCTGTTAAACATCTTTGATGTTTCCTCATAAAACCATGAGGAAGTAGAAACTGTGATTAAGCCAAAGCCAAACAGAATAGTCGCAGAGAGAGAAGCAGTGATGCCAGGAGAGAGACAAGGAGGCAAAGAGAGCAGCTACTACATCTGCTGGGTCTAGAATGGCCTTTGCCCCTCCTTTACTCCATACCAAAGCTGAGGTCACATGACAATTCCTCAGGAAGTCTTCCCAACCAGCAGTGCTGGGGGCCAGAGAGCAATGGTCTCTAGAGAAGGATCATGTTTCTTTCTAGCCCTGAATGCCAAGCCTCCCTCACCGCCCCCTTCCCACCCCCAATTTAATAATTCAGAAATGATGCACTTAGGACAAAACTTCCCATAACCAATTTCTAATTATCTTTACTTTTACCATCACCCCTCTGGTAATTTTGCCATAAGCATCTTTGTCACGTAACTGATTGGCTGTAAGGCAATATTGCCACAAAAGAAAAAAGTAACTAGTTGGTTGTTTTGACAGTCTGTTGGTTTCATCCACTGGTTGAATTTGGTTTCATTTCTCCATTAATGCAGTACTCCCATTTTTACATTAAATGAATCTTAGCCCTCATAATGGTCTATACAGTGGCACAGGGGTTTGAACCCACATTTCCCATAGAATTTTGTAATGTCTATCAATGGACATGTGGCAATATGCCAAGAACAAACAACAGTGTAGAAGGCTTTCACAACGGCCATACAAAGTTCAATTACAGATACGCATCCTACTCTTCGGAAACGGATACTTCTCTTCATGAAGGAAGAAATTTTAGCAAAAAACGTTTGATGTCCAGTGAGATGACTCAACAAGCAAAAAAAAAAAAAGTATAATACTGTGAATGAAAGACTTTGAAGACAAATGCTTAGGTATAATCCACAAAATAAAATAAGTTATTTACGCAGTACTGACATGAATCTACATTATACATTTTGAGTGTATTCAAATATTTCATATTTTGCCATAAGGTCTTTTTAATTTTGTTATTCATTTTTAATTATGTCCTTTTTAATGAATGTCCCTCTTTTATTTTTCGTGATTTTATCTTTTATGGCAAAATTGCCTTTTTATGTGGCCAAAATGCTTGCAGCAAAGATGTTTACAGCAAAAATATGGACACAGGGGCGCCTGGGTGGCTCAGTCGTTAAGCATCTGCCTTCGGCTCAGGTCATGATTCCAGGGTCCTGGGATCGAGCCCTGCATCGGGCTCCCTGCTCGGCCGGGAGCCTGCTTCTCCCTCTCCCACTCCCCCTGCTTGTGTTCCCCTCTCTCGCTGTGTCTCTCTCTGTCAAATAAATAAAATCTTAAAAAAAAAAAAATATGGACACACACTCCTCCAAAGCACCCTTCCAGCCCCCAAGGGGATGGGGAAAGGAAAATAATATACAAAGCAATTGCAAGATGGGAGTGTGTGGAGGGGATCTTCCTGCTCTTTTTCTGTGTGACTGAGGCAACAAAGGTAGCGACGTGAACCTTTTGGTGATTGAGCTGAGAAACAGGCTGAGGTGCAAGCGTGGGCTGGGGGTGTGTGTGTGTGGTGGGGTGGCAGTGGGTGGGAAACAGGGGAACCAGTGTCTGAGTGCCCTCTTGGCTCACCCACTTTGTTTTGGTAACTGAGGGGTTTTACATTGACTTTTATAGAACTGATAAGGTGTGTTAGAACAGCATGTTATTTTAGCCTTCCCTGGGCTCTTGCCTCCCCAGCTGTCAAGAAGGTTGATGTGTCCTGGCCTTGATAGCTGTACATTCCACAAGACAGTCTGCACAAGGTACCACATGTTCTCATAAAATAGCTCTTTTTATATCAGATTGTTGTGCATGTTAGAAGCTGTAACAATGACAGCACTCCGATTTCATTTGTTATATATTTCACCTAAAGTGAAAGGATATATGCCATCTAGTCCTGGATACCTAAATCCAGTTTTCCCCACATTTCTTCTGATCCCCAGGTTGAGTTAGTTGCCTTTGCCAGGTTTCCCTGGCAACCTGTGCTTCCCTCACAGGGCAGCTGTTTACTCCCCACAGACTAAACTCCCAGAGATGAAGACCATGCTGTGTTCCCAACAGTCACACAGGGCCCAATAGACAGGAGGCCTTGAATAATACTTGATGAATGATCTAATGCTAAATACCTTGGTGTTAATAAGTTCTGGGTCTCCAGGACTCTGGAATGACCCATGGACAGTTATGTGGCCCCTAAATCATAATTCTTAGTCTTGGATTCCTTCTGACCTGTTCTCCTTCCTGAAATGCTATCCCCCAGAGACTTGTGGCAGCCCTGTATCCCAGCTAGCTGGGTAGGGCTCCTGAGCTGCTCCCACAGGCCCCCTTTCCTGGTCAGAGGCTTGGCCTCTTTCCCCTACTCTCAGTCTGGGGGTTCTGCCTGCATATAGGTTGACCACTCCTCATTTTCTCCCCCATATTGGGTCCAGTCTAGATTTCCCATCCAATACCCTGTCACAATCATTATATTTTCTGATGCCAATCATTTCTGGGATGAAGTGGGAATGAAAAGGAGGAAATAGGAGGGTCAGTCTTCTATTTCTAACATTGTCTTTTGAAGCATGAAGGTGAAGAATCTTGATCCTATGGCTCCCACTTCTGGATCAGCTGACACTACCATCCCCAAGTTTTGTCTGGCCTCATTTGCTTAGGAAATACTTTGCTTGGTTGTTCTGATTCCTGGAGAACTGTTCTTGTTTTTGACATTGATGTGAAGCTTCATCTTTAAGGAACAGGGACTGAATTGTCCTTCTTTTTTTTTTTTTTTTTTTTTTTTTTTAAGCAGCAGCATTAAGGTAGAGGTAGAAATGGTGATACCTTTCCCTTTTGGAGATTTGCCAGTTACATTTCAAATACGGAAAATGTTATAGATACCTGGAATAAGATGCGTTAATTTTACATTGCTAATGCCCCAGGCACAGAACATGCCCTGTTGGGTCTGCAATTGACAAAGAATGGTAGGGCTTGAGAGCTCCCCTTAGTGACCCCCCAAGTCTATTCCAAACTAGGTTTCCTTTTATTAATTCTTCACAAGAGCCGTTGCTAAAAATTAAATTATATAAATTTACAATTAAATCATATTAAAAACAAAGACAACAAATAACCAAATATCATCACTTCCTAATTATTTTACTACATTTTACTGCCATATATGCTCTTGAGGTTATTTGTTTATTCTACATGTATTGTGGAAGTACTGGTGTGATATTGTGTGTCTCTACCTAACTCTGTGTTTAGTGACATCAATATCAGAACTTGAAATTTGCCATGATGGAAGTATATACACCACAGATGCTGTCAACCACTACAAATCAGGGCTTTTTACATTTGATTGTTAAACATTTATTAGTATACCACTGTGTTTTATTGTCCCTTCTTTTAAAGCTCATGAAATGGAGGACTAGAGAAGTTAAGTGATTTGTCTAAGGCCACACAGCTAGGAAGTGGTAAAGCTGGGATTCAAGCCCAGGTTTTTGTTTGTTTGCTTGCTTTTTAAAAGAAAAATAGATTTCTAAAGCCCACATGTGTTCCATTCAGCTCCTCTCCCCTGAGGTAGGAATGTTCAAGCTGGGTAGGCCTCCCTAGGTTAACTTCTAATCTGGCTTCTAAAAGTCATGCAACTTTTTAATATTGGTATATCTGGGGCCATGTTGGGGCAGGTATCCTATACAGTATTATCATCTGCTCCCTTTGGTGGGGGGGTAGTGTCAATATTCTTTGGCCAATTATCTTGACTTACTTCCCATCCCTGTGGAACAATGACAAGAAACTTGAATTCCATTCCCAGCACTACTACTCAACCCTGTGGCCTGGAAAATCCATCTCTCCTCTCTTAAACCTCAGCAATCTAGTCTATAAAATATAGACAAACACAGTCCATTTGCAGGGTTGCTATAGGAATTAAATGACATCTCACTCTCAAAGCACCTAGTACAGTGTGCCTGGTGTATAGTAATATAACCCAACTGTTATTGATTTTATTGTGTGCATGCATGATATGAGGGTTTTCTCAATTACAACTATGGCCAAATAGAATTCTTTGATTTTCTCATCTGCTCTCTCTGGCTTCCACAGCTCAGTAGTCAAATGCGTCACAATTTACCTAAAGATTTAGATTCCAAATCTAGGTATTTTCCTTCATTCCTGTATTTCCTACATTCTATTCATCTAATTCATCAGCAGGTTTTGCTGACTCTAAAAAGAAAACCTAAGTCACTCAGTTCTCTCAATTTCCACTACCGCTATCCTATTTTAAGCCATTACCATCCCTCAAATATCTTTATGAGAATGTAAGCTACATGTGAGCAAGCTCTTGTGTATTATTAATCATGGCTATATCCCCGGCACCCAGAACAGTGCCTGGCCCTTAGTAGGTTTCTGCTGTTGTGAATGAGTACATGTTGCAACAAAAGTTTTAAGTGGGTACTATTATTATTTCTGTATTATAGATAGGGTAACAGGCTTGCAGTGGTTAAATAACTTACTTAAGGTCACACAACAATGATCAAAACCAGGATTCAAATCCAGGGTCTAACTCTAGAGCTTGCTCCATTTTCCACCATGGTGCCCTACTGAACTACACTGGCTTATGCTGAAATCAATTATTATGGGTACTTTAGCTGATGTTAGGAGAAATTTTAGTTGAAATCCCCCAACCTGAAACCTTTTCCTTAGAATAAAGTTCTTGTGCCCCTTCACACAACCTCATAGGTGCAGCATGAATTACCTTCTCCCGTCTCACCTCCCTTCAGTGGACTCTTCTCCCAACATTTTAGCTACAACGAACTCTTTTTTTCTTCCCAGCAAATGCCCCTGCCTCTATCTGAAACATTTCTCTTCGCCCATCCCTTCTGGAAAACCATCCGTAATTTCTCAATTCTGAGGAATTATAACAAGCTGCACTTTATCCCAGCTGCCATCACTCTACTAAAATTACTGGTTTACTTCTGTCTTTATCATTCACTGCTGTGTCCCCAGTACCTGGACTAGGTACTTGATAAACCTTTGTTGAATAAAGGTATGAAAGGGCAAGGATTATTTTATCAGTTTACAGGTGGTAAGGTTGTGGCTCCTACAAATGAGGTCTTTTGCCCTGGGTTAATCATTACGCTGTAGCAGTGAAACACTGGTTCCAAAAACACCCCCTCCAGATCACGCTCACGAACCTAGCTCCTCACTTCCGTCCTCTCCTACCTACTAGCTCCGCCTACTTGAGTCTGCGCCGTCTCCGAGACTAGTTTGACCCTCGGGCGGCCGCCGTAGCGCGTCGCCTCCGTTGCTGTGGGAAACGACCCGGGACCCGGGAGAGAGGAAAGACGTTTCCCGCCGGCGGGAGCTGCGGTTGTAGTGGCGGGGCTCATAGCTCCGCAGCACCATGGCGGACCAGCTTTATCTGGAAAATATAGACGAGTTCGTCACGGACCAGAACAAGATCGTGAGGATCTAGGACTGGGGAATGTGGGCATGCGACTAGAGTCCTGGGCCCGGCGAGGGTGGCGGGGGCCTTGACCCCTCTGCGCTTGGCCTGTTGGGGACTGGCCGAGGGGAGACAAGTCCCCACGTCTCGTGCCCCAGGGCGAGCGAGGACTCGCGGGGGGTATTTCTTTGGCGCGCGCGCAAGTCCGCGTGCCTTGGGTGGGCGTGCTGGGCACTGGCAAGGAGCAGGGGTCAAGAAGGAGAGGCGTGGAGGGAAGGGTACTGGTAGATAAAAATTCTAAGGCGTTTCTACACCTATCTGATAAGGTGGTTGGAGTTTCAAGTCCCAAGTTTTCTGTTGAGGAAATTGTACCTTAATTGGGTTAGGTGACCACTTGTTTAACCTTACAACAGTCGGTTTCCTCCTCTAGGAAGTTTGGTATTCATAGCCTTGATCTGCTTCCCAGGGTTGGAATGAAAGATCCAGTGAGACGATGAATGTGAATGGACTTTGCAAACCGTGGTAATTGAGTGCCTACTGTGAGCTTGGGATATGCATTATTACATTTAATGGTTACAGCGACCCACCCAGAGGGCCGTGGAAGTATCCCTAAAAAAGAAAGTTGAAGCAGAGGGGCCAAATAACTTACTTATTTTTGGTTAGTAAGGGATAGGCAGTTTTCCAACCTAGGTTAGTCTCTTTTGCTAATGCTTTGCCTCGCCTGTGTAAGTCTTAATTATTGGAAACTCAGCATTTAGAATTGGAAGACTTCAGGAGATGAGGAGCATACAAGGAAGTGACAAATGACAGGAGAGCCCAAGGAAGGATGGACGGAAGATCAAGGCTTGATGCCAGTGGTTTCAATCTAACCGCAGATACAGTAGTCATCCACTTCTTTCATTCCCTTGCCCCTGCACCACCTGTGCCTGTTAATGTTTGTATGGCTGCAACTTTTCTTAGAAGTTTGAGTCATACACTTCAAAGTAATCTAGCTTTTGGATGAGTTTTAATAGTTACCAGTGGTGGCCACAAAAAAAGACACAATGTGAAAAGGGCACTAGTAAAACAAAGAATGTGAGGAAAAATGAGAGCTTTTTCTTTGTATAATCAGCCTTTCTTTTTAGACTCTCCCGTTAATTAGCCTTTTTAGTATTTGTAAGATAAAGATCTCAGTCGTACCTGCCCAGATGGATGGTTCTTGGCAAAACTAGGGTGGCATCTACTGTAATTTATAAGGCATAATCATCTAAGAGTGGGAATCTTTAGGAGCCCTTAGGACTGACCTACACTCTGGAATCGTCTGATGTTAAAAAAACAATTCCTCTTCTTACAGGTGACATACAAATGGCTGAGCTATACACTAGGAGTTCATGTTAACCAGGCCAAACAGTAAGTCCAATTTACTACTAATTTTACTCACATTGGAGTTGTTTGTTTTGTTTGTTTTTTGTTTTGCTTTGTTTTAAGCTTTACAGATAGCCTTGAAGTTAGAGATTTTTTCTTCCCTTGGAAAATAGGAAAGAACACTATTTTTACTACGGTATACTAGATTTGTCTATTATTTAGGAGATAGGTGGACTTATATACAAATGTGTGGTGATACATTTACTGGATTTATTTGTAGCGTTGGCTTCTGGTTAACATCACTTTGTTATTTCAAATTTATTAAGTGGGCTAGCCAAATCTGTTTACATCTCAGGTTTTATATACCTGTTATCTTATATCTTTGTTACATTTTCATATGTGTTCCTTAGGCCCACATCTGGGTGTTACTGAAGTACCTTCATAATGAGGTCAGCAGGTGTTTGACACAAGCTGTGTGAGAGTATAAAACTGGGGAGAACTATTTAAGTGAAAATAAAAAGGGAGTGTTCAGGGTGGCACAGAGCATTGCCCTTCTTGAACTTTGCTGTACAACCTTTGCTTGCTGAAACTTGTAGTGCAACTTGAGGCCAAAAGGGAAAAGGCAAGCTTTTGAATTAACTTCAGAATTTCTTAAAGATGTTGTCTCTGTCCGAAGGGGAGGAATTGGTGAACAGGCTGAGGGCACATATATTAAGTTAAATACCCATTTAGTTCACTTTATTCCTGAAAATGGTCTGATTTTTCCCCATTCTTTGAGTCATGGGAGCTTTCTTTGAGTCAGGGAATGTTCCATGTGTCTTAGAAAATTCCTGATTATCTAGAATCGGTTCATTTGGCTTTATGTGAACTGCTGTTTGACAGACCTAGAATCTGGCTTTGACTGTGATGTTCATGCGTTCAAGACCTGAAACTCTTGGCCTAGGGATGAATTTGGACTAATTTTGACTATCTGAGATTTCTGTTGCTAATGCCAGTGCTGACCCGAACCCAAGAGTTTCAGGTAACTTTCAGAATGGACCTATATAAGCCTAATTGTTATGGTTACAGATGTTTATGAAATAACTATTATTATATAAGCCTGTTGGGGCTTAAAGGTGCATATTGAGGGCTGGGGATGAAATAAAGTTGCCTGTAATTTTATTGTAGTTTACCTTGATTACCTGTAATTTTTATAGAATATAGATTCTGGTGGTTTGCTGGCAGTCTTTGGCATTCTTTGGCTTACAGCTGCATAACCCTAGTGTCTGGTTTCTTGTCACATGGCATTCTTCCTGTGTGCCATATCTTCACCTGGCTATCATATAAGGATACCAGTCATATTGGCTTAGGAGCCCACCCTACTCCAGTATGACCTCATCTTAACTAATTATGTCTGCAAAGATCCTCTTTCCAAGGAAGGTCACACTCTGAGGCACTGGTGGTTAGGACTTCAACATACCTTTTTGTGGGGCGGAAGAGGGGGAGAACAGGGACACAATTCAACCCATAACATACTTAAATAGTATATTTTATTTATCATCATCTATTGATGGACCTTTGGGTTGTTTCCACATTTTGGGTATTACGAATAATGCTACTATGAACATTTGTATACAAGTTCTTATGTGGACATATGTATTCAGTTCTCGGATATATACCTATTTCTGGGTCATATATAACATTTTGAGGAACTGCCAAGCTGTTTTTTAAAGTGGCTGCACTAATTTAAAATCCCACCAGTAAGGTATGGGGGTTCCAATTTCTCCACATTCTTGCCAGCTCTTTATCATCTGCCTTTATTTTAGCCATCTCCTAGTGGGTATGAAGTGATATTATGGTTTTGATTTGATTTGCATTTCCATAATGACCAATGATGTTGATCATCTTTTCATGTGCTTATTAGCTGTTTGTTTATCTATACCTGTTCAGATCCTTTGTCTATTTTTTCACTGGGTTGTCTTCTTATTGTTAAGTTGTAAAGACTATGGATAAAAGACCCTGATCAAATACGTGTGTGCTGCCGAAGTGAGCATGTGATCAGATATATGATTTGCAAGAATTTTATCCTATTCTGTGGGTTGTCTTTGCACTTTCTTGATGGTACTTTTTGAAGCACCAAAGTTTTTATTGTTGATGAAGCCCAATTTATTTCCTTTATCTTTTTTAAGTAAGCTCTATGCCCAATGTGGGGCTTGAGCTCACAACCCCAAGGTCAAGAATCACATGCTCTACCTATTGAGCCAGCCAGGCGCCCCTGTTTCTTTTATCTTTTGTTGCTTGTGCTTTGTATATATTATCTAAGAAGGCTTTGCTCAACCTAAGGTCATGAAGATTTACTTCTATGTTTTATTCTAAGAGTTTTGTAGTTTTAGCTCTTACAGCAGTAATTATCACTATATTCAAGGTTTCTACGTATCATGTGCTTGTTAACATCTTAAAAATACTTCAGACCTCACAAGAATACACTGTAGTTTTCAAATTAGGTGTTGGCTCAAGCCAATTTTATTTTTATTTATTTATTTATTTTTTATTTTTTTATTTTTTTAAAGATTTTTTATTTATTTATTTGAGATAGAAAGAGTGACAGATAGAGAGCATGAGAGGGGGGAGGGTCAGAGGGAGAAGCAGACCCCCTGCTGAGCAGGGAGCCCGATGCGGGACTCGATCCAGGGACTCCAGGATCATGACCTGAGCCGAAGGCAGTCGCTTAACCAACTGAGCCACCCAGGCGCCCCAATTTTATTTTTATTTTTTATTTTTTTAGGGAGGGATGGGGAGAGGGGCAGAGGAAGAGGGGGAGAGAGTATCTCAAGCAGGCTCCACGCCCAGTGCAGAGCCCAGCGCGGGGCTCAATCCCACACCCCTGAGATCATGACCTGAGCCGAAATCAAGAGCTGGACACTTAACTGAGCCACCTGGCTGCCCCAACTCAAGCTAATTTTAAATTAAGCCCTAAAATATGTAAAGAGGCACTATTTCTTCCAGGAATCATTTTGTATATGGTGTAAGGAAAGGTCCAGTTTCATTTCTTTGCGTCTGGATATCCAGTTGATCCAGAATTTTATAATTATTACCATCTGACATTTTCTAGGGCTGCCCGCCTTCACTAGAATATAAACTCCATGAAGATGGGTTACACGCTTATCACGTTGATCACTTTTCCAATTACTATTGCTATGAAACAAATTATCCCAAAATTTAGCAGCTTGAAACAACCATTTTATTATGTTCATAGATTCTTTTGGTTTGGAATTTGGGCGGGGCACAGTGAGAATGGTTTATCTCTGCTCCATAATGTCTGGTGCTTCAGCTGGGAAGCCTCAATGGCAGGGACCTGATCATCTGTGGGCATCTTTTTTTTTTTTTTAGTTGATATAGAGGGAGAGAGCAAGCACAAGCAGGGGGAGCGGCAGGCAGGGGAGAAGCAGGCTCCCCAATGAACAAGGGGCCCAAGGTGGGGCTCTATCCCAGGACCCTGGGATCATGACCTGAGCCAAGGCAGCCACTTAACCGACTGAGCCAGCCAGGCGCCCCTGTGGGCATCTTTATACAAATATCTGGCAGTTGATGCTGGCCATCTGCTGGGACTTCAGCTGGGGCTGTAGATCAGACATTGCGTATGTCTTTCTATATGGCCTGGGCTTTGTCAGGGCATGGTGTCTCCAGGTGGTTGGACTTCTTACACAGCAGCTCTGGACTCCAAAAGCTAGTGTTCCAGAGCAAGGCAGAAGCTGATTGCCTTTTCCAACTAGTGTCAGAAGTCAAGCAGTGTCATGTCTGCTTCATTCTTTTGGATAAAATGAATCACTAGCCCTCCCACGTTCAAGGGGCGGGGGATGGACTCCACCTCCCTATGGGAGAATGTAGAAGAGCATGTGGGATGGGAGATGTTGTCGTAGCCATCTTTGGAAAATACAGTATGCCACAATCATTGTATCTTCAGTGCCTGGCTCATAATAGGCGCCAATAAATATTTGTTGAGTGAGTACTAAACACTATGGTAGATATTTTCACAAATACCTATCTCCCCTAATCTTTTAACAGTCCAATATGCTGGGTGTTACCAACTTCTTTTAACAGTTGAGAAAATTGAGACTTAAGTGTCCTATCATCTTTTTAAAATTTAATCTATAGTGAAAGCATTTTAAGTATCATTGGTGGCACTGAGGGCAGTGACTGGGCATGGTTGTTATTGATTTGACTGGATTTGTTAAAGAAGTATTTTTTCATTTCTTATTTTTAGCATTATTTTAGACTGTGTCATAAAACAGTAAACCTGACAGACTAGATCTTTCTCATCATTGATTTAAACAAGATAAATTCAGGTTGTAAAAATGCTGTGAAGGAATTAAAATAGGTTAGGGAAGACAGTATAGACTATACACTGTATTCATCCTAGGGAAAATTATGGGTGGAACTGATCAGGCAAAATTAACAAATTAAAATGAGAAATATAGTTAATCGTGTGTTGGAGGTGCATCTTATAAGAAGTCATTTGTTGTCATTTGATATTTAAGAATATTTTGCATATTTTGTCAGTAAAGATAAAATGGTGTAATTCAATTAGATAAACATATTTTAGAGACTCAAAAGATATACAGAAATTATTATTATTATTATTTTTAAAAATTTTATTTTTAAGTAATCTCTACACCCAGCATGGGGCTCAAACTTACAACCCCGAGATCAACCATTGCATGCTCTACTGACTGAGCCAGCCAAGCACCCCAGGAAATTATTTTTTAAAAAGTTTGTGCAGTTTTGACCTTGTTAATATAAAAGAGAACTTGGGTTGATTTGGGGAGACAAGTGCATAGAGGACAATGGCTGTGATGATAGAGATAAGACTACAAGTTGTAGATAAAAGAGAATGCATTTAGCCAGCAAGCTTGAGAGCATCTTGGTCATGGCCCCTGCCTATCATTTCTTCTCCTAACATGATCCTAACTACCATAAATAAGCTAAAATGTTCATGGATCTGCATTACCTCATCTTCCCTAGCATAATTGCTACATGGAAGGAAACACTAAAGAGGACAAGATAGAAGAATCAATAAGAATACTGAATAGGGCACATTTTTGTCCTCAAGGAGCTAGCTTATAGTCCAATGGGGAGGCAGATATCTAACTAAGTAGTTAGAATACAATGTGATAAGGGCTATAACAGGTATGGTATAGTTTTGGTTAGAACTTAGAAGGCAGGGGTGCCCTGCTAGCCTGGTGGTGTTGGGGAAGGCTTCACACATGAGCTGTTGTCTTGATGAGGAGTTAGGTAGATGAGGTCTGAGAAGAGCATTCTAGGCAGAAGAAAGGGCATACAAAGGAGCAAGGGGAAACGTAGAATGTTTCCTAAGACTGAAAATGGTGTGAATGTGGGAGAATGGTGAGAGCTAATAGGAGCCAGAACAAGAAGAGTTGTACATGTCATTGCTAGGGTGTTGGAGTCAATCCTTAGGAGATAGGGAAAGACTGAAAACTTTGGAACAAGGATATTCAGAGAATAATTCCAACTACCTTTCAACATCACTTACCAATAGGCATCTCAGACTTAACATGCCTCAAAACCTAACTCCTAATTTCTCCTCAAGCACCTGCTTTTCTCCATCTCAGTGAATGACAACTTCATTCTTTGAGTTGCTTAGTCCAATCGTCCTTGACTCCTCTTTCTCTCATACCTCAAAATCAGTCCACCAGCAAATTCTGTTGTTTCTCCCTTTGAAATATACCCAGAATTCATCCACTAATTGCTACCTCTATTGTTAACATCCTTGTTTGAGCTACCATCATCTCTAGCCCAGATTACTGCAGTAGGCTCCTAACTAGTCTCCCTCTTTCCTCTCTTGCCCCTCAACAGTATATTCTCCACACTGCAGTAGGAATCCTTCTAAAAGGTGAGATCATCTTATTTCTGTTCTAAACCTTCTGATGACTTCCTTGTTTGAAGTCCATAGAGACTTCCTTGCTTGAAGCCATAAAGACCTGCATATCTGGCGCTTGGCTCTCTCTCCCCTACCACTCTTCTTCCTCTGCACTTGTCCCTTTTCTGTTCCTTGGACCTTGCTTATTTACATTTTTGCCTCAGAACCTTTACATTCCTGTTCTCTCTGCCTGGAACATTCTTCCCCAGGATATCCGCATTGGTGGCTCCCTCACTTCCTACAGGGCTCTGCTCATGAAGCCTTCCCTAATCACCTTATATAAAATAGCAAAACTTGGGCGCCTGAGTGGCTCAGTCGGTTGAGCGTCTGCCTTCGGCTCAGGTCATGATCCCAGGGTCCTGAGATCGAGTTCCGCAGCGGGCACCCTGCTCTGCAGGAAGCCTGCTTCTCCCTCTCCCACTCCCCCTGCTTGTGTTCCCTCTCTCACTGTGTCTCTCTCTGTCAAATAAATAAATAAAATCTTTAAAAAAAAAAAATAGCAAAACTTCCCATGTACTTTCTATTCTCCTTACCTTTTTTTCTTTCCATAGATTTACTACTGTCTGACATATATATACTCATTTGTTTCTTTATTGTTTGTTTCTCTTTTCTATAATGGTAGGAATTTTGACTCCTTTGTTTACTGCTCTATCCTCAAGACATAAAACATAAAGTAAAATTTTGTTGACCAAATGACTTGATTTACATTTTTAAAACTTCATGGTGGTGGCCTTGTGGATAATGAATGGGAAAGGGGCAGGGCAGAAGTGACACTTGAAATTGAAACAGTCCAGTTAAGAGATTTGGGGCATGGAGTCAAGAATTACTTGGGAGGAAGAACTAATGAGATTTGGCAACTCACTGGATAGGGAGTAATGAAGGATAATGACTCCCAGATTTCGTGTGTGTGTGGTTTGAGCCAATGATGTTGTTGACAGGAATAAATGAAACCATGGGGATGAATGAAACCAAAAGGAGAATAGGTAGTAAGGTGACCAACCATCCTGGTATGCCTAGGACTGTTGGTTTTTTTTGTTTGTTTTTTGTTTTTTAAAGATTTTATTTATTTATCTGAGAGAGAGAGAATGACAGAGAGAACACGAGAGGAGAGAGGTTCAGAGGCAGAAGCAGACTCCCCACTGTGCGGGGAGCCTGATGCGGGACTCGATCCTGGGACTCCAGGATCATGACCTGAGCCGAAGGCAGTTGCTTAACCAACTGAGCCACCCAGGTGCCCCAGGACTGTTGGTTTTAGCACTAAAAGTCCACGTCTCAGGAAACCCCCCAGATCCAGGCACACCTAGATGACTGGTCACTCTATAAATTTAAAAAGATAGCTGACAACAGAACTCCAGCAGTATGGAAAAGGAGGAGGTAGTCAAGTCTGTGCAGGAAATGGGGCAGAAGCAGTTGGAGGGGTAACAGGAGACTCAGTGGGGCATGGGATCATGGAAGCTAAGAGAGCAGATACCTCAAGAAGAGTGGTTAACAGTGTAGGTTGAGTTTCCCTTGGAAGTTTTGAGTTTTTAGCTATCCTTGGCAGAAGTATAACATGTCAGAGACTCACTCAGTAAATGTTTCTTGACATAAAAGACACAAATGATGCATCTCTTTTGTTATTTTTGTTAAACTATTTCGTTAAACTGTAGGTTGTTACAGGAAGCCAACTTCTGATGCTTGCTGGAACATAAGGGTAAAAATGAATGTAGGGATGTTACTAAAAGCAACATTATTTCTACACTGAGTGGCAATTTCAGGTTAACGAATATTCCGAATACTGGGCAGTGTGAGTAAGTTGTTACATTCTGCAGTTCTGAAACAGCACTGAGTCTGAGTGAACACAAAATTGGAGTTTCAGAACTAAACACTTAATAATCATCTACATAGTGGTTCTTAATGTTTTAGAGTAATCCCTCTGAGAATCTGTTGAAAACCCTGAACTGTCTCCCCCCAAAAAACACATGTGCATTTTGCTTGCATTTTGGGGGGTGGAGGATTATAAATGGCCATATGAATCCCAGGTTAAGAGAATCACTGATCCAATACAGCCTCCTGGTTTTATATCTCAGGATTAAGAGGCCTAGAAAAATTAATTAACTTATCCAGGATCACATAGTGACTGAACTTTTTCTTGACTCGTTGTATCCATTGTATGTTATTGCCACTGTTTTAAAGCAGGTTCAGTCCCTCTTGGCTTATTATTAGATTTATTTCAGTTTGGTCACTGTGCCAACTCAGTACAAGTTGACCCCAACCTGTATGTCCTGTCTAAAGTCTGTCTTTTTTTAACTTTCTGCCCATGGGAGCAAAATATCCCGTAAAAAAAACTGATAGACTGTCAGATTTAATATATCTAACTTTTAAGTCATGAATTAAGAGTTGATGAGGTAAAAACTCTTACAAGTAATGACTTGTACCTTTTGTTTGGAACAGGATGCTGTACGATTATGTTGAAAGAAAGCGAAAGGAGAATTCGGGAGCCCAACTGCATGTCACCTATTTAGTGTCTGGCAGTCTCATTCAGAATGGACATTCCGTAAGTTGTCAGAATCTTATAATGAGTTGAAATATGTTTGAGCTATAAACCGTGTTATATAACATAACATGGGAAAAAAACAGGATTCAGTATTATGGAAGTTTTAAAAGACAATTCAAGATGATGTTTATTTTGGATTTTTAGACTAAACCTAAAACTCTGCGAAGTTTGGGTAATATCTTAGCTGTGATGCAGAGACAATATCATGATTATGCAGTTTTCTTAGGCAATAAGACATTAGGAGACTGCTCTGTTAGTCCTCTTTCTTCCTCTTGAAAGTATATTGGGAACAGTGATGATTAATTTCCAGACTGTTCAGATGTCAAACCACAAACTCAGGTGTTCAGGAAGTCCAATTTTATTTATTTTTTAACTGAGCTTGATTTCAGTTTGAGCTTTCATTTTGGTAGGCTTATGTCTGAGTGGCTGAAGGATGAGGATATTGACAGGGGGCTGAGTTAATGCAGTGCATAGGCAGAGGCCAGGAACATCCTTATTCTCATGTATCTTTTTATAGCCCCATCTGGTCTCTGGTCATCCGTCAACACAGGTCACTGCTGTGTTTTCATCATCCTGACCACAAAGCTTTCTCAGGCCTCCTGACTTTCTCTTGGCTACTTTCATGTCCCTCTTAGGGGCTCCGGGATCAATTACTTCCATGCCTGGATGGGCACCAGAGTCTCTGCTGAGATAACTCATTCCTTGCCCTGTGCCGGACTGATCCTTGGGAACTTTGATAATTTCTCCTCTCTGGCTTCCTCCCAAAAGTAAGGCACACCTCTTCTGTTCTCACTTCCCCAAACCTCTACGCTGAAGGCTCTTTTGCTCCCACCACCACCACCTTCAGGCCCATAGAACTTAGCCCAAGGATTAGGTTTCCTTCTCAATTATTCACTAATACATGTTTTTCTCTTTCCCTTTGACTTTCCCTTAGAGTCCTAAATTCAGAAAAGTCTAATTTATCAAAATACTGATTGGATTTGTCTTGTAGCAAGAGTCCCAAGCATGTGAGATTTTAAATTGGAATGGCAATTTAGTAATCTACAAGGAGAAACAACTGCTATGGGGATCAGATCCTTATATTGTATGACCAGCATTTTCTTTCCTTATTGGTAAGCTATTTGGCAAGCCAGATGATAATCAAGGTATTTGCAAGTGTAGACAGAATCAGATGTCATTATATATCAGAAACACAAAATTAAGCAGACCCAATTCATTTGCTCTCAGAAATAAACCTGCCACTAGAATCCTTTCCCCATTCATGGCTCTGGAATGGATACTGCCCAAGTTTGCATCTGAACGTCTTCTTTCCTTTTGTTTCCAGGATTAACTAACCCCCTCTGTCTCTTTCTTTAATTAGTCAGTGCCTCCAATCCAGTCATGTCCATTCTTTTTTTTTTATGTTATGTTAATCACCATACATTACATCATTAGTTTTTGATGTAGTGTTCCATGATTCATTGTTTGCATATAACACCCAGTGCTCCATGCAGAACATGCCCTCTTTAATACCCATCACCAGGCTAACCTATCCTCCCACCCCCCTCCCCTCTAGAACTCTTAGTAGTTTGTTTTTCAGAGTCCATTGTCTCTCATGGTTCATCTCCCCCTCCCGATTTCCCCCCCTTCATTCTTCCCCTCCTGCTATCTTCTTCTTTTTTTTTTAAACATATAATGTATTATTTGTTTCAGAGGTGCAGATCTGTGATTCAACAGTCTTGCACAATTCACAGCGCTCACCATAGCACATACCCTCCCCAATGTCTATCACCCAGCCACCCCATCCCTCCCGCCCCCGACCA
>NC_138379.1:48235147-48244145 GCF_054177405.1 Leptonychotes weddellii
CCTCAGTTTGTTTCCTGAGATTAAGAATTCCTCTTATCAGTGAGATCATATGATACATGCCTTTCTCTGGTTGACTTATTTTGCTTAGCCTAATACCCTCTAATTCCATCCACGTCATTGCAAATGGCAAGATTTTGGGTTTTTTGATGGCTACATAATATTCCATTGTATATATATACCACATCTTCTTTATCCATGTCCATCTATCGATGGACATCTTGGCTCTTTCCATAGTTTGGCTGTTGTGGACATTGCTGCTATAAACATCGGGGTGCACATACCCCTTCGGATCCCTACATTTGTATCTTTGTGGTAAATACCCAGTAGTGCAATTGCTGGATCGTATGGTAGCTCTATTTTCAACTTTTTGAAGAACCTCCATACTGTTTTCCACAGTGGCTGCACCAGCTTGCATTCCCACCAACAGTGTAGGAGGGTTCCCCTTTCTCTGCATCCCCACCAACATCTGTCATTTCCTGACTTGTTAATTTTAGCCATTCCAGTCATGTCCGCTCTTTATCTGGGAATCATTGTATTCCTTTAAAGCAGTGGTTTTCTTTTTTGATCACTGATTCCTTTGAGAATCTGAAAGAAAAATATGTATGTTGACATATTCATAAAATTTTGAGTGTTCACAGATCTTCTGGAACAGCATCCAAGGTTAAGAATTTATGTTTTAAGGTAGAATTGTAGATTTTTATTCTAACCCACAGGACAAAAGTTCTTAATTTCAAATCTTCAGGTGGTCTTCAGGGTTCAAGGAGCTTGGGGATGAATCCCCGAAAGTGCATTTAAATTGTGTTCCTCAATGCATTTTTTTGAAACCAATCTTTCAAAATGATGTGTAACTCATAATCAGTTAAAGAACTTCTATGCTGTGGCTTGCTTAAAGAAGGCATTCTATTTCTCAATTTAAGTGGGCATTTAAATCCTGCCTTTTTAAGCAGCAGAATGGTTTTTCAAATGAAATCTTAAAATCCTAATATATAAAATATATTAAGAGTAGAGTTGCTGTGGTTGAAGTGGTTGTGAGACTTTTGGAGCTTTGTACTCACCCTCCAAACAGCCTTGCAGGGCAGCTTTGCGGAACCCTGTGGAATTACAGATCAAGTGTGGATGCTTACCTATGCTTTCTTCCTTAAAGAAAGCCCTCCTAAGGAAAGCCAGATGATTAAGCATAATGTCAGATTTTGTTTTTGTTCCTTCTAATTTCTTTTTAAAGTTTTAAGTGTTTTTATTTATTTATTTTTTAAGATTTTTATTTATTTGACAGGAGGAGAGAGGGAGAGAGAGAGAGAGAGCATGAGCAGGCAGAGTGGCAGGCAGAAGCAGACTCCGCTGAGCAGGGAGCCCGACGGTGGGGCTCGATCCCAGGACCCTGAGATCATGACCCGAGCCAAAGGCAGACGCTTAACTGACTGAGCCACCCAGGCACCCCAAGTTTTAAGTGTTTTTAGAAAGAAAAAGGACACTGGCTTTGATGGGTTTTTAAAAATATAAATATTTTTCCAGTCGTTATTGTACAAAATGTTAAAAACAAAAAACAAAAACCTCCTTCTAATCTCAACCCAGAGAATCTTACAGAGAATTATTTGAAAATTTCAAGGGAATGTTTTGTTAATTCTCTTTTTGTGGTTTTGAAGGTTGACAGCCTAATCCATGCTTAATGAAATTCCCCATTAGTTGTTCATCTAATGATCTTAGCCGAGATTGATTTTATTGCTGCCTAGATTATTAATTCACTAGGAGTTACAAAATGGTAATGTTCTGTCATTTTTTCTGAATTGACTGGAATTTTTCTATAAAGAACAACTTTCTCTCATTAAATAGCCATATTTTCATTTTTTTTCTTTAACTGCTGTAAAGCTCAGAGGGCTTACCCTAACCAGGCTCTGAGTTTGTGGATGCTGAACTTACTCCTGTGTCCATCTTAAAAGGAACCCACTGAATCAGTGCTCTACCCTGGTCTATGTTGTTCAGCATCAGCAAGTTGGCATTTCGACTGTGTCATTTTTATGCATTTTCAGTATCCCCTGAGGCAACATTTAGCCACACTGAACTGTCTGGGCGGTCCTGATTTTCTCCTGAAGCTACCAGTTTTTGTTTTTAGGGCCTTCCTTAGAAAGTTGCGTAAGTTTGAGTGGTTAATTTCTACTGCTCCTTTTCTCATTAACTCTGTAATTTTTATTGTATGGTTTTACAGAATATGACATTTTTTTGGAATGACTTTTGTTTTTTTTAAAGAGAAAATGCATTATGAAACCATACTAATATTCCCAGTTTAAATTTACAGCTATGCTTTTTTTTTTTTTTAATATTTTATTTATTTGACAGAGAGAGACACAGCGAGAGAGGGAACACAAGCAGGGGGAGTGGGAGAGGGAGAACAGGCTTCCCGTGGAGCAGGGAGCCTGATGTGGGGCTTGATCCCAGGACCCTGGGATCATGACCTGAGCCAAAGGCAGCCACTTAACGACTGAACCACCCAGGCGCTGCTGCTTTTTTTTTTTTTTTAACTTGCTTGATTTTATACTGCTTTTTCTCTTACGTTGTAAATTTTGGTAGTTCCTAACATTATTCATAAATATGTATTTGCTTTAGCCAGACATACCAGATTTAGAAAAGCATTAAGATTTCTTTGCAGTTCCTTTTGTCTGTAGGATATATCTTACTAGGGATGCACAATCAGCCTGTGTTTTAGTTACTTGCAATAACTCCTCTCTGTGGTTAAGCCACCAGCTCAGTATGTAGTTAAATTCAAATCTTTTCCTACTTTCAATTTTTAGGTTCCCTACTTTTCCTTACAGGGTAGCTACTTTAATAGATTCTGCTTCTTCCATTTTTGTTGTATACATTTTTCATATATTCAAATATATATTCATATTACCCCTTTTCTTAGATAAAAGTTTTCATACTATATACCCTATTTTACACTTTGTTCTTTTACTTAACTGTAGATCCTGAACATCACTCCATAGCAGTTACAGGAAATATTCCTCATTCCTTATTATAGCCACCTGATCCTACATTGATCTACTTTAGCTTTTTCAGCAGTCCCTTTTTGATAGTTTTTTGAGTCATTTACAGTATTTGGCCATTACAGATAGTGTTATAGTAAATATGTGTTTTGTATATTTTTGCTACTTTTAGAGTTACATTTCCTAGGATTCCTAAGATGTGTATGTACTGCATTGGGTAATTGCCAAATCCCTCTCCATTTTTTATTCCCACCAGTAATGTGTGAGAGTCCCCTTCTCCACACAATGCATGTTGTCATCTGTTTCAGGGTCAGTTGCATTTCTTTTTCTGTGCACTGTCCATACCTTTTGCCTATTTTTCTAAAGGAGTGTCTTTCTCTATTTTAGAAGCTATATATTAACTCTTGGTGATATGAATTGCAGGTATTTTTTCCATTTTATCATTTGTCTTTGTACTTTGTGCTTTAAGTTTATTTTTGTCATTCAAAAGTTGTATATTTGCTAGTTTTTGTGTATTATTTAAATTAATTCTTACTGTTATAGTTAGGAAACCTTTCCTTATTCTCAGATTATATCAGTTTACATTTATCCATTTATAGAAGAATTCACCCATATTTTCTTATGATATATATATGGTTTCATTCTTTATATTTAAATCTTTGCTTGATTTAGAGTGTATTCCAAATCTGTGAGAGACAGATCCAGTTTTTATTTGGTTCCATATGATTATACATTAATTCTTAATAATATCACTTACTAAGAAGTTCTCTTTTACTCACACTATTTGAGATGCTGTGTTTGCTTTTTGTGTTTGTTTTCACAGTTCTAAAATTTAGTTTTATTCTAATACATTAATACTAATGTATGCCAGGTAACCTAGTGATAATAAGTTTAGTAGTTCACAACATTTTTAGAAAGCATGTAATAAACATTTATAGAAAATTTTGTAAAGAATGAAATGTTTACTATAATCCTTCTTAAAAGCCTTGGTTCATTTTGAAAGACCAACATCGAATTTTTAAAAATCAAAAGAAAGGAAAATAAGTCCTTCCCGCCCCCCCCCCCCAAATACATAAGAACTACTCTCTGGCATTCATATTTTAAGTGCCCAGAATAAAATGGGCTAAATTTTCAAAGGCAGTTAATAACAGCGTGTACAAGGACTTGTTTCATTTGATTTAGCACCAAATAAAGTAAGAGTAAATATGCCACGGAAGAGTCGTGTTTCTCCTCCAGCTCTCGTATTGCCCCATTCTTCCTACCAGGCCACAGGACGTCAGCAGGCATCTTTGTTGCCCCACTAAGGAATCAAAGCATTTTCATTTTAATATGGCTATTCAGATTATACTCGCTGGTAAAGGTTTTTCCTGCCAGATAACAGTGGATGTAGCTATGACAGTGAACAGCAGGTGTTAACTTCTTTGATTAGGAATAAAGAACTCATTCAGCAAACTCAGTTATTTCTTGGTCTTTTTTAACCTGTCATGTAAATCCTTTTAATTATTTTTTTGCTAATTATAATTGTTATATATATCAAGGGAATTTTCCCCAAGCATACCTGATCTATTTCTATTTCCTGATGATAAAGTATGCTTGCTTTACTAGTGTCATGGGTTTTCTTTTATTCTTTTTTTTTGTACTTTAATTTGTTACTCATCAAGGCAGATCTTACATTTTGATTAAAAAGCAAAACTAACAAGTAGATCCTAAAGCACACATTTCTAAACTGAATAACATCTGAAAACATAAGACTTTAATTACATTTTCTGCTGAAAATTCGACTTGGGTATTTTTGCAAGAACTTACGTCAATTTCTAACATAAATCATGTCCCTCAGAGCATGTGTATTCTCAAAAGAAAAGTCTTTTTTTCTTTTTTTCTTTTTTTTCCTAAAAAATAAATTTTCCTATGTGCTAATTAATACATTTTTATAACAAATTGAAAATTCTGAGTAAACAGGTAAGTTTAACAACAAAATAAATTCAGCATATATGGCTAATTTATAAATGTCTTAGTGTAGGGGCGCTGGATGGCTCAGTCAGTTAGGTGTCTGACTCTCAATTTCAGTTCAGGTTGTGATCTCATGGTTTGTGAGGTTGAGCCCTGATTTGGGCTCTGTGCTCAGCAGGGAGTCTGCTTGGGGACTTTCTTCCCTGCCCCGCCCCTCTGCTCGCTCACTTGCTCACTTGAGCTGTCTCTCAAAAAAAAAAAATTAAAAAAAAAAAAAGGAAAGAAAAAAATAAGTGTCTTAGGTAAAGGCAGCGGTGAATTTGCATCCTGCAACTAATCTCTAAATCCAGTTGGTTTTTTTCCTGGAATTTTATAGACCTAGTGTCTCACAGAGCCATATACCACAGTGCTAAAGATGTCTTTTTTGGTGTCAGTCTATGCAAAAAGCCTCTGATGAGATACTTTCCCCAAATGACATGGAGTTTTTTTGTTTCTTTTCCAGAAAATAAGGAAAATGTATCAACCACTTACTCTTCTGAACAAATGTTAGGTCACTACCAATTTTAATTATTAAATATTATAAAATATTTTTTTTGAAGTTTAGACATTTCTGATGTTTTTCAGTTACACCCCCATAGAAGATAACTGAATAAAACACACTAGATGATTTCAAAAGATGAATCTTCATATCTGACTCATTTGGCACATCCTTAATTTCCAGATAGAATCAGTAGAAATGAAACTAATATAATTTTCAAAGAATTCATAGATGCCAGTCTTAGGACAAGGAGCTTCTAAATGCATGGATGAGGAGCTTCTGCTCATCTTACTAGGTAAATGCAGTTTTCCTCGTGAAGTAACCGATATTTTCTGGTTTATTTGTTGAACTTTTGTTTGTAGGAAGGCATACACATAGGGCCAGATCTTGTCAGTTTCTGTTCTGGAGAATGTTTCTTTTTGTCTGGTAGGTAATATTCCAGGACCAGCTCTGTTTGGGCTTTGTAAGCCTTCAATCTCTTGAGAACCATCTCTCATCTGTTACTCTCACACTGAATGAGAGCCTTTCCAGTCAGATCACCAAGGCCCGTAGTTTTGGGAGAGTCGAATTTGATGTTGTACACTTGGTGCTGAGGTGGATGAATTTAGCAAGTGGATGTTGCTTCATGACCTTGAAGGGCATGTTCAGATTAATCACTCTATCTGATAAACTATCCAGGGCTTCTGCCTGTGAAAGTGCCTTGGAAAACTACGCAATAGCCAGCTATATTGGGTGAGATTTTTCAGCTCATGAAGGGCCAAGCAGAGTCATGACATTGTCCGAAATGAGCTTCCCTTGTTCAGTGAAAGTCTTGGCTAACACGTCAACTTCTGTGCCCCAAGCCTATTTCAGACTGGGTCCCTGCTGGAGAGGTGCTTCAGCTCGAAGTATTGGTGATGTGCTATGACACACCTTGCCTGAGCTCAGTGCCACCATGATCATTGCGTTCAGTGGGCCTGGGCCCCACAGATAGTGGGGCTTTGGCCTTGCTGCACACTCACCCCCTTCTGTGGGCTGGCAGCACTATGAGCTGGGGGCTGCCTTTTGTTTGGTTTTTAATTGTATTGATATGTATATTCTATCACTTTTCTTACGCAGATGGAGAAATTTTAAAGTAAACAAGTTAAAAATAAGTCTGACTTTATTAAACTGTACACAGATTTTTTTTAAAGATTTTATTTATTTGTTAGAGAGCGCATGTGCACGCGCGCGCACACACACACATGCATGAGTGGGGGAGGAGTAGAGGGAGAGGGAGAAGCAGACTCCCCGCTGAGCAGGGAGCCCAACATGGGGCTCGATCCTGGGACTTTGGGATCATGAACTGAGCTGAGGGCAGACGCTTAACCGATTGAGCCACCCAGGAGCCCCTGTGCACAGATTTTTAAAAAAACATTATTTATTTATTTATTTGTTTGTTTGTTTGTTTTGGGGGGAGGGCAGAAGGGGAGGGAGAGGGACAAGCAGATTCTAATGCCCCGCTGGATCCCACAACCCTGAGATCATGACCTGAGCTGAAACCAAGAGTCAGATGCTGAACTGACTGAGCCACCCAGGTGCCTCTGTACACAGAATTTTTAGGGGTACCCGAATGTTCCTAATTTCACATCCAAGTGTAATTGAATTACCAGCAAATAAACTTTAAAATTGCAAGTTGTATTACTGCTTTAAACACTAATGAAGTGTTATTTCCTTACAGTGCCACAAGGTTGCAGTAGTGAGAGAAGATAAATTGGAAGGTAAGTGTTTTAGCAATTTAGCAAGATTTTCCTCTTACGGCATCAATGTAGGTACCGTAAAAAATCTGCCCCTAGCATCTGCATACAATATATTTAGCTATTTAACTGAAAAGCTGAATATTCCTTTTATTAGTAGTTTCTGAAACATGTTAAAATAGGATACCACCTCTGCCTAACTTCCCATTTTTAAGACCAATAGCTGCTGACATTTACAAAGCACTTTTATTACAGGATTTCACAACTCATGTCATTCATGCAAAAAACTATCATGAATACCATATGGAACAGCTCATGAACTGGAAAAAGACAGTAGTCTCTAAATATTGTGTTGTGTTCCCTAACGATTTTTTAGGAAGAAAATTAAAGAATGCTTTTCTAAAGTCAGAAAGACTTAATATAATTTCTAAAATAAATGGCAAGTACCTATGCCATTTAAAGGCTATTAATATTACGGTTTTATTATTTAAAAATCCAGTTCAAAGGAATTTTGTAACAGGGTCCACATGATCTGGACATATGTCTCAAGATGAAACCTGCACTGTTGTACTTTGTATACAAAGACTCCTGCCACTGGCATCGTTTTCTTACAAAATAACTCTGAGGTATTCAGGGTAGTGGAGATGTCCACTTTTGTCTTTCTGAATTCCCACAGTGGTGGCCAAAGTGAGATTTATTCATTCAGTAGATACATAATGAGTATTTACTCTGTCAAACTCTGTGGTAGGTGCTGGAGACTCAGTCACAGTCCCTTTCTTCGTGGAATCTAACATTTGTTCTTGTGATGTTCTTTTGTGGTTTTTTTCCTGCAGACTTAGCTGGCTAGTAGTATTTTTGTTATAGTTGCTTTCTCTGCACAAAAATTGAATTATATAATTGAGTCTTCTCAGATAGAAATTATTCTTTAATTATATACTAGAGTGTAAGATTCTTCCCTGATTGAAAAAAATAAAGAATATCATAGTCATCATCAATCATTCATTAATGTTTACTGAAAGTCCACTGGATGAGTGATACCCTCACAGGTGTTGTACTTAGAACTGACTCACCACCACCTACCTTGTCATGATGTCCCAGTTATAGACAGAAGAGTTGATGTTATACTGTGTATGTGACTCTTTGGCCTTTTAGAGCTTTTGGACCACCACAGATTGCAGATGGTTTTAATGCAGAAGGGTTTCTTGTTAAAGTCCCCACATGCTATGAAGTTTGTGTATTAACAGACTGCTTTTCCTGTTGACTTGTAGCAGTGAAGTCCAAGCTAGCGGTGACTGCCAGCATCCACGTGTACAGCATCCAGAAAGCTATGCTAAAGGACAGTGGGCCTCTGTTCAATACGGACTATGACATCCTTAAAAGCAACTTGCAGAACTGCAGCAAGTGAGCTCCTTAATGTTCCTTGTGGGCTTCTTTACGAATTGATTTTGTAAGATGTTTACACAGTGGCTGCCTCTTAAGAGTGAATGCCAAGTCTAGTAAAACCCCATTTATCTTGCAGTAAGACACATGCCTGGTTTTATTAGTACATCATAAGGTGAAAAATAGCAGCCCATACTGAAAACCCCAGTGGACTCCCCATAAATCTATTCCTCATGTATTTTTTTTTTTAAAGATTTTATTTATTTATTTGAGACAGAGAGAATGAGAGAGAGAGAGAGCACATGAGAGGGGGGAGGGTCAGAGGCAGAAGCAGGCTCCCTGCCGAGCAGGGAGCCCGATGCGGGACTCGATCCAGGGACTCCAGGATCATGACCTGAGCCGAAGGCAGTCGCTTAACCAACTGAGCCACCCAGGCG
>NC_138379.1:48244245-48291382 GCF_054177405.1 Leptonychotes weddellii
ATTCCTCATGTATTTATCCTGTCACTGCCACCGAAAGGTTTGTTGTGCCCCCTCATTACTCCCTTACCCCAGTCTCTGCTTGTCTAAATCCCACCCATTTTTCAAGAACCAGTTCAGATGTCCTTCAAAAACTATTTCTAATTTGTTATCCTTCTACCTTCCATCCAAAAGCATTTGATCTTCCACAGCCAGGATCGGGTCTTGTTCATCTTTTGTATCCTTTGTATCATTTTCAGTGAGGTGATGGACTGTAATGCACAGGCTTGTGTTGTGGCTTTGCTGCTTAATAGCCTGGTGGTTTTGGACAAATTACTTAAACTCTTTTGAGCTGTGGCTTTTTCATTTTTAAATTAGATATAATAATGCCTACTTTGTGGGGTTGTATTGAAGGTTCAGGTCAGTTCCCCAGACATATTAAGCACTTACTACTTTGACAGGTACTAAGTGAGGTAATTTGAATTCATTCTACAAAGATCTAATAAGTACCTGTGCCATGCCACACACTGTAGAGTGAATATGGCCCAGTACCTGCTTATAGAACTCATGGTCCTAAGGGAGGCAATTATAGTATAGTGTGACAGTGCTCTAGTAGGAGTAATGCTGTGGGAGGATGTTTGGGGGAGCATTCATCCCCCACTTTTGAGTGAGGAGGCAAAAGAGAGAAGGTTTCCTGGAGG
This sequence comes from Leptonychotes weddellii, assembly GCF_054177405.1. Taxonomy (NCBI): domain Eukaryota; kingdom Metazoa; phylum Chordata; class Mammalia; order Carnivora; family Phocidae; genus Leptonychotes; species Leptonychotes weddellii. Next base: position 48,244,923 of record NC_138379.1, read on the forward strand.
CGTGGCAGCTAAGCTGAGGCCTGAAGGCCTGAGTAGAAGTAGCCAGTCAAAGGAGAAGTAGGAAAGTAAGGACAGAGCTGCGAGAAAACCTGGTGCTTGTGTGGGACCACAGTCATTTTCTGTGGCGGGAACTTAGAGTGAGAGGTAGGAAATAATGAGCTATAAGACGGAAGTAGGTGTCAGATTATATGCTTTGACCACTAGGATAAGGAGTTTAGACTTTATTCTGAGGGTACTGGGGTGCCACTGAAGATTTTGAAGCAGATGAGTAAAATGATCAAAATTGCATTACAGAAAGATCACTTGGGGGTGCCTGGGTAGTTAAGCATCTGACTCTTGATTTTGGCTCAGGTCATGATCTCAGGGTCATGGGACTGAACCTTGTGTTGGGCTCTGTGCTCAGCAGGGAGTCTGCTTGAGATTCTCTCTCCCTCTCCACCTCCCTGTGTTCATGTACGTGCTCTCTATTTTTGAATGAATGATGAATGAATAAATCTTTAAAAAAAGATCACTTGGCTGCAATGGTGAACAAGATCAGAAGGGACTGAATAATTGGGAGACAAAGCCATCAGTGAGGAGAAATGTAGTGATTCGGGGTGGAGATGACAGTTACCTGAAGTATAATAGTAGTGTTGGGGGTGAAGTCATATGAAGGTTAAAAGAGTCATGCTGTCAAAACCTGAATTTTGTAATGCTTGGGGACCAGATGTGTGTGTGTATGGGGTGGGGGTGTTCATAGTGTTAAGGATGGTGGTCATGTGTCTGGATGTGTGATGGTGTCATCACTAAGAAAGGGAATATGTGGGAAGAAGTAGGCTTGGGGAGAGAAGGGAAAACGATAAATTGGGTTTGGACATGTTGAGTTTGGGAAGCCTGTGGGGAGTCCAAGCGGAGATGTCCATGCAGTGGTATAGAGTCAAGGAGAGAAATCTGGCTTGAAGATAAAGATTTGTGAATCAGAGAAAATAGCTAATTAATTGAGCCACAGCAGTAGATACAGTCATGCAGAGAGAATGTATAGAATGAAAGAGGGCAGAAAGTCAAACTCTAGGCCACAATTACTAGCTATATACCTTGAGCAAATTATTTAACCTCTCTGTGCCTCAACTTCCTCCTCAGTAAAATGAAGCTAACAAAGGTACCAACCTCAAAGGGCTGTCAAGGAATAAATGAATGAACACTTAGAATGGGGGGCGCCTAGGTGGCTCAGTCGTTAAGGATCTGCCTTCGGCTCAGGTTATGGTCCCAGGGTCCTGGGATCGAGCCCAGCATCGGGCTCCCTGCTTGGTGGGAAGCCTGCTTCTCCCTCTCCCACTCCCCCTGCTTGTGTTCCCTCTCTCGCTGTCTCTGTCAAATAAATAAAATCTTAAAACAAAAAACACTTAGAACGGTGCTTGGCACATAGTAAGCACTATTTAGATGACGACCATTTTTCAAGGGATGGGCAAGAGAAGAGGAGCCTAAACGGGAGCAACCAGAGATGAGAGGAAAATCACAAGAGTATATGGGGTTCTAAAAGCTAAGGAAAGAGTTTCAAGGAGGGACTGATTGACAATGTCATACCTTGCTGAGAAGCTAAGTAAAATAGGAACTGAAAAGTGTTCATTGGATTTAGTGTTAAGAGGGTTTTCAGTGGAGTGACTGGATTCTGGTCAACTGAGTAAATGGGAGCATGAGAAAGTGAGACAGCAAATATGAAAAACTCTTTCCAGGAAATTTGACTGTAAAATGGAGAAAAAAGAGAGGTAGCTAAAGAGGAATTGAGACTAAGGGAGGGTCTATCCATTTTTAAAGTTGAGAATGCCTTGAACTTGTACTGTTAGGAAAGAGCCATAAAAGAAGAAATGGTTGAAACTACTGGGGAAGATGGGATAACTGATAGAACCAGGTCCTTGAGATGAAATAGATATAGACTTTCCAAACATAGTTTCTGGAAGTTCCATGAGAATAGGAATTGTGTCTATTTTGTACCCAAAATGGTGCCTAGCAAATGGTAAGCATTCAATAAGTAATTACTGAGTGAATTAATGATAGGCAATAGTTCTTTTATTCTACAGCTCAAAACCTTAAGTATAATAGGCATACAAATATTTATTAAATAAATAAATATAATTACATAGCTAAAGAGTCATCATTTATAAGTGGTGTTTTTTAGGGAAGGATCATAAGAAAAGATGAATACCCTGATATGTTTATGTAAATTACATTATTAGATTCCAAAAATAACCTATATTTAAATGTACTTATGGTATGTGAAGCTCTAAATCTGTTGTATCTAATTAAGTAAGTAAACAGGAATGAAGGTGACTCAAAAGTTCAAAATGAAATTTGCTCAGGGACCACTAAAGTAAACATGGCAAGTAGAAATGTGGCAATAGGAAGCACTTTAATGAAACTTTACTTAAATATTTAAAGTATCGTGGGTAGAAATGTGAAGAATTTATCTCCAATAAAGAAGTTTGTATTTGGTCCTGAGAATTATGGGCCAGCTGAGATCTGACTCATTGTTTCATGTGTTTTAAGAAGTGCTATGACAGGAAGAAAATTGAAATTTTAGGACTGAGCAGATTCTTCTCTCTTCGGACATGTTCCCAGCCTAACTTGGTCTCTTCCTTATTGCCAATTTCTGGTCCTGACCGTAAGGTGTGGAATGTAGACCAAATGGAGAAAGAGTTTTCTTAGGGCCAACTTTAGATGTTGACAATGAGATAAAACATTGCTCTTTTCCTTGTACATGGAAGCACTGCAAGGCTAGAGAGGAAGACTAGTGGGTGAAAGGAAATTATTTCCGTCTATTCTTAACTCTGATGCACAAAATATCTGTGTTAGTGTGGGGTTTTCTGAAGTGGACCGTAGTAAATCAGTAGAAGATTTTTGGAGCTATACACTCTAGGTTTGAGGCTGTTCAGTCTAAAGTTACTTCTGAAATTAAAGGATTTATCAGAGACTTTTTTCTTAGGCTAGTTATTCTAGCAGTTAATGTTGAAGTTGTGCCTGGTTGATCTCCTAGGTAATTACTATTACCACATCGTTTCTTTCTTAACCTCCATCTTCTCCTATCCCAAGAGAGGGAAACCAGAAGTCTTCACTTCCAGGGACTTCAGTTATCATTCTTTCACTAGTATTTCTGTGTGCCAGGTCTTGTACTGCATACCTAAAATACAAAAGATGAATGATGCCCTTCCCTACATCCAAGGAGCTCTCAGCAACCCCCAGTAAGCTAAAGACTGGGGGAAATCAAATGTTGTTCTTTGTAAGAAAAGTGAGGGAACTTTGCTTTAAGCACAGCTGTGATTTGTGTGAAACAGGCACATCTACAATGATTATAGAAAAAGAGATGAATGTTCCCTTTAATATGCCATGCATACTGTGCCAAATTTCACTTGGTTTTGGGCATACTTGTCTGGTGCTGTTAGTTGGTATAATTAGAAATTATTAACAAATGACAGTGAAGGACCACCAGTCATACGAACCAATGGCTTTGTTCCTAGCTTCTTCCTTGTTTTAAAGCATGATCCACTCTGGCCAGGAGAGTTGCTGGAAAATTTGTTAATATTTAAAGCTCATAATTTTGGTTCAGTCAATATTTATTGCATATGTAGTCCTGTAAGTTGAAGGTCTTTAAAAACAAGAGATAATCATTTGACTTCCCAAGGATGGTGAGATTACTAATCTTTTGTTATTTTTTGGTGTTTTCTTTTTGTTTTGAATTAAGATGCTCTGTTCAAGAAAGTAAAGATATTTAATATGGTACGATGGAAGACATCGGATTCCAGTCCTGGTTCTATTACTAACTAGATATATAATCTAGGGCAAGTCCCTCAGTGTCTCTCTAATACTTGTTTTATATCTGAGAGTTTTGTACAAAATAATTTCTAAAATCCATTTTAGTTCTGAAATTTTCTAACTTAATAGTATTAGAGTTAAAAAGTATTGTGTGGAAGAAGCAAGACTTTGAAATTAATGTAACATTTGTGACCTCAGGTTTAGTGCCATACAGTGTGCAGCTGCGGTCCCCAGAGCTGCTGCTGAATCCTCGTCTTCTGAAAAGTTTGAGCAGTCAGATCTTCAAGTATCAAGTGAGACACCAGCCAATAATGAGTTGACAACCAATGGTCATAGTCTACCTACCTCCAAACAGATTTTCCAGCAGCCCAAAGGGATAATGGGAATGTTTGCCTCTAAAGCTGCTTCTAAAACCCAAGATGTCAACAAGGAAACCAAAACAGAGACTAAAGAGGTAACAAATGTAAGTCTTTAAAGATATGTCTTGATAGCTCAGAATGGGTAATGGAAAAGCATTAGAGTTCCAATGGTAGTAGATTAATCACATAATGTTCTGATGTATAATAATATGTTCTAGTTTTTCTACTTTAGTCTGAATCCTTTAATTCTTGATATTTTCATCTGAAATAGTCCTTTTTCTTTCTATAATGCTTCTCATCAAGCCTTGGATTCTCCTGTAAAATGGCCCTGTGCACATTGCAAGATTGTTGTGCAAGCCAAATAATGCATATGAGAACATTTGAAAATTACAAAGTTCAAGGAATTGTATATTAACAGTACATCATTTTGGGAACATCTTATGTTCTGAGCTTTACCATGTATGCCTTTCTTCTTAGTATATTTAACATTCTTGTTTTGTTTTATGAATTTTTGTTTTTTTCTTTAGCTGCTTCCCTTAGCTTTTTATTCACTCATCTGAAGCAACTTAAATGGTCTCATTAAAACACTATTTAAAAATACTCCAGAAAAGCATAATTATTGTTATTATTGTTATTACCTTCGTTGTGATTTTACAACTTCCACTTTGGGAAAGGAAAGGGGAGTGGAAGGAAAACACTAACATTTATGGAACTACTGTGTGCCATACTTTGATCTTTGCTCAAATCCTCTGACAGTTCATTGAGGGAGAGATCTCTGTTTTGTATGTGTACTCAAAAACTGAGCGCTAGACTTGTTGAGTGATTTGCCTGGATATCAGATTGCTATTAAGTGGCGCAACCAGTGTTCAAATCCACTTCTGATTATTACAAATGTAACGTTTTGGAGGTTCTCCCTCCCTCTCAGTGTGTACCATACTGCCTCTGATCTGTTTTAATTCTATCAAACTAAGTAGTTTTTTAATATACTCAAAAGTTTAGACACATTCATGGATAGTAAGTCTGTAAGAACAATGAGCAAGTAAGCTTTGGAGATAAACATCAGATACTCTGGTCTGGATTTGTTTTTACATCTAATGCCGACACATTTTCCATGATTTTTTTTTTTTTTAAAGATTTTATTTATTTGACAGACAGAGACATAGCGAGAGAGGGAACACAAGCAGGGGGAGTGGGAGAGGGAGAAGCAGGCTTCCCGCAGAGCAGGGAGCCCGATGCGGGGCTCGATCCCAGGACCCTGGGACCATGACCTGAGCCGAAGGCAGACGCTTAACGACTGAGCCACCCAGGCACCCCCATTTTCCATGATTATATAGAGATTGTGCCATCATGACGGTGTGCCCTGCTATTGAAGAGATTAAGACTGCTACTTGAAGAACAACCTTAGACACTAGAAAAAAATGATGTGTGTTTTCTGCTTTTAGGTATCCACAGGCAACAAGGCACCAGGGAAAGGGAATGTGATGAGCAATTTTTTTGGAAAAGCTGCTATGAGTAAGCATGTTTTTACCTTCCTTTGATTAATACATGAATGTTAATATAATAACATATTTGAGGTGAAAGCCACCTTGTTCAGTTTTTATCCATCTGGTATATCATGCAGCCTTCCTGCATCCTAACATAAATTTGCAGTCTACTGACCAAATATTGAATGGAAGTAACCCCATTGGAACAGTGGATTTTATGGGTGAGCTGGGTTCAGTTTAGATCTCTTGTAGGGTGGTTTACTACTCCTGTTTTTACTTCCTGCCTTGGAAAGAGAATTTATTATTTGTTTCATAGGGCTCTTGAAAATGGGTGACAAAATAGAAGGGAGGCTGCTTGGTTATACAGTATGGTGTTGAGGTTAATATCCTAGGTGCTGGGCTCAGGTTCGCCTCGTATGACAATTATTAATTATTACCCCTGTCTCCCAGGGGGCTGCATAAACAAATCTTCGGCTTTCTGGAGTTATTTTTTATAGATTACTCATGATAATGAACTAGACCTCAGTATGAATTAGAAGGACCCGGGAGGTAGTGGCCACTTAAAAATAATACTTTTTGAGAAAGCAAAATCGCCTTTATTTAAAAATTTTATTTAAATAAGAATTCTTTCATATGGAAAGAACCAGTAGTCACATATTTTCATACTTCTCATACCAAGTACACATCCCCTGAGGGTATGTGGCATAATACCAGAAAGAATTCAGGAGCCACGGGATAATTATGGCACACTTTCTTGGAGCATCAGTTTTACAAAGATCTTGTGGGAAGGCGTTTTGTTACATGCCTATGCAAGCAAAATTAGTCAGAATTCTCTTTCCCATGATGGTCAAATTAGTGGTTGAAGGAGGCTTTGGAGTGATAGTGTTTATTTGCCAAAAAGCTATCACAAAAAGTTTTTGTGTTCTGAAAATAGATGGAAAATTTGATACTTTTCAGGTTATTGAGAAGCACATTGTGTTGTTGCAGGCGGAGTGCACAAGGAGGGCTCCCAACTTCTGTGAAAATAGATGGTGGCTAATGTCACTGGCCTGCATGGCTGGTACTGGGCCACCGAACTGAATCAGATTGTGTGGTTTCTTGGTGACTTTTAGGTCCACATTTTTATTTGTTTTGTTTTATTTGTTGTTTTTTGGTGCATTTGTAACCAGTGAATTTAAACATTTTTATTATTTCTAAAATATATAAGCCATGACTATTTGCTAGTCATAAAAAAAAAAATCAAGCTATACAGAAGTATACACTTGTTTATTTAGGAAATATTTATTGAGCAACTACTGTGTACTTGGAACTATCATGCATGGTGATACAAAGGAGAAAATGTAGGCAAGTGAGATCTCTGCCCTCATGGTCCTTATATACTACTAGGAGAGACAGACAAATAAAGAATAAAATAATTAATGATTATAATTCCTAGGCAGACAGTAACAGTAATAGAGGGAGTGGAGAACTGGATAAAATAAAAGAATTAAATATTTACCTAATAAAAAGAATGGCTTCTAGAGTTGATTTATTTAACAGATGTTTTTTCAGGGATGAATGTTTAGAATAAAATGATGAATATTTTTATTGTATTTGACACATGACAAGATCATTGCAATGAAAATGAGAGTTGGAGGAAAGAGTTGTGGGGACTTGAAGCATTTAAAACTTAATGCTGGACAATAGCAAGTGTAACAGTTACCCTTATACATTGCTGTGAGGAATATAAAATGATGTGCTTATTCTAAAAACAGCATGGCAGTATTTCAAAAAGTTAAACAATTATCCAACACTTCCACTCCTACATATCTACTCAAGTGAATTAGAACTGTATGTCTACACAAAAACTTGTACACAAATGTTCGTAGCATTATTCATAATAGCTAAAAAGTGGAAACAACCCAAAGGTCCATCATCTGATGAATGGATAAACAAAATGTGATATAACCACACAATGGAATATTACTGTTATTTTAAAAAATATTTATTAGAGAGGAGAGAGAGAACACGAGTAGGGGAGGGGCAGAGGGAGAGGGAGAAGCAGACTCCCTGCCGAGTGGGGAGCCCGATGTGGGGTTTGATCTCAGGAGCCAAAGTCAGATGCTCAACTGAGTGAGCCACCCAGGCCTCCCACAATAGAATATTATTGAACCATAAAAAAGGCATGAACCTATACTATAACATGGATGAGCCTTCAAACATGTGAAATGAAAGAAGCTAGACAGGAAAGGCCACATATTGTGTAATTCTGTTTATACAAGATGTCCAGAATAGGCAAATCTATCAAGACAGAATGTAGAATATTAGTAGATTAGTGTCATGGGCTGGGTTGGGATTGGGGAGTGACTGCTAATGGGTAAAGGGTTCCTTTTTGGGGTGATGAAAATGTTCTGAAATTGGATAGTGGTGATGTTTGCACAGTTTTTAAAAACCACTGAATTTTACACTTTAAAATGGTGACTTTTCTGGTATGTACATTATCTCATTAACAAGAACCTTAATGCTTTATATGTGAAAAAAATTACAGCATTGGTGACAAAATTAAGAAGTCATCTGTATCCTGTAAAGGTGTTTTGTATTTTCTTGAGTATAAAAAGGAGATGCTTTTAATTAGTCAAATGATACAAATGATTTGATCATTCAGATAAAAAGGAAAAAATAGTGATTAAATTTTCCTTAACAGTAGTCTGAAAATGTTGCAGTGAACTGCCTTTTTACCAGCTAATTGGTCACTTGTAGCTGCATATGTGAATGAGTTAGGAGTTCCTCAAATACTGTGAAACCAAGACAGAGAGTAAAAACTCTGGATGCTGAAATCTGTTTGGTCACTGGTATTTTAATTAAGATCAGTTTCCTGAAATTGGTAGACTTGATGCAATAGCGTCTCTTTCCTTACCCCAACAGGGAGGTAGGAAATAGTTAACGTTTTTTTTGTAATTTTAAAACGGTTGCTGTCAATATGATATAAATTCTGTAACAGAATGCAAAATTTGCATAAACTTTAAGGATATATATGCAACTTCAGAGAACTCGCTTTTTGAGGGTCAGTTACTGACTCTGGACCCCCTGGAGATGCATGTTTACTCTCCGATTGGTGGAAAAGTTTGAGAAGTACTGATACTTGAGAACAGCAGTTTTGAAAAGGCGGGAGAGAATGCTGCAATTCTCTAGTGAATTCCACCATTCAGAATTCTCAGCGAAGTCTTCAAAAAATAAAGTATAAACAGATTGTGTGTTATATTTTTATCCGTCATCTATTCTTTCACATAATATACTTTATTTGTAAATTATTAAACTAAGCTGTGTGTAATGGCCAAGGCTAAGATATCAATTGTTTTTTTGTACACTGTAGCTGGCTTAAGCTATTTTACAGCATATAACCAAAGCTACTTATTGAAGAGCCTCAGGCTGTTTACAGCTTTCTGAGAGTATTTTGTGACTTCTCTTGAAAAAACTGTCACTAAATATAGCAGGAAGGCTATTCTTCTATAATTTCTCAGATGGCTAGGCCCATCTTGCATTTCTTAGTCCTCTGTGCAGCATAGTAGTTGTTTTTGTGTTTTTCAGCTTGGTGTAGGGAAAGAGGTAAGAATTTTGAGGAGTTAAACTGACTTAGGTTCAAATCCTGACTCTTAACCTTTTCTATCAGTGTTACCTTGGGGTAAGTTACCTTGTGTATAACCTCACACACTAATCCCTTTTAATCCTTAAAATAGTCTCATAAATATTACTTTAGTTTTTACAGAGAAGACTGACTTTTAGGTAGCTTACCCAGAGTAAAACAGTATGACTCAAACTTTTCTGATTCCAAACTAGTCTTTTAATTATATCATTAAGATAAGTAGTGAGATGATAAGAGTATCCAGGTTTAAGAATATAGAATGTAATAGAAAGTAAGATCTTGGTACAAATTTCTGTTGTCACTATTTGTAAGCTGTGTACTCTTGGGAAACATCTTTTATCCCCCAGACTCTTAATTTTCCCATCTAATAAATGAGAAAGATGTTAGCTCATAAAGTTGTATTTGCTTTTTGTAAGTCCTGCTTTTACTATTATTTGGCCTGGGCGCTGTGATATAATGAGGGATTAGCAAGAGGCAGAAATGAAAACAGAGCTAGAGTGGTAGTTGGAAAGGAGACATGTTCTCTGACTAGACCCTGAGTTCTGTTAGGACAGGGACTGTTTTTTATCCCTTTAGCCCCTGCTCCTAACAAATTACTTGGCACTTAGTAGACTGTCAGAGGAATGATAGATTAATATTGCATGATGAAGTTATATATCATCTGCTATACTGTTTTTGTAGATAAACTTAAAGTCAATTTGGATTCAGAACAAGCAGTGAAAGAAGAAAAAATAGTGGAGCAACCTCCAGTGTCTGTCACTGAACCAAACCTGGCAGCCCCTACAGGCCTGAAGAAATCCAGCAAAAAAGCAGAGCCTGTTAAGATGCAGCAGAAGGAAAAAAAAAGGTAGGAAAATTTTGTTGCCTGTGGGGGAGGAGTGTCTCTGCTGGGGGTGAGAAGGTCTGTTTGGGCTTATTGACAGCAGGCAGTTTTCAGTTGAGTACTAAATCCTACTTAATGCCTTAGGGATACAGCTGTATAACCAAAATGGAGAAAGAAGCTCAATAGCTTATCTAGTGAAACTGAACTGTGGAATCAGCCAGTTTAGATGATTTAGAGCCCAAAGCCAGTTTTTTGGGCCCCATCTATCTAAATTGATTGTCTTTTTTTCTTTACTTCATTTTAAATTTGTGGGCATGGCATAAGCATGCCTGATTGTGTCTGTGTGTCTGTTTTTCATTTCAGATTGCCAAGTGAGGGGTTACTGTTTCCAGTCAAATTTAAGAGAAAAAGTTCTTTGTTTTCTTTTTATATCAATGAGTTTATTTTTCAAGTGGTAAAATGTAATTAGAAAAGAAAATAAAAAGCACACAAGCTGTTAAAAATGGATCCAGGAATTTGAGACACTACCTCATAGTTGGTAGGAATTAGTCTGTTGAAAGAAATTCTAAAGACACTGTCAGCACTGATAGGCCCAGAAATACCTAACTTCTGTAGCAAGGTTGGGGCTACTGTAGTAGAAAACATCAACAAAATGCTGAAGTTTCAGAGGGTCAAGGCTCTGTCCAGTGGGCCTTATCCCCAAGAATATGTGATATGGGTAGATTAAAATGTCCCCTAGCCCATGGGTAAGATACTCATTGTTGATGGTTATAGCCAGGAATGCATTCAGTATTTCATTACCAAGTATGATGTTAACTGTATGTTTTTAGTAGATGATCTTTACTAGATAGAGGCAATCTTTTTCTATTCCTAGTTTGCAGAGGTTTTCTATGAATGGGTGCTGAATTTTGACAGATGCTTTTTCTGATTTATTGAGATGCTCATTTGGTGTCTCTGTTAATGTGGTGAATTTACCTTGGTTGGTTTTTAAATGTTAAACCAACCTTGCATTCTTGAGATAAACTTCACTTTGGTCGTAAGACATTATCCTTTTTATAAATTGTTGGATTCTATTTGCTAGTATTATAAGGATTTTTTTGCTGCTGCATCTGTCAGGTCTGTAGATCAGTTATTTTCTTTTCTGTTAATGTCTTTATCAGATTTTAGTATCAAAGTTACACTAACTTCATAAAATTAGTCGGGAGTAGTTTCCTTCTCTATGATCTGAGTTTATGTAATACACGTATTATTTTTTTTCCCTAAAGATTTGATAAAATTCACCAGTGAATCCAAACCCAGAGTTTTCTTTGTGGGAAGGTTTATTTTATTAATTTGGTTTCTTTAAATAGAGCTATTTAAATTTTCTTGTTCTTGTTGGGTCAGTTTTGGTTTTTTATATTTTTTTTTTTTTTAAGATTTTACTCATTTGACAGACGGGGGGGCAGGCAGAGGCAGAAGGAGAAGCAGACTCCCTGCTGAGGACCCTGGGATCATGACCCAAGCCGAAGGCACTTAACTGACTGAGCTACCCAGGCGCCCCAGTTTTGGTTATATTTTTAAAGGAATTTATTTCATCTAAGTTGTTGAGTTTATTGGCATAAAGTTACTAATATAGTCTTATTCTTTGAGTATCTATAGAATCTGTACTTATCACTACAGATTCCTTCATTCTTTCATTGCTAATATTGGTAATATGTAGTTTTGTCTTTTTTTAAATCAGGCTTATAAAAAGGTTTATTAATTTTGTTAATCTTTTGCCCCAAAATAACAACTTCAGCTTTGTTAATTTTTTTCTATTTTATTTCATTGATTTCTGCTCTTTATTATTTTTTTCCTACTCATTTGAGGTTTGTTTTTTTCTAGCTTGAGGTAGAAAAATAAGTTGATATTTAAAGTTACATAAGAAATAAGTTACTTGAAGATAAAAACTATATCTCATCCATATTTGAATAGGGTGGTAGAGTATCCAGAGGAGCTAACTAATGACAAGATGAAGTCTAAGTTTTTTATTATGTCATTAGAAACACGTTAAGGTCTTAGGTCTATGCCTTTGCCCATATTTTCTCTTTAAAATATTTGTTTTTTTCTCTTTAATATCTTTGTCTCCCCTTTTTATCTGATAAACTTCCATTTAGCTTTCAGTTTTCAAGTAAGAGTCTTGTCCCATAACATTTTATTTGTCCAGTAATATCTATCACATTGTCTTATATTTGGTGGTGTTTATATCTATTTATTTCTCCTGCCAGAGCTTCTTGAGAACAGTGTTCTTCATCTTTCATCCTCCGTGTTTAGCCAAGAGCCTCTACTTAGTAGCTGCTTATTTAATGCTTGTTGAATGGTTGAAAGGCCAATAGGAGAAGTAAGAAGGAATTTGTAGGAATTTGTAATGATTCTTGATGAGCTGGTAAGTAGCTTCCAATGATCAATATAAAGAGCTAGAAAAATGTTTAATTCTGGTCAACCCATTCAGTGACTTAGTTGTGGTCAGTTAGCAGAGTGTCCTTAAAAAGAATCCTTATTGGTCTACTTTGACTCTTCTGTCCTCTGGAATTAAGACCATGGGTTATGAAGCAAGACTCATAGTAGCATGTAAATACTTATATTTTTATTTTGTGTAACATGCTTAAATTATTCCTGGATGCCAACAGGGGGAAGCGAGTGGAGTTATCTGATGATGAGACAAAAGAAACTGAAAATATGAAGAAAAAGAGGAGACGAATCAAACTTCCTGAGTCTGATAGCAGTGAAGATGAAGGTGGGCATTGCTATTAATTTTTGGCTAGTGGGATTGTCTCAGTGAGCCTGCTATAATAAAAATATCATACACTGGGTGGCTTAAACAAGACAGATTTGTTCCTCACAGTTCTGAAGACTGAGAAGTCCAAAATCAAGGCACTGCCTGATGTGTAGTTCCTGGTGGGAGCTCTCTTCCTAGTTTGTAGGATACCTTCTTGCCGTATCCTCATGTGGTAGAGAGAGAAATCGTCTCTCTTGTGTCTCTTATGAGGGCAGTAATCTCATTCCATTAATTACCTCCCAGAGGCCTCACCTCCAGATACCATCACATTAGGGATTAGAGCTCCAGCATATGAATTTTGGGGGAACACAAACATTTTAGTCAGTAGCATGGGTCAATTCTTATTATGCTTAAGGAGTTAAAAAGTAATTTATTATAGGTTACAATGACAGTAGCAATCCTAGTGTTGAGAGGCATAGAGCACCATTAAAGTCTACTTTAGCCTTTTGACCAGAACCATCATTTTCTAGTAATGTGCCAAAATAACGAACATGTAAGAGAATAAGGATTATTATTGGGCACCTGGGTGGCTCAGTTGGTTGGGCGACTGCCTTCGGCTCGGGTCATGATCCTGGAGTCCCGGGATCGAGTCCCGCTTTGGGCTCCCTGCTCAACGGGGAGCCTGCTTCTCCCTCTGACCCTCCCCCCTCTCGAGCTCTCTCTCTCAAATAAATAAATAAATAAATAAATCTTTTTTAAAAAAAGGATTATTATTATATATATTATCAAAGAGCTTTTCTTTTTAAAAAATGAAGTGGAGATCTTCCTTTGGCTACCTTCATGTGAATCTTTTAAATTTTTTTTTTTTTTTTTTAAGATTTATTCATTTGAGAGAGCGAGAATGAGAGAGAGTACATGAGAGGGGGGAGGGTCAGAGGGAGAAGCAGGCTCCTCTCTGAGCAGGGAGCCCGATGCGGGACTCGATCCCGGGACTCCAGAATCATGACCTGAGCCGAAGGCAGTTGCTTAACCAAGTGAGCCACCCAGGCGCCCACCTTCATGTGAATCTTTTAAAACGGGTAATATTGTAGGCATGAAGGGTGTTGGTGGTATGGTGGTGTTCCACACTACATAAGTAAAACTGTGCTAAGATTAAGACTCTACAGCATCATTGTTGAAAGGGAATGATGCCATGGACCCTTTCAGTATTAGGCTGTGGGCACTGTTGTAAGATAAACAGAATAAGGGCAAGATTCTTACCTGGAAAATTAATGTGCCTTTCAAATAATATCAAGTATCCTAAGAGCAAAGATCTCTTCCCAAAGAGTGTAAATGTGTAAATGAAGGTGTCTAGAAAGAGGAGGCTGTTAAAGAGAAAGATGCCTTTGTTGAACTCATATGCCAGATGAATTCTACCCTGCTTTGAGAACAGTGGTGAAAAGCTTGAGTTTCTGTAATCAGTTCTCCATGAATTTTTGCCATACTGGGTATAAAACATTTTGAGGGGTTAGGGAGATCTAGTCCAAAGGAATTCAGCATCAGGTGAAGGTACAAAGACAAACAAACTGATGCTAAAAGAGATTAAAGAAGAATAACAAAGAAAAAGTAATCTATTCTGCTGACAAAATAAACTTGCTGGACTCTCCTCTTAACAGAAACTGCTGTAAGAACAACTGAAAATGGCAACAGAGGTTCCCCCAAAGCAACTCAGCAACTGTACATGTACAAATGAGTGAAAAAGCTAATTATATAAACAGATGATTGTAACGTAAAAGAAATGAACCAGACCCAAGAAATTGTACAAGGAGATTAAATCTATGATAGAGGGTACATCTTTGACTCTTCCATGGATTTAGATCCTAACAGCCATGCTTACATGTTGGAGTTTATGGCCTCTGATATCCCATGAGAGGTATAGTGCCCACCAGAGCTAGGGTTTTTTAATGACTCTGGAATGGGTAGGGATAGGGCATTGTGAGCATCCCAGAGGGGCAGTTGCTGTATACTCATTCCATGTCATTTATCAAAATGCTTTGACCAAGACTACTGAAAGGAGGATACCCAAGCATGTAGATGAAACAAGAACCATCAAGGATCACTCTGACCAGTTAAGAATTGAGGAGAAATAGAGGGAATTCCGTGCAGATACAGGGGAAAATAATTAGGAAGTAACAGGAATATGTGCTAATTGGATTAATCTTCCGTATTTCCAACCAGGAAAAGGACTTGGGGAAGATTCTGGAAGAGTCTTTCAACCCATCAGCCTAATGTACTTTGAAAAGATAAACTAGATAAACTAGATACTCTAGTGAAGGAGTCCACTCTAAGTCAAGGAATTACTGTGGTTGATTGAGCACTCATTACATACTTGTGAAATATTCTCTGTAGTTCTGATCCTTAGCCCACAAAAATAATACGTGTGGGTGATTAGAAATATGAGTGGGGTTATTTGGAAAGAAGTGAGAAGAGATGTGATAGAGGTGGACAATCTATAATAATAGATAATATAGATGAGAGGCTGTCAGATTTTTTATCTAGTAAAAATAATTTTTAGCATCTGACTAAATTTATAAACCTTTGCCATTTTATTCCTAAATTTTTTGTCTCAAAGCCAATGAGCTTTAATTTAAACCTTCACACTGTCTCTAACCTATTACCATTTTGTTACCAATATATGTTATTCAGTATGCTGCCTTCAGCTGGAAATTAGCAGATGAGCAACAGGAGTGGAGGAAATGGCAGGGACTTTGGAGTCAAACAGACCTGAATTTAAATCTTACCTCTTCCACTTACTGTATGATTTTAGGCAGATTATTTAACTTCTCCATTTCTTTGTTTCTCCATTTCTAAATTGGGGAGGTTGTCACACACTGTGTAGGTTTTTTATGAACATCAAATAAGATATATCAGCAGTGCTGGGACAGTGCTTAACATAGCAGGTTTTCTTACTATTCACCCCACTTTTTTTATGGAGGTGTTCAGTAAGTGTTTAACAGTAGTAAGTCTCTTCTTAGAAGTTCTGTTCAACTTCGTATGTTTAACTCTCTACTTAAGGGACTTTTCCTTTGTTTCTCTTCTTGGCAGAGGCATGAGCACGTTAAGCAGTTCTACGTACTCTGTAAAGCAAGAAAAGGCCAGACCCAGAAAGAAATCACATTAAGAGTAATGTCTACATTACTAGGAAAAAATAGTTTTAACTGATACGTTTAAATTTTTGCTAACATTTTCAGTTTTTGCCAGTTGCTTATGGAGAATGTTAAGCAAATGACCCTCCTCTTTTTAAAAGGTTCAGATAGGTAGTTTAAAAAATTTCCTAGGAAGCTATGAATGATTTCTAGGATTTCTAATTACCTGTCTCTGCCATAGAACTCTATGATTAAACAGTGGTTACATCACTGGATCCTTAAAATTAGTTTTACCACAGTTTTTTTTTTTTTAAAGATTTTATTTATTTGACAGAGAGAGACACAGGAAGAGAGGGAACACAAGCAGGGGGAGTGGGAAAGGGAGAAGCAGGCTCCCCGCCGAGCAGGGAGCCCGACGCAGGGCTCGATCCCAGGATGCTGGGATCATGACCTGAGCCGAAGGCAGATGCTTAACAACTGAGCCACCCAGGCACCCCTTTACCACAGTTCTTATTCTGCACCAACAAAGGTTGTTTTCCTGGGATAAGTGTTACATTTCACTATTTGAGTACCTTTTATCTGAAGAGCTGCAAATTCATTGCAAATATATTTAAACTACACCAATGTATGAAACATTCCTTATGCTTATATGTCACTAAAAATACATCAAGGGAGAATGCTTGCCTTGATGGTAAAGACTAAAGTAGGCAGACATGGATTCTAGCATATGAATGTGGGCAATTTTTTTTAAAACAAATAATAGGAATAGGGATTTTGTGGGATTATTATGAGAATGAATGATTATTGTTTGTAAAGCCCAGAAAATTCTAGTTGTTTTCCCTATCCTTCCTTTCTTAAAATATTTTACATAAAAACTTTTTTAAACAAAGTGATACACAATTTGAAAAATCAGATAAAATAGAAGTTTTGTAATAGATAGTAACCTCTCCTATCTGACTCATCTAATTGACTGATGCTTCTCTTGTCAACTTTCTCCCATCTGCCTTCCATCTTTTGGGGATTTGTTGAAAATTCTTACTCATTCCAAGTTATTGGCTCCCTCTTCTTTTCTCTTCCCTGGTATGATGGGGATGGGGGTGAAGGGGCAGGTTTACAGCATTTCATTCCTTTGTCATCATTGTAATGATTCTCTTTGGGTAGATGTGGAAGGGAGAGGGAGGTATATGCTGACTTTTCCTTGACCTAGAAGCCCCTCATCCCAAATGTAGTTCAGAAAATGATTGTTTTCCTTTATTTAAAAATATTGTTATTTGTTGGGCGCCTGGGTGGCTCAGATAGTTAAGCGTCTGCCTTCTGCTTAGGTCATGGTCCCAGGGTTCTGGGATTGAGCCCCACATCAGGCTCCCTGCTCAGCATCCCTCTG
This sequence comes from Leptonychotes weddellii, assembly GCF_054177405.1. Lineage (NCBI taxonomy): Eukaryota > Metazoa > Chordata > Mammalia > Carnivora > Phocidae > Leptonychotes > Leptonychotes weddellii. The sequence continues at coordinate 48,262,243 of NC_138379.1, forward strand.
CCTCTCCCCCTGCTCATGCTCTCTCTCTCACTCTCTGTATCTCTGTGTCTCATATGAATAAATAAAATCTTAAAAAAAATATATATATATATATTGTTATCTGTGTTCAGTGCCAGGGATATTGTGACGTTTCTGCCTCTCTGGAGGTTAGAGTCGGGGGGAATCTAGATAAACAATTCCATACAGTTCAGTGAGAGGGGTCTTAGAGGGTGCCACTAGGATTTTCGTGGTTACCGAAGTGGAAATAGAATTAAAACTCCTAAATTTATTACTGTGAGTACTCAAAATTCCTTTTCTTTGGCTTTCTCACTATGTAAACTTTCCTCCTGCCCGTGAAAAACATGTGTACAGCTTTCTTAATTGCTATACCTTCAGAAAAATGGGAGCTTGGTTCTGTGGTTTGACTTCTTTGCTTACTTGAGCTCCTGTCATGTTCTAGCCTCCCAGAGCTGTGTTACTAGCTGGACCACTTTCCTCATATGTTTCTGACTCTTGTTTCCCAGAGCTTATAAAGTTTTGGGGCCCATTTCATACTGAACTGTATAATTTATTGTTTCGTTCTGGCTTTTGTTTTGCTTCACCTCTTTAGGTCATTTGGCCTTGAACCCTCCACTGTCATAATTTTTAACACTGACCTAATCAGTTGGGAGAATTTCAGATCCAAGACTTGTGCTAAAAATCTGAATACAGCCAGGAGGTTCAGGGAGCAGGTGAGGCTAAGCAGCTACCCAGTCTTTTTACCAGCAATTTCTTTGTGATGATTAAGCAATAGGTCAGCTGAGGATTTTCACTTCCTCTCTCATGAGCCTTATACAAACCACTATCTCTGGAACTGTTCAGGAATGATGGGATCCCTCTGGTGATGCTCTCTTCTCGGGTGATACCACTTCCAGAGCAATATTGCCTTCCCAAAAGTGTTCTTTCCTGCTAATCTCACTGTAGCAAAGCAAACTTCATCAATGGGCAATCACTAGAAATAGCTGCCCTATACAATATTGAGCAAGTCTTAGTTGTTAGAGCTATAATTGTGACTGTTTCAGGGTAGTTTTTCCTTCAAAGTTTGTGCTCTTAAGGTCAGCTGGAAAATTTCAGTCTAACAAACATCTGTAGGTGATTGCAAATAATCCTTACGTCACAGTCACAAAGACTCTGGGATGGAACATTTGATATAATCTGAGAATTATATCCACTTAATCTTAAAATGTCTGCCCTGAATGGTGAGGCAACACAGGATAGTTGGAATAGTAAGGCTGTGGCATCAGACTGACTGGGGTTGAAAACTTCCTGTTTCAGTTGTAAGCTCTGACCTTGGCAAGTTCATTAACCTCTTTGAGTCTCTTTTTTACTCCATTGTAATGTGCGAATAATATTTGTTTCTTAGGGTTGTTGTGAGGATAAATGAAACAATTGTAAGTGGAATACATGACACATGGTGGATGATCAGTGGATATTTATAAAACAACTTTATGGGCGCCTGGGTGGCTCAGTCGTTAAGCGTCTGCCTTCGGCTCAGGTCATGACCCCAGGGTACTGGGATCGAGCCCCGCATCAGGCTCCCTGCTCCGCGGGAAGCCTGCTTCTCCCTTTCCCACTCCCCCTGCTTATGTTCCCTCTCTCTCTCTGTCAAAAAATAAATAAAATCTTTAGGAAAAATAAATAAATAAATAAAACAACTTTATATCCTGACTCTCCTGTAAAATAAAAAGTTTAGTTAAGATGATCTCTAAGGTTGAGGTGCTTGGGTGGCTAAGGCGTTAATTGTCTGCCTTCAGCTCGGGTCATGATCCCAGGGTGCTGGGATCGAGCCCCGCATCGGGCCCACTGATCAGTGGGAAGCCTGCTTCTCCCTCTCCCACTCCCCCTGCTTGTGTTCCCTCTCTCACCGTGTCTCTCTCAAATAAATCTTTTTAAAAAAGTTTATATATCTTAAAAAAAAATGATCTCTAAGGTATATTCCAGCTTTAATAATTCTTAATTCTCTGGTTTTCTTTGCATAAAATTAAGTAAATGTGTATTTTTTTTTTTTTTAAAGATTTAGCTACCTGTGGAGACAGACAGTGAGCAGGGGAAGGGGCAGAGGGAGAGAATCTTCAAACAGACTCCCCTTGAGCACAGAGCCCAGCATGGGGCTCAATCCCATGACCCATGAGATCATGGCCTGAGCCAAGAGTTGGATGCTCAACCAACTGAGCCATCCAGGCGCCCCAAGAAAATGTATATTTTAAAGATATATAACTGCAGAGCCCTTGGTTGTCATGAATTACTGCTTGCAAAATGTCCTTTGTTGGACACGGAAGTTTAAAAAGCTATTGGAGGTGTTGTACCAGATAGGGCCACAGTTCTCTTATCTAAGCTTGTTTCATTATTTCAGTCATACCAGATTCTCCTGGGGATTATGAAGCTGAGTCACCATCCCCACCTCCTCCTCCTTCTCCACCTCCGGAACCACTGCCGAATAATGAACCGGAGCCTCCTTCTGTCAAGGTAAACCTTTACTGGGATGGTTGCCTTTCCATCTGTCCTTTATCTCCCAAGGACCTGAAACTCCTGTGCTGAATCGGTTGCTGCTGTACAGTTCACCGATACCAGTAGATGGCTCTTGTCTCATTTTGCTCTCCTGTAGGTACTACAGACTGGGCATTGCCTCTTACCTGAAGCGAGGGTTCAGCTATAGGGGCAGAGTCTTAGGAAAGTTGCAGGGGTGAGGCCTGGGAGCGGTTTTGTTTGCATGACCTCCAGCATCAGGGCTGCTGTGCTACCCAGCTCCTGTTGGAATTGTACAAAATAAGGTGTTGCCTGCATCAGAGCAAAGGGTGGGGAAAATAGAACAAACAATTATGCACATTTGTTACTCTTCAGAAACTCTTCTGGAAGGGCAAGGTGAGAAAAGCTGGCAACAGATGGGGAAATAATAGTTTTGAATGGTCTTCATCTGCACCTTGTCTACATCTATTAGTGTAGATAAAGAAGAGTTGAGGAGAAGGGTGCTAACAAGTTTTTTTTTCCCTTTATGACTTTAGTTTTCCTTAAGTCATTGTATTAAACTGTAATTTAAATTTTTGCACTAATTTCTTCGTTAGCTGAGGAGAAAATGGATGAAAGGCCAGTGGAGATAAAAGGACGTTGGTATTAGTAATAGTGTGTGAGACTAAATTATATGGGGGCAATGTTGCAGTGTCAAGTCTAAAAAAAACAAGTATCGGGGCACCTGGATGGCTCAGTTGGTTGAGCGTCTGTCTTCGGCTCAGCTCATGATCCCAGGGTCCTGGGATCAAGCCCTGTGTTGGGCTCCCTGCTCAGCAGGGAGTCTGCTTTTCCCTCTCCTTCTGCCCCTCCCTCCCTCCCTCTTGTGCTCTCTCACTCAAATAAATAAATAAAACCTTTAAAAAAATAAAATAGCAAGTGTCTACAGCAAGTGGGGATGCCATGGAAACTTCTGATCTGGTTTAGGGGCGTTCCCTTTGTGCTCCTATAATGTCTGCCACAGCCCCTCCATTAAAGGCCTAACTACAGTGGATTGCAGGGGTCTGTCTCCCCGACTAAGGTCCTTGTCCTATTGGTCTTTTTAACCATGGTGCCTGTGCTACTCAACAAAAGTTTGTTGACTGAATGAACACAGTGCTTTGCTGAACGTGCTACTTTTTATCTCCTAAATAGCTTGCATATACAAGAACGTAACTTGTCTGTGTGGTAGGACTGGTCCCTAAAAGGAAATGGGTAGAGTTCCTCATTGCACTTTTTATCATCATGGAATATTGGAAGGTGATTGTTGTAGATTAAAAAGCTTTTGTTATTTTTCTCTGTACATACATTGGTCAACCGAATGTTGTAACCTCTGATCTTCCTGTGATCTTTTAGAGCTCAAGTGGAGAAAAAAGAAAACGAAAGCGGGTGCTGAAATCGAAAACTTTTGTGGATGAGGAAGGCTGCATAGGTAAGAAGAGTTTTTGGCTCCAAATCTAGAGAGATGATTACCATAGAGAGGCCATAATCTCTTACAGAGCAATGCTCCTTACACTTGAGTGTGCACATGACACCCTGAAGTGAGGCCAGGCTGCTTGTCGTGGCGCACACTCTGAGTAGCAGAGTGCAGAGAACACTACAACTAAAGTCAGAACGTGGGTGCTTGTTTGGGCCATATGCTATAGAAATGCGCTTTGAGATCTTGGATGTCACATCACCTCTGGTGGGGAGTTTCTTGATCTATGGAATGGATGTAAAATACCCATTTTTGCTATATGTGGAGTAGTTAAGATGCAGGTGAGGTAACATTTAAAAACACTTTCGGGGCACCTAGGTGGCTCAGTCGGTTGAGCGTCTGACTCTCGATTTTGGCTCTGGTCATGATCTCAGGGTCATAAGATCGAGCCCAGTGTCAGGTTCCCTGTTTAGTGGGGAGTCTGCTTGAGATTCTTTCCTTCTGCCCCTCCCCCTGCTTGCACTCTCTCACTATCCATGTCTCTCTCTCTCAAATAAATAAATCTTTAAAAAAAAAAAAAAAAAAACACTTTCAAGATGGAAACCATAATACCAACTTAAAATGTTGTTACAGACGTTGAGAAACTTTTATTTTTTTACAATGGTTGTTTTATACATTTGAACAGTGGAAAAGAAGCCCCCACAGATGATTAGACTCTGAAGAGAGGGTCAAGAATCTTCTTGGTATTTTGTCCCATTTGTTCTACAGAGGGGTTTGACTCTTCCAAATCATTTCCTTTATGTTGCCTGTTTGTAAGTCATGTTAGGTAAAAGCATGTGCTTTCTATGGTGACCTAGAGGGGAATTAGAATTTAGGTTTTGAGTTATAGGTTGATTCTTCAGCCATTGTTTAAGCTTGCCCTTCCCTTCCGCAGTTAACCCACACTTCTGTGGGATTTTCACACTTATAGCCCGATAGGATGCTCCAGTCCTGATACTGTCCTTTTGTGTTTAGAAAGAGTTGTGGGCTTCGGTTTGTAAACCCCTTGTTAGTTGGATAGCCCATAATTGTAGTTTCTCCCTTCCTGTGGCACTTGCTCTCCTAAAGAAGTATTTTTTCTTTCTTGATTTTCCTTTTCTGGTTCAAACTTTCGTCTTAAAAAAATTGATCAACTCTGAAGAATCCACTTTTCCTAGGATATGTGGTTGTTCGAGCTGGTGTGAACTCCATCTCATTGTTCCCCACCTCCCAGTCCTCTGAAAACACCTGTGCCATTTTAATTGTAGCATATGATTGGGGAATAAAATTCCTTACATGTGGAAATTTGTCTTTTCAGTGCCAAAATTTTTTGTGAGCTTATGAATTCCAGACTTTGAGTAGGGTTGGTTTTTTATTTTTTGTTTTGTTTGCTTTCAGTCTTTTAATAGTGTATTTTTTAAGCCTTTTGGTTTGACTGTTGATGATATATATATTTACTATTGAAGTTCTTATTTTTTTTTTCTTTTAAATTTAAGAGACAAAAGCATCACTGCCAGTTTTTTCCTCCTTCTACCCCAAAAGAAAAATGTCAGCTATATCATTGTGAGCATTCACTGGGAGTTTGTGGCTAATAACCTATTGCTTTGTTCAAAACACAGCACTCAAGTTTGGGCCAGGTATGGGATGTGGGTTTTTTGCACTCCAGTCTCCAGATAGGACTATTAAGAGCCTTGGATGCAACAATGAAAACTGTGCTCTCATAGCATCTTTTTTTTTTTTAAGGTTTTTAGTCCAAGCTCAACCTAATGAATCTTGGCTCCTGTTACCAACAAAGTAGTTGTGCTTTCCTCTCTCTGTTCAGACTATTCCAAGTGTACCAGCACAGGGGGCTTACCCTGTCCTCTGCTGGATCAGAGTTGGTACGGGGTTTTTAAAAACTGGTCTTTCCCTTTCTGTGAGTTTGCTGCGGGGACTGGGGAGTTGAGCCCCTGAGATAAGTTTGGGGTAGACTTCTAGACAAGGTGGATTTCTAAGAGCAAAACGTTGTTTGAGTAGAGAATAATTCTGTGTTACCCATGTAAACTGGGTTCTTTTTATGGCAGGTCAGAACAGTTGCATGTTACTCAGTTAAAATAAAGATTCTGTATCTTTTAAGTTGAAATCTCCTTTGTCCTGTAGTTTGAAGTAGTACAGCTTTGAATACAGAAATCCGTCTTTTAGCTCTCGAGGTATACCAAGTGTGCTGCTTAAGAAATTTTGTTGGTGTTGCCCTGACTGGTTTTTAACTCCCCCAAGCAATGCATTGCACAGAACTGGCAATGAGACAACCAGTGGTTTCAGTAATAAGTAATGAAATAATGAGCTAATTGATGTTGGAGTTCAATATTAAAAACCTGCTGTCATTTGAATACAAAATACACCGTATGTATGAAGGAGCAAGTCTTATACCACCAACTAGTAGTAAGTTGTTTCTTTTTTATATCTGCATGTGACTCTTCAGACTTTCCTAATTTGAGATTTTGAGTAAATAGCAGCTCATAAGCTTGTTCCAATAATCCAGTTACATAATGCTTTTCAATTTGCCTATGAGATGGTGGTGGTATTCAGGGATCATAATTGCTGAACTAATAGGTATGCCATGGGAATTCCCTAAGTATCTTAGAGCAACATTTCTCAAACTTGGCTGAGTATATGCATTACTTGAGGATCTTGCTGAAGATCAGTAGGCCCTCGGGCAGGACCTGAAATTCTGCATTTCTAGTAAACTCATGGGAGATTCTAACGTCACTGGTCTGTGGAAGACAGTTGAGTAATAAGGCCTTTGAGAACACTTTATATATATATTTAAAGCTTATCAGTGTTTTTAGCCTGTAAGTTGACAGGAATCAGCAAAGTGAATTCTAGGCTCGTGAAAGTAATGACAAATCCTAGGAACTCTTAAGGAGGGAACCATTAATTATGCAACCTTAATGGGATTAGATATGGAGAAGGGATGCTCCACTGGCAATAGCCAGTTGACCTCCAAGATGGCTTTCCCATTGTGAGGGGGGGAAATAGCATGGACGGTTACTTGCCTAAGATTACTAGGTGCATCCGTACCTTCCGTGGTACCTTACCTTCCGTACCTTACTCCATTTTACAGGGGAGGAAAGAACAGTGATTGTCAAAGTGTGGTCCCCAGATCAGCAGACCAGCATTCCCTGGGAACATGTTAGAAAAGCAAATTCTCAGGTCTATCCCCGACCTACTGAATCTGAAACTCTGGAAATAGAGCCCAGCAATCTGTTTTAACAAGCCCTGCAGGTGATCCTGATGCACATCAAAAGTTTGAGAAATGTAAGTGGCAGAATAGATGTTAGAATGCAGATATGTTTGATTCCAAAGCCACTGCCTCTAGAACAGTTTGACTAATATATTTTATTAGAAAGAACAATCAGTAGTTAAGTGCTTAAAACTGTTATTGTTCTTTAATGGGAAAAATACCTTTCACTTCAATCGCTTGAGCATTTATTATGCATATTAGGTTACTGTGTTCAGCGAAGAGGAGATGTTTTCCTTTACTGTTTCTCTTCATCCTCCTGCTGCAACCAGGAGGGCTGAGAAAGAATTTAGATGTTAATACAGCTGCTGCAGCTCTCTCAAGTCACAGGAAGGTGGCATTATACTGTTTCTCGTGTTTGGTTTGTGCACTGCAGTCATACTGAAGAGACCCTCATCAGTTCTGTGACATCATTGTCCGAAGTTAGTGCCTGTGCCCTTTTCAGCATCTTTGTACTAACTGCTCACTTTTCAAAGTTTCCATTGGGAAGGGATCAGTGGATATTATTGGTATAAGAAAAGGCAAATTATGCCTTTGGCTGATAGGGAGTTCAGAGAATTGGTAACTTTGTTTCTCATTTTACCACTGTCCTTACTTAAAACTATCAAGGTTGTCATATGATTGAATTCGCTTGAGGCAGTTATCTTCATGATGTAGACCACTACTAAGTCTTGGGTCATTCAGAACTAAGAACTGAACAATTGAGTAATCTACAATTCTTTGTACTTAGGATGTGCAGAGTGGATGATATCAGGATAGAGCTAGCCAAGGGGGTCTGTAACTGTGAGCCTAGTTGGACAGGATGGGGACTGGCAAATAGAGAAGAGATTAGGGCCAGGGAAACCAACAATGGAAATAGGTAGGCACTGTTGGTCAGGGAAATGAAACTGAAGAAGTTAGTCAAAGCATGGAGGTAGAAGTAGGTGTTTGAGATATAGACAGTTCCAGTGCAGAGTTTGAGAAGTTAGCTAGCATAGACCAGGACCCAAATGCAGAATTTGGGCAATCAAAGGATAAGGGCCCATTGAAAGGCATGGGACATAGCATGAGACAGTAAAGTCGAATGTTGTTTCTGAACCCCAACTAGAGATTGTGTGAGCTCAGGATACATACTTCCTACCTGTGGCCAGATGTAATCTCCCAATGGGAGAAAGCTTCAGGACTAGGTGAGCACACCTGCCTTTATCAGAGGATCTAAGGGAATCAGAGTGAACAAGACATATCATTCTCTTAATGGTAGTATTCTAAATGACTCGACCCATTCCTATCCCATTTTTTCCTTATTCTGCCAGTGACTGAAAAAGTCTACGAGAGTGAATCCTGCACAGATAGTGAAGAGGAGCTTAAGATGAAGACCTCCTCTGTACACAAACCCTCTACTATGACTGTGAAAAAAGAACCCAAAGAAGAACGAAAGGGCCCAAAGAAAGGGACTGCTGCTCTGGGCAAAGCCAACAGACAAGTGTCCATTACTGGCTTCTTCCAGAGGAAGTGAACTGCCGACTCTGTTAAGTCAGAGACATGGAGTGGTCCAAGGAGAAGACCAAGACAGACAGACTCTCGCTTACTGTGTAAGTTCATCTTGTGCCTCACCTTGCCTCTATCAAAAGACTTCTTCCATCCTGTGAGGTTTATACTGTTTCTGGTTTTTAACCAAAGGGAAAGCACCTGGAAGCAAGAGGCAAAAGAATATTTAAGAAGCCGTTGTGTTCTAAGGACATTTTTTTAAGCACAATCTTTGACCTGTTCTGGAGAAGAATTCACTCCAAAAATAAATTGGAACAGGTTTCAGAATTATCACTGAAGCCATTTAGTTGCTAATTCATTGGGCCCTACCCACCCTGTGCCCTGAGCACTTACGGCTCTGGAAGTATTCTTCCTTGTTCCTTTGCATTCTCTGGACTTGTGTGGGTCTTCATTTATCCCTGATTTTTACTGGACATGTTTACCACTCCCCCTATAATCCCTTCCCCACTACCATATTTCTGTATGAAGCCATTTTCTGTAAGTCTTTTAAATCTTGGTTGGACTAAAGGCTGAAACAAAAATCTCCCTGTAATCCTCTAATCCTCTCTTCCTCCGTTATAAAGTACACTGACTCCTGGCTACAGACCAGCACATTGCTTGTGTTCTCCCCCCTTTCACAAAAGCTCTCTGGACCTTCATTTGCAATTAGTAGGTAGGGAAAAGCTTCAGGCAGAGCACAAATAGAAATGTAATGGTACATTCAACTCCATCAGAAATTACTTAGTGTCAGCTTTGATGACAGTAGAGGCCTTGCCATGTTGCTGACACAGGGCATGCTTTACACTGCTCTTTGTGATTTTTGTGTCCTCCCCTCTCCCACTCTCAATACCTAGAGAGTGAAATCCAGGCAATGAAATGGAGGCTAAAAAGAGAAATCCCTTTCCACATGCAGAGTACAATAGTTAAGAAAAATTTCTCCTTCTCGAGGAACCTGAATGTTCAGAAACGGCAATTTTCCAGGAATGTAATGAGGCAGATAAAGCACACAGTTTTATACAGAGGTTGTTCATTTGTATTTTTAACCCTCCCATTTGCCTAAAAATACGGGCTGCCACAAGAAAAGATGGAGAGACAGAGTTGTTAATAGGACTAAACAGCAGGTAAAACATTTTCGTTTGTTACTTATGGAAAATCATCTATTCCAGTGATAACTTTTAAGCAGTTTTCATTATGGCTGGATAGTGAGCTCAGTGGATTGAGGGGGTGTGGTGGTGAATCCTGCACAGTGAGTTCCGGGCGAAGGAACGCAGGCTCGGCTGCTGGAGTTACTCACGACTGACAGACGAGGGCTGTTTAACTTAGCCTGCGTATGTCATGATGCAGTCAGCCGTCCACTGTTTAAGGTTAGGATTGCGACTGACCTTGGATTCACGTGAATGTCTTCAGCAGTCGTCACCCAGGGCTCTCCGGCCAGGCACTGTGTGGACTTGATTGAGACCAGAAGTTTGGGAGATGAGTCCTGGCATTATGTCTAGGACTTGAGAAGGCAGAAGCTTTGTGTAGCAAGCAGAGTAAAGGTTGACATATTCCACAGCCCTTTCTTTTTAAAATGTAAAAGGATGGAAAGCCTTGACTTATCTTTACAAAAAAACCTCTGGAGAGTGATCTTTTTTAAATGGTTATTTTTGTCATTGCCTCTAGTCCTTTTTCTAAATAAGAATGGAAAATTAAAGAAAAAGCATCAGTCTAGTCTTTTTTTTTTTTTTTTTAATTATGCTGGCAGCTCTAGTAAAACTGAATTTTGAATTGGAAAATGCCTGGTGGTGGTCGGAGTTCCACCTTTGAAAGGAAGATGCAAATCCTGTGATCACTCTACCCAGTTTGCTGCCTAAACTCTGAGCTGTCTACCAGGCTTAGGAAGGAGTAGAGTGGTGGCCTTTTTTTTTCTTTTTATACAAAACCCTACCATGTTCTCCACAGGAGTTAAATAAATTTGAGAAGTTGTGTTAAAAGAGTGCTTCAAATGGAATGTCTGCTGAGGCTGTTACTTGACAGGATGGCAGGAGTGTGTGCAGTTATCTCAACTCTGAACGGGAACAAGGCTGGTTTTCAGTTTATATTGTTAAAACTGCACACCCGTAGTCTGAGATGAACAAGTTATTTGCTGCCTTCATCATTTTTCAACCCCACGGGAAATCTTAGTTTGAGCCAACATCAATTTTTAGTTCGTTTAGGAGAAAATGTAGTCCTGATCTTGCACATTGTATTAGTTTGGCTTCATCACTTGCTAGCCATGTGACCTTGGGCACATTTCTAAGCCTCGGGTTCTTTGTCAAAATACAGCTAAAACGAGGTACGATGGATTGTCAAGACTGAAGAAATGTGTATATATGTAGCATAAATTTGGTATACAAGTAGTAGCACGTAGATGCTCTATAATTGGTGGCTTCCTCCCTGATGTGAGAAATGACGCAGTCAGCTACCAGCTTTCCGAAATGTTACCAAGGATATGAGCCAGATGTTAGACTCTTTCAAAGTCATCATTCTGGCTATAAATGTGATCAAACGGAGATGATAATTGTCCAATTTTATGAAACATTTTAGAGAATAGATACTTTTCTTTTGAAAGAAAGTGAGATTCCTTGGCTGTATTTACTATTCATGAAAACGTGTTTGTGTATCTACTATGTGTCAGGCCTCTGACCTGGGCACAAGAGGCTATATATAGTAGAGTTCTATGCTTGTCTACAGGATCTAGTGGAAGAGACAAGCCAGAAAAATCAAATTATAACGTCCTGTGGTGAATGCAGTGACAAATAAGCACAGGGTTCTCTGAGAGCTCAGGAGGCTGGACTTTCTTTCTGGAAGAGAGAAAGCTAAGCAGATATTTGAAGGATGAGTAGGATTTTACCAAGCAAAGAGGAATGGAGAAGATTTTCTAGGCAGAGGAGCATGGCTTTGGGGGAAATGGCTGGTAGACTTTGGGAGTAGGGAGGAAACATATTGAGAAATGAAGCTGGGGTCCTGCTAAGGAGTTTGGATTTTATTTGAAGACTGTGAGGGCCAATTGAAGAATTTTAAGAAGAGGAATAACATTAGAAGTTGACTGTCATTTAAGAAGACAGCTGGTATTTTCTTTGATTTTTGTATGCCATGTAGAGAGTCTACCCACGCACGCACATTATATCTTGGTTCTAGTACTACTAAAATTAAAGTTTTAATGGGATTAAAGAAAAATGTCAGTGTTAAAACGAGGCTGCTTAATTCTGGCAGCCAGTGTAGACATTTGCAGTATTTCCCTTGTCTTCCCCCATCAATACAGATTTCTCTAGAAGTCATTTCAGTTTTTTAAAACTGATTTCAAAAACTGGATCATTCTCTGACACTCTCAAGGATGTGTGCTTCTCCTCAGCTCCCTGAAAAGAACTGAGGAGGGGAGGGGGGGACGAGTGGAACAGTTCTATTTCTTTTCTATCTTTGTTTCTCTAAGAAGACATTAGTTATTTTATAGGAGAGAGCTGAAGAGAAGGGCCATATAAGGAAACTAAATAGTTTCTCCAGGACAAGAGTAGAATGAGTGCATAATAACATATTTGCCAGAAACGTACTCTGTGTCAAGACTCGTTTTGGTAAACTTGTCTCCTTTCATTGGTTCCGGGATCTCAGTGTGCTGTAATGCAGCTTTTTACCACCATGAAACATTCTGGGGCTGCCTCGTTTTGTTGTGAGAAGGCAGTATTGCTTTCTGAGTTATTGCCCTGGCGGCTCTGTAAATTAGCCCATGCTGTCACCATGCCCTCTCTGAAGGGCACATTGTACCCAAATGACTGCATTTAGGATTGACTCTTGCCACTCCCTGCTGCATGACACTTCTCACCACTTGTATCTGTGTCCAGTTTTTTTGTGTGTGTTCTTAAGTGTGGGCCACCCACAGACTGCCACCCAGGCTCTTTAGCCAGAGAAACTTGGTAAGGCTTCAGATCCAAACCCACCTTAATTCTAGAATTGCCCTTTCATTTCAAACTCTAAATATTGTCTGGCTCCCCCAACACCATTCCCTCTCTTTTTCTCATTTGCTCTTGCCAGACTCCTTGTTTCTTGAGGCTTCACTTTGGCTTATCCCCCCCCCTTTTTTTTAAATACTCAAAAGTTCCTCATAGCTAGTCCTTCTTTGACTTCTTTGTTTTGGTCTTTCAGGCTTTCTTCAGGTTCTTTCACATCTTTTACTGGACTGCTCTTGAAGAATGGAAAAACCGTGTTGTTTAATAGCTGCTTTGGATCATTCAAATCCAAAGTGTCAAGCAGTTGTTGAATGCTAGTTATGTTTATTCCTGGATAAGATACTTTAGAGATTGCAAGAGCTCAGAGGTTACCGTTTTGGAATGGCAGGACATGCACACTAAATAGCATTAGGTAGCAGTGGAGATGATGCTTAGAGGAGTGGTGACAAGGGACTTAATAATTCAGAAAAGAACCAGGATAATCATATTGGGCAACAGTTCATAGTCCTTTGTAAGAACAACAGAGGATTTAACTCAGGACACAGGCTAAGGAAGGTTCACCATTTTAGTGGATTTTATTTAGCTGTTTGAATGTCACTCATCATTTACACAGTCATGGTATAAGTAATCCATAATTAAATGAACCTTTAATGGAGTTATTTCTGTCCTATCTTAAGAATGAGAATTTTTTAAAAGATTTTATTCATTTATTTGACAGAGCGAGAGAGAGAAGGAGCAGGGGTAGGGGTAGAGGGAGAGGGAGAAGCAGACTGCCCGCCGAGCAGGGAGCCCAACATGGGGCTCAATCCTGGGACTTAACAGACTGAGCCACCCAGGTGCCCCAAGAATGAGAATATTGACAAGAAAGAAGCAGGTACCAAGGATTATTCCCAAAGGCAGTTTATGGGATATATACTGGATTAGCATTAATTCAACTCAGTTTTGTGCATGCTCAGTTTTGGCATACTGGGGAAGCAGGGTGCTTTGATGGAAACCGCACAGGTTGGGAGGCAGAGGGCTCTGGATTCAAACTCTAAGGCACTGACTTTAGGTAAGGTACTCATCCTCCAAGAACTTGTTTCCTCATCTTTATTTATTTTTTAAAATATTTTTTTTACTTAATTATTTAGAGTGAGCACGTGCGTGGGGGCAGGGGTGGGGGCAGCGGGAGAGGGAGAGAATCTCAAGCAGACTTCACACTGAGTGTGGGGCCCAATGAGGGGCTCGATCTCATGACCCTGAGATCATGACCTGAGCTGAAATCAAGAGTTGGACGCTCAACTGACTGAGCCACCAGGTGCTCCTACTCTTCTTTACAATGAGCTACCACCTACCTTAAAGGGTTTTAAGGCCTTAATGAAATACTCCATAGGTAGCTCCTAGTATTTGGACATATATTAAACTCACACAAAACAGAATAACACACTTTTGAGCACCTACTATGTGTCAGACACTGTTCAGGTATGTTAAGAAGTGTTAACTCTTAATGCTCATAGCAACCCTGTGAAATAGGTACTTTTATTCCAGTTTTACACATGAGGAAACTGAGGCAGAAAAGTTAAGTAACTTGTTCAAAGTCACAGAGTTAGCAGGTGACACAGAGCCAAGATATAAATCTTTTTTTTTTAATAGTTCTTTTTTTTTTTTTAAGATTTTATTTATTTATTTGAGAGAGAGAATGAGATAGAGAGAGCATGAGAGGGGGAGGGTCAGAGGGAGAAGCAGACTCCCTGCTGAGCAGGGAGCCCGATGTGGGACTCGATCCCGGGACTCCAGGATCATGACCTGAGCCGAAGGCAGTCGTTTAACCAGCTGAGCCACCCAGGCGCCCCCAAGATATAAATCTTGACAATTTGGCTTCAGTGCCTGCAGTCTTAACCAATATGCTATCTTGCTCTTGGTTCTGTATTAGTTCACACTTTGATACTGCCCAGTGATTATTGATGTTCGTTTTTATACGTGAAAGTACAACTAGTTGTTCAGTTTCCAGATTGTGAGATGTGAAGGCGATCTTAATGTTTATCTAACTCCACCACTTATCTGCTGCTTTAGTCCTCTCTACAGTATTGCTGCCAAGTGGTCTTGAATCTATAAACAAAGATTCCATTATGCTCAGTATACCGTGCTTACTAAATTACCAAGTTAGAGAAGTAGACTAATAAATGTTAAGAAGAGTTTAAAGAGAGGCTAGAATAAAATAAAGTTTTCTGATTAATTTAAGATCACCAGGAAACTCTTCTAAATAGAGCATAGTTCTCTAAGCAATGCATTTAGTTGGTTTTGGTTTAAATTAAGAACACTGTTTTTCTTTGAAAAAAGATTGTCCAATTCGTGGCCTTGCCTTTGACTTAACCTTGTAAGAAAATCAAGAAGAAATTTGGCATTTTTTATCCTATTTAAGCAGACTCACAGGTGGAGAAGTAGCCCCTGAACATTTTTTTTTTTTAAAGATTTTATTTATTTATTTGAGAGAATGAGATAGAGAGAGCATGAGAGGGGGGAGGGTCAGAGGGAGAAGCAGGCTCCCCGCGGAGCAGGGAGCCCGATGCGGGACTCGATCCAGGGACTCCAGGATCATGACCTGAGCCGAAGGCAGTCGCTTAACCAACTGAGCCACCCAGGCGCCCGCCCCTGAACATTTGTTGCTTACTGATTGTACTGGGGTAGGACAAGGCAGTGTTTTCCATTTTGAATATCAAAACCAGGTTTGGGGCACCTGGCTGGCTCCGTTGGAAGAGCATGGGACTCTTGATCTCGGAGTTGTGAGTTCAAGCCCCACATTGGGTGTAGAGATTACTTAAATAAATCCAACTTAAAAAAAAACAAAAACAACAACAGGTTTTTCTAAAAGATGTGTGAAGAATATATAAACAGCATAATCATGGTATTATGTTTTATTCTATCCTGGAGTGGGATGTACAGGAAGCAGAACCGTTTTCCTGCAAACCATAAAGCCTGATAGGAGTGTGTTTCCATTATATCTCTTAGTTATATTCTACCTATATATGAGTGCTTTATCTTATTTCATCCTTGTGATAAGCTGCAAAGTTTTTCTCTTCCCCATTTTGCAGAAAACAAGCCTCGTTTGCTTAGTTAGTATGCCCAACATCTCTCAGTAAGGTAGTGAACTGGGGCTAGAACCTAAGTCTTCAGACTTCACATCGTGTGACTTCCACCTCTAGTAAGAAGAATGTATTGGTCCATTCATAAGTGTGCTTTGAAAATGCTTCCTGATGTGCCCAACAGCCAGGATGGCTGCTGTGGAAGACAGAAGAGAAGCACATGACACGTTCTCTGCCTTCCTGGGACAGACCGTCATTGGAAAGGCAAACATGTGCATGTTTGTGCATTTCACAGACTTTTGTTAAAAGTTTACTACGTGCCCAGCACTGTTGTGCTAGATGCTGGGGATACAAAGATGAATTTTTTGCCCTTGAGGAATTTACTGTCTAGTGGAGGAGAGATGTAGACAAGTAATTATAATGTGCTATAATACTAATATAGTACTTAAGAGTGCTTACCAAAGGCCAAATTTGTGCAAGATATCTAAATCCACTTTCTCTAATCCTCACAACACTTTCATTTACAAACGAAGTTAGGGAGTCTCCGAGAGTTACATGATTTGCCCAATAAGTGGCAAAGGTGAGATGTATCTTTTTTCTTTTTTAAAGATTTTATGTATTCATTTAGAGAGAGTATGCACATGAGCCTGGGAAGGGACAGAGGGAGAGAGAATCTCCAGCAGACTGCGCTGAGCGCGGGGCCCAGTGTGGGGCTCGATCCCACAACCCTGAGATCATGACCTGAGATGAAATCAAGTCAGACGCTTAACCAACTGAGCTACCCAGATGCCCCTCTTTTTTCTTCTTTTAAAGATTTTATCTTTAAGTAATCTGTACACCCAACATGGGTACAACCCTCAAATCAAGACTCAAACGCTCCCCCAACTGAACCAGCTAGGTGCCCCGATGTGTGTCTTTAATAATAAATTTATAATGAAAAATTGGAGGAACTGAAATACTTGAACGATTATGATTAGCAAACCTGTATAGGAAGCTGACTCCCTGTCAGATAGGTGTGGGAGTGAACAAAAGAAGTAAAATGAATTGCACCTTTAAAATTATTGATCCCAGAATGGGATGATCTTGCCAGTGGTTCAAGTCACTGACTCTTGGCTATGATGCCCTGCTTCTATCTTTACATAAGGAAAACCACGCCCGTGGACCATACGTTAGGCTAGAGACTGAGGCTCGTTCTCCTCTGGTTGCCCTGGAGAGCCAGATTTGAATGCTAGGCTTTCTGACTTGCAGCCTGTATTCTTTCTACTGTACCATGTCCTTCCTCCTCTATGTAAAGAGGGTATGTGCCCACAACTTGGTGTGGGCCCCAGGGTGGGCTGTCTGTGATTGCCTTAGGGATTAAGGACTCAGAGGACAAAGTGCTTAAACTGAGGTTTTTGAGAATAGGAGTTTGCCAGATGGGAAAGTGAAGGGCATCCCAGGCAGAAGGAACCGGACATGTGGCATAAGAGGCCCACAGGCATGAGAGAAAGCATGGAGTGTTTAGAGATTATAAGTGGTTTGAGGAGAGGTGGTATAGTGGTCTGTGAGGTCAAATACGTGAGCAGAGGCCAGATCACAGAGGTCTTTGCTAAATAGTTTAAGGTCACTCTAATAGGAAGCCACTGAGGAATTTTAACTTGTCTGAATTGTACACCTTTTGTAGCCTAAAGAGGGAATTACCAGTATGAAGGAGGTCGTAAGTCAGAGCCAAGTTGCACGTGCATCTTGAAATAAAGCAAGCAGGAGAAAATATTATGGAGTTGGATTTAGTTCAGTTTTAGGCAAATGACTTCTTGATTTCCTTGGAAACTCCGGACAGGAGAGAATTGGGAGTAACCTCAAATTTGGAGTGATTAGCCTTTTGCTAGGTCATCTGATGCTTGGAAACCCTCTGGCTCTTGCCTGAGCCATTGTCCTAGTTAAACCATGGAGATGGGATTGGTTCCACAGTTCCACTAAGGATACATGTAGGCCATTCTCTGACGCACAAACACAAACTCTGGTTTAGACCTGGAACTTACTGCATCTCCCTGGAATTCTTTGGGCCAAAATGACCCATAGTCCCAGAATGGTCAACTAAATTCATCCCAAGTCATATTTATTATAAATTTATTCTATGCCAAGTGCTTCCAGATACTTTTTGTTATTTAATGCTAATAATTTTGTGAGGTGTAGCTATCAGCCCAATTTTGTGAATTAGGAAATTGAGTAGCAGAGAGGCTGCCCAGCTAGTGCATGGTAGAGCTGGGATTTGAGGGTCAGACTGAGTGGCCTATCACTGTCCATTCTTGACCTGAGTTCTTTTCCAGCGGTGTGGAGCACAGTAAGCAGTGTTGCGTATCACACTAGGGTGTGTATCAGTCACTCACTGAACGGCCATTATACTTGGGACTGGTCAGTGATATGCTTTTATTTCTAGCAGTAGGTTTTTTGCTGCAAACCCCAAAGCTCACCCCTAAGGTAAGGGAACAGCTATCTTGAATGAAGCTACATGAAGACTGTTGTTATTATAATCTCTAATCCTCACAACAAGCTACATGAAGCCCCCTTACCCTCATTTAGAATTGTGCATAGCTCACAGTATGAGTTATATGGCTTCCCAGCTTATAGAAGCAGCGGAGTAGCTAGGGACAGTTGCTTTTTGCTATCGGGCAAGTGGTCGTCACTTGCTGGTTTTGTAGAAACTACTTGGACTTTAAAGTTGGACCAACTAGGGGCTCCTGGGTGGCTCAGTCTGTTAAGCGTCCAACTCTTGATCTCAGCTCAGGTCTTGATCTTAGGGTTGTGAGTTCAAGCCCCTCGTTGGGCTTCATGCTGGGCCTGGAGCATACATACATACATAAAAATAAAGTTGAACAGACTGGAGCTCAGTGCCTATTGACTACCTGTGTGACATCTACAAAGTCACTTAACTTCTCGGAGCCTCACTTTGCTCATCTGAAAGATGAGGGTATTAGCTACCTTAAGACTGTTGTGAGGATTAGAGATTATAATAAAGTGCCCAGTTTATAGTGGTTGGTCAGGAAGTAAATGATAATGATTATTTTTTTCAAAGCAGTGCTTTGGGCTTTAACCTATGTGAGAAAAATGAGTTGTCATCATTTATTTTCAACAATCATTTATTAGAGTGTCCACTTTGTTATAGCCAACACATTTGAACTATCAAAACTAATTTATGACAAAGCAAGGGGGAGGTGCTAATGGACCCAATGTTTTGGTGGGCTTCCTCGTGATTCTGCTCACCTGTCCAAGCTCCCCTTTGATCTCCCAGCACCCCTACCTTTCAGGTGGGCTGCCGTGTGCCTCCTGGACTCTTCATTTCAACCACATTTCTACTTGAGACAGTTTAGAGGAAAGCCAGTGGTCTGAGCGTGCATTCTGTTTCCCCAAGTACAGACATCAGGGGGCACCTTTATAAATGAAAAAATAAACAGATCTCCAGCAGGGATGAGGCCTCCTCCTGCCTCCCCCAATGATGTATGGGGTGCTCAGGCAATAGTCACGCCTGTAGTTTGAGCCCATCTGTTTTCTCTGTTCACCTCCTGAGTACTGTCCCCTTGTGGTTTGCATCATTCCCAGAGACCAGCCAACTCCAGCCCTCCTCAAGCCACTTGGTCAATAGCTGTCTTATTTAAACACTCTCCCTCTCTTTGGGTGCCAGATGTGAAGTTTCAAGGCAGTAGAGGCCAGGCTGGCTAACGCTGTGACACCTGCTTTAGCAGGCAAGCCAGTCAGCTGCTGCTTCTGATGATGTTGGCCCTTTTTCATGGACAGCATGAGGGTTTCATCCCACCAAGCACACACACAGGCAGCTGAGGGAGCCTCATAAATTATGGTTTTGTTTGTTTACTCAGGGCAAGCAGCGTGGTGTAGTGGAAAGAGCCCTGCACTTTGAAGCTGAAAACATGGGTTTGGGTCCTCATTGGTTATGTGATTTTGTCTTCAGAGCACCTCTTTGTAGATTTATAATGTCTGAGATAGTGATAAGTGCTATTTGTTTATCTGCTTATTGGCCATTTCCTCTATCACGATGCAAATTTCAGGAAGTCAGGGGCTGTCTTGGCTATCATTCTAACTCCAGCACCTAGGACAGTGCCTAGAACATAGTAGGTTCCTAGAAAATATTTATTGAGGAGCGCCAGGGTGGCGCAGTTGGTTGAGTGTTCAACTCTCGGTTTTGGCTCAGGTCGTGATCTTGGGTCGTGGGATCAAGCCCTGCTCTGGCTCCGTGCTCAGCAGGGGGTCAGCTTGAGGTTTTTTTTTCCTCTCTCTCTCCCTCTGCCCTCCCTCCATGTGCTCGCTCGCTCGCTGTCTCCCAAATAAATAAGTAAATCTTAAATATATTTATTGGGATGCCTGGGTGGCTCAGTTGGTTAAATGTCTGCCTTCAGCTCAGGTCATGATCCCAGTGTCCTGGGATTGAGCCCCATGTCTGTCTCCCTGCTAAGCAGGGAGTCTGTTTCTCCCTCTCCCTCTGCCTGCTGCTCCCCATGCTTGTGCTCTCTCTCTCTGTCTCTATGACAAATAAATAAATAAAATCTTTTAAAAAGAAAAAAGAAAATGCCATTTGTGTTCTGAAACAGAGATTTAAGAAAACATTTATTGAATGAATGGGTGAACTCTAAAACTACCTTGTCTACTTACTGACCATGTGATCCTGGAAAAGTCATTTATCTTCTCTGGGCCTTAGTTTTGTCAGCTGTAAAATGAAGGCATTAGATTTCTATTTCTAGCGCTCTAAGATAATAAGGATTCATTCATTTAACAAATTACTTCGGGTGTCTGTGCTGGGCACTCTGCCAAGCCCTGAAAATATAAGTCATGAACAAGTCAGAAACAGAACCTGCCCTCATGGAGTTTTGAAAGGGAGAGGCAACCAAATAAATAATGGGGTAAACATGTATTTAAGGACCACTGTGATAAGCCTTACAAAGGATCTGCAGAGGGCACTGCGAGAGGATATAATTAATAGAGAGAACCTACCCATGCTGTGGGTAGTCTGGGAAGATGGCCTGATGAAGGTGACATTTAAGCTCAGATTCTACAGATCAATAGGAGTTGGCCAGGGGAAAGGAGTACAGGATTTTAGGCAGAGGGAAGGGCTTATGTGAAGGCCCTGGGGAGAAGTGTGGCTGGAACAGTGACCAACAGGGAGGTTGTGCCCAAGATGAGGCTAGAGAGGTAGGCTGGGCCAGACTATGGGGAACTTTGTGGCTGTGGGAAGGATTTTGTCATTCTAAAGGCAAAGGGAAGCCAATAAAGACAATTCCTATTATTATGGAGAGCTCACTAGTTCAGACAAAAGGGAAAGTTGGATCCCCTCCTTACATGCCTGTCCCGTGCAGATAGGGCAGATATTACTCCATTTTGTAGATGAAGAAAGAGAGGTTAGGTGATCTTGCAAGTCAGAGGTGGAGCTTAACCTTTGAAATTTTGTCCACTTCTCTCAATACTCTACCACATTTATAGAATTGAGAGCTTTTTTTCCCCTCTCAAATCCTTCAAATGATTAAATTTTAGACCTAAATATCTTGTAATAACAACTCTCATCTGAAAATTGAATGCCTCATAAGCAACTTTTATGCAAGTCTGATAGAGACAAATTTCTCCTGAGCAGTTTCTCCTGCTTGCATTTTGGGTAACTACAACCAAATCTTTGATGCATTTTTAATTGTCCTTAGGAAGGATTCCTAGGAATAGGATTACTGTGTCAAAGGATATGAATTCTTAAGGAACCCTTGGCACATACTGCCTAATTGCCCTCCCAAGGTTGTACTAATTTTGATGCTCATCATCAGTACATGAGAATGACTTTCTCACTGCTTCAAGCCAATCTGATTTCTTCAGCAAAGCTACATAAAGCTGAGTTTCCAGTTGGAGACAGGAAATACAACTAGGCTTTCACAATATTAATTGGGGAAAAAGGTGAAGCTGTAGAGATAGTACCCAAGGGAAGCAGGAAACTCCCAGAGGCCTAGGAGGAAGCCAGGAAGTACCTCCTGTGGAGTCTGGTCATTCACTGACAGGAGGCACTCTTGCGTGTGCAGTTGCTGGAAGTTCAGAACTTGGTGTGGTTTCTGGCGACATAAGTAGGGTCTCTAAAGCTGAAAGAACTCTTAAAAGCACCTAGAAAGAAGAAACTCTTTTCCAGCAGAAGCTGAGTTGGTGGGCAGAGCAACGGTGAGTTATGACTACCAGCAGAATCAAGAGAGTATCAGCATGGGCTTTGTTAGCTCAGCAAGTGGGGATGCAGACCTAAGAGTCAGAGATCTTGGTGGTTGTTACCTACCCTTGGGCTGGTGTGATGGGCCTGTATCTTTATCTCCCTACAGTGCCTTGCACAGAGTAGGTGCTCTGAGAATGTTTCAGAGCCAAGCCGAGTTAACAGTAATTTGCTGTTCATTCAAATATCTAATGTGCCAGGCAACGGAAATGAAGATTAGGATAACATGGTTCATGTCCCCACAGAATTTCCAATCTGGTGATGGTTAACTACAAGTTATAAGCAATTACAGAATACTAAGAGAAGGGGTAGGAGAGGAGAAGTACAGGGTACCATGAAAGTATATAGCAGTGGACCCCCATCTCTAGCCTTGGTGGATATAGTAAGGATACAGGGTAAATTCAATGAGGACAGGGCTATATATACCTTATTCATTGCTGTATCCCAGTACCTGCTATATGATGGGTCCCCCGTAAACATTTGATGAATGAATCAACAAAGGAATGAATGAATAAAGTGGTGTCTAAATTGGTAAGCCAAGTGGAGGATGGGAATAATATTTCACACAGAGATAAAGGCAGTATAAAGGCCTGGATAGATTAAGAAAGTGTTGTGGCTGAAGCAAAGTCAAGGGAGCACAGAGTATCAAGATTCAAGGCTGAAGAGGTCAAAGGAAGTCAGGCCAAGGAGGGTCTTCTAAGGCCTATTAGGGAATTTGGATTTTTTTGTAAGAAAAATAAGAAACCAAGGAAAGTTATTAGGCAAGGAAGTGATATAGTCAGATGATAAAGCTACATGTCAGCTGTATGCTAGAGACTTTACATATAATATCTCTTATTTTCAGGACAACCCTGCAAGGTATATATTATCCCCTATTCTATAGATGAGATTATGTGGCCTACCTAAAGTCAAATAACACATCTGGGATTGAAATCAAGGCCTGTCTGACTCCAAAGCCTGTGAATTCTTTCCACTAGATCCCACTGCCTCCCTACTGCTTGATGCTCTCACTTTCATTTCTTGTGACAATGCCTCACCTGGTCCTTGGCTCCAAGAACACCATCTTTAGCCAGGCATGTCAGTAGCTGGTTAGGACAATCCAAAGCCTACAGACTATGCCACTGCTGCTGAATTTTTTGCTGTGTGTAATGGTGAGACCTTGTGGCTTCAGGTATGATTCTTCACCTGTCTGTGTTGCTTCCCTGCTAGCCTTTTCAATCATCTCTGCCCAATACAGATTTTAACACATTACACCATAACCACAGTAATACACAGCAGTCATTTGTGGAGCTTCTGTGAAAGTGCAGACACTATCAGGAATTCATGTATATTATTTCTTTTCACCTTAATAACAATATTTTGAAGTAGCTATTATTAGCCTGATTTTGACGTGAAGAAATTGAGGCTAAGAGAGGTTAAGTGACTTGCCCAAGATCACACAGTTAAAAAATGATAGAGGGTCATCCAGATACTAAATTCGCTCTTCTCCCACAAACAACTGTAAAATTGGATGCAACATATGAAATAATTGTTTTCAGATGTTGGACAACAGACAGAGTAGGAATATGATCCCCAATAGAAATAAAACAAATGTGATGTGCCTCATTATCACCCAGTTTGGAGGCATTTTCTAGATCCTGATGCAGGGATTTGCTAGGATGAGGAAACAAATCAGAGTTCAGGATTACTGAGGCAGCTGATATTTGCAGGGCAGGGTTTCAGAGAGAATGAAGCTGGTATAGAAAAGGAGCTCCAGAAATATGCATAGGTATCCCCTACACATGGATAGGTAGATAATCCATAAGGCCAAGCAGAGAACAACTACTGAGCTAAACAACTACCACTGTATGTGGAAAACTGAGATATGTTTGAGTTATAACTAGCCAGAATGTGGGTATCTCATTGAGTACTCCAAGCATCCAGTAGAGCTCTCAGAAATTCCAAGCCTTAAGGGTAGGGCTAATCTAGCCCTAGAGTAAAGGCTGCTCTAGGTGTACCCTAACAAGCTTTAAAACTGGTCTCAAAAGGATCAGGTTCGGGGCGCCTGGTGGCTCAGTCGTTAAGTGCCTGCCTTCGGCTCAGGTCATGATCTCAGGGTCCTGGGATCGAGCCCCGCATTGGGCTCCCTGCTCCGCGGGAAGCCTGCTTCTCCCTCTCCCACTCCCCCTGCTTGTGTTCCCTCTCTCGCTGTCTCTCTCTCTGTCAAATAAATAAAATCTAAAAAAAAAAAAAAGGATCAGGTTCATCCACAACTAAATTATCTGCCTGCCAGAGCAAAACGCAACACCCCATTAAGGAAGACAACAAAATCCACACCCAACAGTGTAGCATCCATAGTGTCCAGCACAAGATAAAATATTAATAGACGTACAAAGAAGCAGAAAAATGTGACTCATAATCAGAAAAATAATGTAGTAGAAACAGATCCATACGTGATGTTAATATTTGGAATTAACAGACAATGAGCTTAAATTAATTATAAACATGTTCAAGTCTTTAAAGAAAAGTATAAACATAATGAGGAAAAATAAGGAATCTCAACAGGGAACCAAAAATTATCAAAAAAGAATCAAATAGAAATTATAGAATTGAAAAATATAATAATTTTTGAAAAATTCACTGCTTGGGGCACCTGGGTGGCTCAGTCAGTTAAGCCTCTGACTCTCGATCTCAGCTCAGGTCATGATCTCAGAGTCCTGGGATGGAGCCCCGAGCTGGGCTCCCCACTCAGGGAATCTGCTTGTCTCCCTCTCCCTCTGCCCATCCCCACACTCGCTTGCTCTCTCTAAAATCTTTTTTTTTTTTTAATTCACTGCTTGATCTGCAATCACAGTCACAATCCCAGCAAGTTATTTTGTGAACATGGACAAACCAATTCTAAATTCTGAAGTCTGTATGGAGAGTTAGAAGATCTCCAGAATAGCTGACACAATATTGAAGGAGAACAAAGTTCAGAGTCACTACCTGACTTGAAGACTTACTATAAAGCTATAGTAATCAAGACAATGTGATGTTGGTGAAAGAATAGACAGATCAATGGAACAGCATAGAGAGCCTCAAAGTAGACCCATATAAATATAGTCAGTTGATCATTGACAGAGGAACACATGCAATACAATGGAGCAGAAATAGTCTTTTCAATAAATGGTGATGGAACAACTGGACATTCACGTGGGAGAAAATCTAGACACAGACCTTCTACCCTTCACAAAAAATTAACTCAAGATAGATCATAGACCTAAATATGAAACACAAAACTATAAAACTCCTAGAAGATAACATAGGAGAAAACCTAGATGACCTTGGGTATGGTAATTACTTTTTAACATCAAAACATCAAAAACAATCAATGAAAGAAAGAATTGGTAAGATAGACTTCATTAAGATTGAAAGCTTTTGCTCTGTGAAAGATACTTAGGAGAATGAGAAAAGTCACAGACTCAGAGAAAATATTTGCAACAGATAAATCTGATATAAGACTATTATTCAAAATATATGAAGAACTCTTAAAACTCACCAAGGAAACAACCGAATTTTTAAAAATGGGAAAAATACTTAAACAGACATCTCACCAAAGAAGATAATACACATGACAAATAAACATTTGAAAAGATGTTCTACATCATTCGTCATTAGGGAATTATAGATTAAAATAACAATGAGATACCACTATACACATATTAGAAAGGCCAAAATCCAAAACACTGACAACACCAAATGCTGGCAAGGATGTGGAGCATTAGGAACTTTCGTTCATTGCTGGTGGGAATGCACAATGGTACAGTCACTTTGGAAAATAAGCATTTTCTTACAAAACTAAACAGTCTTACCATATGATCCAGCAATTGCGTTTTTTTTTTTTAAGATTTTATTTATTTGACAGAGAGATAGAAGCACAAGTAGGCAGAGAGGCAGGCAGAGGGAGAGAGAGAAGCAGACTCTCCGCTGAGCAGGGAGCCCAACGTGGGACTCAATCCCAGGACCCTGGGATCATGACCTCAGCCTAAGGCAGATGCTCAACTGACTGAGCCACTCAGGTGCCTGCAGTTGCGCTCTTTGATATTTACCCAAATGAGGTGAAAACTTATGTTCACACAAAAATCTTATGTCTACACAAAAACCTGTTCCTGGATGTTTAGGGCAGCTTTATTCACACATTAAATTAAAAACTAGCAGAACTGAAAAAAGTAGAAAGATCCACAATTTAGATGGACATAGAATGATGGAGGCAGGATTTCTGGAATGACAGAGTAAGGAGCTCAAAAAATCCTCTTTAAAAAATACCAAAAATCAAAAACCCAAAACATTAAAACTGTACAAAATTGTCAAAAACAAAAGTGACCAAAGGCTTACAACAAATTGAGAAACATTTATTCATGAAAAACTGCTGAACCTTTGGTAAGAACAGTGGCAGTCTCTGACGTCTTAGCCTGTGGCTGCTCCTAACCCTTTTCCCCCACACTACCACCCTAGCTCAGCTGCCACAGTAATTGTTCTACATAGAGAGGCAAGTCATGGAAAACTACATCTTTGCTTTGGGAAGGTGCTCACTTGATTTGAAAAACCCCATGCCCAGGGGCATTGAAAGAAACAGTAGCAATCTCAGTGACAAAACAAAACAAAAAACAAGGAAGTTCAACAACTCAGCTAGCTTGAGGTTCTCGAGGTTGAGGTCCTGGTTGGGGCAAGCAAGAGGACAGAAATTTTGTAGGGTTATACAAGGAATGATACAGTCATAGTGGGTCTTGGTAAGTTCCCACATATTTCTGACAAAGCACATACATGAGCAGGAGAGCAGAGTGCTCTGGCTAGCCACATATGCCTGGTAGAACTTGGGGCCACGCAGACAGGTGGAGGAATGCAATAGTGCCCAACAGAAAGGAAAAGCTGTCGCAGACTTGTAAACTGCCTGAATTTTGAATGTACTCTCTAACACACACATTAGATTTATCACAGAGCCATTGAAGAAGGTGTTAAGTCTTATGGGCTCAATGTATTTGAGCACATCCTCTGACCAATCATTGGCTGACTACTTAGCAATGCAGATACAGAGGCAAGGAAGCAAGATGTAAACATAAAGACAGGAATTAAAGAAAAAAAAAATAAACAAGAACTACCAGTGACTGCACATTACAGGTTCCACAGATCTAGTCCAGGCAAGTTACTAAGCAACCAACAGCCTGTAGGGAGAAAATATCCGACTTCAGAATTGCTAGAACATATCTAACAAAACCAAAAAATGAGATATGCAAAGAAATGGGAAACTATGACCCATATTTGGGGAAAAAAGCATTCAAAACAATAATATACAAGACTTAAAAGACCTTAACCAATTTGACTTGATTGACGTTTGCAAAACAGGACACTCAATAACTGCAGAACGTTTGTGCTTTTTAAGTACGCATGGAAGATAACCATTTGTATTTTTATAAAATTTAATACCTATTCTTTTCTTAAGTTTCTTTATTTAAGTAATCTTATACCCAATGTGGGGCTCAAACTCACAGGCCCAAGATCAAGGGCTGAGTCACCAGGCACCCCTTAACACCTATTCTTGATAAAAAGAAAAAAAAAAAAACTTTCCCAAAACTAGAAATAGAACAAAACATCTTCAGTCTGTAAAGCTGGATCTATAAAAATTCTATGGCTAAATGATACTTTATAGTGAAATATTGAACACTTTCCCACTAAATTTAGGAGTAAGGCAATGATATCTGCTATCATCAATTCACTCAATGTTACATTCTTGGAGGTTCTAGCCAATGTAATAAGATAAGTAACTAAAAGACATTCAAATAAAAAAATAAGTAAATTTTTATTTTCAAAGAGCATGATCAAATAAATAGAAAAATTTAAGAAATCTACTCCAAAAAAAACACCTGACTTGAGGCAATATATGAATTTAGTAAAGTGACAGAATATCAGGTCAGCATATAAGGATCAATTGTATTTACATATACTAGCAATAAACAATTGGAAAATTTTTAAAAATTAATACTATCTATAATAACATTGAAAACAGGGCGCCTGGGTAGCTCATTCGTTAAGCATCTGCCTTCAGCTCAGGTCGTGGTCCCAGGGTCCTGGGATCGAGTCCCACATCGGGCTCCCTGCTCATGGGAGGCCTGCTTCTCCCTCTCCCACTCCGCCTGCTTGTGTTCCCTCTCTTGCTGTCTCTCTCTGTCAAATAAATAAAATCTTTAAAAAAAAATAGCATTGAAAACATAAAGATAACAGACTATGTGCAGGACCTCTACACTAAAAACTACAAAATACTGAAGAGAGAAATTAAAGAAACTCAAAATTAATGGAAAAATATACCATGCTCATGGGTTGGGAGAACACAGTATTGTTAACTTGTCAGTTTTCCTCAAATTGATCAATAGATTCAAAGCAATACCAAGTTTCTAGTCATACTTTTTTTTTTAGAAACTGACAAGTTGGTTCTAAAATTTATATGGAAATATAAAAGATCTAGAATAAGCAGTCTTGAAATAAAACAGAGGTGAAGAATTTACATTACCTGATTTCTAGGCTTACAAAAATGCTACAGTAATTAAGACATTGTGGTACTGGCACAAGATAGGAAAGATAAGTCAATGGGACAGAATGGTAAGTCTAGAAATAGTGTTTAACTGATTTTATCCAAAAAAGCAAAAACAATTTAATGTGGAAAGAAAAGTGTGTTCAACACACAGTGCTAAAAAAGAATTGGCTATGAAAATTTTTTCTGGAAGATTATTTTCATGATCTTTGGATAGGCAAAGATTTCTTAGAACCCAGAAGGCAATAATCATAAAAGAAAAATCAATAAAACGGAATTCACCAAAACTTAAAGTTTAAAGCTTCTGCGTCTCAGAAGACACCATTAAGAAAATGAGTAGGAGGGCGCCTGGGTGGCTCAGTTGGTTAAGCGACTGCCTTCAGCTCAGGTCATGATCCTGGAGTCCCTGGATCGAGTCCCGCATTGGGCTCCCTGCTCGGCAGGGAGTCTGCTTCTCCCTCTGACCCTCCCCCCTCTCATGTGCTCGCTCTCTCTCATTCTCTCTGTCTCAGATAAATAAATAAAATCTTAAAAAAAAAAAAGAAAATGAGTAGGAAAGTAAATATTCTTTTTTTTTTTTTTTTAAAGATTTTATTTATTTATTTGACAGAGAGAGAGACAGCGAG
>NC_138379.1:48291482-48378454 GCF_054177405.1 Leptonychotes weddellii
CCGAAGGCAGACGCTTAACGACTGAGCCACCCAGGCGCCTGGAAAGTAAATATTCTTTATCTATGTCTGTATGTTTGGCAAAGGACTTCTATCTAGAATATGTACATAACACCTACAGCTCAGTAGTAAGAAGACCCAATTAAAATGCAATTTTAAAAAATGGGCAAAAGATATGAACATATGTTAAAATCATTATTCATCAGCAAAATGTAAATTAAAATATTGAGATGTCACAACATGCCCACTAGAATGGCTAAAATCAAAAAGACTGGTCACATCTTATGTGGTAAGGATAGTGGAGTAAGCAAAATACATTGCTGGTGGGAGTGTAAAGTGTAGTGATGCAACCACTTTGAAAATTATTCTGGAATTTTCTCATGAAGTTAACATGCATCTACCAAATGACCCAGCAATTCCACTTGTAAATATTTACCCAAGAAAATGAAAACACATATCCATAGAAAGATTTATACACTAATGTCCATGGCAGCTTTATTTCAAAACTGGAAACAACCCAGATATCAAGAGGTAATGGATAAACAAATTGATATCCATATAATAGAATACAATTCAGCAATAAAAAGGAATGAACTCTACCAAACATTTAAGGAAGATTTAATACTAATTCTTCACAAACTCTTTCGAAAATTAGGAGAAAACACTTCTCAACTCATTCTGTGAGGTCATTGTTACTCTGACACTAGAAACCAGACAGACATCACAAGAAAACTACAAATATCTCTCATGAATACAGATGCAAAATTCCTCAACAAAATACTACCAAACTGAATCCAGCAACATATAAAAAGGATTATTCACTCTGACCAAGTGAGAAGGTAAGATTCGTTTAACATCTGAAAATCAGTTAATGTAACATACCTTATCGATAAGAGACATAAACCACATGATCATCTCACAGAGTCAGAAAAAGCATTTGACAAAGTCCAACACTGTTTCTTGATTTAAAAAACTAAAAAAAGAATAGAAGGGAACTTCCTCAACTTGATAAAAGGTATCTATGAAAACCCACAGCTAACATCACACTTAATGGTGAAAGACTGAAAGCTTTTCCTATACAAGGATGTCTTACTCTCACCACTTCTGCTTAACATTGTGCTGGAAGTTCTAGCTAAGGCAATTAGGCAAGAAAAAGCAATAAAAGAGACGCAAGGAAAGGAAGAAGTAAAATAAGCTTTATTTTCATGTAACATGATCTCCTATGTAGAAAATCCTAAGGAATCCACTAAAAAACCTAATAATAATAATAAATAATAATAAAATAGACCTAATAAACAAGTTTAGCAAGATTTCAGGATAAAGATCGATATACAAAAACCAATTCTATTCCACAGATTGGCAATGAACAATCTAAAAAGGAAATTAGGGGTGCCTGGGTGGCTCAGTTGGTTAAGTGTCTGCCTTCAGATCAGGTCATGATCCCAGGGTTCTGGGATCAAGCCCCACATTGGGCTCCCGGCTCAGCAGGGAATCTGCTTCTCCCTCTGCCCCTCCACCATGCTTATGCTCTTGCTCTCTCTCTCTCAAATAAATAAAATCTTTAAAAAAAAAAAGAAATAGAAAATTTCATTTGGAATAGTATCACAAAGAACAGGAATAAATTTAACAAAAGACACGCAAAACTTATATTCTGAAACCCACAAGATATTGTTGAAAGAAAGAAGACCTAAATAAATAGATGTTCCATGTTCATGAATCAAAAAACTTAATATTGTTAAGATGGCAATACTCCCTACATTGATCTACAGATTTAATGCAATCTCTATCAAAATCCAAGCTGGCGGGGCGCCTGGGTGGCTCAGTCAGTCAAGCATCTGCCTTCAGCTCAGGTCATGATCCCGGGGTGCTGGGATTGAGCCCCATGTTGGGCTCCCTGCTTGGTGGGGAGTCTGCTTCTCCCTCTCCTTCTGCTGCTCCCCCTGCTTGTGTGCTCTCTTTAAAAAAAAAGTCTTTAAAAAAATTTATTAAAAAAAAAATATCCAAGCTGGCTTTTTTTTTTTTTTTTTTTAACTACAAGGAGGGGCACCTGAGTGACTCAGTTGGTTGAGTGTCCAGCTCTTGATTTCAGCTCAGGTCATGATCTCAGGGTTGTGGGATCCAGCCCTGTGTTGAGCTCCATGCTCACCAAGGAGTCTGCTTGAGATTCTTTCTCTCCCTCTCCCTCTGCCCCTCCCCCACCCCCACGTGCATGTGCTGTCTCTCTCTCTCTCTCAAATAAATAAATCTTTTAAAAAAACTTACTACAAAGATAGAGTAATCAGGACAGTCTGATACTGGCATAAGGACAGACATATAGATCAGTGGAACAGAATTGATAGTCCAGAACTAAACCCTTATATTTATGGTCAATTGATGTTTGCAAGGGTGCCAAGACAATTCATGGGAAAAGAATAATCTTTTCCACAAATGGTGTTGGAACAGCTAGATATCCACATGCAAAGGAATGAAGGTAGGCCTCTTTCTTACATTGCACATAAAAATTAACTCAACAGGGGCTAGAGGTAGGGGGAAAGGGGAATTCTTTAGTGAGTATAGAGTTTCAGTTTCACAAGATGAAAAGTTCTGGAGATTGGTTGCACAACATGAATGTACTTAACACTACGGAACGGTACACTTTAAAATGGTTAGGATGGTACATTTTATGTTACAGATATTTTACCACAATCAAAAAAAATTTTTTTTAATAAAAATGTTTAACTCAAAATGGACCATAGACCTAAATGTAATAACTAAAGCTATAAAACTCTTTAAAAGAAGACAGGGGTAAATCTCTGTGATTGTGGATTAGACCAGGCCTTCTTAAACACCAAAAGCATAAGTGACAAAAGGAAAGGTAGGTAAATTGGACTTTAAAGGACACCCTCAGGAAATGAAAAGACCTCCTACCAAATGGGAGAAAATATTTGCAAATCGTTTATGTGATTGATAAGGGAATCGTATCCAGACAACATAAAGAACTTTTACAACTCAACAGTAAAAAGACAATAATCCAACTGAAAAACAGGCGGAGGATCGGAACAGACATTTCTCCAGAGAAAATGTACAAATGTCCAAAAAAACATATGAAAAAATATTCAGCATCATTAGTCATTAGAGAAATTCAAATGAAAATTACAATGAGAAACCACTTTATGCCCACTGGAATGGCTATAATAAAAAAGATCGGCAATACCATGTGTCAGCGAGGACATGGATAAATTGGAACCCTCATACCTTGCTGGTGGGAATGTAAAACGGCGCAACCATTTTGGAAGCCTGTTTGGCAGTTTACAGTTACCATATGATCCAGAAATTCTACTCCTAGGTATATACCCCAAGGAAATAAAGCATACATCCACATAAAAACGTGTACACAAATTTTAATAGCAGCATTATTCATAACAGCCAAAAAGTAGAAACAACTCAAGTATCCGTCAACTGATGAACAGTTAAATAAAAGTGGTATATCTGTACAATGGAATATTATTCAGCAATAAAAAGGACAAAGTATTGATATATGCTATGACATGGATGAACTCAATAAACATTATACTAAGGGATAGAAGCCAGACACACAAGACTAAGTAGAATGTAACAACGAGATGCAGAATAGACTATAAAGTTTAGCATATATTAGTACTTCCTGGATGCATGAATGAATTAATAATTAAGTAAAATACCCATGCCAATTGGATTTAGAAGGTGAAAGAGACATGAAACTACGGTAAAGCTGAGTTTTCTAAGCTGGGTGAGTGAGGGGCAGGTGGGAACATTAAAGAGACCGGGAGAGGCAGGGTAGGATCTGAAACTCAGGTCCCAGAGGAGAGCACAGATGTGAGAGTCCTTGACTTGGAGGTGACAGGTTGGGGGAGGTGAGTAATGGTTAATTTCACAAGGGAAGAAGTTCAGAAATAAGAGCAGGGTGGGGACAGCTAAGCCCTTTGCCCTTGTTTCTGGAAGAGGGTGTCTGAGACCCTGGGCATTCAAGTGGCATGAGGGGTATGTGGTGCTGGGGAAAGAATCGAAGACTTGAGTCAGAGGACCCAGGTTCTTTGCTTTAGCTCCATCTTGCTGTGTGACCTCGGGCAGCTGATCTTCCTGTCTGGGGCTCTTTATTCACCTGTAATCAGGGATAATAATCCCAGCCCTCTTTCCCAAAACTGTTGCATGGGCCAAAAGGGAGAATGCATAAGAAAGTGCTTTGTAAACCGTAAAAGACTCATCAAATATAACGGGTTATTATTATTGCAGTGGGAGATGCAGAAGGCCAATAAAATGGATTTGGTTGCAGTAAGTACAGGGGTTACTTTCTGTTTCTTAAAAAAAGAAACACCAGCAGCAGCAAGTACTGCCAGGTGCACAACGTAGTTTTTCCAACTTTGAGAAGCAAATAACAGAGAGGGGCCAACTGGCTCATCCCAGGAGGCCTGTCTTCACCAATTGAATCAGAAATCACGGCTCAGGGAATAGTTGCAGGCAAGGGCCCAGGACAGCAGGCCCTGTCCTGGGGGCGGTACCCAGGGGGTGTGGGGCCAGCAAAGGTTGTCCACATGGCCCGAGACCTGGTCCCTGGGCCCCAGCAGCTTGGAGCTTCCTTCAGTCCCCGCCCAACCAGATGTACTCCTTAGTGTCCCAGGTGGCCCATGAAGGGTGCTGCCAGCCCCCAGGCCACATTCAGAAGCATCACCTCAGGGTTAGGCAGAGAAGTGACCATGGCTTCACCACAAAATAGGCCAGGCTGAGTTTCTATGGCTCCCCAGGTGGCCAGCCTCATTAGAGCTCAGGGCCGCACTGGGCCTGCCAGAACTGCGGGCCAAGTCCAGCGCAGGAGGCGTGGAGAGGCTGCTTCCAGTTCTTTTCAGGCCCAGAGACACGTTCCCCCAATGCCTGGCTAGAGGTGAGCCCCCGAGGTTTGTGTGCCAGCCTAGAGACAGTCCTCTCAAATAGTACCTTTAAGGCAGCCACGCTTTTCTCAGATTTTCTTGGCCAAGGCTAGAGAAGACATTAATGACCATCTAGTCCAGCCTGCCTGCCCCCGTTTTCAGTTGAAGAACCTGAGGCCCAGAGAGGCAGGAACTTGCTGAAAGGTCAGATCAGGGGAGCTTCTCTGAGGCCGAACAACAGTGCTGAGAACAGAAATCGAGTCTCTGGCCTCTCAGCTGTCTTCCTCCCCACCTCCTCTCCTTCTTTTCCCATTACTCGTATTTTCCAGTCTCTTCTCCTTGAGACCACTGCCCTCTCACCTCTCTGAACTTCCTGGCCAGCCCTGCCGGCCTGAGTTCTCCACCTGAGGCTAAGATTCTGCTTCCCCGCCTCTGCTCTGCACTGGCCAGCTCGAAGAGCTCACCGGCTGCTCAGAGATGCTCCCTGGGCAGTGGAGCTGGGGCATGAGGGCCGGGGGAGGAGGCAAGGTAAGGTCAGGAGCTGCAAAAGCAGGTCCAGTTCAGCTACTAATGGTTATGTGCGGGCACTGAGACCCTGTTTTGGAGCTTCTCGTATCCCTCCTTTGGCTACCTTTGTTCTTCCCCTCAGCAAACACTCTTTAGTCCCTGAAACCTCGCTGAGGACTTGAACTCAGGGCCTTGCTTGTGCAAGGCATCAGGGCACAGATACTACTTACCAACTCGGCCCTGCACTCAGGTGCTCCCAGTCTGGTGGAGGTTGCACCAGAATGGGCATTTGCCCCCAGGGTGATCAGCATAGGATATGAGGGCAGCACGGAGGACTCTAGAAGCCCAGGAGATGCCCCCTCTACCCCAAGCCTGGGCAGTCAGAGAAGGCCTCGAGCTCCAGTGCAGCTCAAGGAGACATTTTCTAGGCAAGAAGGTGGGGAAAGGCATTCCGGGAAGCCCACACTAAGATGGGAGGATAAGCGGCATGACAGGATCAGGGAATGGTGCTGGTTTCATGTGGCTTAAAACCTAGGCTGGGCAGGGGTGAGTGTGGGTGAGGCTGGGGATTGGCAGGGGCCATATGTGAAGGGTGCTGAAGGCAGGTCCAATGTGTATTTTCCAACACCACCAAGCCATTAAGTCAGTTCTGATGCTGCCTACCTGGAGATAGTATCAGATGCCATGGGTTAGAGGGCCATCCTACAAGCCGGCCCCCACCTGTGCTTCTGACCAATTGGTTATAAATTGGAGGTTCCCACAACTTCTTCCTCGGGTTCAATTATTTGGTAGAGCAGCTCACAGAACTCAGAGGAGCATTTACTTCTGTTTACCAGTTTAGTATAAAGGATAGTATAAAGAATATAGACGAATAGCTGGATAAAGAGGTACAAAAGGCAGTATCAGGTCCATCCTTCCCTTTTCCCTTTAGTCCTGGGTGTCCTGGAGAGGCACTGGGGCAGACCCAGCGAGCCCACATTCTTTGTGGAGTGCGGGGCCTGGTATTTCTTTTCCTTACTGAACCTTAGCATGTCATCCTTGGGCAGGGGCCATGCTAATCTCTGTATTGTTCCAACCTTAGTATATGTGCTGCCGAAGTGATCACTCCTGACTGAACCTTAGGCTTCCCCTTCAGCAACAGGGAAGATGAAACCCAATCATCTCTCAGGGGCTTTCACCCCTAGATGAATCAGGATCAACTATGGAACTTTGTATATGACGAACATGTGGGCCCCATCCCAAGCTTATTAAATCATCCTTTCATTCCACAAATATTTTTGCGTATATGCCACGCGCTGGACACAGTTCTAGGCAGTCGGCATACAGCAAGGGGCAAAGCCTCTGGCCCGCCTTCATGGCGTTTACACTCAGAGTCTCGGGAGACGGGCCCAGACATCTGTATTTGGAAAAGCTCCACTAGCAATTCCAAAGCCCAGTGTTATGGGCTGAATTGTGTCCCCCTCAAAATTCGTATGTTGAAGTCCTACCCCTCAGTACCTCAGAATGTGATTGTATTTGGAGATAGGTCTTTAAAGAGGTAATTGAGTTCAATGAAATCACAGGGTAGGCCTAATCCAATATGACTGGTGGTCTTCTATGAGGAGATTAGGACACAGACAGAGAGAGGAGAGACTGTGAGAAGCCACAGCGAGAAGGTGGCCACGTACATACAAACCAAAGAGATGCCTCAAAAGAAACCAGCCCAGCCAACACTTTGATCTTGGACTTCTAGCCCCCAGAATTGTGAGAAAAGACATTTCTGTTGTTTGAGCTATTCAGTCTGCCGTACTTAGTAACAGTAGCCCTAGCAAATTAAGATACTCCGCCTTGGCCAGAAGCTACTGCTTAAAGAACTGGACAAGGATGCGGAATGCAAATGAGAAGCACATCTGGGTAGTGTGAGCTAGGTAACCCAAAGCTTAGAGACATCTCTATAGGTTTGGCCCTGATGGAAGCCAGTTAGCTCCCTGTGTTTCACAAAGGCATGGCTCTGCTGGAAATGTGGATGCTACTGAGCAGCCTCCTGCTGGAGCCCTGCCCCAAACCCCAACAGGCCTGGGACAGGCTCCAACTCATCCACAAAGAGCCACATCCACAGTGCCACAAGGAGGCTCCAGTGGGGACAGGCCTTGGGAAGAGCACCAAGGACCCATCCTGCCCAGAGAGACCCAGCGTGGGCAAGGATCTGGCCTGAGGTCACACAGCATGATGGAGATAATCCAAGAGTCTCACCCCCGCTGGTTCCCGCTGCTTTCTCCTTCAGCCCCGGCACCTCGCCCAAGCCTGCTGCCACCCGCTCTGCTTTCCCACCCTTCCTCCCCACCTCTTTGCCTCTGACTAAGGCCCAGAGCATGATTTCAGAATGATGAAACCCAGCTCCTGAGGTCACGCCGGCCTCTTTCAGTGGCTGTAATTTTGCACGGCCCCGTCCCCCACCCCACGCCCGAGTAGGCTGGGGCAGCTCCCAGGCCTTTGGCACATGTCTGGGGGGAATGTGAGGATGAGACAACCAGAAGAGATCACTCAAGCCAGGTCAAGAGGAATTATTTGTTACAGATCGTCTCCTGACCCAGCACCGGTCTGGAGAACACACAGACCGATAATGCAACCTTGTGCTCACGTCACGCCTTCACCCGTCATTCCACTTAATCCTCCCTCATAGCATCCCATTTACACTCAGGCTTTCCAAGTCAACACCACCAAGCTGCTCGTACCTCTGTCCCCCGTGCCG
Source organism: Leptonychotes weddellii (assembly GCF_054177405.1). Classification (NCBI taxonomy): domain Eukaryota; kingdom Metazoa; phylum Chordata; class Mammalia; order Carnivora; family Phocidae; genus Leptonychotes; species Leptonychotes weddellii. The sequence goes on from NC_138379.1 coordinate 48,299,601, forward strand.
TGCTGACTCACATCTCTGGGGGCTTGCTTCTCTGCTGTTTTCTCTGTCCAGATTTTTCTTTTTCCTTTTTCCCTGTCCTTGTCTGCTTTGCCTGGTTTCTCCTCCTCGTCCTTTAAGACCCAGCTCTGGCATCACCTTTTCTAGGAAGCCTGCCCTGACCGTCCTCCCACCCCCACTCCCAGCAGGTGGGCCTATATATTTCTCAGTGTGCACTCATAATAATCTCTCTTCATCACATTGTTCACAATGTTCACCACATTGTATTTTGATTACCTGCTTACACGTCTGTCTCTTTACCCATCTCAAGAGCAGGGATGGGGTTTGGACTAGGTCTAGTTCATCTTTGTGCTGTAGCCTACAGCATAGAGCTGAGCATAGAATAAGTCACTGAATGTGGGACAACCTCCCCCCCCCAACCAAGACAGATGAGGCAGGGATTGTGATCCCCCGCTTTACAGAGAAAACCGAGGCCCAAGAGGAGTTACCTGACCTGTTCAAGGGCCCAGGGTGAGTTAATACCAGAGCAGGGACTAGAATCCAGCTCTCCTGGTGCTTAGATTACTTCTCTTATGCTCCAAGGACAGCATTCACGGAATAGCCAGCCAAAGGGACCCACTAAGCCACACTAGGTTTATTACTGCTATAACAAATCACCACAAACTTAGTGGCTGAGAACACCACATTTATTGTCTCACAGTTCTGGATGTCAGAAGTTCAAAATGGGTCTCACTGGGCTAAAATCAAGGCATCAGCAGGTCTGTATCCCTTTCTGGAGGCTCTAGAGGAAAATCGAGGCTGCCCGCATTCCTTGGATCCATCTTCAACGCTAGCAATGACTGGTCAAGCCTTTCTTACATTCTGTCACTCTGGCACTCCCTCTTTTCTTTCCCTCTTTAATTTATTAGGATCCTTGAGATTACATTGGGCTCACCCAGATCATCCAGATGACCCATCTCAAGGTCAGTTGATCTACAACCTTAATTCCTTTTGCCCTGTGATCTAACATATCCTCAGGTTCCCAGGGATTTGGAAGTGGCCATCTTTGGGAGGGGGAGCATTATTTTGCCTACCATACTGGTGGGCAAGGAGATAGTGGATCTGTTAAGGGTGGAATGACCGGACTTCCCAGTGTGCCAGGGATTGTTCTGCCTTAAAGCTGTCATCCTGAAATGATTATTGATATTGCCCTTTTCTCTCTCAAAAACATCCTAGTTTATATGGTAACCCTAGGCATAGACTATTGGAACAGGAAGTCTAAGCCTACCGTTTTGCAGATGAGGAAACTAAGGCATCCAGAAAGGGAAGAACTTGCCCACTGTCACATAGCTACTGACAGAGCTGAGACTAGGATCCAGATTTTTTGCCAGGAGGAAAAGGCCAGCTTGGTGCCCCCTTCAAACTGAAATATTTCTTTCATCAAGTCAAGAAGGCTTCCTAGAGGAAGCGGTAGGCAGTCATCAATGATGATGAAAATGAATTTATTAAATACTTCCTATGCTCCAGGCACTGTTAATTAATGCTGAATGCTTTATATGTATTATCTCATTGGGTCCTCACAAAAATCTTGGGTCATTTTACAAATAGGGAAACTAAGATTTAGAGTGGTCCAGTGCCCACACCAGTAAAGTCTCAAACCCTTTTCTTATTATAAACCTAATAATCTTTCCTCTCTACCTAGAGCGTTACTGGGCTCCAGGAACTAAGAGGGCTGAAAGCCGAGCCTTGGAGAGGCATGGACTGAAGGGTGGGGAGGGAGAATGTGGAGGGGTGCTGCTGGCTTATTGAGCCTGTGAACTGATGAGGGAAAGGGTTTGAGGATGAGGTGGCTCAGACAGTTGTGTTTAATTTGCACTGAAGACAAAAACTATGGTCCTAGCAGGAAGAGTTTATTTTAAAGGGTTTAGTTATTTTTTCCATATCTGCTCCATGTAGAACATTTGGAAAATACCAGAAGTGAAAAGAAGATAGTAACAATTGTGATAATCCCATTCTCCCACAGAACCACTGTTGAGACCTCAGCAAGTTCCCCTACGGGGATTTTTTCTTAATAAAACATGTCAGCGTAGGAAACAGTATAGGAATAATGTCAACACCTGTGTACCTGCTCTCCCGCTTAAGAACATGTGGTTCCAGGGCGCCTGGGTGGCTCAGTTGGTTAAGCGACTGCCTTCGGCTCAGGTCATGATCCTGGAGTCCCGGGATCGAGTCCCGCATCGGGCTCCCTGCTCGGCAGGGAGTCTGCTTCTCCCTCTGATCCTCCCCCATCTCATGCTCTCTCTCTCTGTCTCATTCTCTCTCTCAAATAAATAAATAAAATCTTAAAAAAAAAAAAAAAAGAACATGTGGTTCCATATAAAATTGGTGTCTGGTGTAACTTCTCCCCATTGTGTTCCCTCCCTCCCTGACAAGAGGTCCTTCCAGGCTTTCCTCTATGCATATCGCTTTTACTTGGTCGATGTCAGTGTGATTTTACAGTTTTGTACCAGAAGAGTTCAGGAGAGACATCAGGAGGTCCCTAATGCTCCCACACTTGGTGGCTCCCCCATTTTTTCTTATGAACAATAGCAAGCCCTGGCTCCACCTGCACTCCACCCTTGGTGCCTCCTGTCCCGGTGTGCAGCTGGGGACCTGATGCGGCCCCTGTCCCACCTCCTAACCCACCTGTCTGACCAGCGTGTTCTCCATCCTCCCGCTCTGCCTCCACCTCTCCCTTTTCTCCCGCTCAGCCTTCTCCCGTCAGTCTCTTCCCTTGCCATCCCCATCCCCTCGGCCCCGGCATCGAGGCCCTGGCCTTCCCTCCTCTCCATGGTGCTCAGCCAGTCCCAGCAGCCGCCCCGGCAGAAAGAGCAGCGGGTGCCCGAGGTCCTGCTGCCCAAGGGCTGTGAGGCCTGCCCCCCAGCCACCCCCGTCCAAGCCTGGGATTCCTCTGCGGCCGCTAACTCCTTCCTTGTCAGGACCGGAAGCGGAAGCGCGCTTAGAGACTACCCCCCACCCCCACCCCCACTTCGCAGCTGGGGAGACAGGCTGAGAGAAGAGAACCAGTCTGCCTGGCATCACTAGGCAGGGTGGAACCAGAACCCAGGGGTCCCGCCCCTCATTCCGCTGCTCTTGAGACCCTTCCCACGGGCGTAGCACCCACTAGGCTGGACCCCTCCCTGCTTCCAGAGAACTGGTGTGTTGTGTGGGTGACGGGGGTGTCGGTCAGTGCCACTGTCCTGTCCGGAGCGAGGGAGCACCCGTGGCAGGAGCACGAGCAGGGTGGGTGACGGCCCGGCAGCTGCCATTTAGGAGGGGCAGAGCGTGGGAACTGGCGAGGCCTCCGGAGCCCACTCTTTCTCGGGAGGGGTGGGGCGGGGCGGGGCTCCGAGGGACTGCGCTTTGCCCAGGGTAACATTCATAGTCTGTGGCTCTCGGTCAACCGACTGCACCGAATGTCTGTCTGCCCAAGCGGCATGCAGAAGGGGAGAAAGAAACCCGCGGGGCCTGAGGAGATGCCGGCCTCTCTTCCTGTGTCCGAGTGTCCCACCTTTCTTGTTTTCGGAGACCCCTTGCTCCCTTCCCTCCCCTCCTAACTCTCCTCAGCCTCCATTCCCCCCCATCCTTCATGTGCTAGAGTTCCTTGGAAAGAGGAGGGCTCCAGGTGGTGATGGGTATGAACAGGTGTTTCGGGAAGGAGCAGGCCTGCGTGGGGACAGTGGGGCGGGTGACCCTTCTTGTTGATGGTTTTGAGGTCATCCTGCTAAAAGTTTTAAATGCCAGAGGGAAAATTTGATCTTTACCCAAAAGGCTGCTGTTGGATGCACAGAGTCAGGGGACAAGATCGAGGCCTGGCTCCATCATTTACTAGTTGTGTGATCTTGGGCAAGTCACTAAACTTCTCTAAGCCTCCATATCCTCATCTGTAAAATTGGATGGCGATAACATTTCATGTGCAGATTAAATAAGACAATGCAGGGCAAGGACCCAGCACAGCGTTTGGCACACACATTTAACCACGGTAAATGGCAGCTGTGTGACTCCTGCAGACATCCTGGGCTCACACGGGGCCCCTGTTGCTAAGACCCAATCTCTTAGACCCGGGGCTTGACCCCATGGAGGGTCAAAGGTGAGGGGGATTCGTTCTCTGTACCCTGTCAAACATAGAGCACCCAGTCTTTCTGAGGAGCTAGCTGCATACACACCCAGGAGCTGCAGTTCTTACTAGCGAGGGGTCACATGTGCCGGGGTAGGGGTGGGTATACTGGGAGGGAGCACCAGGAGATGTGGGGTTGACATGCAGTTCTGGCCAGACCACGTGTTTCTCAGTAAAAGCTCAAAGTTCTGCTGTGGATGCCAGTACCCAGCACCGGGCCAGGCCAGAGCAGGCTTCATGGGGTGACGATGGGCAACACCTCCCGCTGCACGCAGACCCCTCTAAAACATCATCCACAGGCAGCCAGGGAAACTGCAAGGACCACGGTGTGGATGCTTCACTTCCATTAATGATATGGTATTGGACCAGCCTCCCCAGCAGCCGCCCTGAATCTCAGGTTCCCCTTTTGTGGATGGTGGTTAATATCACCCACCTGACCGGGTCATCTGTTCAATGAGACATCATGTACAGAGCACACTGCTCAATGCGGGCAGAGGGTGCTCCCCAAAATTGTGGTGATTAGGGTTTGTGTGAACCTCACCTTCCAGAAAGACTGTGAGCCCTCAGAGGGCTTTGTTTGTTTGTTTGTTTTTGCCTCTCAAGACCCAAATTGTGCCAGGCTCCCAACTGGGGCTTTATCTGTATCCATTGACCAAATGACTGGATCATCTGCTAACCTGAGTGAGGGAAGAAGGCGAGGATTTGCCATTTGGTGTTTTCATGTGGGTGAGGTCATAAATGATGAATCACGTGTAATTGGATGCTGAGTCTCGGTGTGGTTTCCAATTTGTGATCTCATTTTATTCACACAACCCCTGCCCCCTGCCAACTTCGTGTCTTGTGGGAGGATTTGGAGAAACTGGAATTGGTCTCCCCAATTTCCAGATGGGAAAATTGAGTTTGGGAGAGGCCAAGTGACTTATCTGGGTCACCTGGCAATCGATGGCATGGTTGGGACTTCGCCCTTCCAGCCTAAGGGTTTTTGCAGGAGTCCAGCGGTAAGTCTGGGCTGCTCGGATTGCAAGGAATAGAGACCCATTGAGGTACTGTGGGGAGATGGGGGATGGCAAGAGGACTTCTCAGGCGACACAGCCTTTTTGATATCAGGGTCTAACCTGCAGTTCTGCTGGCCTGGCAGCCCCAGCTCCCAACTTAGGCCCTCCTGGTCCCATGACTCAGCCTCCCACTCGTCTGTACTCTTTTCTGCCCACCCTCTAGGCCTCCCATGTAAGCCCCCTAAGAAACAGAATCTATTACCGAGATAAGCATTTTGGTTGCAAGGACCACAGGCTCTCTCAGGCCATTTTAGGATTCCTTCTCTGGGGGTGTGGGGGTGGGTCGGCGGTGGGAGAGGCGGGGAACTACATGGCCTGGAACTGGGGAGGGCTCAGACACCAACGCAGCTCCAACACTCCATCCTCCTCCACTCTCATCCACCCATTGCCATGGCAGGTCCCAGGCCAGACCCCTGGAGGGAGCATTCAGACAGACTGAGCTATTCACCACCGGTGAGCTGATCACCTCACTAGACAGACTCTTCCCAGAGACCACCTTGGGGCTCCAGGGAAGCTGTGAGCTGGTGCTCTCCCTACCTCTCGTCTCATCGGTGGCCTCCCCAGTGCAAACACTTGCCCACCTTGCTTCTTTGAAAGGGGGTGGGGGTAGCATAGTTGTTTCACCACAAGAAAATGTTGGGCAGGGAAGGCAGGGCTGCGAATATCCTTAGTGCCTTCAGATTGGATTTGCCTCTACTTACCCTGGAGTCCCCCTTGGGGGCAGTATACCTGAGCCAGGCCACCTCTTAGAGCACTTAGTCTCCCTTAGATCTATTCTAGAGATGGGCGCCTTTACCTCAAGTGTGGCTAGGGTGGAAGGGGCATTTAATTCAAAGCTGGCAATTTATGGGTCCAAAGCGGCCGTTCTCATCAGAAGGCACTGTGTGGGTAGCAGGCTGGCTGAGGCAGGGGATGCCTCTCTATTCCAGATGGATCTCAGAGTCCGCGGGCAGAGTAGAACAGCCAGTTTATTCCCCGGGCCCACGGTCAGAGCCCTGTCAGCCCACAAGGTGTGTGATAAATGGGGACTCAAGGCAAGCATTGCATCATGGAAAGTTCTGGGCAGCAAGTGGAAAGATGTAGATGGGATGAGGCACCCCCGTGGGTATGGGGGAAATGGCTGGAGTGAACGTGCGGGCCCCAGATAAACTCACCTGGAATGAGCCCATCACAGAGTAGAATTCACTGTGTCATCAAAAGAGGAAGAAATGGTAGCCAGGTCCATGCCCCGGGTGAGCGTGGGGATCTAGAGGCTACAGGGGGGCAATGCCCAGGGGCTGTTGTGAGGGACCCAGCACAGCCAGGACTCCTTGGAAGGAGGTGACCCCTCCCTGCTATGAACCCTGAATGGGGCCTGTGTGAAGGCCAGGAAAATTACAGCTCTTGCTTTACTTTCCCATTGCAGGAGTGAGCATCCGTATGCGGTTGGATGGGTCCATGGGGAGGGCTAGGGAGATCAGGGTAGAAGCTACCCAGTAGGGAGCAGCCAGGCTTCCCACACCTCTGTGAGGGCCAGGATCTACCTATGTCATGTGTCCAGGGGATGCCACTGAATCCAATCAAAAGCAAAACATGACAGGGTGATCTGGTGTTTCTTGTCATGGGCCTCCCAGTGCCCTCTTAGCTCTCATCCGTGGGGGTGTTCAGAACAGGAGGCTTCCAGGAGTGAGCAGCTGGCCTCCTTCAAGTTATCCCCACTGATTTAGAAGGAACCCATGGCCTCCTGAGGCAACATAGGGAAGCTCCAGTCTCAACTCTACTGGGTGACCTCAGGCAAGTTATTAACTGCCTGAGCCTCAGTTTGCTCAGCTACAACCTGGAGAACACAATATGTTTTCTGTTTTGTGAGTTTACATGAAAGCACCTCAAATGCAGACTTCTGTTCATACCTAAACGGTTCTTGCCATTAGACTGGAATAGAATTTACTAGAAATCAGGGCCTACCTGTCCAGTTTACCATTGTGTACCCAGTGTCGGCCACACAATAGGTTGCTCGGTAAATCTTTTTTTTTTTTTTTTTTTTTTTTTGGTTGCTCGGTAAATCTTTTCTAAATATGCCAACAATGGAAAAGGGGCATTTTGACACTCATTATTAATGACAGTCATTCCATCAGCCAGCAAAGAGGCAGGCCTCTGAAAAGGGCATCAGGTCAGTAGACCCGAGTTTTAGCCCAGTCTTGCCACTGACTTGCTGAGGAATCCGGGGCAAGTCACATCACCAGGCCGAGCCTCAGCCTCTTCATTTGTTCGATGGAAGGGTTGGACAAGAGGAGTTCTCAGGTAGCTTCTTGGTGCTCTGGTCCTGAGGATTTGCTGGGGGTGACCATGTGCTCACCCCATCTGGGTTCATGGTGACCATGGGACCACTCTCCTGGCCCTGCCCTTCTCCCCTTGTGTTTTCTTTCTTCTTGGTATTTTTTACTCTGATTCGTCTATCTTCACTTGCAGGACTTTAAATGCTGCTTTGGCCTTCTGTACATACGTACCCTACCACCCACCTCCCCAACTGGGGGATCTCCCTATGGGCAGCACTGTCTCCCCCGCCCCTCTTATAGGCAAGACTGTCTTCTCCCTCTGCCTGCCCATCCCCACCCCCTTCAGAATGGGACAGGCCTCATCTCACTGGGTCTCTCTCCCCAGGATTGGACCCAGAGCCGTGACCGCCCTCACGACGGGTGGGGGAGGGCAGAGTGACATGCTTGCTGACACACTGAGGCGGTGTTCCGAGGGGAGCGGGCCAGCAGCCGCAAAGGTGCAGCTGGTGCCAGGTGGGCCTTGCCAGCCGGAGCTATTTTTAGAAGCCATGTTTGCAAATTTTGTGTTAATAGTGTCTCTGTCCAAGCCCTGGCTCCCAGGACTTAGAGAGGGAGAGAGTCTTAGAGAAACCCTCCCTCCTTGTTCACCTCCCCCTCGTTCGTGCTCTCCTCCCCACAGGTGGCTGGGATTAGCGGGGGACAGCCATCTGTGGGCAGACCCACGCACATGGTGGGTAGGGAAGGGGTAGGGGTGGAAGAAGGTGCAGAGGCTTAGAGCTCAGGTTGCTAGAGTCCAGTCTCAGAGGGGCGGCAGGACCCCCAGCCACAGGTCACCTCTGTCAGTGCCCATGTCATTGGATGGGCACTGTCAGTTGCCCGGTCTGTCACCACCTTAAGCAGTGAACTTGAGCCCCCACCAGGGTATGTCTCTGGCGACACCCACCCTCACCCCAAGTTCCCCCGACAGGACTTAACTGAGCCTGTTCTGACCTAGGCTGAGCTCTGATCCCAGTGCATCTTCCTGGCCCCGTCCATCAAGGGAGGCGACTGACTGGCAGGTGGCAGAGAGGTAAGCAAGACCCATATAGCCCCACCCTTGAGGGGTGATCTGATCTGACCGGGATGGCAAGGACATTGAGCACATTATTACCACTGTGATGGGTATTCCAAAGGACAAATAGTGGGCGCTGAGAAAGTAGAACTTGCTCTGCGCTGACAACTAAAGTGTGAACAGCAATTAGGTAAAAAGTGAGATCCATATGGCTGGAGCAGATTCTTAACACGGGAGGCTGGAATGTACAGGCCCAGAGCCGGAGCCCAAGGTTCAGTGATTCTGTGACCATGGATGCAGGGGATCCCTCCAACCACAGGGGCTTCCAAGGAGGAGGCTCCCATCTTTTCCTGGTCCCCACCCATCCACATAGACCTCCACCCCACCCCACCCCCAATGCCCAAGACAGCCCAGGATGGAAGGTGCATCCTCTGGAGGGCAGTGCCACTGTGCATAGCCAGGGATCCTAAAGATCAGGGCTGGAAGGGGGGCGCCTGGGTGGCTCAGTTGGTTAAGCGACTGCCTTCGGCTCAGGTCACGATCCTGGAGTCCCGGGATCGAGTCCCGCATCGGGCTCCCTGCTCAGCGGGGAGTCTGCTTCTCCCTCTGACCCTCCTCCCTCTCGTGCTCTCTGTCTTTCATTCTCTCTCTCTCAAATAAATAAATAAAATCTTTAAAAAAAAAAAAAAGATCAGGGCTGGAAGGGACCTCAGAGAGCCACCACTGGTTGTGTTAGGACGCTGCTTGAATACCCCCGTGCTGGGGAGCTCATTCTCATGGACACCTTGATAAGGGAGTTAGCAAGCTCTGACTAGGAAAATTCCTCCAGCTGAAACCTATGAGTTCCCAGCTGGCCCTAGCCTTGCTCTGCTGGAAGACAGCCTCCTATAACTCCTGGAATCACAGGCTTGGAACATTTGGCTTTCACATTTAGAGCTTTGTGACCTTGGGCAAGGCGCTCAATCTCTCCAGGCTTCATCTGCAAAATGGGGATATTAATGAAGTCGGGAGGACTAAATAAAACGAAGTCGGGTGGGGAAAGCCTCAGCCCGGGGTAGGGGGGCTTGGAACACAGTAAGCGCTCAATAAACATTAAGTCTCAGGAATGCTACTAGGTTACCATCATGACCACGTGATCCACGGGGAAACTGAGGCCTGGAGCGGGAAGGGACCGGTGGGCAGGGGTAGCCCCCCCCCCGGGGGGGCGAGGGCAGCCGAGCGGGGAGCAGCGCGCAGCCGGGCCGAGCGGGGGCGGACGGCCGTGGCCTTAGGGGCCCTCTCCCGGCTCCGGCCCCCCTCGCCGCCCGGGCACCGCTCGGCTGCCGCGCTTTACGAGCAAAAACAAACACGTCCCACAAGCGGCCCCTGTGCGGCGCGGCCCCGCGCCCGCCAGCGCCGCCGCCGCCCGGTCAAAGCCGGCTTTGTGCCCGCCCCGCCGCCCCCGCGGTCCAGGCGATTTTAATTAGTGTCTGGGTCTGCGCCGGGAGATGGAAATCAAAGCCCCCGTTCTTCCAGCGCCCCAGCCCCGACCCCCGCCTCCTGCCTGCGGATCCCCAGGCTCCGCGTACCCCTGCTGGCAGCCTCGAGAAGTGGAGCCCTCCCGGAGCCGCCACCTCGAGTTCGAATCGCGCCTTTTACAGCGCATGTTATCGGCGCCCCGAGCCTCAGTTTCCCCCGTAATAAAAGCACTCGGCTCCGGCAGCCGGCCCCTAAAATGTTGTTGGGAGGGTTGCTCAGGTCTGACTCGGCCGAGCAGCCACCAGAGGCATGGGGAGGGGGAGAAGGCTTGAGGGAGGAGGCTGCGTCGTGTATAGTGCTCCAAGTCCGAATTTTTGACCCTTAGGCTCTTCAGGGCTTCTTAAAGGGGTAGTCCGGACGGACCTTCCGGTCCGCCTGGCGTGCTTCTTGAAAATGCCAAAACCTGGCCCCACTCCACACCTGATGAATCAGAACCTTTGGGCTTGGAGCCTCAAAATCCACATTTTGAACAATCTCCATGTTGATTCTGGTGCATGAATGTGGGATTTGCAAAGGATGAAGGAGCCATATTCTGTAAGAAAAATGCAATCCTTCCCATCTCCCCAGCACCACGACTGAAGTGGGACATAAGGAAAGGGAAAGTACTACTAGTCAGTGCAAGGTCATGGTGAAGAGTACAGGCTCTGAACTGGAGTATATAGGTTTGGAACCACATTCTACCTCTACTCATTGGCAGTATGACTCTGGGTAGGATTACTAAACTCTTTGCCTCAGTTTCCCCAACTCTACCATTTGGATGGTAATAATAGTGTGGCAGACAGTCCTAGGGTCCCCGTGATGTTCACACCTTGTATAATCCCTCTCTTGGAGTGTGGGTGGAACCTGTGATTTGCATCTGGCCAGTGGAATATGGCAAAGGTGAGGGGATTTTGCAGAATTTAGGTCCCAAATCAGTTGATTTTGAGTCACTCAAAAGGGAGATGATGTTGGGCGGGCCTGATTTAAACAGGTAAAAGCCCTTAAAAGAGGAATTGGACCCTCCCTGGAGTCAGAGACTCTGTTCCTAACTTTGAAGAAGGAAGCTTCTGTTGTAAGACCAGCTGGTGGTCTCTAGGAACCGAGAGTGGCCCCTGGCCTGGCAGCCAGCAAGGAAACAGGGACTTTAGTCCTGTAACCACAAGGAGATGAATTTTGCCAATAACCTGAGGAAGCTTGGAAGTGGGTCTTTACCCCAGTTGAGTCTCAGATGGACTGTTGAGACCCTAGCAGAGAACCAGCTAAGCTGTGCCCGGACTTCCGACCTATATAAACTGTGAGATAATAAATGTGCTTTAAGCGGCTATATTTGTGGTAGTTTGTTACCCAGCATAGAAAACAAATACAGATAGTATCCACCTTATAGGGTTCTGGTAAAGATTAAATGAGGTCACTGAGGCAAAGCTAACGGCTTGGTACTTGCTCATAGGAGAGACTCAGTAGTCATTAGCTGCCATTGTTATTAGTACTTTACAAAAATAAATTTTAATCAGCTTATTAATGTGTTTATAAAAACCATAGGATTTGCAAGCCAGAAAACTACTACATTTGAGCAAACTTGCTAGGAGACCTTCCCCTTGCTGGGTTACGTCTGTTAGGATGCTCTAGGCTGTAAGTACCGAAAACCTGACTAATAGTGGCTGTCTTGGGTTGGGATTCTTAGAAGCAGAACTTAAGGCAAGGAATCCTGTGAAAATAATGTATTAGGAAGTGTTTCCAAGACAAACCACTAGTAGGGAAGTAGAGAAGTGGGACTGGAGGGGGAATGTGATATCAAGCCAAGTCCCACAACCTTGGCTCCATCTTGCCGAGGAGCTCTGGGGACAATGCAGATCACTCCTCAGAGCTGGCCAGATCAGTGAGTACAAGGCAGCTGGAGGACTGACACCTCCATACCCAACTGTCATTGGTTAAGGGCGTCCTTTCGGGTAGGGCAGGGGTGTAAATTCCCAGGCTCTTCTGGCTTTCCATGCTCATAGTCAGAGTGGGCTCCAGCAGCCTGAAGGCCATCCTCTGACAAGGCGAAGCAGGTGCTGCATGTTGGGAGGGAAAGCACAGTGGGAGCCGGTGTGTATGAAAATGTTAAAGGGATGAGAGGGTCATTGGCAGCGCTGCCACGGTGGCATAAACTATAAGGACATCTGTTGTTTGCTTAACAAGAAATGTAGGTGGTCCCCAGATTGGCTCAGTGTGAGTCATTGATGTCATGGAGGACTCAGCTCCTTACAGCCTTCCTCAGCACTGCTGGCTTTCATATCCTCAGCCTCATGGTCACAAGATGGCTGCTGCAGCCCCATATCTCAGCCCCGTCTGAAGTAGGAAGCAAAAGAGGGCGAGCTTAAAGGCTTTCTCCTCATGTGACTTTCTCCTTTGAGGAGGAAAATCCTCTCCTTTGATACCTCATCAGAATTGGATCATGTACCCAGCCCTAGATCAGTCAGTCACCGGCAGAGGAGAGTTGAGTTGCTAAGGCTGTCTTAGCTCTATCAGGGGTTCACCCCAGCTGCTGAGCCCCCATCCAGATGGGGTTCTGTGAGCAAGGAGGAGGTAGGGGAATGACGGCTGGGAGGGCACCCAAGAGTGTCTGCCACAAGTCATCACTTTTCCTCATTTGCAAAAGGGGGATATTGGTACCTGCCTCTGAGATTTGTGGTGAGGATGAAATGAGCTGATTTTAATTGCTGTGTTCATCCACACTGTTTTTTCTCTGTTGCACTGAGCTCGCTGAAGGCAGGGGCCATGTCCGGCTCACTCTTGCTTCTGTTGATTCAACCCTCTAAATAGTAACCCTATCTGTTTCTCTCCCTGTGTTGCCACACCCTAGTCCAGACTGCCACCACCCCTCTCACTGGTAGCTGGGACAGCTTACTCATGGACCGCTCAGCTTCCATTCTTGGCTCCCTCTAGGTCTTTCTCCCACAGAAGCCTGATGGATCTTTGTAAAACACAAATCCGATTGAGTTATATCCCTGCTGGAAATCCTTCCAGGCTCAAGAAAAATGGCGGGGTGCAGGCCGGTAGTGATATTCAGTGTAAATACTGGCTTGGAGTAGGCCCTGGGCAATCAGAATAGGCACCAACATTGACAGCCATGTCGGCACATCCGCCCTGAGCATCAGCCCTGTTTTAAGGGCCCCTAGGAGAGCTGGCCTCTGCCTACCTCTCTTGGCTTCTCTCTAGAGACTGTCTTTCCCACCCCCCACTCCCTGCCTGCACTGGGCCAACACAACTCTCCTGCCGGCCTGATTTGCTTGCCCTTCTCCAAATGTGCCACTTGTCTCCAGGCTCCTGGACATGCTGTTTCCCGGGACTGGAACCTGATTTCTCCACGTCTCCTGGCTTCTTCTTTAAAGCCTCCATTTGGGGCCCCCTCTTCCAGGTCACTTTCTCTGGCACTCCTCTCCCCCGTCATGGTCTCTCACGGCCCCTGTGCTTTCTTCTGGCAGAGCACTTGTCGCTCGGTCATCATTGTGGATGTCCCTTTCTCCCTCACCAGACGGGGATCCTTCTGAGGGCCCAGTGGGACACACAGGACAGCTGCATCCCCCGTGCTGGTAGAAGTAGGTGGTGATAGTGATGGTAGTGACGGTGGAGGGCAGGACAACTCTCAGACCCAGGCCCCACTCTGACCTTCTTTCAGCTGCAACCCGACCCATAGTACAAGGAGTCCACGGGTTCAAGAGGATGTGTGCCCCCACCCTCCTTCCCCACACTCTGCGAACCCAGGATCCTGGAATTCTCTGCCTCAATAGCCCAAGTCTGTGTCCAGGACCATGTAGTCCTCTTCCCCAGGTCTGTCCTTTAAGCCAGAAAGGATAGTTTGCCCAGGGAGTGGGGAGGTGGGAGGTGGGTTTGGATGCAGCTTGGACATTGTTTCAGCTTCTATCACTAGGTAACAAATTACCGCCAAACTGAGCAGCTTACGACAGCTATTTTTTTAATGCTCATGAATTCTGTGCGTCAGGAACTTGGGCAGGGCACAGTGGGAATGGTCTTTCTCTGTTCCACCATGTCTGGGCCTCCACTGGGAAGACTCAGTGGCTGGGGCTGGAATCACTGGGAGGAGTGATCAGACGGATGCTGCTGGTAGCTGGCTGGGAGCTCAGCTGGGGCTGTCCCCTGGGGTATCTCTGTGTGGCCTCTCTAGGTTCTTGGGCTTCCTTACAGCATGGCGACCTCAGAGTTACTTAGCCTTCTTACATACTGGTTCCAGATGCCAAGGGCAAGTATCTCATTAAACAGGGGGGAGCGGCAGGCAGAGGGAGAAGCAGGCTCTCTGCTGAGCAAGGAGCCCAATGTGGGGCTTGATCCCTGGACCCTGGGATCATGACCTGAGCCAAAGGCAGATGCTTAACCAACTGAGCCACCCAGGCGTTGCCATTCTGGATGTGTTCTAAAACCACCAAAGACATGCAAACTGGGGTGTCTACTTATGTGTGTACGAGGCCTTTCACACTCTAGGACGGAGCTGAAATGAGAAGAGAGGTGGATTGAGAGCAGGAAGTCAGGAGCCAGAGGTTAGTTCTCTGTGTGTTTCCATGTTCTGGCAAAGAAGAAGTCAGAAAATTTTAAGTTTGAACTTAGCCTTCTAAGTCATTAAGAAGGTATATTTCCAAGGTAGGAAGATAGAACATATTTATTTAATAGTTTGTTAGTTTGATTTAAAACTTAAATATTTAGGATATGATGTGCAGTCTCCATTTGTTTTCCATCCGGGACCCTGCAATATGAGGGGTGGTCCCGGTAGTGGAGAATGGTAGTGGTAATGGTGGGGAGAGGAGTAGCAGTGATCATTCAAGGCTCAGTAACCACTTACTGAACATCTACTCTATGTCGGCAGTCAACCATGTCTCACACTGTTGTCTTCACCATCAATGTCGTTCCTCCTTCCCTCATGTCCTTCTTCAACAAGCATGCAGTGAATGCCTCCTGTGGATGAGGGGCTGAGAATGCAAAGATGACCGCTATATGGTCTCTGGCCCAAGAAGCTTACCGACCAGTGGGAGAAAGGCTCAGGAACAGATCATTGCAATCCAAAAGCATGTGTTTGGTTACAGAAGATCATATAATGCTGGGGCAGGAGGGAGGCCCTGGGAGGGCTTTTTCTGAGGAGGACTTGGAGCATAAGCTGGAGTACTACAGGAAGAGACCAGGGAAAGACATTCCAGAAAGAGGGAACAGCATCTTTAAGGTGTGGAGGAGAGGACACTGGTTTCAGGAGTGGTCTGAAGTTGTAGTGATTGTAGCTAGGAATGGGGATCCCTTTACTGACCATTTGTGTGCTGCCCACCTCCTTATTTGAGGAAACTGCTCCTCCCACTCCAATCATGATTCTAATACCTCATCCCTGATCACCTAAGATGGATTATGTATCCAAGAGAGACCAACCAGATTCATTCCCCAGAATCTTTCTATGGGCATTGGAAGGGCAGCTCCTTTTTCCCCTGTCTGATTGAGAGCTGTTAGGAGCCCGAGCAGTTGAGAACTGAAAGAGTTGGTTGGGAAGAACAGACTGGCGTGCAGGGCGCAACAGAGAATGTCCTGATGGGGTCAGAGCCTGTGGTCCAGGTCTTCCTGGAGCTCAGGTCCATCCCAGCTTGGTCAGGTAGAGCAGCAAACTGGATCCCAGAGTGCTGCTGGGAGAGATGATGGGGAGTTGGGGCCAAAGAGGCAGCAGATCCTGAGGGGCCAAGAGGGAAGGCATCGAAGAAGGGCCTTAATGAGGGAAACAGGGTAAGATTGGCATTTCTGGAAGATCACTCTGGGACGGCAGGCAAGACTCGCTGGGAAGGGAGTGGCAGGGGGCAGGGGTGGCAGCAGAGGAGCTGGTGAGAAGGCTGATCTCACCTCCAGCCCCGACATCAGAGGGCAAGAGAGGGTGTGGACATGGAAGTCAGACCCTGCGGGCTCTGTAAGGGCCAACTCTAGGCCACATTGGACCTTGGGCAAATCTTGTGGCTCTGTTTTGTGTCAGAGGTGAAAAGGTAGGACTGGGGAGAGACATCAGATGTACTATGGTCATTCAAGCAGCCTTGAGCTGGGGCAGAGATCCAGGTCCTAATTCCCACTCTAGAAGGTCTGAGATAGCTCCCTGTCCACAGAAACGCATGCCACCCCACCCCCTTCCAACATCAGTCAGCTTCCTGCAGCACCTCCCGTTCCTCTTCCATGAACTGGCCTTGCAGCAGGGGAAGGCAGGCAGGCTGTCTTCCAGGGACCAGGGTGCGGGGAAGGGGGGTGGCTGGGCCTGCCCTGCAGAGAGATGCCATTGTGCCTGGTGGGGCCCCAGGCCTTCCCTTACCCCCAGGACAGCCCCAAACCACAGGCCACGTCCTGTTTCTCAGAAATACTGAATTTCCCAGAGCCCAGGGTTCGTGGAGGGACAGGGGAAGGTGGCTTCAGAGCTACTGGGGGAGGAAGAAGCCTCCCCAGGAAACCTGGAGGGCAGGCTTGGCGTCATAATAGGAAGATCAGGTTTGGATGCCAGGAAGCTACATGGGAAGGTGGAGGCTCTGAGCCTAGGTTGGTTGCACCTGCCCCACCGCAGGACCTGGCCCCTTCAGTGTTCTAGGACCCATCGGGGTATAGAATTGCAGACCTTAGCTAGAATCTAACCCCTCCAATTACCAGTGTGTGATCTTGATTAGGTCACTTCCTCTCCCGGTGCCTCAGTTTCCTCATTTCTTAATGTGGTTGCCAATCCCCACCTCACACCTCGACATGTTATCCTAGGGATCAGATACGTGCCTTGTTAACTAATGGCCAGCCTGTGGGAGGGGATGCCCTGTTTCTTCCAGAGCCCAGCCTGTGCCTCCTGGTCACCAAGTAGGACTCCCTGCTGGAGTCTCGGGGAGCCCTGGGAGTGGAAGAGCTGCGCAGCCCTGGGAGACCACCCCCTCCTTCTCCCTCATCACACTCCTGGGGAGACCAGCAGGGTGGCTGAAGAAGAATGGATTTTAACTTGTCCTTAAACCTCCCCTCTTCCATCCTCACTCCTCTTCTTCTACTTTCCCTGTCCTGTGAGGTCGCCTCATTACCAAGACTTGCTTACATCTCTCCCGTCTGAAAAACCCTCTTCTTCCATGCATGTCCACCGCCAGCCACTGCCTGCCTCTCCCCTCTCCTTTACCACCGAAGTTCTTCAAAGACCTGTCTGTTTCCTCACCTCCCTGACACCGCCTCAGCCCCCCAAAACCTCTTCCCGCCTCCTCATTCTCCTGACAGTGACCTTTGCCACAAGCACCAGAAGCCTCCTGGTCCCTGGGGGGGACCCTTCCCAGGCCCTGTGTTACTGGACTCTCAGCCACCACACCCTCCTGGCTTCTCTCTTGCCTCCGTGGGGATTCCTTTACTGAGGCTCTGGGGTTCACTCTACAGACTCTTCCAGGCCAGTGCCACCCAACTCCTGGCTTCAGTTACCACCTGTAGGCCAACAGCCCCCCCCAGACTCCCCTGTCTCTGGCCCGACCTTCTCCCCAGACCCACAATGTACCCCAAGAGCCAGGGGTATCTCCTGAGACTCAACGTGTGCTCAGTTGAAACTTCTGGGTTCTCTCCGCAGTCAGCACATGAGACACCGCGCACTACCCTCCTCGCTTTCTCTCAGCCCTGTGTCCAGTCCGTCGTCGGTGCTGCCTTCCCTTCTGGGCCCATCGCCTCTCCCCTGCCCCGGCCATTGTCCCACGCCGCCATGCCGTTCTTCACCCAGCAGGCAGAGCCGGCTTGCTAACCCGCAGATCTGACCAAAGCACTGAAACCCTTCCAGGGCTCCCGGCTGCCCTCAGGATGAGGCCAGAGCTTCTCAGCTGGGCGTTCAGCCTCACCTCCCTTCGCTCTTTGCCTCAAATTACACTGTCCAGCAACAGTGAGCCGTGTGTGACTCCCCCTAGAACATGCTCTTTTCCATCTCCCAGGTACCATCTCTTCTTGTGGCATCTCCGACCCCCTTCCCCCCGTCCCTCCGCCTTTTCCTCTAATCCTCCTCGTCCTTCAGAGCCAGCTAAAGTGTCCTCCGTCTGGGCAGGCCTGTGCTCCCCAAGGCCCTGCTGTCGCAGGGGAGGAGGGGGAGATTCCAGCCATGTTCCTCAAACCCCAGCCTCTCAAACCAGGCCCCTGGGAGCTGGCGGAGGGAGTTAGTGGCATTCGTCCCTGCCCCGGGAGGGCAGCACTGATAGGCAGCTTCGCAGACTTCCCAGACGTCAGACACCCGGGAACAGAGACCGAGGCTCAGGGGACAATAGTCAGAGCCCTCTAAGTGGCTGCAGGTGGCAGAACTCCAGCCCTTAGGCCATCTTACACCGCCCCTCCGCAGCTTCCAGTCCAGCTTGGGGGTGGAGGGCAGTGCTGTGCTGGAGGGGAAGCACGGGTCTGGGAGGCGACGGGCCTGAGTTCTAGTCCTGACCTCCCTCGCTGTCACTGTGAGGCTTTGGGGAAGACATTGGCCCATCCTGATCCTCTGTTTCCTCTTCTCTAAAAGCGGGGTAATTCCTACGCTGTTCATCTTAAGTGCAATCGCGAGCATTTAAAACATCTTTGAAATTGCAAGTAATCGTACGTGTAGGCAGGAGAAATTATTGATGTTGTCTTGAATTATAACTGTTAGGCTCTCTTCCCAGACTGTGGTGCTTATACCGTCCGTGACGCAGACGCGGGGAGGAGTGCGAGCCTGGAGCAGGAGACCGGGCACTGGCTTGGCCTTTGCTACTGCCCTGCCCCGAGGCTCCGTGAAAATTACCGCTCCTCCTGAAATTCAGTTTCCTCATCGCGGAGCGTGGCTGACAACTCTAAGGATCCCTGGAAGATTCGCTGGGGAAAGTGCCTCGAGGCTCCCTTTCCCCCTCCACTGGCTACCTGGAGTCAGTCCCTTCCCTAGGCTCAGGGCCAGTGAGCTCCAGAAAGGGGGGCGCCCATAACAGCAGGAGGAACCATAGCTGGGGGCCAGGGACGGAGGCAGTGCAGAGCCGGGAGAGGCCCCGGAGGCAGACAAGGCCTGGGCAGAGAGGCTGGGGGGACAATTTGCCCCGAGGACAGGGGCCAGCTTCTACCCCTGCCGCATCTGTCTCTAACCCCGTAAAATGGACATAACCAGGCCTGCCTTGCAGTCCCTGTGGGAACACACGCAGACTGGACATGAACTCAGCAGGCAGGGTTGAGGGGTAATGCAACTTATCATTTATTAATATATAACAACAAAAACAACAAAGCTCGTATCTGCAGCTGTTTAGGTCTTTGTTATAAGGTCTTGGTTGCTTTGTCTGGACTGGCTGTGACCTTCAGCTCTGGGGTCTGGGCTAGGAAAACGTTCCAGTGACCTGGATAGAGGAAAGCAGAAGAGGGGTGTGGGGGTGGGGGTCGGCTGTGGGGTGTGCGTGTGTGCATGCATGTGCCCAAGAGAAGCAGAGTGACTGGGGTGGGAAAAACTTAGGACAAGAAGGGTGGTGAGAGCCTGGGTTTGGAGTCCACAGGAGGAAGGAGATGGGTATTTCCATCACAAAACCCTATCCCGATCAGTTCTTGGCCCGTGACCCCCACCTTCAACCAACCAGCATTTGGAGGTGTCACCTCTTGGTGACACGCCCATCTGTGACTTCCTCTCCCCCTCCCACCCCCCTACCCCAAGCCCCACCTGGGTCCATCTTCCTCAGTATAGTGTAGGGAAAATCAAGGGGCATCAGAAGGAAAGTGCTTAGGAAGTTTTCAGTAGGAAATATTCCCATAGAGAGGGGGTAGGCAATGTCACGGTTTGGGGGCTCAGGCTTCCCTCCTCCACAGCCCTCTCTCCTCCACTCGCAGGACCAAATCCAGATGGTTCTGCTTCACCTTCCCGCTCCCAGGCGCCCTGAGTTGAGAAATCTCTGGCCCCGACGCCCACTGGATTCCTGTGCCGGGAACTGCCCGTCTGTGGCTGACAACCACCCCGCCCCCCTCCCAGCACCAGCGGCCGGGAGCTCCCCAAGAGGCCCCTGGCCTCTGGCCTGGCTCTCTTCCCAGGCCCCCCTGCTCGGCCTAACATCCCACCTTCATGGGTGCCGGTGAGGAGCCGGAAGTTCTGTGCCTCTTTCTGGAAGTCTTGCTTCCTGACTTTCTTGATCTGAATCAAGTGGAAGATTCCTGAGGGCAGAGGCAAGGGCATGAGCAGGAAAAGGTGGGGCCATGCAGTAAGTGGAACTGGGTAACTTAGACACAGCCCGGACCCAGTCACCCCTCCCCTCCCCTGTTCCGACCAGACACCAAACCCTGTGGACTAGATTTCCTCAGTATTTTGAGCCTACCCTCCCATCTCCACAGCCAATCTCCCCATTCAGGCCCCATCACATCTTGCCTGGGTCACTACACTAGACTTCTGACCCCTCATACTCCCCCTGCAATCTGTGATCCTAACTGCAGTCATTCGAAACCATACCTCAGCTGTCCTTCCCTTTCCCTGACCTCTCATCACCTCTCTGCTGACCCTCCAGCTGTCACCCTCAGCATCCTGCTCTCACACTACTCACCTGTCCACAGTGTGGGGTCGGGGGGAGGGGGGAAGCCCATATGGACTGGTCATGCTTTTTTCTGGGCATAGGACGTGTGATAAAAATCAATAGGTGTGCTTATCGGACTCCCAAGAACATCAAGTGTCAGAGTGGTAGGCCCCTTTTCAGTGCGAGGCTCTGTTCACCCAGCCCCTGGGCGGCCTTCCTGTGCTCCAGCCCTAACCGACCACTTTAAAGTCCCCCGAGGGGCCCAAGCCTTTACATAGGGCACCCCTCTGCTGCAACTCCTTCTCCTACTGACTTCTGTTTCTCCTGTTGCCTCCAGAGACTCCTACTCATCCTCCAGGCTTTGGCTGGGAAGTCTTCCTTGATCTCCCCTCCTTGGGGCACCCAGAAGCTCTTAGCTGCTGTTGATGATTATACCTATTTCCATTGTGCTATCATTGTGTCTGTTCTTGCCTCCCCTGGTTACTTCTGCAGGGCTTTTCCTCTCCGGTTCCCCTGCGCCTGGCCCACATTAGTCATTTAGGATAAGTGAACGAATGAACAAACGAGTGAATGATCCCTCGATGAATGGATGGGTAAGGAAACATATGTGTACCCAATCTAGCCCGGGCCCTAAAGGGAATGAGGCATTAGCTGGATCTCCTGATGTTTGCGTCCCATGGGGAGCTGGCCCCGGGTACCACACAAGGCACTGAAACCCCGAGCACACGGGCTGTGAAGTTGCACCAGCTGTGACCGCCCGGGTCTGTAGCCAGAAAGAACAGGTGTGACGGCAAGGCCTCTGCCACCCAGCACAGCTCCCAAGAAGACGAAGAATTGGCCTTGCTTACGGAAATCTGAGTAGGAGGCCACTGAGGAGAACGGTCAGCACTAAGATCCAGGAGGCTGGGAATGTCCAGCATCGTTCTCAGGACCCCCAGTCCAGATGCCAAGGACCAGGATATGGGAGAGACTCGCTCCAAAGGCCCAGGCTACATCACAAGCCTGAGATGGCAATAAGTCCTTCTGCCCAGGCCTGCCACTGCACACACCCCAGAATGCAAATGGAGAGGAGGTGACAGGGACGAGGGAGGGTCTTCACACTGTAGCCTGTAAAGCATGATCCTAAGAACTGAGCTCTTGGACCTGGAATCAAGAGCCAGCCTGAGGAGCATGGCCATGCCTTTGGAGGGTGTGCCAGGTCTGAGGGCAGCTGGGCTCTGTGAACCCCCAGGGCAGAGACAGTACCAGCAGGTGAGGCTCAGCTCAATGCGAAAACAAACCCTTTCTAGGTGGAGCCATCCACAGTGGAGGTGGGGTGGGGGCATGCGGAGTCAGGGGCTGGAGACCATCCAGGAGACCATCCGGGAGGCCGTAAGGGGTTTCCTTCCTAGACAGGGGCTGGAATCAGGACCCCTGAGGTCCCTTCCACTCTGAAACTCCAGAATCGAAAAGGCTCTTAACAGGAAGCCAGCTTCTGGGGCCCGAGTCCAGGTGTCGGTGTCTCCAGGCCAGTTCTCCCCTTCCTCTCCCTGCCCCCGAGGCCCGCTGATTCCGCTCCTCTGGGTGAAGAAAGAGGGTTTCCCACTGACAGTCCGAGCTCGGGAGTGTTTGCTTTGACCCCCATGGTGTGGGGCAGGGAGGCACTTAGGCAGCCCAGCGGGGCAGGGGATGGGGAGGGGGATTTTGCCAGTGACAGGAAGGTAGGGCCTGGCACCGTGAAGTTGAGGAGTCCCCACCACCTGCTCCTTTTCTGCTGGGCCTGGTGGTATTGAGATTGGCCTTGAGCTACAGCGCTCCAGTCTGCGCCATCCTGGGCACACCTTGGCCTTGCTCAGGCACCTCTCTGAAAGCATTAGGTCGCCTCCGTGGAAGCAGCTCTGGGGAGACTCAGACCTGGGTTTGAATCTTTGCTTGAGTGCTTGAACTGTGTGACTTTGAGCAAGTCGTTTTACCCCTCAGACTCAGTTTTATCTGCAAGATGGTGCATGAATGCACATCCCTCAGGTTTCTCCTGCGGATGAAATGAAACACTTTAGCAGGGGCTACTACACACCAGTCACGGGGCGGAGCACAGGGCATGGAAGCAGAGGCTCCGGGGCCGGTCTGAGGCTGTCGCTGTCACCCTTCCTTGCCTGCAAAGCGCTCCTCTTGCCTTCCTAACGCCTGTCCAGCCGCAGGCCCCTCCTCCACGAAGCCTTCCAGCCTGACCAGCTCAGCTCCCCGGGAGCTCCTACTGCATCCAAGTCACTAAGTCCTGGGCTCCCACGGACAGAGACTGGGACCTATTACTCTCTGTGGTCCCAGTACCTGGTGAGGTTGGTGGGGGGTCTGGAGGAAACCAGCACCTGTCCAGGCACAAAACAATGATGAGGGCTGCTGAATCTAACTCCTCGGCTGTGGCAGAGCCCCCGCCCAGTCGCTGCTTGCACATCCCTGTGAACTGAGCTTGCTCCCTGCTTCTTTGACAGAAAGGGTCGTCTAGGTATGAGAAAGTGCTTTCTCTCGTTGGTGGAAGCATGCTTCTCTGTAATTCTAACTGAGGAGGTGGGATGAAGATACTAATGTTAGCACCTACTGTAGGTCAGGGCTGTACCCATGTTATTTCATTTAATCCTCCCCAAACCCTCCTTCCCAATTAACAGAAGACAAAATTGAGGCCCAGAGAGGTCAAGTGATTGCCCAAGGCCACACAGCTAAGAAAGAGCAGAGCCGGGATTCAAACTCAGGTCTGTCTGATTCTCAAAGCCCCTGCTTGTCGTTTTGACCCTTGTAGTCACTCAGAACACAACCGCTCCCCCTGCCTGGGGCAGTCCTTCAGAGCCAGGAAGCCAATGGTCCTGTCCCCCTGAGTCTTCTCTTCTCCAGGCTGAACGGCTCCGCTTTCTTCGTCCATTCCTCCTAGGACAGGAGGCAGAGTAGAGCAGGGAAAGAGCCGCATCTGACGTCACAAGACATGGGCTCTAGCTCCCGTCCTCCACTTACTGGCTGTGTGGCCTTGGGCCAGGTACTTCACCTCTCTGAGCCTCAGTTTCCTCATCTGTAAAATGGGGATAATAATACCTAACTCTCAGGATCGTTGAGAATCAAATGAGATAATGAGTGTGAAGCACTTTGTAAACTCTAAAGTGCTCCACACGCTGGTTATCATTATCATGACCATCCCCTCTTCCACCCCTGCCCACTCCAGCCAGACCCATCGGGAGAGAACAGTGACCTCACAGCTAATTCACACTTAAAGGGTTTAGTTTGTTTTACTCTACCCCGGGGATCTATGTTAGGCAAGAAGAGCCAAAAAGCCCAACTCTCAGCAATTCCCTTCTCAATGACAACTCCTCTTGACCTTCAGCTGGTGATCTGAGCATCCTGTTGCATCTGGTGAGTTTCGCACAGAATGAGAACTATGTTCTGACGTCCACTTATTGGAGGGATAGAATCCACCACACAGAAAAGGCTGAATGAGACTAGTCTCCAGGCCCTCCTGCTTTGAGGATGCCGTGAAGGCCCTTCTGCCTGAGAAGCTCTCCCCTCATAGCGTGCTGACGTTCTACCAGTAGACGTGCCTTTTGCCTCAAAATGCCTTTTGCTTCAAAATACGCTTTTGCATAGGCATTACCCTTCCTGGCTCCTCGCAAGTGCAACAACCCCTTCCTCCCAGGAGAGGGAGCACTTCGAGGCCCTGGCGTCACCCCGTGGATGAGCTTATCAGAACTGTCAGAGAATCACAGACAGAATTTCTGTCTCCCTCTATCTTGGAATTGGAGACTTAAATCTAGAAGGGTAGCCAGAGGCAGGTCTTCCTGGGCTAGAGGCCTTTGATCCACAAAATGCCCCTAAGGCCCCTGGGAAGGGGGACAGGCCAGAGGTAAGCCCGGCTGGGAGTAGGCCAATGCTCACCTTTTACCAGCTTCCAGAGGTAGACCTCCACCTGCTCAGAGGCCTCATGCTCCAGGGCAAAGCGATGTAGGTTGTCTGGGCTTGGAGCTACTGACGTGTGGACGAAGACCCGGCCTGGCACCTTCGGACACCTGGTGGCCCTGATGTCACTGGGGCCAGGGTCTGCCTTGTCCTCTGGGGAAGACAAGGAGCTCGTGAACACTCTGACCCCCACCCCCACCCCTGCCTGGTAGGCCCAGGGAGCCAGGCCGCTAGTCTGACTTCCCCCTCAGGTCTTTAAGGTCCTTGGGAAAGTTCTGGTGCCCTGGTACCAGAGAGAGGGGCCGCCTCTCCCATTCACCTCCCACTGATCAGCATATCAGAAAACTTCTCATCCTTTTGCACCCCACTCCTCTTCCACCTCCTCCAGGCAGCCCACTTGGAACAGCGTAGCTTACCCTGCTTCTTCCCACTCACAGCCTTTAAAACCCTTCTTGCTTATGCCTCCCACTCGTGCCCTTGGTCTCACTACCTTGCATTGCCTTGTAATTGTCTCCCTCGGGTATGTTTTCCTCTTACAAGCGACCTACGGGTGAAGGACAGGCTGTCTTTTGAGCCATCCACACCACCAAGCACAGGCTCTCATGAACATACACAGAATGAAAGTTGTGGGAGGAGTGAGGTGATCATGGCGACAATGAAGATCATGGTTGTTGATGGTGGGAGAGGTGGTGGAGGGGATGATGATCCCACTGTAGTAGTGCGCTGGGTTGTGTGGGGGGATGATGGTGATAGTGGTGATGGGTTTTGGTCCCAAATTGGATCCAGTCCTAAAGCCTCAACATGCTGGAATTCCAAGGACATTCTCCAGAATTTTCCACGTACCAACATTCCCTATTTTTCAGGGACTGAAGGACTAAGTCCCTACACATACACACTTCCTTCGAAACTCTTACTAGTTATGAAGTCCTTTGAGATGTCCCGCTAAGAGTTGTAAGGCTACAGTCTCAATATTTTTAAGGGAAAATGGACGGAGGTCTGTGTTTGTGAAGGAGCCTAGTAGTGAGCTACAGCCAGGCTCCAGAGACTTCAAGGTGAACCCCTACCGCTCATGTGTTTCTGGTACCTCCCCGTCATGCTCCCTCTCTGACCCTTTCCCAGTAGCATATTACTCCGACCCTATCCCTTATGTTTGGATTTTGATTTACAATTTATGAAACATTTTCCCTCAACTCTGTCTGAGGCTCGAGAAAGGAAAATCACTTGTCTAAGCTCATAAGAGTAAGTTAGGAAGTCAGTTGGTAAGCGAGCTAAAGTGGATGCACCCTTCCTGATGTTAAAGCCTGGGGTAGGTGGAGACTTAGGATGATTGCAGCCACTCTGTCATTTCATGTGTAAGCTATCTGAGAGGTGAGGAGTACGTGAACTATGTGAAATCACAGTAAAGTACCTGGCACTAGAAGGTTCTCGGTGCATGTTTCCTTCCCCTTTTTTCTTCCTTATTCCTCTCCCTTTGGTTTTGCCGAGCCGGCTGGCTAATCAGCCCGCGCCTTCTACCCCACCTGCTCAGCCTTGAGGGAAGGGGCCTGCTCCTCACGACAGCTCCTGCTGACAACCACAGGCTGTTCTTCCCACGAAATACTCTGATGTTTGCTTCTGCACGCTCACTAATCCTAGGCTCACACAACAGTGCTGGAAGAACTCAGCTGGCTAGTCTGGAAGCCTGCGTTCTAACTCCAGTTCCCCCGCCACTTTGCTGTGGGACTTAGGAAAATCCCTTCTCTTTTCCCACAGGTACGTGAGGGTTGAAGGACGACAGCAGTGGTCAAGAGCACTGTCTGTGGAGCAAGACAGTCCGGGGCTCAGACTCCAGCTGCTATTCGAGCTGTGTGACCTTGGACAAGGTACTTATCTTCTCTTGGTCTGTGAAATGGAGAAAAATAGTCCTGCCCTGTCTGTGTGTTGTGAGGAGTCCGTGAATTCATGCATGCAAAATACCTCCGTGGCACATGGTAAGTGCTCAATAAATATTGGCTCTTCCCCCCTCCCCAAAGTCCTAATATCCCACGATCTTATGGTTTCAGAGAATCCGGAACATTATTTGATTGATTCTGTGTATATGTGCGAGAGTCTCTGAATCGACCCACTAGAGCCTTAGATGTTCTCTAAGGCAAATATTTTGTGAGCCGGGCATTTTCCACTCCAGTGCATCTAAAACTCCTGCAGCCTGTGGCTCTGAGTCCATGCCCCATCCGTGTCGGAGATGTTCCAAGTACCTGTTGCCCTGGGGAGAGGGACCCTGGGCCCACTGTGGCCAGTGCCCTCCCAGCCCCCAGCATCCTCTTCGTACCTGGGCAAATCTTGCAGCACTTCCCGGCCACTTTCTCAGGGCGATGGCAGGGGTACTCAGTGGGGCAGGTCACCCGCTGGCAGTCCTGGCGGCCGTCCTGACAGGTGCACAAGATGCAGGGCAGGGGTCCAAAGGAGCGGAAAGCTGGGTGCCACACCTCCCCATGGGAGTACGTCTTCCCATTGTGCACGCAGGCTGGGCCAAGGAGGGCGGGAAGGGAGGAGGGTCAGTGCTGCAGACCTGGGCCAGAGTCCAGGAATGGGTGGGGGCGGGAACTCGGGGAGGCCCTGCTCCAGCGGTCTGGCCCAGCCACACGGCCTGCAAAGTGGAGGCCGGGTATAAAACTGGTCCCCTGTCCCTGACTTCTCCCGTTTCAGCACTCAGGGCTGACCCGTGCCCAGTACGTTCTTGCTGAAGATGGAGAGTCCTCCCCCTGCCCTTCACAGGCACCTCTGGCAGGGGGAGCACTGAGACCCAGTTCATACCTCTGGCGGTGTTGAGCTCGGGCAGGTCCCTTCCCCTTTCTTAGCCTCAGTGTTCCATCTGTCCCAAAGGGGCCGCAGCAGGTACCTCCCCAGCTGTGCCTGCCACACCAGTGGGAGTCCTGCACGGAGCCTGCTTTCCTCCCCTTCCCCTGCTCCTTCCCTGCTGCATTCTGACCACCTGCCCGAAGCCTCCTCTGCTCCCTCCTTCCTTTGTCCACAACTTTCTCTCACCCTTCCTTCTATCGTAGTATTTATTTACATGTCTGGAGCCCCTAGAGGACAGGGACCATTTTTCATCTTTCTGTTCTGTGCCCCTCGATTCCCAGCAAAGACATGGCAGAGGCTCAGACAATATTGTCATGCTGCCCCATGGTCTTGGTCTAGGGCTGGTTCTGTCTCACTCGGTGCTCTGAACCTCGGTGCCCTTTCAGGACACCTTCAGTTTTGATGCTTTATGAATCTACAAGCTCCTGGCCAAGTTGAGGTCAGGGCACTGAGTGGGGGGTGCAGGGATGGGAGGCGGGGGCAGTCGGGGGCCCCCTTTTCCCACCTCAGGTATCAGAGGGGTTTCCCATCCCCACCTTTCTTATGTTTCTCCTTCAGGACAATCTTGACTGTCGTGCTGCCTGCCCCCTTCGGTCGGAAGTGGCGAGGGATGAAGCCCAGAGGAGAGCTGAGGCCAGTGGGGGCTGGGGTGCCCAGGCCTCTCTTTCTCCCACTGTCCCCTGAACACGGATCCTGGGAACGTCTCTGCAAATGGCAGGAAGGATGGGGATCACTGATGGGCCAGTACCAGCAGGGGAGCCGCAAGACAGGGGCTGCAGTGAGGCCTGCAGCTAGACACCACCAGGAGTTCCCAGTAAAGAGAGGCACATGTCAGGGATGGAAAGATCTGGATGCGGCCTAAGACGTTCTCAGACAATGGATCTTTGAAAACTCTCAGAACGGTGGTTTGGAAATCCTGCCTCCACCAAGCCCTTCTCAGGCCCATCAGAGCCAGGGCCTCGGGGCTGGAGTGAACAAAGGTACTGAGGTCTTGATCTGGGAGACACAGTGATCAGGGACCTAGGAAACTTCCTATTTAAGAAATGGAAGGTGAGGCTGTGGTGAGGATGAGAGTCAGGAGATTTAGGTGATGGGAGAAGAGGATGGGCCTCTGAAGGTCTCACCAGGCCCCAGAATCTTCACAGGGCGGAAGACTAAGAGCAGGCCCCATCTGGACACCCTGGGTCTCCAGAGCCCCCTTTCTGGAACCCCTGGAATCCAAGATCCTGAGACCCTGCCCCTCTAGACCAGGCCTTGGGCAGACTGGCAGTGATAGAAAAGGGTCTGTGGTGAGGGTGGTATAATGGGGCAGGGGCATCATAGCTTATAGTTGGAGGACCGGGCAGCTCCAGGCCATGGCAGAGGAACAAGTGGGCTTATTACCCCCCTCGCTGATACCGAGTCACTCATATTCCTTCTCCTACAGCCCCTTCCTGCTCAGATAGTGTCTGAGTCAGAGACTGGCCAGACTGACCCCACAAGAGCACCCAGGAAACTATCTCAGGCCCCAGAAGAGGCCCAGGTACATAGGAGGCTCCCAGGAAATGCCTGTCAAGTGGAATAGCGGCAAGATGGAATCGAGGAGCCCAACCCTTTAATGGGACTTGCTCACGTCATCCAGTAAGTAGCTGCTCAGGGCCTGGAACTGAGCCTGGGTGAGCTTCGCTTAGCACACTGCCTCCTAGGGAGAGGATGAAATGGCAGAGGAAAAGGGGGAGCTTGCTAGTTCAGACCCCTGGGGAGTCCCTGAGCACGGGAGGCCAGCCAGCCTCCAGTCCCCCGGGGCCCAGGTGACCCAGGCTGAAAGAGGAGGTGGAGTTGTTCCCATTGTAGACGTAGCACAGAGTGGGGATGGGGACTTGAGTCAGTGTGTAAGCCCATCCTCCTACCTCTTTCCTCTCTGACCAGAGAAAGCTGGACAGTTTAGCTCATCCTAAGTCCAGACTAAGATGGAGAGGGGCCAAGACAGAGGGGAGGACAGAGAGGTAGCCCCCAAACAAAGAACCAGTACCTCAGGGGCTGGGTGGGGACGGCTGGGCCAAGACAGAGGCCATTCCCTCGGAGGGGAATGTGCTGCCCAGAGGCAGCCTGAACTAAGGACAGACACAGTCTTTGGAGAGAACAGCGTGACAGTGTTTCTCAGGAGGGAAATGGGGAAGTTTGGGGCCTGCTCTTGTATGGCATGGTACTTTTTCCCAGACCCCTGTGGACCCAGCAGCCATGAGGCTAGGGAAAGAAAGGGGCTGGAACAGGGTGGAGCTCGTGTTGCCGACCTAGGGGACATATGAGAAGTGAGGACAGTAACTGGTACTGACCGCCCCAGAGTCCGGGGCTCGAGGCCGTGGCTACCAGCTGCCCTCACCACCTCTCCGCACCCTGTCAGTAAAGCTGTGCACTCACCAGCCCAGGCTGTGACTGCGTGGTGTCCTCTTCGGCTGATCTCTCACTTGACCCGTCTGGAAACCCAAAGGGAAGTTGGGTCAGCCTCCATCTCCTCAGCCTTGCTGACTGGAGCCCTGCAGGCCTTCAGCCTCCCAGGCCTAGTGCCACTTCTGCAGTCCCTGCACACCAGCAGGTCCGTCTGCCCCAGTGGCGCCTTATTCCCACTTCCCATTACAACCTGTCCTTACCCTTGGGTTGACAAATTCCCTACAACTGGGTTGCTGCCTCAGTTTCCCCACACTGACCTCATGGTCACCGTTAGGACTGAACTTCTTGGCTGGGCTGGAGCATCTTATTCAGTGCCCATCATGGATGCCCAAAGGCCCAGCATCCCATCCCTGCAGCCTTGCTTAGTTGCAGCCCCCTGGGGAGCCACTCTGTCCAGCCACACTTGAGGTCACCAGGCCTTGGTCTATACTATCCACTCAGGCACCTCGGTCCTTCCAGTTGGAAGACCCTAGGACTCTGTCTTCCACCCGATGGGGTGCCAGCACACAAGGCCCTGAGGGGGATTCTCTCTCTTCAGCCCTCACCTCACATACAGTCTGGCTCCCTCCGAGCATTCTTGGTTCAAAGACCAAGGACGCTGGAATCAGACAGTCCGAGGCCAGCCTCTCAGTGCACACAAAACACAGCTGAGGCCCAAAGAGGGGAAGGAATCTGCAGGAATTAGCTGGACGAACCAAGACTAAACTGGAGTCACCTGGCCCCCGGTCCAGTGCCCTTCCACAATGCCAACGTCTAGAGAAGCATTCTACTATGAAGCACTCCCTTCCCCAGTCCTGCCTCCTCCAGGAAGCTTTCCTGAACTACCCCAACCCACAGGGTACAGTCTGACCATCTGTGCACTTGATTCTGCTCAAGCCATTTGCCCTTCACTGGCTGAGGTTCCCCCACGTCTAATAGCCCCTGGCTATGTCCCTGGGGTGGGGTGAGTGGCACTGCCAGATCTAGGGACAGACTCACCTTTGCAGGCCTGGCAGCAGGATGCAGGCAGTGGGAGAGGTGTGGGGCAGCCTGGTTCTGGGCAGGTCATGAGACCACAGTAGATCTGGCCTTCCTGACAGAGCAAACGGGAGATGAGCTCCGATGAGGAGCAGCCTTGGGGTTAGGAGAGCCCCCTGCCCTGGGGGCAAATGGCCTTGAGGTGGGACAAGAAGGGAGCAGCAGAGCATCCCGGGCAAGGCCCAGCCAGCTCAGAGGAGGAGTCCCCTGTACCCTTCCCACTCCCTCCCCAGGCCCTGAGGTAACATTCATCCTTGAGCTTCTAAAGCGTTTTGAGACCCTGTCTCTCCCTAGGCTCTCACAGCAAACCGGTGAGGTGGGGTTCTTCCATCCTACAGATGAGGAGGACCTGAAGGGGGCCTGAACTGCCCGACATCAGAAACGCAGCCCAGCAGAGTGGACTAGAGCCCAGCCTGCAGGCTTTTCCTGCTGAAGAACGCCCTCCTCCCCTGACCTGGGGCAGGGGGCCCAGAGAGAGGACGGGGATCAATGGGACACATGTTGGGCTCATCGTGCTCTTACTGAAAACCCTAGGTCCCCAGCTTCTGGACCAGCCTGGAGAGGCAACACTGCAGAGGGAAGGGCCTTCTGGGAATCAGAAGCCAGATGACCTCTGGTGAGTCACTTCTCTTCTCTGTGCCTCACTTTCCTCCTCTGTGAAATGGGAGCACTCCCATCTGGGTTGTGAAGAGCAGATGAGGGAGTGGTTGGAAAAACCCTTTTTAAACTGGAAGGCACGATGTACCTGGCAGACAGTGGTATCTCCTCGAGTCCTTTCCCTCTGCCTTTTCCCATGAGCCTCAGAAGTGGGCCAGGAGTCGAGCCAGTCCCATTTAAACAAGGAGGAGGAGAAAGAAGGGGAGACCCCGGGATCCAAGGAGACGGGACAAGGAATCACAAGAATGTTCTCAGCACCCTACCGCCACGCCATCACTTCTGTCTCCCCCCCCAGACTCCTCCTCATCGGGCCCTTGTCCCTTTACAGGAAGTAGTGCAATCCAGGGAAGAAGGAAACACGAATTTTGGAGTCATGTGGTCCTGCCTCTGAATTCTGGCTTGGCCATTTAACTAGCTGTGTGACCTTAGGCAAGTTGCTTAACTGATCTGAGCCTCAGTTTCCTCATCTGAAAAATAAGAACAGTGATTTCCTGCTCTTAGGGCCTTTGGAGTGCTGTATATAAATACAAGGCATCTCTGTGAACCGGCAGGTACAATATGATTAGGCTGCCGGAAGAGGCTCAAGCTCTGTAAAAAATAATTGCTATGTTGATTTCTTTATTATTTGTAAATTATTCGCTCTGCAGCACAGATACTTGAAGATTCGGAATCTCAGACGGATAGGATCCTCTCGCTGAAAAGATGGGGACGCAGGCCCCAGAGAAGTGACTTGATCAAGGTCACACAGGGAAGCATGGCTCAAACATGGGTGTCTGGCATCTAATCTAGGCCTCTTACCCTGATGTCACTGCTAACTCAGATTAGCAGAGAGGAACGGAGGCCCGGAGAAGTTTGATGAGCAGGTGGTGTGGAGATCAGGAGAGCAGGAGTTTCTCCTGCCAATGCACACATGAGCTAAGCCCCAGGGTAAGAATGACAGGCTGAAAGCCACCTGTCAGCCGAAAGCAGGGCCACACTGGAGCCCACCGAGGAGGAGGGTGAAGACTTTCTAGATCAGGCCCTGCTTGGCTTCAGTCTCTGTCCCCTGGTAACACTGCAGGGTCAGTTCTGCCTGTGCCTAGGTCCAACTCTGACCACAGCAGGAGGAGTTTAAGCGACTTCAGATTAAATCCGTTTGCAACGAGCTGTCTGACCCTGTCTCTGAACCCCAGGACTGATCATTCACTCCTTCTCTTATGCATTCAGCAATCATTATAGACATCTGTGTGCCAGGCCCTGGGCCAGTGGCAGCAAAAGATACAAAAATGAATTGGGCATGTTCCCTCCATTTGAGGAGTGCAGAGTCTACTGGAGAACCCAGAAATGGGCAAATGTGAGTACACGAGGTAAGCATGTTGTAACAGGCAGCTCAGGGGGACGAGGAAGGCCAGAGACGGGCAGGACATTCCAAACCCCAGATGTTCCCTTCCCCCGGAACCCATTCACTCTCACTTTGCTTTGATCAGGAGCAACACTGTCCCCCCAGACCACACCGCTGTGCTTTGCAGGCCTGTCTGTGCTGGCCTGGGCTAAAGGGAGCGGGAAGGTCTTACGGTGCAGCTGCAGAGGACACACTGGTTGGGCAGGCGGGACGGGAGCAGCTCGTGAGCACTGAAGATCTCTCCGTGTTGGTACATGGTCCCATTGTGCTGGCAGTACTTTGCGGGGGCCCGGAGCCCAGAGGGGGTGTGAGGTTCTGCGGGGGGGGGGGGGGGCGGGGGGCGGGCAAGAGGAAGAAGAAAATGAAGTTTCACATTGCGCCAAAAGTTTGTCAAAATTCACTGGGCCACTTTCCTGAAGATTCTGCGTCTTATCCCGTCTAGGCATTTAAACCAAGTTCTGGCCTCAGCCTTCCCAGCCAGTCTCCGTATAAGCTAATCGAGAGGTCTCGCTGATACCTACATCTGACCATGTCACTCCCTCTCATGGGTCCCCATCATGGCCTTTCAGCCCCTCAGTGTCTGAGCTGGCCCTCACAAGAGCAAGAAGGCGAGGCCAGAAGCCTCAGCTCCACTGAGCCCCATTTGGTGGGGACCCGCGTTAGTTCATTCCCCATTCAGTGAGCATATCCATGAATCCCCTCTAGTGCCAGGCCTGTTCTAGGTGGTGGGGAGACAGCAGTGAACAAAACAAGGTCCCACGCAGAGTTAGATCCTAGTGATGTCAGCTGGAATGATCTAGACTGTCCCTGTGCTTGGTGTAAGCTCCATCATTCACTGGCCACCGCAGCCCTACTCCTCAGCACCTGCCAATTAGCCAGTCCTCATCCTGCCAGGTAGTGGGGTATAAGTCTCCAGTCCTGAGAGAACCCACTCGTTCTCTCAAGACACCTTTACTAAGCACCTTCTCTGTAGCAGGCGACAAGCTAGGCACTGGGAAGGGAATGCCCAGTAAGACCCAGCCCCTCCCACCAAGAAACTCACAATGTAATTGGGTAGAAGGTTTCTCTAACAAGCAGTGCACTGGTATGGTAAGGCTAGGGCGGATGGGGGCACAGATAAGGAGCCCTTAACTCAGCCGGGGGTGGGAGCTGGGGGTTGTGCAGGGAAGGCTTCCCGAAGGGGCTGATGGCTGAGCTGAGTCCTGAAGAACCGTTGAGCCAGGCGCGCAAAGGGGCAGGGCAGGGGCAGGGAGAAGGAGAGAGGAACATGTAAAGAGGAAGGGGCCAAGGCACAAAGCAAGAGGAGGTAAGGCCTCCTGGAGTGGGCCTCTGCCAAGGAGGAGACATGATGCCCCCCTCACCGGGCAGGATGAAGCTCAGAGCCTCTGCTCCCCAAGGGGACCCAGAGCCAAGAATATCTATGACCCAGGTCAGAGCCATGGTGAGATCCCTGCTGGGGTCCCCCATGGAAAATGAGCCCCTTTACACACATACTCCACACACAGGTCCCCAGCTCACCAGGAGAGCCCTGGTTGCAGAGCCTGGAGACCACAGTGTGGAGCCCCGTTTTATCACCTTCCCGATGCTTCTAAGCATTGGTTCTCCTCTCAACGTCTCCTCGCCTCTTGCGTTGGTCTCCCCACTGGCTGCCCCTCGGCCATTTGGTTACATATACACTCGGTTATGCCAATTCCTTCTCAGACCGCCTCTCCTCTCCTCTCTTTTACCTTTACTTCCTAGAATCCCAGTCTCAGAGGCTCTTAGAATCTTAAAATCATAGACTCATAGGCATTTAGCGTCAAGACACAGAGAATGCCTGAACCTCAGCACCACCAGGAATCTCCGAGTCCACATGCTTCAACTCCTTTGGTCATTTCCCAGCCCCAGGGCGGTGGTCCTGGCCTCTCCCTACAAGGCCTCCCAGCCCCTGCTCACTCATCCAGTGACACACGGCATGTCCACTCCCTCTAGCTCTGGCCAGCCAGAGAGGGATTGGGGCCCAAGTGTGCCATCCACGGGTCAACCACACCCCTGTTTCCTTCAGCCACTTTCCACATTTTCTCCCTCCTCCTGCCAAGTCCAGCTACTTCGGAATGAGACATTTGCTGCTACCCCAGCCCTCCTGGGGGATCCACGATGTTTCTTCCCCTGAGTACCTTTGCCGCCTCCAAACCTCTGATGGCTAGAGTCTGCCCCCTCTCATTCCAGGGGCCCCCCTCAGCCAGAAGCCCACACTGGGATGGGGATGAGGGTCAGTGGGCAAGGGAGAGGAAGGAGGCTACTTACCCACACACCGGGGACAGCACTGCTGTGGCTCTGTCACAGGCTGGGGACAGTGGACAGGAGGGCAGTGGAGGCGGTAACAACTCACATGGGCACTCTGCAGGGGATACGGGGTGGGGGGGGGTCCTGATTCCAAAGAACCATTGCCTCCTACCTGAACCCGTCTTCTCCCCAAACCCCATCCAGGCTGTGGGACACTACACTCGTTTTATGCCTGTGGCGGGAGAAAAGCAATCAACTCAATTTGCCCAGTCCCTCCCCTTCCCCTGCTCGCACACCCCAGCACAGAGGAGGGTGCAGTGTGCATGGGTTTGCACAGACCTGTGTCCACTTCCTGGTGTTTGAGAAATATGAGTAAAAGGCTGGAGTTATTTTGATGTTGGTCTTCACTGTTGTTGTTTTAACTCGGGGATTTCCTTCTTTTCCCTCTGGGCCTGAGCTTCATGGTTAAGAGAGGGCAAGTGACAGGGATGGGGACACGACTAGAAACCTGATGTGGAGAAGACTCAGGGCTTCATGATCCACTCCCTGAATCTCTGGGAGGTTTGGGTAACCTTACATGAAGCTTTGGAGCTGGCACCAGCAAAGGAGGGGCCCAGAGTTCTTACGCTTTTCCATGTACAGCAAATGGAAGAGAATGGGGCAGAGAAACAGACAGAGAGAGAGAAGGGGATGAGCAGAAACAGAGGAGCTGAAGAGAGAGAGGCCACCGCCCCTTGGTCTGTCAGCCCGACCTAGGCATCCCACACCTTACTCTCCCCTCCGTGTTGTAATGAACCATTTACATCGGTCTTGTCTTTTCAGCCATGGATTCCCAAGAACAAGGGCCAGGCCTGGTCTGTTCATCTCTGAATCATCAGCTCAGGGCCCTGCTCCAAGCCAGTGCCTGTTCTGGTCTGGATGAAGGAGGGAGTGAATGAATGAGAGCCAGGAGAGGAGTGCTAGAGGGCCTCTTGGCTAGATGAATGGAGCCAGCTTTGTCCAACTGGGAAGTTGGCAGGTTTGCTTCCAGCCCCCCTGCCCACCGAGTTTCCCCACAGCACCTCTTGCCCCATGGAAAACCCTGGACCAGCCCCCAGCCCCTCTGGGGTCACTGCTCCACAAGATGGCCAGCTCGCAAGGACTCATCAACACTAAGGGGCATCCCAGAGTCCACAGAACTGGGGCCTTCTAGAGGCCTGGCGCTCCTGGGTACTTAGAATGTCTAGAGGGTGAACTGAGCCCCTCAGATGAGTAACTAGGGTGGAGTTCAAGGAACTGTGTGACCTGAAGAGTTAGGATCTCTTTCTTGATTCTGGCCTTGGAGGAGCCAAGGGATGGAGACGATCAGCAACCTATAGCCAGAAATAAGGTGGAGACAGGCAAAGGGTTGGATGGGCAGGTGACCAGGCCTTGCAGCCAGGGAAGTCATAACTACCATGTGCTGAGTGGCTACTAGGTAGGGGCTTTATCTTATATATAAATATATGACGTCCCTTCATCTTCTCAGCAATCCTCGGGGTAGGTACAGCTATCCACACTTCCACAATGAGGAAAGAGCCTCTGTCCTAGAAGTTGAGTTGCCTAAGATCACACAACTGATGAGCACTGTCTCCTGGATCTGGGTACTTTCCGTGATGCTGAGCCACCTCTCAGGGGTGGGGACTCCTTCATTCACTCAGTATCTCTTGCGTGACTGCTGGGTGCCAGGCCCTCTTCTAAGCTCTAGGGACATAGCAGTGAGACCAACACGGTTTCTGCCCTCACAGAACGTGCATCCTAGGAGCAGGAGACAGACGATAAACAATAAACAAGTAGGAACAAGATCATTTCAAATGTTAAATTTATGATAATAATAAAGCAGGGTGATGTGATTGAGTTAACAAAGACTATTTTAATAACAGCTGTCAAAGAAACCTCATAAGGGGTCACAAGTATGTGATGAACTGCAAGTAGGAGGGACCATCTGTGAGAAGATCTCGTGGGGGAAAACATCCAGATGGAGGAACAACCAGGTAGGACTGAGGCTGAAGTGTTGGTGCAGGTAGGAGACGAGGTCTGAGAAAAAGGCAGAAGGTAGCTCCTGCAGAGCCCAACGCAGGAAATTTGAATTTTACTTTAGGTGCAACGAAAAACTATTAGAAGGTTTTAAGAGTAGAATAACGCCATCAGTTTTATGTGCAGAAAAGATCATTCTAGCTGCTGTGTGGAAGACGGACTTAGAGAGGGAACAGGGAGACCCGTTGGGAGGCTGATGTAGCAGCCCAGGGAGAGATGAAGGTGGCTTTCATTAGGGGAGCGGTGATGGTGGAGAGAAGTGGAGGGATTCCGGGTATGTTTTGGAGATACCCGCACAGTCGCTTGGGTTGGGGAAATGCTGCATGTGTGAACTCTGGGGAGGGAGAAATGAATTAACTCCAGTGGATCACAAAACTGGGACTTTGTCAACTGGACCACATGATATGTCTGGAATTTTCTGTTATGGTTTTCTTTCTGCTGTCTGGTTATATTTCATAAAGTTCTTTTTGTAAAGGCTGACTGGCCTCATATGTGCTAAGGAGAACCAAGGGGAGGCGGTTGTGGGGGGCTGTGTCCACGCTGGAACCAGTGTTCTGCCTCGGGCCAACATGGGAGAAGGAGTGGGGAATCAGAGGGAAACTTCCCAGGAGGAATGAGACTCCAGTGATCAGAGTCAGGAGGGGGACTGGTCACCCACCCCCAACTTCCCAGTGTCTTTCAGAAGCTCTTCTCTGCTCCCACTTTGAGTATTGTCTTAACGAGGGAGACTCTTACAGGCCTCCCGCATTCCTCTCTTGGCTTTGTGCAGGGAAAGACAGGCACCAAGGGGCTGGTTCCAGGTAGGTTCCCTGTCTCTGCTCCCCTCCCCTCCACCCCACCCCAGCACCAGCACCCAGACAGAAAGAGCCAAGGATCTCACACCCACCAGGCTGGGCCCCAGGCAGCTGAAGTAGAGCTAAGGGTGTTGCAAGCCTCCCAAATCACTCCCCCTCCATCCTCACCCCTCCACCCTCATACCTGGCCTGAGAATTCTGGACCACATGGGGGTCTTATTTATTCCACCTAGTTGGTAGTACAAGGCTCTGTGGAGGGTGCTGGGGTGGGATTGGGGGAGACAGAGGTGAACAAGAAGATCTGGTCTGGGGTGCCTGGGTGGCTCAGTCAGTTAAGCGTCTGCCTTTGGCTCTGGTCATGATCCCAGGGTCCTGGGATCAAGCCCCACATTGGGCTCCTGGCTCAGCAGGGAGCCTGCTTCTCCCTCTCCCACTCCCCCTGCTTGTGTTCCCTCTCCCATTGTCTCTATCTCTGTCAAATAAATAAATAAAATCTTTTTTTTTTTAAAAGACTTCACCTATTTTTCAACAGAGAGAGAGAGGCAGTGAGAGAGGGAACACGAGCAGGGGGAGTGGGAGGGGGAGAAGCAGGCTTCCCGCTGAGCAGGGAGCCCGATGCGGGACTCGATCCCAGGACCCTGGGATCATGACCTGAGCTGAAGGCAGTCGCTTAACGACTGAGCCACCCAGGCGCCCAAATAAATAAAATCTTTAAAAAAAAAAAAAAAGAAGAAGAAGATCTGGTCTCTGCCCCTCTGGTAGGTCAACCTCTGGCAGGACACCAAACTGGGCCTGAGTGAGCGCCCAGGAAGATCTGCTCTCAGGGGCTCCATCTAGGAGGGGCAGTAACAGACAGGCACAGAAAACTGTCATCCTTGGCCAACAGTAATCAGGAGGAAGGGACAGAGAAACTTATGTGGCATCCCAGAAGAAGACACCCTTGCAGGTGAGGCATCAAATAAGGCTATTGGGGGTAGGGAGTTGCATTCGGGTGAAGCCTTAAAGAACCAATGTTTGAGCCAGTGGCGTTGGGAGAACACATCCTAAGGCCGGGCGGCAAGAGAGGTGGCTGGAGGAAAGGGCCCAAGGAAAGGAAGGAATGGGAGGTCAGGACAGAGAGGCTCTTGTCCTGGGACATAGGCGAGGCCAGCAGCAGCAAAGGTGGAAGGAAGGCCGGCTGAAAGATGGAGGGTCCAGCTCCCCAGCCCGGTCCAGCCACTGCCCCGCGGTGTGCCTTATCTCTGGCAGGTGCACAGGAGCCCCCGCGCATTGAGTACTCACTGGTGAAGAGGCGCGGCCCCACCCTCCCTCTGGGGTGCCCTACCTGTCACAGGTGGCCAAGGGGCCAGAGGAACTTACTTCTGAGCAGGTACAGCGCAGGCAGTACATCAGGCCCTGTGGTTCCAGGTAGGGATGCCAGCTTTCACCGGGCGCATATCTCTTCCCATGGAAAAGGCAGAACAGGTCTGGACCTGGCAGACCAACCAGCGCTTTGTCAGTCCCGGGAGGCTCCAGCCCAAAGATCCTGCTTCGTGCCTCCTTCTCTCTGGCTCTAGGAAGGATGTCATCTGGACCAGATAGGTGAAAGAGAACCCACCAGATGTGCTCTCCCAGGCAGGGGCCCGGAATATCTGAGTCCGTCAGCTTGACTACACACTTGCTGTGTGACGGTGGGCATGTCACTGCCCCTTTCTGAACCTTAACACTTCTCTCATAGGACAGTTAGGAAGATCAAAGAGTGAAAGTGCTTACAGATTTAAATTGTGGTATAAATGTTATTAGATGAACAATCTGAGGCCCCGGAGGATAAATTACACCTTTAGGTCACATAGGAAGTCCGTCACCCAGCAGGGATGGTAGCCCACGTCTCCTGACTCTCAGTTCAGTGCTCCTTCTACCCTCATAATCACACCGGCTTCCTCTCTTTTGGTCCCATGTTGCTTATTTATTTCCTACATCTCTGCAAACACACACACACACACACACACACACACATCCTTCCCACTGCTGACCCTCTCTCTCTCTCTCCACACACACACACACACACACGCACACGCACGCACGCACACACGCACACCTTCTCTCTGGGTCCTGTGACCCACCTTTTCAATAAAGCCACTCAGAGCTCCTCCCCTGCTTTTCACAGCCTACTATCTCAGGGAGCTGTGATGAAAGGGTTTAAATTGGGAAAACAAGGGCTGCCTAGGGAAAGGTTCTTAGAAAGCTGACTTTTAAATATCCTTAATATAGTCAATGCTACTACTATGACTGCACGTCAATTGGCTATTTTTGTGACCTGCGTTTCAGTTGTCAATATGCAAGGGAATGCTTCAAGAATGAGGAAAGTTTGTTTCATTAGATTAGATACCTCTCCTGCAAGCCTGCTTTCCTGAAACCACTTCTCTCTCACTTCTCACACCCCATCAGCCGCCCAGCCTGCCCTCCCCCTCCCCTCTTACTGGACCACCACCTAGCCCTGGCTCAGGGCTCCAGGTCGGGCTTCCAGCCCCGCGCCCCATCCTCCCGCCTCTGGCCCTATCCCTGCCACCCTTGCTCCTCACAGGTAGTGGGTGATTTTTACAAGCCAGAAGGGATGCTGTCGTTCTTACAGGAAAACTCTACATTACCTAAAGAATAAGCTGAGCTCTTCTAGGGTGGAAATGAGGTGCCCAGCACAAGCTAAGTGTCCACAAAGGTTTATGGAATTAAATGAGATTGAGCTATGGAAAAAGGAGCCAACATTTACTATCTTCTCTTTACATAAATTACTTAATTACCCCATTGACATTATTGTTTTGAGCATTAAATTGGATAATGCTTGTCAAATGCTTACTTACCTAGCCCAGTTCCTGACACTTGTTGAATGCTATTATTATGATAATTGTGGTAACAGTGACCCTGCAAGATGGGTCATCTTGAATAGGTGATCCAGTCCCTCTAAGCTGGGTTATTGGGATCGTTACCATCATTAAGAGAAAAGGAGATGGAAAAACCGAGGATCCAGCGCCTGAGGGACTTGCCTAGGCCATCCACCTAGCGATTGGAACCCAGGACTCCACTCCCGGGCATAGCTCCTTGCAGTTCACCTCCCTTCTCCATGGCTTTGTGCCCGATCCCAGGGCCTAGGGGCTCCACTCTCTGCCTCAGCGGCCACCATACCCTACTCCCTATTTTTTTTCCTCGTCCCCTAGACCTCTAGAATCTAGAGGTCGCCTTTCACACTTCCTCCTGCCTGCTTTCTAGGTCTTTCTCTTTGACATTGGAACTCATAGAATCGCAGAGAATTGAAAGCAGCACACTAGCAGGACAGCAGGGCAGGAATTCCCTCTCAGTGTTGGGGGGTGGGCTGGGGTACCGTCCGACACACGCCTCCAAAGGAGAGGAACTCAGGGCCAGTCCTAATCTTTAGGAAGTTTCCCCTGTAAGAAGCTGAAACTGGCCTGCCCCTGGCTCTTTGTACTGCTCCTGCTCAGCCTCTCGGGCCTCCCAGAACAAAGACTTGAGGCCACAGTCATGATGCCTCCAGAGTCTGTGCTTCCTGGGGACCCTAGGAGCACACGGCTGAGCTCCCTCTCCGCTCCCTCCCCAGCTCCCCAAAGTAGAGGGGGGGGAATCGGACAGCAGATCCCTTTCCCAGCAAGGCCCCCCGGCTGGCCCGTATCAAATGAGCTGTGTTTATCTCTCGGCCTCTGCTGGCTGAGAGGGCGGGACACAGCCCCAGCTGGGGTGCTTGTCAGAGCCAGCCCAACTCTCCAAGGACTGAATAATGTCTTTCTTCCTCAGTCCCCTTCCCCCACCAGGGAAGGGTCGATTGCGACACTACCGGGCGGCCTTAGGTCTCTGCCTTGTTGCTGAAGAAACCCTCTCCCACCTTCCTTGGGGCGGCCCCGCAGCCTGGCTCCCGTGCCAGTTGGCACCCCTCCCCCTCACTGCCTGCTCAGAGCATGGAGACAGAGAAAATGTCTCAGTCCATGCCCAGGCCGCCCCACCAACAGACCTGGCAGCCGTTGAGAACATGGGGGGCCTGGCAGGCTGGTCCCGCGACCCCAGGAGGCCTCCTGCGGCCACAACCCCAGCCTACCACGCCCTCCAAGGTGAGAGGCACAAGGAAGGGTGGCATTGCCTGGGGCTCCCCCTTACACCAGGGAAGTGAGGGTCCAAGGCCATGCCAACGCCAGGCAGAGGGAGGAAGGGCCAGGCCGCAGCCGCCTCCATCCCTGCAGTCCTGGCATCAGCCCCTATCCTTGCTAATGGCTGGTGGAAGGAGCTGTAGCTCCTTATGCCATGAATTCACTGTGTGACAATGAGGAAGACTCTTCCTTCTCTGAGCCTCAGTTTCTCCTCTGCAAAATAAGGGCGAAGGTGAACTTTGATCTCCAAAGGTTTCTGCACAGATAGTGCTTATGAATCCATGATTTCACAATTCTAAGACTCCAAGACTCTAAGTTTCTAAGATTCAAGATTTGAGAATTCTGTGCTTCCAAGAGCCTACATTTCATGAGAACATGAAAGCTTCTAGAACTGTACAATTTTGTGGCTCTAAGATCTGATCATTTCAAGCCTCCATGATTTAGGATGTATTGATGGTCTCATACACCCAGGCTCTAAGATCTGATCACTTCAAGCTTCCATGATTTAGGATGTATTGATGGTCTCATACACCCAGGTCCTCAGGGGCTCCGACGTGGGCTAGGATAAGGTTCAGGGAGCCAGTGGGGCTGATCCTGGGTGGCACGAAGAAGGAGGCAAAGTCTGTCTCTCACATCCCCTCCTTTCCCATCTATTCCTTTTGGTCTTCTGTGGCCTTCCCATACCTGTCCTAGCCTTGGTCCTGCCCTGTTTCCCTCTCCACCCACCACCATGCATCATCCCATCCTCCCTCTGCCCAACTCAGGGGGGCACTGGGCCTTCTCTCAGGGATCTTTAGGAGTTAATGGCCCCTAGCAGTGATATTTAATCCAGGAAAAAGACAGTAGTGGAGGAAGTTTTCATTTGAAAAGGATAATTGGCCCTCTTCCAGGCTTGAGATAGAGAAAAATTAAAGTTGGACAGGTCTCATACCCCTCAAAACCCCTCACTCAGTGGTGGTGTGTACATAGTCCAAAGACCCTGGCTTTGGAATCAGATAGGTGGGGGCTCAAATTGGATTTGGCTTTTTTGCGGGGGGAGGGGCAGAGGGAGAGGGAGACAGAGCTCCCTGCCCAGTGGGGAGCCCAACAAGGGGCTCTGTCTCACAGCCCTGAGATCACAACCCGGAGATCATGGCCCGAGTCGAAATCAAGAGTAAGACACTTAACCAACTGACCACGCAGGTGCCCCGGATTTGGCTTTTATCGGCAGCCTGAGTTTAGACAAGTTACTTAATCACTCTAGGCCTCAGTTTCCATAGCTGTTAAATGGGATTAGTAATAATCTCTACCTCTCAGGGTTATTGTAGAATTAAATCAGATAATATATGTAATATGCCCAGTGCCTGGCACATATTAGATGCTCAATTAAATAGTTGGCTATAAAACAAAAAGCAGATCTGGGTGCTGACCCCAAACTTCCCTAACAGTCTGTTTCTCATGGTATTCCTTTTACTCCCATAATTCTATGCACAGCCCCCAGGCACCCATTAGGGCATGAACTTCATGGTACCTGCCACTGAGGTCAAACCTCCCTCATTTACAACCTTACCAACCCTGTTTCCTGTGGCTCCCCACACTCTCCTAGCCACACTCACAAGCCAGA
The DNA here is from genome assembly GCF_054177405.1 of Leptonychotes weddellii. Classification (NCBI taxonomy): domain Eukaryota; kingdom Metazoa; phylum Chordata; class Mammalia; order Carnivora; family Phocidae; genus Leptonychotes; species Leptonychotes weddellii. The sequence continues at coordinate 48,343,157 of NC_138379.1, forward strand.
CTCCCCAACACCCTCTCTGCTTACACAGACCTCAAGGCTGGGATACAGAGATCAAACTGGTCAGGATGGGCGAGAGGCTGGAGATCAGGCCAGAGAGCGAGGAAGAGGCTCATGAGGGGCCTTGAGAGCCCAGAGGGCAAAAGAAAGCCATGGAAAAGTTTTAAACCTTTAAACTGGGGCATGCCTGTGGTCAGGTTTGCATTTTACCACCATCACTGATCGGAGGGGTTGGAAGGCAAAACTGGAGGCAGAGAGGCCAGGGGAGGCTCTTGTATCGGCTGGTTTTGAGAGCTTGCCAGCCCGGACCAAGATAGAAGCAGTGCCCACGGGCTCAAGTGCAGATTTGGGGAGTACTTGGGAAATATGGTGGGTGGGCTGTGGGCTGTAGGGCAGGCTGGATATGGGTGGGGAGGGAAAAGAAGCAGTCCAGGATGGGATTGCGGCTTTAGGCCTAAACCACAGGTGGACGTGGGGCACCTGACCGGCCAAGCAGGGACTGTTATTATCATTACTTATGATTTCTTAGTATCATTAGGAATAGCGATATTACTTCCTGCTGTTCACTCAGCTATTGAGCTTTCGTGTATCAGGTCTTACGCACATTGGGGGGCCTGGGCCGTGACTAAGCAAGACACAGTCCCCATCTTCGAGGAGCTCCCAGCCTAATGCAGAAGATGGATAGATAAAATACAGCTGACCTTGAACAACATCGGTCTGAACGGTGCAGGTCCACTTATTAGTGGATTTTTTACAGTACAGTACTCTATGTGTATTTTCTCTTCCTTATGATTTTCTTAATAACGTTTTCTTTTCTCTTGCTTCCTTGATTGCAAGATTATACTGTATAATACATATAACATACAAGAGATGGATTCATTGGCTGTGTACGTTACCAGTAAGGCTTCAAGTCAACAGTGGGCTATCCGTTAAGTTTTTGGGGGAGTCAAAAGTTCTATGCAGATTTTTGACTGTGCGGGGGTTGGTGCCCCTACCCTTAAGGGTCAGCTGTGCCTACAGTGTGACAAGCTTTATGGCAGTGGAAGCAGAGAAGCTTTAGGGAAGGCTTCCCCGAGAAGATGCAGGACCTGGCCGTTGACGGAGTTAACAAGGTGCAGACAGAGGGGAAGGGCCTGTCAGGCAGCCAGCGGGAGCTACCCGCAAAGGCAAAGGCGCGGGGGTGGCGGTGACCGTGGTTCATGCGAGGCCACTCACTGCAGGTGGCTGGCACGGGCTGGGGGCTAGCTCCCCTGCTTGCCTGAAGCGTCCACTTGGATAGGCCGCAGCCAAAGCGCTTCCCTAGCTTGATACTGACTGAAAGTGACTGGACTTAGTTGATCTCATTTGAACTGAGGGCACGTCACCCCAGCCTGTCGTGAGACGGCTCTTGCCTGCTTTTCCAGCCGTGCTCGCAGCGGTGGCCCTGTGTGCAGCCTCCCCTCCTCTTGCTGAATATCTCTCTTCCACCACCCCACCGGGCTCTTTCACACTTGCGCGCGTTCCTGTGCTGTTTCCTCCACTTGGAATGCAGTTCTCCGTCTCGTGTTTGGCCGCTCAGCCTGGTTCTTCAAAAGCTTGTCCAGAGGCCACTCTTTCCGTGAAGCCGCCCCACCCTCCCAGGCCAGCGGCCAGTCCTTCCTCGGCGCTCCCGCAGAACTGGGTTCAGCCCTCTCCGACAACTCTCGTCACTGGATTAGAAGTACTGATTAAGTGCATTCTTCTTCCTTACTAAACTGTGAGCTTCTTGAGAGCAGAGACCATATTTCATTAATCTGTGTGTCTCCGAGTGCTCTGCCCGGATCCTACACAGAGTTGGGCGCTGGATTAATGAATGCACCATGAAAGAACGGAGTCAATGGAGAGGGGAGGTTCTGGAAGAGGAGGTGATTGATGGTCCTTAATCCTGGAAACCTCTTTCACAAAAAGAATACTTCATCATGTGATAAGGTAGCCAAATCCCTCTTAGCACTTTGACCTTGCCACCTACCAGGAATTAACCTTTGACCTCCCCTTTCCAGCTCTCACCATCTGCCATCTGAACTCCCAAACCACACACCACCATGTACAAAAAGGTCAGGGGCCTGGGCAGGTAAGAGGATGAACAATTCCATGATCTTCACATGTAGGTAAGAATTTCTAATCTGCCCCATCCAAGGCCATCCCACAGTCTGCCTTGAAACTCTCATGCTATGATAAAGGCTCCTAGGGGATAGTTAGGAGTGGGTAATGTGATTGGGAATTCTTCCAACAGGAAGCAGAAAAGACAACCAGAAAGAAGCTTCTGGGCTGCAGGGGAAGCTGGAGGGGACCAGAGGGTGTGGGGTGTGAGGAGAGAGGGCCGGGACTGTGGCTAGCCTGTCCCCAGCCTGCAAGGACCTGAGCGAGCCAGCTGTGCGGGAATGTGAGAACGTTCCCATCTTTTCCCTGGCGCCCACACAGCCATACTTTATTTATTTATGGTTCCCGCTCACAAAAACAAACCTGCTTCCCTCCCAGACATAAGCTCTGCTCTGGGCGCTGGCACCCAATGGGGGAGGGAATCAGAAGTGAAAACCTCAGGTCCTCAGGGGCGAAGCTGGGTGACCTAGGGAAAAGGCCCTCACTTCTCTGAACCTGACTCTTCTTCTCTGGCACATGACAGATGTTCAGGGGCACAGAAGGACCTCAAAGAAGAGCACTGTCAAACCAGGAAGGGCAGCTCTGTTACCGGCAAGCGTCAGGGGGGCAGAGATGAGACTATTTACATTCTCTTCTGCCTTGGACACATACACTTAGATTCACGGTATCTTAGAAAGTTAGGGCCTGAGAGATGACATCCAATCCCTTATTTTACAGATGTGGAAACTGAGTCCTAGAAGAGGGATCAGGACTCGCCTAAGATCATTGATATATGCCAGCACAAACTCCAGTGGCAGTCTTCGGATCTGGGGGGCTGCTTATAGGCTCATCCCTCCCCTAAGGGGGCAGGACCAGAAGAAGAGGCTTTAAAGTGCAAACAGAAGGATCCAGGTGAGCCATAAGGAAGAATCGGGCTATAAGAACGGGTATCAGAAGAAGACTGGGACGGACGGCCTTCTCTGGTACGAGATGCAATCTTGTCCAGGGGCTTGCCTGAAATAATCTCGGCGCTGCACCTCCCAGGGGCACCGCACTCACACCAGTCCTTCTCTTTCGGAGTCCAAGGGACCCAGGATCCCTCCCCCAGAGACCGGCGCCATGGCTAGTGGCTGGGGGAACTTGAGAGGCCAGTCCTGGAACAGGTGCAACAGCTGGAACCCTGTGCAGCTGTCGCGGGGCTCCGCCTGCTGGCGAGTGAGTGAGACAGAGACCTCTACTGGTGGGAGGGAGGAGGTGCAGAACCGCCTAACCCACCCAGGGTGGGGCCTGCCTGGAGCCAGATGTCAAGCCTTCGCTCGGGTGCCCCCTTCCCCCATGTACATCTGGACGGGTAGATGGGGATGCAGCTAAGCTGAACAGCAGGGCAGGGTCCCTACTGGTGGGTCTCCCTCCACACCCACTGTTCTAGGCCTTCTAGGTACGCTCTCCTGGTGTCTGAGGGCAGGACGACCAGGCTGTAGATCTAAACTCCCCCAACTTCCTTTTTCCAAAGTCCAGAGCAGACTCAGAATCAAGCGTCTCTGGATCTTAGAGTCTTAGAATCACAGGATTTTAAAGCCAGAATGGTCCTCAGTGGTGACCTGTTTGGGTCAACCATCTCTCTTTATAGCTGGGAAAACTGAGGGGCAGAGAAGGGCAACTTGTCTGGTGTCACGGCTGGAATTAGCAGAGCCAGGCTGAAGTCAGAACCTTCTAACTCCAATTTGTCCTCTGAGCCACGTCATCCGACGGGAGCTCCCTTTCTGCCCCCTCTCTACTTCTGCAGTCTGCGATCCTGTCACCTGGGGACAGAAGCTCCAATTCCTACCATACGCATTACCCTTGGAGTGAGGATAGAGAGATTGATGTTTTTACTTGATAACTGTCTCCTGAAAGCAGGATTGGACAGCGGGAGGGAAGAGAAAACAGAAGCATGCCAGATACCTTAAGGGGAGGTGGGGGTGGGGGTAGCAATTAGTAAGGGAAGAGCACAATAGAGAGGCACTGACCTAGGGGCAGAGCACTGGAGAGGGAGTCAAGACATTACACAGGTTCTCATTCCACAGAGGGATGGGTGCCCAAACTGACTAACATCATGCATGTCTGTGGTTCCACCTGGCCAGAGTTGAGACTCCGTCCAGGTTGAACTCAATCTGTGGCTGGAAGCAGAGCCAAGGACAGAATAACCTTTGTTTGAATAGTCTTGCACTGTGAGGAGCAAACTGCCATGCGTGCTCACAGGCCTTTGGCATTCTGCAGGGCTGAGCCACCTCAGGAGTCTGACATGACGCAGACCTGAGAATTCCCATCTGTTGGCATCACTTCTGAAAGCGCCTGAGGCCTGTTGTGCATAAGACATCTCCTGGTGAATCTTACTTGAACTAAGACAAAGACCTTCCTAAGAGACCCCAAATAGGACCCTGGCAAATGCCTATAGAATAGGATTGTTCCTAGATTCATAGATAGTCAGCACTAGACGAAGTGAAGCTCAGAGAAGGGAAGTGATTTGTCCCAATGCACATAATCAGTAAGTGACACATCTATGTATTCTTTTCTTTAATAAATCTGCGGTGTGAACTTGGGCAAGTCTCTCCCACTTCCTGGGCTTCAGTTTAACTATAAGGATAGGAAAATTGCAGGTAGAAGCAGATGATTTTCAAAGGCTCTTTCAGCTCTGACATCCCAGAATCTGAACACACCCCTCTGAATGCCAGTCCACCTCACCTTAATTCAAGTCTGCTCTGAGTAGTTTTCTTGCATGTGTGGAGCTAAGCTCCAGGCTGTAGGGGAGATAGAATTCTGGCAGGACCCAGTGAGAGGTAGGGGCCTGAAGGCCAGTGGAGGAGCAGAGGAAGGAGATGGAAGGGGCGTGGGTGGCCAAGGAAAGTTTGCTGGAAGAAGTGTGACCCAGCAAGGTGATGAAGGGCTGGCAAGATACGGGAGGTTGACAGGAGGGGTGTGGGTAGGACATCAGCAATCCTGCACAATGATCTGATTCTGGTTCATCTGTCAGAGATGTATCCAGGGCAGTGATGCTTGGAGAAAAGCCTTGGGGGCTAAGAATGCTGTGCCAAGAGGAAGGGAGGCAGGCATGGAGAGCATTCTGTGGTAAGTCCCTTTTAAGAAACAACAGGTAAGTGTTAGGAGGAAACCTCCGGGGCCCAAGGAAGGGGAGGAGACATTTACTGAGTACTAGGCATTGTGCTGGCTAATTTAACACGGTCACCTCCTTGAATCCTCCCAAGAACCCTTTGGGTTCCAGGTGCGTCTTTGTCTCAGATCAAGAAATTGAGGCTCAGAGAAGTTGTGACGTATGATAAGTCACACAGCTGCTGAGGGCCAGAGGCAGGACTTGAACCCAACGCTGAGGTCTTTCCATTACCTATTACTAACTTCTGTGAGTCTCATGCTGCCGGCAGCCCAGAGACGACCAGACATGCAGCCTGCCCTCACAAGCAGAGACAAGAATGAAACAGAATCCAGCCCCACCAGCTCCAGAAAGTCACGTGCAAAAGAAAGGCAGCAAAAGAAAGGGGGAGCTGAGCTGTGGAGAGGACAGAGCGCTAGGCTGGGACTTGGGAAACTGGGGTCTTCATCCCAGTCCCTGTGCTGTGTAACGTGGAGCAGACCCCTGCTCCTCCTTGTCCTCGGGTCCTTTATCAGGTATTTTAAGGTTTGAACTAAGCTCCTTCCTTCTCATTAAGTGAATCTTTGGTTTTGTTTTCCATCCTCACAGCATTCCAAGAGATTGGGGATGGGGAGGGGGTCCACCAGCCTCTTGCAGGGGTAGGGGGAAACTGAGGTTCAGAGAGATTATATAAACTGTTTGAGGTTACACTGCGTCTAAGTGGAGAAGCATGAATTGGGAGACTGATATTTTTACTGATGCTACCATGTACCAGCTAGTTGCTGGTGCTAGTTGCTTGACATATTTTCTCCAGTTTAATTCTCACAACAGCCCTGGGATTTTGACTCCCATTTTATAGATTAGGGAACTGAGGCTTAGAGCGGTGCCCTCACCTGCTGGTATTCAAAAGATCTGGGATAGTGAAGACTGGTCTATCTCCCTGTGCCCTTGCTGCCTCCCAGAGTCTTACAACTCCAAATCAGGGCTCCTTCAGATGCCGTGGGGCAGGGGGGAAAAGCATAGGATTTGGAATTGGAGAGCTCGGGCTTTGGATGGCTTACTAGCTCTGTAAACTTAATCAAGTTTCTTCTGTCAACCTGTTTTCTCATCTGTAAAATGCAAATGACAATACCCACCTCATGGGAGTGTTGTGAGGATCACAAGGGGTAACAGAATGAGGTTTGTCTAGTTAGCTCTTCTGTCTTTCCATGGGCTCCCTTTGAATGCAGTGGTCTACATCTTCATCACTTTCATCACACCCTTGCAGCCAGACATGCCCGGCTCTCTCCTGAGAACGTTAAGCACCACCAGCAGCCAACACACACGCACAGTGTCCTGCCCTCTCTCCCACCGCCCTCAGTCCCCCGCATCCTCAGGTCCGTGGCAGCAGCCCCCTTGGCTCTGAGTTTTGCCAAGTTTCCCCAAGTTTCCCCGCAGTATCCCACACTCATCAACCCATACTGGTCCACAGAGAAGTCTCCACTCTCCCTACACAGGTGCTGCCCGATGGCTGTCAGAACAGTTTGAGGTCCCGAGTCCTGGCACTTGCCCCCGCCCCCCGCCACCCCGCACATCCCAGGGGCTCGAATCCCTCCTCTGCCTACCCAGCCCCACCAGCACCCCTACTTACGGGCTCGAGCGTGGGAGTCCAAGGGGAACCAGAGCAGCGCGAGTCCCAGCAAGGAGGAGAGGACCCTTACCTCGGGAAACATCCTTCCTTCTCCCAGGGCCAGGCCGCCGGGCGCTGAGCCGGGAGGGGCGTCGGGAGAAAGTGAGATGAGGACACTGAGGCACAGGGGCACAAAGCAACCCGCAGACCCAGGGAGGGCTGCCTCTACAGTGGAGAGTCAGAGAAGAGTGGAGTAGGTGGTGCGGACAGAAAGGGAGGTCCAAGGTGGGAATAAGCGGAAGGTGGAAAGAGAACAAGGGAAAAGGAGAGAGAGAGATGGAGAGATGGAAGAAGGTGCGGCAGGAAGGGAAAGCAGTGAAAGCAAAGGAGAAGGTGAGAGGGAGGGGAGGAGGAGAAAGACGGGGAGGACAGGGGTCTGCAGAGCGCGCAGCGTCGGCCGAGGCGCGCGGGACCAGCGGGCTGTTCCGGGCGCGCGGGCTAGAAGCGGCCGGCGCCCCCTGCTCGGTGGGCTCGGGGTAGGGCTGCGGGGTCCTGGGGCGCGGCGGAGCGGCGGTACCCGCGGCGGCGGCGGCGGCGGCGGCGCGGCGGCCGCGGGGGCTGGCTGAGCGCGGGCCGGCTGTGCACGCCAAGGGCGCCAGGCGCCGCGCTCGGGAGCATTTGTACTTTGCCGCGGGAAGCAGGCAGCCCGGGCCTGGCGCTGGCCTCGCGCTGGCGCCTCCTCTGGGGCACCGCGGGCTCGGTGGATTGGCCACCCGCGAAACAGGCCCACTTTCCCCCTCCTCTCTCGTGCGGGTCTCCGGGACGCACGCTCCAGGCGCGGCGCCGAGAGGAGGCGAGAGGGCTGGGGAGGGGGAAGGGGCCACCCGGACCACGGGCTTTAACCCCTGACTCTCGGTGGCGCCCAGAGCGCAGGAGGACGCAACCCAGTTAGGCTTCAGGTGGGACTTTCGGGTGGGGAAGGATGAGATGTCGGGGTGGGAGAGGGAAACCGCAAGGCGCTTAGGGCGGTGCGTGCACATCACCCTGGATGCAATCAGGACACTTGCCACTCTTAATTCCGTTTGTGGTCTTGGACACGCCTCCTCAAAATCTAAAAATGGGGATCCTAATACGTTCCACATTTTTTCCGAAGATGAAATGGGATAACGAACGTCAAAGTACTCACATCTCAAAAAGAAGGGGCCATAATTCCAGGCAGCTGGAATGACCTTCCCCTTCCTACCCACACGCTCCGTGCCTAGGTTGAAATCCAGTCCCTCGGGATTCTTGGCCCTTCCTCTGGAAGTCTTCCTCTGCTTTTCCCCCTCCCACTCCTGAAGCACGACGTGATCGCTCCTTGGTCTCTGCAAGTAAGGCCTGCACCTCCCTGAGAGTGATGGCCAAGTTCAGTCCTCTTCAGTGAGAGCTGGTTGTCAAAGTCTCAACTTTCCCACCAGAAGGTGAGCTCCCTGTGGGTACAGCCCCGAAAGCCATGGTTAGTGCCCCATACCTTGTGTTGAATGAGTGCATGAATTAGTAGGACCCCTGAGCTTTCTGGACAAGAAATACCCAGGCTCTGAAATCAAAAGGGCAGGGTCCTTCTCCATGGCTCTCTCCCTAACTTGCTGGGCCATTTTGGTCAAGTTTATCCATCTGGCTTTGGACCTCAACTTCCTGCCCAGCTTCTCTTGCAGAACTCCTGGGAAGTCCAGTGAGCAGGGGAGGGGAGAAGACTGAGAAGGGTAAGAGGTAAGATGGGATACTGAGCTACATGCCACTCTGGTAGAGAATCATTTCCAGCTTCTCACACTTCTGGCTGGCCGACTGTAAAGATATCTTCTTACAATAAGGCTGGGCTCCCCATTCCCATGTGCTGCCAGGCTATCCCCTCCAGAACAGAGAGCACTGGGAAGAACCAGTGATCCCCAGAGATGGAGCTTCCCCAGAGCTCTCAGAATCAGGGACAAGCATAATCTACCCCAAGGTGCCCTTCAGACTTAATATCTCCCACTCCAATCTGGCCAGTCTCTTTCTCTTCCTTGAGTATACTGGATTTTAACAGATAATGAGAGCTTTGTATGTCATCATGCTTCCCTTTTTGCCTTGCTTTCAGGGAGCTCAGAATTAAATGTAGTGCTTAATTGCAGAAATAATCTCATCCCAAGGATCTGGGACAGAGATATTTTCTTTTTCCATCTGTGTTTAAAGTCTGCTGTACACATATATATTCATGTCTTAGATGGATGAGGTGAATGAAGATTGGCCTGTCCTATATCCTGCCCGTTCTACTTCAGGAAAGGTCTGTACCATGAAACCCAAACACACCTCTATCCTCCTCTCCATCCTCACTGCTCCCAGAGTTAGCACCATTGTCATCCCTTACCTGGACTTTGCCAACAGCTTCTCAGCAAGGCTTCTACCCCTAATCTGGGCCCCTCCAATGTATTTTCCTCACATGTGCCCTAAGAATTCTGCTTATTGTTTCTACTGACAAATCTGATCACATCACTTTTTCCTTAAAATCCATTATTGGAGGGGCGCCTGGGTGGCTCAGTCAGTTAGGCAATTGACTCTTAGTTTCGGCTCAGGTCATGATCCCAGGGTCTTGAGATTGAGCCCCATGTCAGGCTCCCTGCTCAGTGGGGAGTCTGCTTCTCTCCTTCTCCCTCTGCCCCCGCCCCTACTCATGCTCTTGTGTGCAAGCACGCACTCTATCTCTCTCTCAAATAAATAAATCTTTAAAAAAAAAATCCATTATTGGAAGTAAATAAAGAAATAAATACATAAATAACATTAAATGCAATGTGGTATCCTGGACCGGATTCTGGGACAGTAAAAGGACATTAGTGGAAAAACTGGTGAACCAAGTCTATACTTTAGTTTATAGTTATGTACCAATCTTGGTTTCTTCATCTGGACAGAGGTTCCTTGGCTACATAAGATGTTAGCACTGGGGAAAGCAGGGTGGAGGATATATGTTTCTTAGATAAGAACTCTTTACTCTCTTTGTTACTTTTCTATCAATCTAAAAGCTTTCCAAAATGGAAAAAAAAATCTTTCCAAAATGAAAAGTTTACTAAATAAATAACAGGACAAAAATGATAGGCTTCCTATCATTTACAGAATAAAATCCAAAATTGGTAGCATTGGATTCAAGACTATGCACATTTTGACTCCTACCTACCAATACCATCTACCCTACACTCCACCACTCACTTCCCGAAACCGTCTGTGCATTTTCACACCTTCATATGTTTGTATGTGTTTTCCTTCTGCCTGCACTATCTTCTTCCTCCTCTAGCTAGTAAATTCCTTTTAACTTTTCAAAAGTCAGCGCTGAGTGACTTCCTCTCTGAGGCCTTCCCAGAGTCCCCCCCAATCAAAGCAATTTTTTTGTCTTTGTGTTTCCTAGAGCACTTTGTATTATAGCTACTGGAGCATAAATATGTATTTGCATTTTGGAGTAAATATTTCTTTGCGTTTCTACTCAGTACTGTGGGAAGCAGGGTCCTTTTACCATTTATATCTATACTTCCAGCACTTAGCAAGGCCCTGACACACAAAGAAATAATTGCTTCATGAATGAGTGGAGACCTGTGATTTAAAAAGATATTACTCTTTCATGGGGGAGCCTTCAGCATGCCTATTGCCATTGGTTTTAGTCAGTGATTGACATAAGAAACAAGCCGTTGAGGGAAATCTCTGCGTCTTCTGTAGAATTGTGTTGAAGATGGTTGTGCATTAAGATGGTTGTCCTTTAAGAAAGGAGACTTGATAGATTCTTCCAAAATCTAATCAGAAAAAAAAAAAAAAAAGGTATCTACCCATAGCAATTTGTTGTACCAAGTTTGGTACCTGTTTCTTCCCTCCTAGGGAACTTGCTTGTTGCCTTCCAAGGCAGCCAGCCCATTGCATTATTGGACAGCTCTGTTAGAAAGTTCTTTAACTGATATCTGATTCTCTGTGACTCCCCACATCGCTCCTAGCTCTCCCCCGCAGGGCTATGCAGAACAAGCCAACTCTTTTTGTCTCTTGAGAGCTCTGCAGAGATTTGAGACAGAGAACCCCTCTTCCATACTCGTATCCTTACCGGTTCCAGCCCCTGGAACTTCACACCACATTAAACTTTCTCTTTCTTCAAATGTGCTGAGCTCTTTGGCCAGCACCCCACCCCCCGCCCCACCCCATGTTCTGCAGTGCTGTGCTTTACTAATGCCCTCCCTCTACCCACTCTTCTCTGGCAGCCTTATTTTCCCCAGGATCAAAATCGTTACCTCCTTCATGTCCAACCCTGTGCCAGGCACTGTGCTAGGTGCTAGGGACACAGTGGAGAACAAGACAGATGCTGGTGCTTGCGGGCCAAGTTCTCACTGAAGTCTCTTCCGTGGTGTCTGAGTTAGCCCTCTCCTCCATGCTTCTGTATCTCCATTAGAGCACTTACCACTTACCATATTGTGTCGTCAACGGCTTCAGGTCACGTCCCCTAAAGTGAGTTCCTCGAGAACACAGACTACTGTCTTCCCTAGCCTTCACCCAGCTTTGCACATAGTAGCTACTAAATAAAGGTTTGTTGAAGAACATCCTTCTTCCTTCAAATAGTCCTCTTGTGACATGTTATTTGTGGGCTAAGGCCTCCTCCTGGGCCATCGGCTGCTTGATTATGTAAAATTAGCATAGTGATAAGGATTAGAGAGATTAGCGTCAAGGAAAGACGCTAATTCTGTAAGTAAGATTCTAAAAGCAGATTCATCTAAGAGTGAATGTAAGACTGACTACATAATAGAGACTCTACATCAGTGGTGTGCTCATAAATGTGTAATAACCAGCTTTCCAGGGGAAAAAAGCCCTGGTTTATAGCAGTTGCCAATTTCCATGGTGTAGATACTCCCATCTTGGCCCATTTCAAGCTATTGATGTGACATCACTGAATGTGGAGTTGACGATAGGGACCATTATGTAGTATTTTCATTACCAGGTCCAATAGATATAAATAATTTCAAGAATATTGATAGTAAAATGTAGTCATATAGTTAGGAGTTGAAGAGTTCGAATGTTTTGAATATAGTTTATATGTGAGTTTATTTAATTTAATGTTCAGAATGATCATGTTTAACAACCAGCTTGCAAAATTCCTGAAAATTTAACACTCAGCTCCCCTGAGCCCTTAGAGCTAGCTGGAGGACATTGCCTTTACTTGATGATGCCCTGAAAGGTGTGAACAGATTGAGTCTTTGAAGCCGGGTCCAGTTTAGGTACATTGGGAGGAAAGTCTTGTTTAAAGGAACTGTCAAAGTTAATTTACTTGCAAATTGAACAACCCCCGCTCCACTCCCACTCTTCAGCAAGGTTGGAGTTACTTATCCATGTAACAAATATTTACTTAAGACTTGTTATTACTTTAGGACACATTCCTTTGGATCTCCAGATATTGTGCATATAGTTGGCCTAAATAAATGTTTGTAGAATGAATGTGAGGCTCACCTGTATTTATTTGTAGGGGCTTTTAATGTGGCTTTGTGAACATTTCGAAGTCTTTTTTTCGACCTCAGTGGGCCCTCTCTTCCCAGAACCTCCTGCAAACAGAGATTCTGATGGCAAGAGGCATTGGGAAAGCAGGATGGGGGGAAGACATAGCCCTTAATTTCACAGGGCCCTCATGAGGGAAACTGAGTGCGGACAAGTGTCTTTGGAAGCCACGGAGGGGGTACATCCTTCGTCCAGATCCTAAGCTCTGCTGCCAACCGGAAGCATCCTCTCTGGTAATGTGCCATCAGTAACCAAGCACAAAGGAGAATGGGACTTATGCTCCTGCCTCCTCCATGCTCGGGGGGACATTTGCAAAGCAGTCTGTCCTCAGAGACTTCTCTCCTTGGGTCTGTGATGATGTAACTAGAGTGCCAGAGAACGGCGCCATCTAATTTGGCTCCCGTAGCCAGCAGGTGGCAGGCCTTGTGTCCGCCCAAAGATGGGAATGAGGAACCACCAGTTATCTCTGTTTTTTCCCCAGCAATATACAGTTTTCTTTAATTAGTTTTTCAGAGTTCTCTTTTAAACATGTAAATCAAGTAATGTCATTTCCTTGCTTAAGACCTCCCCATTGCTTTTAGATTAAAACCCAAACGCTTCACATTTTGTAAATCCTGCCATGAGCTGGCCTCTGCCTACCCTCTGACCTCAGGCCATTGCCCCCGTGCATCCTATGCTCTAGCACACTGGCCTTCTTCTGCTTCCTGGGATGCACCAGGCTGCCTGGACCCCTGAAGGGTCTTTCCCCTTGAAGTTTCTCCTGCTCAGAATGCTCTTCCCTCAGCTTTTTCCCTGACTGACACTTCATTCAGCTCAAAAACCAGTGAGGTTTCCCCAGTCCAGCCTATCTACTGATGGCCCCTACCAGTCATTTTCTATTCTACTGCCTTCTTTTGTTTCCTTTGTGTCGTTTATCATTATCTGAAATGTATTTCTTCACTTGTGCGTCTGCCTCCTCCATGAGCTCATATGAAAGCTCTGTGATAGCCTGGACTTTAATTCCTGATCACTGTTATAATTCCTAGCTCCTCGGACAGTGCCCACACATAGTAGAGTCTTACTGAATTTTAAAAATATTTATTTATTTATTTATTTATTTAAAGTAAGCTCTACACCCAATGTGGGGCTTGAACTCATGACCCCGAGATCGAGTCACATGCTCCACCCACCAAGCCAGCCAGGTGAGTTGCCCCGAATGTTTTTTTAAATAAATGAAAATAAATGGAGGATAGAATACTAACCTGGATTATCTGATTCATGTGAGGAGTGAACCCTAGATTTAAGACTCTGAGTCCTTGGAATTTAACCACATAAGTATTTTTATCATCATTATTATTACCTCATTATCATCATACCACCACCATCATTATCAGCAACAGTGCTGCGTGGCACATGGGGTTCTGTTTATCGAATGAATGAATGAATGAATGAATGAATACATCAATGTTACAGCTAGCCTCAAACTACCTTTCTAGTTTTATTTCCTATTCCTCCTTCTTCTTCTAACTTCTTGCACGTATTCTGCTCCTGCTACTCAGAAACAATCATTTTTGCTTAGCACGCCATGTCTTCACATCTCTATGTGTTGGCTTATTCTGCTGTTCCTTCTATTTGGAACTTCCATTCCTTTTTTGATGAGTTCTCTTTCTTGCTTTAGGACCCAATTTTGCATCCCATCCAGATAGTCAGTCTCTCTTCTGTGCTTCCCTGTCGCTTTGCCTGCACCACTGTTAAAAACTTGTGTCCTGAATTATTGTTGTGTGTTGACATAGATGCCTTCTCCCTTAGGTAGAGAGCTCCTTGAGGGCAGGGACAGTACATTTTCCTCTCTGTATTCTCAGGAATCATTGCTGGGCCTGTCACATAGGAGCTTCACAGTATTTGTTGAAACCCATCTGCGGGTGTAGGCTACCTGCAGAGCCATGTGCTAGGTGCTGGAGGAGGAGATGTACAAGGCTGGTCCAAAACACAGTCCCTGGGCCTGAGTGCTTACAATATAATTGGAGATACAAGTCCTTTTCATAGGAAAAAATATCATTAAAAACCAATGTATCCTAGAATTAAGTATGAGACAGGAGAAAGCTTTGTGCGGTAGAACATGTATAGGACCGGACTTGGCTTCTGGTTCCTGTTTTACCATGAACTCACTATGTGGCCTTGACACATTATTTCTCTTCTTTAGACTTTGGTTTTCTTCTCTGTAAACGAATTTATTTGATCAGAAGCCTTGGATGATTTCTAAAGCCAGATTCCTGCTCTGACGTTCGGAGTTTGGCTCCATGGAAACTAGGTGAAGAGATGTGGCCAGAGCTCAGTAGTCTCGGTTTGCCCCCTGGTGGTCTCTCTGCAACACCACAGTCGGGGAGACAGCTGTAGGCTTTTCCCAGGGATGGAGATGGCCGAGCTCAAGCCTTGTAAACAAAGAACTGTGGAACAATGATCATTCTAGAAGAGAACCAATCAGGTTTCTCACTGGTCACTGGTAGATTGGTGTAGAATCCTCTCCTTCTTCAGAATAGAGGAACTTGGGAGATCATGCTCTCTGATCTCAGCCACCAGCTAAACCCACTTCATTTGTTTCTTTCCAAACCAGTCGGTCTTTGGGAGGCTGCTTTGTAGTCCCCCTGACTTTTTCTTCTGCTCCCATCACAGTGCTCTGTTCTGAGGCAAATTCTTCATTCTGGTCAGTATAACTATCCATCCATTTATTTATGACAAAATGGTTTTGTTTTGTTTTTTTCCTCCCTCTCACTCTTTTCCGGGAGTAGAGCCATAAGCCAAAGTGAAAGTAGTAGAAGGATTTCTTTGGTGAGATGGGGGGAAGAGATAGGCTGTGCTAGAATAAGACATGTGATTTACATTGTGAAAGGTGATCAACACTAGCCGAGAAAGAGCTGTCTTTTAGGTGTTTCACTCAAAGTGGGATTGGGGAGGGCCATTTGCCCCTTTATTTCCTTATTCTCTATATGTTGAACCTAAAGGACTTCTTAGAGCCACCTCTATTCCCTCAAAAAAAAACAAAAAACAAAAAACAAAAAAACCCGCAACTAAATCAAAGATGGAATTGATTGCTTGGACTCTTGGGCCAGAGCCAAGAGGAAAAAGAATAGGGACTCTGAGGGTAGGGAAGAGAGGAATAAAAACCAAGAAGAGGGGAGGGAGGGGCAGAGAGAAACAAAGTGAGGACAGTTGCTAATCCCAGGTGGATTTATAGGTATCTAGACAGGAAATGTAAGGAAACTAAAGAATTATTTTTTTCCACAAATGTGCTTGTTTGCTAAACAGAATTTTTTCTTTTCTGACAATGCACTGTGCCTTGAACCTTGCTAAACATTAAAGGCATGACTAAGGGTATAACATTCATTCATCCCACATTATCTGGAACATTCCAAATACTGTACCTAAAGCCTGCCCTGCCAAACAGGTGCAGCATCCATACCTTGCCTGCCTTGTTCACGCTGAATTCTCAGCACCTATATTATCTTGCCATGTAGCAGGTGCTCAAAAGAGATTTGTTGAATAAATGAATGGTACCTGCTCTGTCCAATGATATCTTAACTCCACGGGGATAGGAGGAAGGCTGCTTAGATTATTTTTTATTCCTCACTGATAATGATAGGATTGAGAGTTACCCTTTTTTTAAAAAAAATTTTATTTATTTTTCAGAGAGAGAGAGAGAACACAAGTAGGGAGAGGGGCAGAGGGAGAGGGAGAAACAGACTCCCCACTCAGCAGGGAGCCTGACATGGGGCTCGATCCCCAGGACCCTGGAATCATTACCTGAGCTGAAGGCAGATGCTAAACTGACTGAGCCACCCAGGCATCCCGAGAGTTACTCTAATAAAATACAAATCCATAGTACTCCTTTGGTCCAAACGTTAAATCTTTCAATAGTCCCCCAATATCCTGAGTTTCTCTGTAAAATGGAGATAATACTATACACACCTCACAGGGTTACTTTAGGTCTAAATGAGATAGATATATCATAGCCTTGCATGTTCCTAGCATATGGTAGTTGCTCAATAAATTCTAGGTCCTTTTATTCTCTAATTTTCTAGCCTAATGTCCAATCCAGTGTTCTAGTCACATTGAATTCTTTATCAGTCCCACACAGGAATGCCAGGAAGGCCATGCTGTCTGTCTACCTGGTGAACTTCTCCTTGTCCTCCAGAACAGACCTCGAATGTACCTCTCTTCTGTGAAACCTGCATCCCACTCCGTCTTGCTTTCTGCTTCTGCATTACCCAGTATGTGTCTCAGTTACAGGGCACGCAATTCTGTTATAATTTTTTCTGTTATAATTATTTACTTATACTTTTGCTTCTCTGTTAGGCTGTGACCTCAGGAGTACAGGGACCAAGGCTTATTTGTATTTGTAGAGTGTTTACAAAGAGTCTGGAGGAGGCGGGAAAGATGACAGAAGAGTTAGCTTTACAAAAAAGAACGGCTTCTTCCTCTGAAACAAAAGGGAAGTAACAGAAGATGACTAACAGTAAGAATGTAGCAAGAATCTTTAAAGCGAAAGGGAGGATGCCAAATCTCAAGGGGAAATCTGGTTTGACGGGGGAAGAATACAGGAAGATGTCACCCCAAGAGATGAGGAGGTTATGGGAGAGGTGGCATTGGTATGGTCTGATCCTTCTCCTTCCTAGATGTGTGAGCTCTCAGGATGGACTCAGCACCTGGGCTGGCAAGAAGGGGTTGTTGGGCCTGCAGGGAGAAACGGCCTGTCCCCACAGAATGAAGCTGAATGGACTTGCTTCACATCTGAGTCTTTCAGTCCAGCTGGAGGGAGCTGGAGCTGGTTGCTGGGGAAAGGGGAGGTTTGCAGTGATGTGTATGAGGAGTGCTGGAGGGCTAGGGTGGCGTGGAACTATTGACGCACTATGAGGAGGAGAGCAGGGAATTTGGGCAGCAATGCAATCCCCAGAAAATATGGTAGGAGTGGCAGAGCAAAAGCAGCTGGAGAGGAAGCGTTGGTTTGGAGGCTCTGCTATTTGTTCCAATTGGCATCTTTGATGACTGCATCGAAGTGAGTCTGTGAGTCCCTCTTGCCTTGGTGTTCTCTTGGTCCAGGTCGGGGCTTAGAAACAAGAACACATGCAACTCTGGCTCATTCTACTCTAGGCGGTCAGACTAAGCTTCTTAGATCGTTTTCCTTGTCAACAATTTTCAGGTGACAAAAACAACAGGTGACTTCAAAAACAACAAACCAGTATCTCCGTCAGAGTACTGTGATGCAAACACCAGAAATTGTGAGAAGTTCAAGAAAAAAGAGAATTTACTGGAAGGATACAGAGTTGACAGGAAGGCTGGAGAGTTGGATATGGAAGATGGGTTGTAACCTAGGAAGGCCAGGCAGCAGGCACCACAACCAAGTTCGTGCCTCAGGAACAATCTGGAATGGCCACCATTACTATGGTAGGGACCCCCCTACTCCCAACCCCTATGAGAGACCCACTGTGGTTGGACACCTACTGTCTCTGTTGCTCTGAATAATTCTAAACTTGTCAGTAGGTCTCGTGTCATTCCCGGAAGATTCGAAGTTCAGAGAGGGTGGCCAGGTGGCCAAGCCTGGATCATATGCCGTGTTCTAGCCACTGATATTCTCCCTGCTTCAGCTTCCTTCGTCTTAGCAGTACTGCAAATACTGCATAGAATGGGGCATTTCCTCCAAGTAAGAAGGACTTGAGGTGCTGATGGTGAACTAAAATAAAACAAAATGTCTACCATGCCCTCATCTTTCCTTTTCCTTTCCAGTTATTCTGTTTTCATCACTTGTCAATTGTGATCATAATCTCAGGCTCGTAGACTTGACACATTAGAATCATCCTCATCGCCCTCATTTTCCCACACAGTGAATAACTCTCCAGATTTCTTAGGTTTGCCTTGCCTTCTGTCCCTGCTACTGTTTTAGTAAGATTACTCTGGCAACAGCCTAGAGGAAAGAAGAGACTGGGAGAAATTGGGAGTCAGACTTCTAGAATGGTAGAGCTAAAAGAGACCTTTCAATTGATCTATTGTAGTGGTCTTATCTGGGAATATTCATAAGAATTCCTATGGCACTGAGGAAATACACATGCTGGTATTCCATCTTCAGTTTTGGGGTTCAGTAGATCTGGGGTGGAACTTCATTGTTGTTGTTGTGTGTGTGTATACATTTCTGTGTTGTGTGTCTGTGTGCACCCCGGGTTGAGAACTGCTGAATTCCAATACCCTTGTTTTAAAAATGAGGAGACTGAGGCCCACAGAGAAGTTACCTGTTTGAAATCACACGAGTTAATGAGAGGGGTAAAGGGGCCAGGACCAATCCCAGATTTCTTGGCTTTTGGTCTAGTACTATGCTATGTTTTCCCTCTGTAAAAGGAAATTTCCTGTCTTTATTTGTATCCAAGAAAGCATGTTGCATGTCTATGGTTCAGCTCTTCCAACAGTAAATAGGCTTTCGATTAAGAGCCCCAAGCTGTCAAGAGTGAGCCCAGACCAAGGGCCCCATTCCTTTTTTTTTAAGATTTATTTATTTGAAAAAGAGAGAGAGGGAGCGCGTGTGCGTGCACACGTGTGAGCTCACACACCCATGCTCCAGCAAACCAGGGGAGGGGCAGAGGGAGAGAGAGAGAATCTTGAAGCAGACTCCCCAGTGAGCACGGAGCCTGATGTAGGGCTTGATCCCAGGACCCTGAGATCATGACCCGAGCTGAAATTAAGAGTTGGCCGCTTAACCAGCTGAGGCACCCGGGCGTCCCCCAAGGGCCCCATTTCTAATTGTAGTTGGCTTGATCTCTGGATCACAGGCCTCCTTGTCAGAATCTGGGAAAAGCGTACTCAAGAATCTCAACTGGGGTGTGAAATGAGGAGGATCCATAGATAAAGGACAGTCCAGCTGAAGCCATACTTCTGTTTGCCAGGATTCTGACTGGGCCTCTGTGCACACAAGACCTTGTTTCAATTCCCCAAAGACTCTTCTTCAATTCTTGACTGTTCTTTAGCCATCTGGATCTCATCTTGGGAATCGACTTTCTTTTTCCTGCTCTCTGACTTCTACCAATAACTCTGGCTTACCACCAGTTCCGACACTGTTTCTGGGCAGTCTCATGGAAACCCCGGGCCTCTGATGTCTTCCATTCCATTATGTTCCTTTTTTGATTTTGCTCTCCTTATAAAATGTATGCTTTCCTATAAAGATTCCCAACAGGAAATGCCATTTGTTTAATGTCCTCCTGTTCAGATCTGCCTTAGTGCAAAGAAAGCAAAGGGCGGGAGAATTGCTACAGTAGAACCATCTAGGGGCGCCTGGGTGGCTCAGTTGGTTAAGCAACTGCCTTCGGCTCAGGTCATGATCCTGGAGTCCCGGGATCGAGTTCCGCATCGGGCTCCCTGCTCGGCGGGGAGTCTGCTTCTCCCTCTGACCCTCCTCCCTCTCATGCTCTCTGTCTCTCATTCTCTCTGTCTCAAATAAATAAATAAAATCTTTAAAAATAAATAAATAAATAAATAAAAAAAGAACCATCTATCAGAGGGGAGTCATTTTTTTTTCTTCCATCCCCTCTGCATCCAGAAAGGGCCTGGCATCAAAGTCTGAGCACCTCCCTTGGTGATTAACCCCAGCAGGAATGACGAGGTCAGAGCTGTCCTTTGGAAAGCAGTTCTGAGAGCTGTAGAGGATGGATTAGAAGAAGAGAGGCTGTGGGCATGAAGACAACCTATAGCAGCTACTGCAATAATCTAGGTGAGAGATGATGAGACATGAATTGGGCAGTAGGAGGGGGATGAAGAGGAGAAGATAGGTGGGAAAATAGTCATTTTCGTGGAAGAACAAGAAACTGACAGATGTGGGAGGTGAGGGGAAAGTAAACAACACTAGGTTTAGAGCTTGAGGAACTCGGAGGATAGTACCTTTAATAGGATGAGGGAAATAAGAAATAAGCTGTTTTGGAAGTAGGGTGGAAGACAGTGACTTTAGTTTTGTACACATGAGGAATGCAGACATCCAAGATAATGTTTCCATCAAGCAGTTGAATATGCAAGGCTGGACTCAAGAGGTCTGGACTGCAGATATCAATTTGGGAGTTTCAGCTGGAAGAAACTGTGAGGTGAGGGTGAGGTGGCACCCAAAGAGAGAAGAGGACTGAGGCTTGAGCCTAGAGGAATACCTACACTTCAGCCCCAAACAAGGGGGAGGGCTCAAAAGAGTCTGAGAAATTGCTGAGGGTTTGAGAGAAAACCAGGAAAGTATGGTTTTGCCAGCCAAAGGGAGGTCCGGGAAGGATGTGGAGAGGGAGGATATGGAGATGAGGACTGACAAGAAGCTGTTATTTTTAGTAGTTAGTTGCTGGTCACAGTAGGCCTGGTCACAACAGCTACTCTCACATCAAATGAAGCACTGAGGGAGGGTTCTGGATAATTCCCATATTCCCCACTCACGTTAGCTTTATTTATCAGGGTATTGCAGAAGAAATACGTGTAATTACTTCATAAAGTTTAATATCGCTCAGAATTTCCAAATCCTCTCAGTCCTCAACTTCATCGGGCTCAATAAGAGGAAATTGCAAAGACTGGAGGGTGAGGCTGAAGACTGCATATAAGGTAAACATAAATATTAATGAGGTTTCGCCTTCCGCCAACCAGACCCGGGGAGAACGTTCCCCGGGCTCACTGGAGCCCCGCCCCCTCATAAATATGTAGCCGGCACCGCCCGCCGCGCACTGCCCCGCCCTCTACTCTTCTCCCTCGCAACGGACTCTCCCTTCAAACGGGAAACAAGATGGCGGCGGCAGGTCCGAGTACTCGGGCCTCTTCCGCGGCGGCAGCGGCAGCTCTCAGTCGGCGGGGCCGACGGGGCCGCTGTGACGAGATGGCGGCAGCCAAGACTGGGGCCCCGGGCGCAGCCTCTGGCCCCGCGCTGCTGGTGTTGCCGCCACCGCTGCTGCAGCCGCCGCCACCGCCGCGGCCGGAGGAGTCGGGCTGCGCCGGGTGCTTGGAGACCCCGGGGGAAGCGGCGGCCCTGCCGTGCGGCCACTCGCTGTGCCGAGGCTGCGCCCAGCGCGCCGCCGACGCAGCGGGCCCGGGTTGCCCGCGCTGCCGAGCCCGCGGCCCCGGTTGGGCCCGCCGTCGGGCCCGCGACGACGGCCAGGCCGACGCGGAGGTGCAGGGCGAGCGCGCCCGCCGCGGCCAGCCCGAGCGCTGCCGCCCGCGCCGGGACGGGGGCGCGGCCGCCGCGGGGCCCAGGCCGGAGCAGGAGCCGCGCGCCGCGGCCGCAGAGCCAGGTGGAGCTTCCCCTCCTTCCTTTGGGGTCCCGAGCAAGGCCGAGCGCGCCCGGCCTGGCCTGGTTAGGGGGTGGAGGGTCCCAGGCCGTACTCGAGCGGCCGTGTAGACTTTTCGTGGGGTTGGAACTGGACTCTGTCCAGGTGCATCTGTTTGTGAATTTTGAACTTCGGAATGAAGTACGGACAGGATGGATTTGGAGTGGCAGTGAGGGGATCCCGCGCCTTACGGAAGTCAGAAGTTTGGAGGGAAACAGCATTCTTGGAACAAGTTAGGGCCAGGTTGGAATGGTGTGTGGAAGAAGGGTTCCGAACTTTGCAGGGGCCCTGGAGGATCAGAGAAGTGCTTGGTTTAGTGCTGGGTGAAGAGGTTGGGGTCGAACTGCCTGTAAAGACGTGGCTCCTGGGCCTGAATGGATCACTGAGAGGTGTGGAGTATCCGGAGTTAAGGAGTAAGTTGCACTTGAGGATGTGAAGGGAGCTTTTCAGACTTGAGTGTGGAGTGGGTTGAGAGAATGAACTCACATGTGCAGTTTTCACAAAGTCTTGAAAAATGCATGCTTAGCACAGAGCCTGGCACATAGTGAGGAAGCAGTAAATCAGGGTTATTTATATTTATAATAATTCCAAAAATTAATAAGCTCCAGTAGTGCTGGAGACAAACAAAACAAAACAAAAAACTGGATGGGGTTTAAAAGTTTCGTATATGGAGATTGCTTGGCAGGGGCTGCTTCTATCTCCATGGCAGTGTAGGTTTCCTACTATCATCCTGGCAGTTAAAAGTCTGTTGTAGGACTGTTGCTTTCAACTTCTTGCCTTTCTTTACCTTCCATAGCCTGCCACTCTTTGGTGCTGAGCTTGACATAGAAAGTGTCCTGTAAAAACCACAAAACAAAACTGTTATAACTTAGGACTCTTTTTGAGACACATCCAATCAAGACAACATCTACAGCTCTTTGATAAGAAATGCTTACCTAGGAGGAGATTTTCAAGAAGCATAATTAGGAAAGGCCAGATATTTGCACCTTTTGTGCTGGGAATTCTGCCATGTGTTATTTTCAGTAGGGAAAAGAAGGCGTTGCTTGTGTATGAAAGTGCAGTCTCTAGAAACTACGGGTTCCAGAATGCAGTCTGTTTTGATTCCAGCGGACACCTGCCACTGTCCTAGGATACCTTACTTTTTATTTCTACGTCTTTTTTTTTTTTTTATTTCTACGTCTTACTTTCTATATTCCTCATTATTCCTTTTAAGCTTCACAACATCCTTATGAGATAGATACTTTTATTTCCATTTTACAGATGAAACTGAGGCCCAGAGAGGTTAAGTAACTTGCCTGAATGAAAACCCAGTTCCATCTGATTCTTGCTCACATCAGGCAAGAAGGCCTCCCCAGATGTCATCTAATTTGTGGGTGCTGTGTGATGTTCTCATATGCTCTTTAATTTGCTTCAAATTCTGAGATTTGAAGATGGTGAAAAAAAAAAAAAGTATTTCTCTGGTCTCCCTACTAGTACTATTGATTATATGGTCAAAAAGGGTAGAAATTTCTATTCTTATTTCTAAAGTCTGGACTCCTCTGTGAAATAGTCTGAAATTTGATCCATGAGAGGGAGTATGGCTCAACAATTTCTGCAAACTTTTTCCCTTGAAGAAATTTGTCATAAAGTGTATCAGTAATTAAGGAAAATTATATAAAATGAGATTCCAAATTAGGATCTGTTGAATCACTGAGTATCCACCAATTACTTTATATGTTTATGAGGACTGTGATGAAAAATATTTTTCCTTAAATGTTCTTGTTGGATCATTGAGTGTATATAATTACAGGCTTATTAAGTCAAATCATTATAGAAGAATATTGCTGAGCAGGGTTTGGGAATTATCTTCTAGCTTCAGTGGGTTGGACTTCTTGAAGGTATATACAGTTTTTTAATTTAAAATTTTAATATGCAGTGTATTCACATATTGCAAACAAAAATAAAAGAAAGTATACAATGGAAAGGTTCCTCCTACCCCTTTACTCAATTTCCCACTAACATCAACATTCTCATTTATTCTAGTTTCTTTATGCTTATACATAAAAATTCAAATATATTTATTTTAGTTTTTTATCTTTTTACACGAAAGGTTGTGTATTGTATACACTGTTCTGTAACTTGCTTTTTTCATATAACAATACATGATGGAAATCTTTTCATATCACTATATAGAAGTTTTCTTTATTCTACTTACAGTTGCAAGGAATTTCATTGAATGGCTATAACAATTTACTTAACCATCTATTGGTGGAGATTTAAGTTGTTCCCAATCTTTTGCTATTATAAATAGCCATTCATAGAATTGTTAAATACACATGTATGTGCATTGTTATGGAGAGGTCACCTGTAGCTTTCACCACATTCTCAAAGGGTTGCAAAAAGAAAGCGAGGAACCATTGTTTTAACACAGGTCCCTCATTCTACAGAAGGGAGAACTGAGGCCCAGAAGAGAGTAGAAGGTGACCACAGGCACCTGGGTTGCTCAGTCAGTTAAGCGCCTGCCTTTGGCTCAGATCCTGATCCCAGGGTCCTGGGATCCAACCTGCTTCTCCCTTCCCTCTGCCGCTCCCCCTGCTTGTGCTCTCACTCTCTGTCAAATAAATAAATAAAATCTTAAAAAAAGTGACCAGCGAATGGTCATCATGAGTTAGTAGCAGATAAACAAAGACCAAAAGAGTAACCCATAAATAAGGGCTAAAATATAGCCTAATTCCCAGTTAAATGCTCATGATGGCTTTTAATAGGGAAAACTATAAAGACCAGTTTTATAAATATTTACATTGTGTTTTTGAGTGGGAAACAGCAATAGAAATAGCAATTTTAGGTATATTCAGAAGTATATTGCTTAGCAATATTCTTTTGGCATACTTAGGCCAATTGATAAAAGAAAGGTCAGGCCTGCTTTATATTACTGGAAATTAAGTTTTGTTGTCAATGCACTGGTGTTTAAGTGAAATTCTTACAGTTTTGTTGTTGTTGAAGCCCCATGGCTCTTTTGGAATTGAATTGTCTATGAAATAAGTGCAAGAGTTTGTGCTTGTTGAAAATTTTGGTTGTGTTGCTGACATTTTTGTTTTTTGCCAGCTTCTTGGCAAGCTTTAAAGTTCAGAACCTTAAGGACTCCTATGTAAAATGTTTTGTTTTATTATATGCCTTGTCAGTTTGCTTTTGGATATAGTATCAGTTGATTTGTGCAACATTGTGTGAAGGCTGTTACAGCTTTATATTCCTCAAGGAGCTGTAGCTCACTGCATATACTGACATAGCATTTGGACCATTTTGAGCAATATTCACAAGTATGTAATGAATGCCTAGGCTCTGCCAGCCAGGCACTGTGCTAGGTCCTTGGGAGACATTAGTGAATGAAATATCCAAGATTTCTTCCTCTTGGAGCTTATATTTTAAATTTAGAGACAGGCTTGGTCCATTGATTAAAAAAAAATGTAGCACACAGGCACAGATAGGTACCTTTGCAACTGCAGTTGACCCTTGAACAACAGGAGTTTTAACTCTGTGGATCCACCTATACGTGGATATTTTTCAATGAATACATTACAGTGCTGTAAATGTATTTTCTCTTTCTTAGGATTTTCCTAACATTTTCTTTTCTCTAGCTTTATTTAAGAATACAATATATAATGCATATAACATACAACATATATGTTAATCAGCAGTTTATATTATTAGTAAGGCATCCGGGCAACAGCGGGCTGTAAGTAAAGTTTTTGGGAAGTCAGAAGTTACTGTGGATTTTTGACTGTGCCAGGGGTCAGCGCCCCTTACCCCTGTATTGTTCAGTGGTCAACTGTATATACAACAGCAATACTTAAGTCTCATTGGTAATAATTAATGAATTTTAAGAATTCATTTAGTCTTTTGATTTGAAATGAAGAGTGATCATTCTAAATTATACTGCCTTTGAACTTGAAACTAAGACCTTGGGGTGCCTGTGGGTGGCTCAGTGGGTTAAGTGTCTGCCTTTGGCTCAGGTCATGATCCCGG
This sequence comes from Leptonychotes weddellii, assembly GCF_054177405.1. NCBI lineage: Eukaryota > Metazoa > Chordata > Mammalia > Carnivora > Phocidae > Leptonychotes > Leptonychotes weddellii. The sequence goes on from NC_138379.1 coordinate 48,368,817, forward strand.
CTCAGGTCATGGTCCCGGAGTCCCTTGGCAGGCTCCCTGCTCATGGGGAGTCTGCTTCTCCCTCTTCCTCTGTCCCTCCCCACTGCTCGTGCTCTCTCACTCTCTCTCAAATAAATAAATAAAATCTTAAAAAAAAAAAAGAAAAGAAATCAAGACCTTTTAGGACAGTTCTTTTTCTTCTACCATGGGTAATAATTGAAGAGAAAAGCTAGACAAAGGCCAATGAATGTTTTAAACTGGCAGTTAGAACTTTTTAAAAATTTGTAGTGTTAAAAGTGCATTTCAAAAATTTAATAGTACCTCATTTATCCCTTCGCTTTAATGCTACCCAATGTCCCTGTTCACTTAGGGTTAACATACATTTAAAAAATGTCCTCTTTCTGTGACAAACAAGTAGTTCTGGTTTATTACTCAGTTGGCAGACAATGTTTGCTATGTGTGGAGCCTAAATTACATTTAGGACTAATGAATAATGAAATCATGTGATTGTGGTGGAAAAGGACAAGAATTTCCCTCATCTGTACAGGATTTGTTTTAAAATGTATAATGACTCAACTTTTTATCCTTAGTGACACATACTCCAGAATTTGAGAGTGTCCTTATATGTTATACTAATGCAGGAAACAACTCAGAATGAGATGACCTCACCAACTAAGTATTAATTGCCATTGAAGGAATATCTCTGTTCTATAGAATTCAGGATTGAGCAGCAGGAATTTAGGAGGTATTTGTTTTTGTTCATTCATATTTCCACTCCTGCCTAACTTCCAGTTAATCTGGATGAGTTGCTTAGTCTTGAATTCATTTCTGAGTTTTTTTGAGTGTAGGATATAGGATATGTTTGTCAAATATCATCCCACTAATTCAATGAGCATTTTTGGGGACACATGCTCTGTAAGATAATATAATAAAAAAGATGAATAAGACGTGGTCCCCATTCTTTGAGATTCCACAGTCTAGTTGGACAAACACCTTACCAAATAACGTTATAAAGTAGTAAGTGAGGTAAATGCATAATGCCAACAGAGTATAGGAATGGGATAACTAAGAGTGGAGGAAAGCTGAGGAATTTGAGCTGTATATTGAAAAGAGTAGGAATTCATCAGATGAGGGAGGAGGGGAGGGCCATTCCAGGGAGAAGAACCTGCATGTACAAAAGCCTGAAGACTCTTGGCATATTCAGGGACTGACAAGGAGTTAAATATTGATGGAATGTGGGACTGGAATGGGGAAGGAAAAGAGAAGGGACTGTGGAAGTTAGATCACAAAGGGCATGGTATATCATGATAAAAGAATTTGGGACTTTATTCTATAGATAATGCAGAGCCCTTAAAGATATTTTTAAGGAGGGGAGGGGCAGAGGGAGAGGGAGAGAGAGAATCTTAAGCAGGCTCCATGCCCAGCAAGGAGCCCAACACAGGGCTCCATCTCACCACCCTGAGATCATGACCTGAGCTGAAATCAAGAGTCAGACGCTTAACTGACTGAGCCACCCAGGCGCCCCTGCCCTTAAAGGTTTTTAAGTAAGTGGAATGACATCATCATAATGTGCTTTAGAAAGACAATATTGGTTGGCGTATGGAGGAAAGATGTGAATAAAAACGAAGAAGGGAGTCCAGTTAGGGGGCTATTTTAGTAGTTCAGGCAAGAGATGAAGAGGGGCTGGACTAAAGCAGGGGCTATGGGGATGTTTTCCTTCAGTCATGCATTAATTTAGTAACTACAAATAGAATAGAAACATTCTTTCTCATGTCGGTGTAGTTGGGAAGATTGGTATATAAACATGCCACTGAAATGTGTAATAAATGCAATTATAACCATAATGCAAGATACAAGTGTGGAAGGCAATAAGGTACATATAAATAGAGCCAGTTAACGGAGCAGAATCTGGAGACAGATTGCCTGTATTTGAATTCTAGCTCTGCCATTTATAGCTGTGTGTTCTTGGGCACATTGCTTGACCTCTCTGTACCTTAGTTTCCTCATTTAGAAAATGGGGATAGTAATAGCAAAACCATTAAGGTTGTTGTTAAGACTAAATGAGTTATTAGAATGCATGGCATATGAAGAGCTCAATGAATGTTAGCCATTTCACAATGAAGAGAATCAAACTTAGATGGGTCAGGAATGGGTTCAGTAAAAGTTAGATACTTGACCCTGAGTATTCAGTAGGTGGATGAGGGCAGGATAAAGATGAGGGAAATCAGTATATTTAGAAGCATAGGAGTATGAAATAACAAGGAGACTTCTAGGGATTGTAAGTAGGAGTGGTTGGAGCAGAGTACATGTGGGAGAGTGGAACGAGAAGGAATTTCAGAAATAAGCAGTTACTGGATAATAGTGGACTTTGAATGCTGTGCTCAGGAGTAAGAATCCACTGAAGAGTTTTAAAGAGGAGTTCATCTTTGCATTTTAGAGTGATTACTCCTGTGGGGTTAATGTAGCAAATGGATTGGAGAGCCCAGATTCTCTTTTAGCAAGATGGCTAACTGAGATAAGAAGACTCCTCTGCTACAAATATCCAGAAAAGCTGGATGATATTGAACTAACAATTTTTTAAAATGCATTCCTGAGCTTGCAGGAAAGACAGGAAAATCTCCAGGTTCTAGAAATGCAAATGAAACTAAAAACCAAAACTTTAGTAAGCCTTGAACTCATGGTGTGTTGCCCTGGAGCTGGGTGTGAAGGGGTGGGGTGAGGGGTTATTTCTGGTTTTCTATTACTAGTGGACTGAGTTTTAACCATGTAGAAAAGGGAACCAAAACTAAAACTTGTGCACAAAACTGGGATTCTTGATGTGCATTCAAAGTGAAGGAGTGGACAGAAAAAAATCTTCCCACTGACACAAGCCAGTAATAAGAAATCTTGTCTTGATTTGCCTGGGTTCTATGCAGAGAGGAAGTGGGGAAAAAAGCGTCTCTGAAAAATTAAAGCACAAGACATATGCCTTGCTTATATTTGGGATCTGAGTTTCTGTTATATGGTTTAAGTATCACCAGGCTGAGAAATTAATAAAAAGAAGCTGGCTCCAAACTCGTAATACCCCTGGGTCACCTGGAGAAAGGAAAAATAAGACTCCAAGGGGTACTCCCAACTTGGGCCAGAAGAGATTCTCTACGAAAGAAGCCCAGCTGAAGATGAACTTATAATTAAATGTGACACATGAGGAAACCATTTTCTAACATAAATGAGAGTTAGCAGATATAACAAGCAAGAGGATTATATCTCCGGAAACCAGGATGGTAGAGTAGCAGCTTGAACGATAATTTAAATTAGCACATTTTAAGTGACTAAAGACATTAAAGAACTAATTGACATCCTGGAAAATGAATAAGATGTTATGAAATAGGTACATTTGAAAAAGAGCTAAACATAATGAAAAATATAGTCAGTGAGGTTAAAAAAAAGCTCCGTAAATAAGCAATAGCTTACACAGATGAAGAGAAAATTAGTAAGCTGGGAATTAGATATATGGAAATCCTGAGAACACAAAACAGTAAACGATGAAGGAAAATCTGAAAGAGGTGAAGAAAAATGAAAGATCAAGAAGACCCAACATCTAATAGTAATTACAGGAGAAAAATAGAATGAGGAGACATGGAATTGAAAGAGACGCTGACTTGAGAATATTTCAGAATTAATAGAAAGACATGAATCCTTAGGTTTTAGACTTAAGAGGCCCTAGAAATAATTAAATGAACAAAACAAATAACCCCCACAACTAAACACGTTGCAATGAAACTACAGAACACCAAAGGCACTTTAAAAAGCAACCAAAAAGGAAAGACAAAGGAGCAACAGACCAAGAGCGGACATCTTGTAATCAATCAACAAGAGAGGCCAGGAGAAAATGGAATAATGTCTTCTAAGTGTTGACAGAGATCTGAATTTTGTACTCAGCTAAGTTATCATTCAAGAGTGAGGGGAAAATAAAAAATATTTTCAGATAAAAATACAGAGAATTTACCATGCTATTTCTGAAAGAACTATTATACTGAAGAATGTACTTCAGGAAGAAAGAAATGTAACAGGGGAGAAAGTAGGATACAAGAAGTCATGGTGAACAAAGAAATAGGTACGTAAACTAAGCCAACATTGACCGTATAAAACAAAAATAATTATGATTAATTTGTGGGGGCCAAAACCAAGGTGGAACTGAAATATTGGACAAGGATAAGGTGTAAGCTGGGAGGGAGAGTGGTCGGTATTAAAGAGTTGTAAGGTTCTATATATAGTTCAGGAAGATAGAGATATTGATTAACTTTAGGCTCTCAGATGCATATTAAAAATTTAAGGGTAACCACTAAAACAAATACTATGCATAACTTGATCTGCTGCATTTATATAGAACCATATCTTTCCCAAGTTAGAGAATATATGTTCTTTTTAAACGAATATAGAACATGCACATAATTAGGCACAAAGAAAGTTACAACAAATACCAAAGGTTGCTATATAACCATGTTATCTGACCCCAATACAGTAAAATTAGAAATTAATGACAAATATAACCAATTCCCCTCCCAGTCCGTGTTTGGAAATTAAAAATGCAAAAACAAACTTCTAAAGAATGTATGGTAAAAAAACATCTAAAAAATGTATGTAAAAGTAAATCATGGAAATTGGAATATATTTAGAATTGAATAACAGTGGAAACAACTACCTCAAAATCTGTGGAATACAGCTAAAGCAAAGCTAAGGAAGTTTAAGTGCCTATATTATATTTCACTGAATCTTAAGATGCCGTCTTTTGTAAGATGCACTATCATTTTCCAAACAATGCTTTCCTATCACCTAGACCTTTTAACTTTATGCTTCCTGAAAGAGCTGTTATAAATTTATTTAGATATAGATTTAACCTATCACTTGAGCATATATTTATAAAAGAAAGTGAAGTAATAAATTAGTAGGATATTCCTGTTCACGATTCTTCTAAATTTGGTTTTGACTGAATTATAGAGGTTTGTGTTTTCCTATGTAGTATTGCTTACTATGTCCTAGAGAACGTTGGTGATACAGCATTTCTTAAAAGAGTGCCCCATAGCTATCCCTACCATTTTCTTTGACGCTGCTGGCACGCATCAAGTTTTGAGGCTGATGCTTTCTTGAGCTTGCCAAATGGCTTCAACAAAAGGTTTTCAGATGAGACTCATAGTTCTTCCTCAGATGGTCTATAATAGGCTTGTTGGCTAATATTGAGAGGTTACAGTTGTCCAGTCATGCCACCAGGGATAGCACCAAATCACTACATTTTTTTTTGCAAGCTTATTCTTTAATTGTCTGTGTTTATACATAAGCAATGACCGTGGCATCATCACTGCTGCCTGACTGACCGTGATTATAAGACTTCAGTTGTAAGAAATATCCCAATTTCAGAGGTGTTAATATGAAAAAACGTATGTCCTAGAATCTCTAAGGTATTTGAATTGAAAGACTGAAAATTATTTTTTAAAGATTTATGTATTTTATTTGAGAGAGAGAGTACAGTGGGGAGAGGCAGAGGGAGAGAAAGTCTCAGACTGTGCATGGAGCACAGAGCCCAATGCGGGGCTCGATCTCATGATGCTGAGATCACCAGCAGCACCAAAACCAAGTCAGAAGCTCAACTGCCTGTGCCACCCAGGCACCCCAAGACTGAAAATTACTGAGTTAAGTGGCCAACTGAAGGAGGAAAGTAACAGCAGATTAAATCCAAAGGAAGTAGAAGATAGGAAAGAATAAAGATAACAGAAATTAATGGAATAGAAAACAAACAGTGAAGAGGATTAATAAAACCAAAATATAATTCACAGAAGATACTAATATAAGATTTATATTACAGACAAATCTCTGGCAAGATTGGTCAAAGAAAAAGAAAAGGAGGCATAAATAATGTTAGGAGTGAAACGGGGAATACAACTATAGATATGATAAATGTATAAAAACACCATAAATATGGAATATGGAATTTTATGCCACGAGTTTGATAAGTATAAAATAGTCAACTTCTTGGAAAATGCAACCTGTCACAGCTTACTCAAGAATAAATAGAAAATATGAATAGTAATGTAACTAAAGAAGAACTTGAACAAATAATAAAATCTGTAATATGGGGATGTAATAAGCAAAATCCAGAATGTGGGAAACTGCAGGATACATGGCCCATTTTCTTCCACAAATACTGTGAAGAAGAAGAGGAGGAGGAGGGGTGGGGAGGAAGCGGAAGAAGAAGAGCAATGGAAGGGAAACCTGTAGATTAAAAGACACAACAAATTTAAGTGTATGAATTTATTTGGATCCTGATTGAATACTGCTTGGATGTTTGTTGGTATTAAAGATTATGAAATGTTTTGAATTAGTTTTCTGGTTATATATTTTCAGAGTCCTTTAGGAGAGATACTAAAATGTTTAAAGGTAAGATGATATGATATATCTGGGATGTGTTTCAAAATCATTCCTTCAAGGGGGGTGGGGAGAGGTAATGATTAGGGGATTAGATGAAATACAATTGGCAATGATTGATTGTTGAAACTGGGGGATGGATAGGTTGGGGTTTATACAGGTCTCTCCAATAAATATTTGAGACTTTTCTGTAATAAAAAGCAGAAGAAAAATTCTACCCATTAAAGAAGCACCAGGCACAGGGTTTTACAGGTTACCCAAATAATGCAGGATGGGTGATCCTTATGCAGACTATTCCAGAGAATAAAAGTGTTTCCAGATTCCTTTTGGAGGGCTTTTATAACTTGATATCAAAATCATACTAGGACAGGGTAAGGAAAAATACTGGCCAATCTCATGAATGTATATTTTAAAAATCCCAAATAAAATACTCACTAATCTAGCCGTACATTTAAAAAAAAAAATCACAACCAAGTAGCATTTATTCCAGGAATAGCAATTCAGTTTAACATTAAGAATCTAATGTGGGGCGCCTGGGTGGCTCAGTTAAGCGTCTGCCTTCAGCTCAGGTCATGATCCCTGGGTACTGGGATCAAGCCCCGCCTTGGGCTCCCTGCTTCTCCTCCGTCTGCCTCCTCCTCCCTGCTCATGCTCTGTCTCTCATATAAATAAATAAAATCTTCAAAAAAGTAATCTAATATAATTATATTAATGAACTAAAGGAAAGTAAAATCATATGATCATCTCAATAGATTCTTAAAAGAGCATTTGACAGAATTTGCCACTCATTATTTAAAAAGCTAGAACACTTGGAATAGAAGGGAACTTCTTTTTTAAGTGGAACTTGTCAATAAGGATGTTTAGTGGCCAAGAACAGTCAAGACCATTTTGGAGCACATTGCTTTATCAAATATTAAGCTATTATAAAGCTGTATTAATTAAAACAGGTATTGGTGTCAGGATAGTTGGATAACCGGTGTTAAATAGGTAAAAAATCAAAAAATAAAGAGTCCAGTAACATGCCCTCATATATTTGAATTTGGTAGATGACAGGTGGCATTACAAATCAGTGGGGCAACGACACCATTTTCAGTTGTGTAGTTAGCTAACCTTATAGAAAGCAAGAAAATAATAGATCTTTACCTCATACCATATACAAAAAATTAATTGTCAAGGTCAAACTATAAAGCTTAAAGAATACTAGAAGTATTTCTATGAAAATGGGGTAGAGAAGTATTCATACAAAGAGCATAAAGGAAAGATAATTTGGACACATTAAAGTAAAACACTTTAGTATGATAAAAGATAATATAAAGTAAGAAGATAAATCACAGGGTGGAAGAAAATATTTTCAATGAAATAACTGACACAAGATTAATATGCAAAATATATGAGGAACCACAAACCACTATGACAGACACCTCATTAGAAAAACGGTGAGGGGGGCGCCTGGGTGGCTCAGTTGGTTGAGCAACTGCCTTCGGCTCAGGTCATGATCCTGGAGTCCCTGGATTGAGTCCCGCATCGGGCTCCCTGCTCGGCGGGGAGCCTGCTTCTCCCTCTGACCCTCCCCCCTCTCATGTGCTCTCTCTCTCTCATTCTCTCTGTCTCAAATAAATAAATAAAATCTTAAAAAAAAAAAAAACGGTGAGGGGATTTGAATAGACATTTCACAGAGGAGGAAAACTGAAAGGCCAATAAATATCTGGAATGATGCTCACTATCATTGGTAATTAGGGAAATGAAAGTTATTAAACCAATGATGAAAGACCATCAGACTGGCATAATTTTTTTTTTAAAGATTTTATTTATTTATTTGAGAGAGAGAATGAGATCGAGCATGAGAGGGGGGAAGGTCAGAGGGAGAAGCAGACTCCCTGCTGAGCAGGGAGCCCGATGCGGGACTCAATCCCGGGACTCCAGGATCATGACCTGAGCCGAAGGCAGTCGCTTAACCAACTGAGCCACCCAGGTGCCCCAGACTGGCATAATTTATGATCAATTATTTGATAATAATGGAGAACTGCATGCTGCTGGAGGAGTGTAAGCTGGTAAAACATTTTGGAGAGCAGTTTGGCCACACCTAGTAAGGTTGAAAGAGATACATTTCTTGCCAGGTGGCAATTCCATCAGTTGGTGTCTGCCCTATATATGAATGTGTGTATGACATTTATGACATATATTCATGTATATACACAACAAAATTTTAAAAATGCTCACTATAGTACTGGAAAAAGTAATAACAGCTGTCCCTGATAGGAAAAGGGATAAATTACGGTTGAGACAATTATTGTTTGTCTCTCCAGAGAAAACCATTGTCAATAATTATACATTTCCTGCCAGACTTTACTAGCTTTTTTACAGTGCATAATTACTATATATGGCTTTTTAATGATAAGAATTAGTAGAAGAAGTGGTTTAACTTTCTTTTGATATATAGGGTCAGATTAATGATTAATCAGTTTGGTGATTAAGGAAAGTTCTGTTGCCTCAGGATATCACTCTTATATCCTGTATCTAAAATTCAATACATATTCTCTTTAGGTCCCTTATTCTTATGGTTCTTTTAAAATGCAGGTACTTCTGAAGGAGAAATAGATAAACTTGTTCATGTAGGGTAGGGAGGTTTTATCAGATTTATGCATTCTTCAAGTTGGGATAGTTTTGGAGAGGGAGTTAGCATTTATGGAATTTACTTTGTACTAGGTCCCATATGTTAGGTTTTACAGTTTATTTACTAGACATTTTAGAGTACCCCATCTGTATAAGCCATTGAACTAGATACTTAAAAAGGATGGACTTGAAGAGAACAAGGATGTTTAGAGGAGGAACATTGAAGGAAGAACAGTTATCTTTCACACTTAATAACGGTGCCTCAGTCTAATTTAGAAGACTACATTAAAATAAGTATTAGACAATTGTGATGAAGATATGTAAGGAGTGTTTGCTGATTATTCATACTAATAAAGATGATGCAAGACTGTCTAATTTCAACATCTCACTATCCTTCCTGGTTTTCCAAAGGAAATGGATAGTATTACTATGAAGATAGTTGTATGCAAAAGCAGAGCTGGTTTATCCCAGATTGATACTTTCCATAAGGCTGGTATTAGCTGTTTTGATTGGAAAGATCCTTAGTTCTCAGGCTAAGTAAAGATTCTGTTTATAAGATTATACTCATTCATTCAACTCTTTTGTGCCTATATTATAAACTGACCCTGGGGAACCTTGCAGGTCCTTCTTTTTTTTTTTTTTTT
>NC_138379.1:48378954-48394443 GCF_054177405.1 Leptonychotes weddellii
ATGATGTGCGATTGGCCATCCAGTGTCATGCTGATCAGTCTTTTACCTCTCCTCCCCCAAGAGATTTTTTATTAGATATTGCAAGGCAAAGAAATCAAACTCCTTTGCCATTAATCAAGCCATATTCAGGCCCCAGGTTGCCACCTGATAGATACTGCCTGACTGCTCCAAACTATAGACTTAAGTCTTTACAAAAAAAAAGGCATCTACTTCTGCGGGAAGAATAACAGTTCCACGGTTAAGTGTTGGTTCAGTTACTAGCAGACCAAGTACTCCCACACTTGGCACACCAACCCCACAAACCATGTCTGTGTCAACTAAAGTAGGGACTCCAATGTCCCTCACAGGGCAAAGGTTTACAGTACAGATGCCCACTTCACAGTCCCCAACTATAAAAGCATCAATTCCTGCAACCCGCAGTTCAGAATGTTCTGATTAATCCATCATTAATTGGGTCTAAAAACATTCTTATTACCACTAACATGGTGTCATCACAAAATACTGCCAATGAATCATCAAATGCATTGAAAAGAAAACGAGAAGATGATGATGATGATGATGATGACGATGATGACAATGATGACTATGATAATTTGTAATCTAGCCTTGATGCTTGTAACATGTACACTTGGTCTTGAAACCATTGTACTGAGATTAAACATGCATGCTGGGTATTTTCAAGTTGTGTTGTAGAAAACTTAAATGGCATTTAATGAGTAAATATGGTTATCCTTTCCGCTTGAGATGTTGGGTTTTCTTTAATAGGATTATAATGGTTATTCATCATCCTTTAAGTGTAAAAATAAAAATGTTCATCAATTTGAAAAAAAAAACAACCACTTTTCCATTGCAATGTTGAGTCTCTAACCCACTGTCATCTTGATACAGCTAAAAATTTACAAAATTGAAAAACCCACATATGCATTTAAATCTTCACATGAATCATGTTTCTTTCTTCTCTATACTGGGTTCTATAGAAGTTATTTTCTTGTCCCTTTTGATAGTTTTTTATAAGGACTTGAGAACTTGGTCTCTAGTAAAGAGTTTTCATATTCAGGGAAATACCTCAGGGCGTGTCAGAAAATAGCATATACACTTGAAAAAGAAATATCAACAGCTGCTCTGTACTGAACTCTTCTTTGTTCCTGGCATTAAGTTTATAGAGCTATCCTCATTTAAACATTAAGGACTCTGTATGTATCCATCATTATCATTCTGTAGACACAAAAATTAACACTCAGCGGTTAAAAGTCATAGAGATTGAATACTGAAGAGCTTGAATTTTAAAGCAAACCACTGTCTTCACATACCAGGGTTTCTCAACCTCAGTACTTTTGGGCCACATAATTCTTTGTTATGGGGAGCTGAACAGAGTAACATAACAAGGAAAGAAAGCCAATAAAAGTGGTGTGACAGTTGGTCCAGTAATTGGCTACAGAAGACAATATGAGAAATTGCATGAAATGCATCTCAAGACTGCCAGTCTGAAGTGAAGGAAAAAAGGGAAGCATATATCTACTGACTCCTACCTCCCATGGACCAAAGTTTGCTCTGCAGGGTGTTAAATACCCCTCACGCTGGCTTGTACAACTTGAGCAAGTTCCCATGGTGGGCACTGCCAGAGCAATAACAGAGAAGCCCAATTCTAACAGCAGGAGGCAGGCAGTAGGAGCTAACCCAGATCTCAAGCTGCACCAAAGTGAAGCTGCCCGCTACTGTAAATGGAGTGATTTTTACTGCTTCCGTTTTTAGATGCTAATTATTAGAGAAAAACTATTGACTTCTGTACATTCATCTCATACCCAGTCACACTACCAAGAAATACCACGTAATTTTTTCCTGAAAATATTTTTACTTTGCCTACTAGTTTTTTTAAGATTTTATTTATTTGTCAGAGAGAGAGAGAGCACAAGCAGGGGGAGAAGTAGGCAGAGGGAGAAGCAGGCTCCCTGCTGAGCAGGGAGCCCAATGCAGGACTCGATCCCAGGACCCTGAGATCATGACCTGAGCTGAAGGCAGGCGCTTAACCGATTGAGCCACCCAGGTGCCCCCTTCACTTGTCAAAACTAGTGCACCTGGGGGCACCAAAATTTGTTGATCCATTCAAGCGTTGTACATTTGGGTTGTATTTAGTTTGGGGCTATTATGAATAAAGCTGCTAAAAAAACCATGTCTTTTACAGATGTAGTGAAAAGAAGGGCCATATGCACCCCAATGTCCATAGCAGCAATGTCCACAATAGCCAAACTGTGGAAAGAGCCGAGATGCCCTTCAACAGACGAATGGATAAAGAAGATGTGGTCCATATATACAATGGAATGGAATGGAATGGAATGGAATGGAATATGGAATGGAATATTACTCAGCCATCAGAAAGGATGAATACCCAACTTTTACATCAACATGGATGGGACTGGAGGAGATTATGCTAAGTGAAATAAGTCAAGCAGAGAAGTCAATTATCATATGGTTTCACTTATTTGTGGAACATAAGGAATAGCATGGAGGACAGTAGGAGAAGGAAGGGAAAAATGAAGAGGGGGAAATCGGAGGGAGAGATGAACCATGAGAGACTATGGACTCTGAGGAACAAACTGAGGGTTTTGCGTGGGGGGATGGGTTAGCCCGGTGATGAGTATTAAGGAGGGCACGTACTGCATGGAGCACTGGGTGCTATATGAAAACAATGAATCGTGGATCACCACATCAGAAACTAATGATGTATTGTATGGTGACTAACATAACATAATAAAATAAAATTAAAAAAAAAAACACATGTTTTTTTGTGGACAGATGTTTTATTTTGCCTCGCTAAACAGCTACAAGTGGAATTGCTGGGTTACATAGTGAGTATATGTTTAAAATTATAACACAATTGTCAAAGTGTTTCCCATTGTGGTCATACCATTTTTTTTTTTTTTTAAGATTTTATTTATTTGAGAGAGAATGAGAGAGAGCACATGAGAGGGGGGAGGGTCAGAGGGAGAAGCAGACTCCCTGCCGAGCAGGGAGCCCGATGCGGGACTCGATCCCGGGACTCCAGGATCATGACCTGAGCCAAAGGCAGTCGCTTAACCAACTGAGCCACCCAGGCGCCCTGTGGTCATACCATTTTACACTCCCACTAGCAATGCATGAAAGTTTCAGCTGATTCATAGTCTCATATTCATTCTCACTCTTGGAATTGTTAGCCTTTTAATTTTAGCCATTCTAGAGGTTTTAAGGGGCCATCCCCATTGTGGCTTTAATAACTATTTACCTGCTGACTAATTATGCTGAGCATCTTTTCATGTGCTTAGAAGCAAATCTTCTTTTGTGAAGTGTCTTGTCAAACCTTTCACTCTTATTATTTTTTTTAACCTTATTGCTTGCCAGGTGCAAGAGCTCTTTAACAAATTCTGGATACAAGTCCATTGTTAGATATACATTTTGAGAATATTTTCTCCCAGTATTTTTTTGTCTTTTTATTTCCTTAATAAGTAAAAATTTTAACTTTGATAAAATCCAATATATTGATTTTTTTCTTTTGTGATTAGGATTTTTTGTGTTCCTGTCTAAAAATCTTTGCCTACCCCAAAATCAAAATTTTTTCTTCTATGTCTTCTTCTGCATAATTTTAGCTTTTAAGTTTAGTCTATGACCTATTTTGAACTAATTTTTGTATATTGTATAGAGATCAAGATTCACTTTTACATATTCAGAGTATATTCAGTTTGTTCCAGCACGACTGTGGACAAGACTATTCTTTTGCCACTGAATTACTTTTGTGCCTTTAGGAACATCAGTTGACTATATACGAGTGGGTCTATTCCAGGACTATATTCTATTCTATTCCATTGATCTATATGTCTTTTCCTTATGCCAATACCATACTGTCTTAATGACTAGCATTATAGCAATTCCTGAAATCTGGTAGCAAAGTTACCCAGTAATAACATTCGTTTTTCACAGACAACATAATCCTCCATCTAGAACATCCACTAGAATCTACAAAAAAGCTGCTAGAACTACTAAATGAGTCTTAGCAAGGTTATAGGATAGAATAGCAAAATATAAAAATCAATTGTATTTTCATTTACTTGCATGAACAATTAGAAAATGAAAATTTAAAAATACCATTTACAATAATATAAAAAATGTGAAATACTTAAAATAAATCTGACAAAAGATGTGGAAACTGCAAACCACAAACATTGTTGACAGAAATTAAAGAAGATCTAAAAAAATTGGATATATCATGTTGATGGGTCTGAAGACTCAATATTATTGAGATGCCAATTCTCCCCAAATTGATCTATAGATTCAATGCAATCCCAATCAAAATCCCAGAAGGCTTTTTTTTGTAGGAATTAGCAAGCTGATACTAAAATTCAGACGCTTATATAGAGAAGGAAGAATAGCCAAGATAACTTGAAAAAGAACAATTGGAGAATTAATACTACCAGATTTCTAACTAAAGCTACAATATTCCATCAAAACAGCATGGTAAAGGTATAAAAATAAACAGATCAATGGTACAGATAGAATACAGAGTTTAGAAATAAACCCACAAATATATAGATAACTGACTTTTGACAAAGGTACAAAGGCAACCCAATGGAGAAGGGATAGTCAGTACTGGAACAACTTAATATCCATATGCACAAAAAGGAACTTGGATCTATACTCACACCATGTATAAAAATTAACTCGAAATGTATCATAGACATAAATGTAAAGCCTAAAACTATAAAGCTTCCAGCAGAAAAACATAGGAGAAAATCTCTGTGAACTTAGGCTGGGCAAAGAATTCTTAAATATAACACTAAAAGTACAATCTACAAAGAGAAAAAAACTTATAAACTATCTTTCATGAAAGTTAAAAGCTCCTGCTCTTCAAAAGATTCTAAGAGAATGAAAACACTGACAGACTGAGAGAAAAACATTTGCAAAGCATATACCTGATAAAAGATTTGTATCCAGAATATACAAAGATCACTCAAAATTGAAAAGCAAGAAAGTTCATGACCGACTTTAAAAATAAGGCAAAAGATCTGAACAGACATTAAACCGAAGAAAATATACGGAAAGCAACTAAAGACATGAAAAGATGTTCAACATCATTAGTCATTAGGGAAATGCAAATTTTTAAAACTACAATGAGATACCACTATACACCAATTAGAATTGCTAAAATTAAAAAACTAACCATACCAAATGTTGGTGAAGATTGAGAGAAACCAGAACTTTCATACACTATTGGTAGGAGTTAAAATAGTAAAACCACTTTGGAAAAGTTTGGCAGTTTCTTAAAAAACAAAACACACATCTACCATATGATCCAGCCATTTCACACCTAAATATTTACCCTTATAAGAGAAAAAGATTTATCTATACAAAGACGTACATGAATGTTCACAGCAGCTTTATTTGTAATGGCCAAGAACTGGAAATATCCCAAATGTTGATCAATGGGCATACAAGGTAAACAGACTGTGACATATCCATACAATGAAATACTACTCAGCAATAAAAAATAAAGTACTGATACATGCAACAAAGTGAATGAATCTCAATGTAACTGTGCTGAGTGAAAAAGCCAAAGAGAAAAGAAAAAAGAGATACACTGGACTTCATCCAAATTAAAAACTTTGTGCAAAGGACATTATCAATAAAGTAAAAAGACGACCTAGAGAGTGGGAGAAAATATTTGTAAATCATATAACTGGTAAGGATTTAATATTCAACATACATAAGGAGCTCTTACAACACATCCCAGCTCAAAATTAAGCAAAGGACTTGAATAGATATTTCTCCAAAGAAGAGATACAGATGGTCAATAAGCACACGAGAAGGTGCTCAACATCATTATTCATTAGGGAAATGCAAATCAAAATCATTATGAGATACCCATTAGAATGACTACCATAAAAACATTTTTTTTTAAAGATTTTATTTATTTATTTCAGACAGAGAGAATGAGAGACAGAGAGCATGAGAGGGAGGAGGGTCAGAGGGAGAAGCAGACTCCCTGCCGAGCGGGTAGCCCGATGCGGGACTCGATCCCGGGACTCCAGGATCATGACCTGAGCCGAAGGCAGTCGCTTAACCAACTGAGCCACCCAGGCGCCCAAAAACATTTTTTAAAGAAAAAATAACAAGTACCAGCAAGAATGTGGAGAAATTGGAGCCCTTAGACTGTGCTGGTAGGAATGTAAAATGATGCAGCTGCTATGGAAAAGTTTTGACGATTTCTCAAAAAATTTAAACTACAATTATCCATATGACCCAGATATTCTACTCCTAGGTATATACCCAGAAAACCTGAAAACCAAAACTCAAAACAAATACTCATACACCAATGTGTATTGCAGCATTAATCACAACTGCCAAAAAGTGGGAACAACCCAAGTGTTCAAGAGATGAATGGATAGACAAGATGTGATATGTCCAAAAAATGGTATATTATTCAGCCATAAGAAGAAATGAAGTACTAAAACATGCAACATGACAAACCTCCAAAACATTATGCTATGTGAAATAAGCAGACCAAAAGAACAAATACTGTATGATTCCATTTACAAATCTAGAATAGGCAAGGGGCACCTGGGTGGCTCAGTCGTTAAGCGTCTGCCTTCGGCTCAGGTCACGATCCCAGGGTCATGGATCGAGCCCCGCATTGGGCTCCCTGCTCCGCAGGAAGCCTGCTTCTCCCTCTCCCACTCCCCCTGTTTATGTTCCCTCTCTCGCTGTGTCTCTCTCTGTCAAATAAATAAATAAAATCTTTACAAATCTAGAATAGGCAAATCCGTAGAAATAGGAAGTTAGGTTAGAGCTTACCAGGGGCTAGGGCGGGATGGAGAAATGGGGAGATATTGATTAATAGGTACAGGGTTTCTGTTTGGAGTGGTGAAAAAAAGATAGCAGTACTGGTTGCACAACACTGTGAATGTACTTAAGGGAACCGAACTGTACACTTCAAAATGGTTAAAATGGCAAATTTTACGTTATATATATTTTATAGCACTTAAAAAATGTTAAGTGTCATATAACCTATTCTGTAAGTATCATGAAGTTCCAGCTAGCTTTCTATCCTCTTAGATACTACGATAAGTATCTTGCATGATAGGGGCGCCTGGGTGGCTCAGTCGGTTAAGCGACTGCCTTCGGCTCAGGTCATGATCCTGGAGTCCCGGGATCGAGTCCCGCATCGGGCTCCCTGCTCGGCAGGGAGTCTGCTTCTCCCTCTGACCCTCCCCCCTCTCATGCTCTCTCTATCTCATTCTCTCTCTCAAATAAATAAATAAAATCTTAAAAAAAAAAATATCTTGCATGATAGGTTCACTCAAGGCAATATTTTAGAAGCAGGATTCAACTAATCTCCTGGTCAGAATCAGGTAAGTGAATTTTCCACTAACAGCTAAACACAAAGCCAAACAAAATTCCTAGCCACAGGGCAATGTTCCATAGATAGAACAGGCTACTGAGCTCACTAGATTCTTAAATCCTACTCATGCAAGGGCGGAAATGCCTGTGCAATATTTGTAGCTAATCCATCTGTCTTGAACAATACTCGTTTCACCATGAAAAATTATCTTCAAAATTGTAGAATCTGGGTAACCAGTATCAAGGCATTCATTTTGTTGTTCTCTTCACTTTTATATTTGTTTAGTACAAAAATTAAAAATTTTGAAATCATTTCTAACATCTGTTATGCTAGTTAACAAACCTCAGGCGCTAGATGATTATAGAAATAACAGAAGGGCTTATCAGAGTCTATGAAGTGCAGGTTCTGATTACAGTCTTTCGAGGGCTACATAATCGAAGTGTGTATTCCCTATGAGTACTTCGAATGTTAACTAACTAGCCATGCTTAGAGATTAAAATAAAACATAAATATATATATACCACACACTATTTCAAATGAAATATTTTCAAGTATATTTAGTAACATCCAGAAAGTACTTCTATCATGGATTTTTTAAATAAATTACTTGTGTCCAGTCTCTTGTTTTCAAATCTCTTGGCCCCTAGACACTACGAGCTTCTTTTGAAGGGGACCATGGAACTATGTCCTGTTCATCCTTGATTTCCCCCTCTCCTGCTTGAGTTCTAGACTGGTATCTGTGTTCAGAAAGTTCAGTTTCACAAGTAATTACAGAACACTAGAGTCCACGTGTCGGGCATATTTGTAGTGCTGAGGATACAGCCCTGATCAAAAATGACAAAAGTGGTTCACATTGGGCTTACATTCTTGTAGAATGCAATTGAAGTGAGTAATAAGGTTGGACTGAACAATTTTGAAAAGGTCCTTCCAACAAATACTCTCCGTGATACAAACTGTTCTGTTGTGGTGACCGACTAGTCCCCATGCTTTGGGGGAACTTCTCTCAAATCCACAACAGAAGGCAACCAACCAACCCGACAGTGCCAAGAACACAGGGCTGGTGGGAGGAGGGCTGCCGGATGGCACTTTAAAGACAAGAGGCTCATTCATCCATGACTTTTTCATTTTCTTATCTGCATTGGTAAAATGGTCCACTGCCCAATGATAGACTACAGAAATAGCCTGTGACAACCGGAGGACCATACAGCTTCATGGTGTTTCATTCATCTGCCTGCAAAGTTTTCCTATAAATGAAGATGATGATATATGAAAGCATTCAGCTAATTATACAAGTTACACACATTTAACTCATTTTCTACATTTTCTAGTTATCTCTGGGCCAAAGTGTCTCAAACTGGGGCCCTAGACCGCTAAGACGTTCACAAAGGTGGTAATGGGAATCTTTAAGTTAATTTGCAACATATTTTTAACAATTTTACAAATCATACACTTATAGCCCATAAGGTTGTACCCACTAAATATCACCATCTCAATAAATGGGTTGAATACATTTTTGTTGATGTCTAGGGCTTATTCTTTAATAGAAGGTATTAAAAATATTTTAAATTCTTAGGGAGGTTATGAAAGGAATATAAGCTGATAAAGTAGGAGTATAACACCACTGCCTTCAGAACCATTACTTCAAGCATAATGAACCTGTTAATCAAATTAGTGTCAGAACATTTTAATTTACTTTGGTATCCAGAGCAGTCAATGCTTTATATCTTCTATCTGTTTCCTAGACTCTCATTTGATACTAACAGTTACCACTTCTACAGGGTCTAATTGGTGATTATTGCTGATGCTGCCACCAAAAATAAAGCATTTTGGGTAAACTAGGACTACCTGCAGTTTCCATTTCACAGCATCCTGAATCATAGCAAACGATCTCTTGCATACAAGGCTAAAGCCATGATTTCCACTTGAGCAATCACATAAATAGCACCAAAGCAACTGATTTGCTCTTATGATTCTTACCTATTTTTAAAGATATCATATTGATGATACTATACTCCCTTCACTTTAAATTCTCAAACACCTTTCAATTTGAATGTTATGTTTAGAATTAAGCACATATAAATATTTATACTAAGATAACATTTTACAAATTTTCTCCTTTATGTAATAAGTATTTAAAATTACTCCAATATAGGTTTTAAATTACATGCATTATGCAGAAATGCATATAAAAGTAACTGCAGGCATTCAAGTTTACACATAAGTTGAACCAGCAGATACTCTATTTTTGCCAAGCTAAAACACTGAGTGAATGGGAGGGAACTCACATATGAGAAGTAGAAAGAAAGATCTCTAAGTAATCAATTATGAAAAGGCAAAGACAGGCCTTCTTCAAAAGTTCAAGAAAATCTGAATTCATTTGGTTGATACCACTAACTTTCCAGCTTCCAACTATGACTTTTTGATGGTCAGTCATTGCTTAGTCAAACAAACAAACAAATGGCAGCAATGGAAGGGGTTACTTTGTGCTAGATTTTTCAGAATTCCAAATTTTAAAGAATAATAATAATCCTTATATATGGATTACTATGTGCCAGGCACTATTTCACAATAACCCTATAAGCTAAGTACTATGGTGTCCATTTTACAGATGAAGAACTAAGACATAGAGAGACTAGCTAACTTGCCCAAATTCACATGCAGAGCCAGGATTTAAACTCAGACAGTTGGCTCTTCCTCATTATAATATAATGTCGTTCATCGTAGTGTAAATTATCCACACCACATCTGTATTGTGA
Source organism: Leptonychotes weddellii (assembly GCF_054177405.1). Taxonomy (NCBI): domain Eukaryota; kingdom Metazoa; phylum Chordata; class Mammalia; order Carnivora; family Phocidae; genus Leptonychotes; species Leptonychotes weddellii. Next base: position 48,389,077 of record NC_138379.1, read on the forward strand.
CCTTAGAACACATGCATTATTTTTCAGTTTAAGATAAACAAAAAAAATTGAGTCTCTGATGTAAGAAGCAGCAAAGGAGACTTTAAACTCTCATTTGTATCCAGAAAAATATAACCATGCTTGCAATTCCAATGAAAGCAGATTACCTGTGAATTTTCACACAAATCTGGCTAGAGATGAGAAATTTTAAAAATTATCTTGTGGAATCTTTTGAAATATCATTTTTAAAAGTTATTTCTCATTCTTGAATGGTTTTGGCTTAAGGAAAATTTTGGCGTATATGTGATATATTACAGTGATATTTTCTGTTATTCTATATAATCATTAAAAATGTTCGCAGGGATCTAAATTTATTGATATGGGAAGTTTCATATGATATGCTGAATAAAAAGATCAGTAAAAATGGCTTGTATAGGGCGCCTGGGTGGCTCAGTCGGTTAAGCATCTGCCTCCGGCTCAAGTCATGATCCTAGTGTCCTGAGATCAAGTCCTGCATTGGGTTTCCTGCTCAGCAGGGAGTCTGCTTCTCCCTCTGCCCCTCCCTCTGCTCGTGCTCTCCCTCTCCCTCTCTCCCTCTCTCTCTCTCCCGCAAAAATAAATAAAAATACTTTTAAAAAATGGCTTGTATAGTATGATTCCAAATCTATTTTGTGAAAAGACTTAAGCTTAAATTTATGATAAACATGTAAATGTGGTTATTAGGTGGCAAGATTACTGAGGTTCATTACCCAAACGTCTGTCCTTTTTACAATTCTGTTTACTTTTATAAGCAGGAAAAAAATTTTAACTTATTAAAATCTTTACTAATCAGATATTTTTATAAAATAAAATATTTTTTTTTGTAAATAAGAGTTGCAACTGCTCTACAAAATTCTCTAGTTTGGCTTTCACAAGTAGCATTAAAATGACTTTATTTAAACTATTCTCTAAACCATAAAAACTATTACACTAATCCAATAATCTTATAACTACTGATTCTCTCCTCTCACAAATCAAAGAGACAAGGAAAGATAGCACATTGCAGAAATCACTTGAATAGCCCGCTATTATAATTACATTTGATCAGGCTTTGACTTTGCCAAATGTTATTTTCTTTGAAAAGTCATTCCTTGATAAAGTTGCTCCTGACCTTGTCTGAATAGTTGCAAATAGCAAAAGCAGAAAACAACCAGGTTTAACATTTTTAGATTTTTCAGCAATGGCTAACTGTTCTTCCCTCAGGCAGTCAAAATTACAATTTATTGTTTTGAGAGTTTTTCCTTCTTAATACCACACAGCCTACCTTCCCTTAAAGATGTACTATGAGATACTGTATCTATTTTCTGGTTCTAGAAATAGGCACATCAGCACCTGCCAAAAGCAGGCATTTCCTCAAAGATTACACAATAACATTTCTGAGGAATAAGAAAAAAATAACAAATATTGTAGCAAAAAGAACTCTGGAAATCTTAAAACATATCTAGTTCTATTGCGTGCCAGCTATATATTCCTACACGAGTCATTTATCTTAAAAGAAGGAGCTTTGAAACTAGATGACTGACTAATCGATTCAATCAGCATTCAATGAATACCTACGTGCAAGATACTACACAGTAAACCACCCCCACTCCCTTCCCATCCATGATGTCGCTGTGGGCAGTTTCAGTCAACCACAGTCTGGAAGCAAATGATCCTCCTCCCGACATATCATCAGGTCAATAGCAGCCTGACGCTGCACCACAGTCAGCGCCTACTCACCTCACTTCATCTCATCGGGTAGGGAGTTTATCATCTACGTTATCACGAGAAGGGTAAGTACAGCACAATATTTTGAGAGAGAGCGAGAGAGACCACATTCACAGAACTTCTATTACAGTATATTGTTATAATTGCTCTATTTTATTACTCGTTATCATTGTTAATCTCTTACTGTGCCTAATTTATAAATTAAACTTTATCATAAATATGTATGTGCAGGAAAAACCACAGTATATACAGCGTTTGGTACCATCCACAGTTTCGGGCACCCGCTGGGGGTCATGGACCATACGCCCCATGGATCAGTAGGGCTGACTGTATCTTACATGCAGTGGAGAGTTAAAGAGACTAAACAGAGCCACCTTGAAAGATTTTACAATCTAATAGGAAAGAAAAATTTAAACGAGCACTCTGCTGCTTCTGAAGTGTGCCAGAATATATTTTAAACTTTGTAGGTAAATACAAGCTCCTTTTAAAATAAGCAGATTTTTAAAAAGGTGGGGGGTGCCTAAGGCCAGCTCAACATTCAGCTCATGATGCAATGAATAGCCAAACAGATTTAAGTGAAATGTTCTAGAGAGAGAAAGGGAGAGACAGAGAGCATGAGCAGGGGGAGGGGCAAAGGGAGAAGCAGGCTCCTCGATGAGCAGGAAGCCTGATCAGGACCCTGGGATCATGACCTGAGCGGGAGACACTTAATCGAATGAGCCACCCAGGCGCTCCATGAAATGTTCTCATTTTAATAAAGTGCATTATATTTTAAGTTCATGGCATAAAGATAATAAAAGAGACGTTAAAGATTTTATTTTATTTATTTATCAGAGAGAGAGAGAGCACAAGCAGGGGGAGCAGCAGGCAGAGGAAGAATCTGGCTCCCCCGCTGAGCAGGGAGCCCGATGCGGAACTCGATCCCAGGACCCTGGGGATCATGACCTGAGCAAAAGGCAGTCGCTTAACTAACTGAGCCACCCAGGCGCTCCAATAGAAGAGACTTTAAAGATATATAATTTCAAAAACAATTACGTCCTACAAGTTTACTCACCTTTAAAAAATTCCTTCACAAAAGTTAGTGTCTGCCTCATAGAGAGGCAGTATTCACTTCAGTAACCCATTGACCATATCTGATTACCCTGTGCTCTGGCTAAGGACTAAGAACTGCATGCTTACTACTTGAATAATTCAACCAGCAATGGAGAGAAAATACTCCTCAAAAATGAACCACTAGGGAGGGAGAAAAAAGAAAATGGATAGGTCAGTAAACCAGCTCAGAGAAAGCCTAAACCACTCATGTGACCCACAGAATTATCGAGAACAGTTCATCTTTCCCACTACAGAAACCAGGAAGATAAGCAGTCTAGAAGCAGAGGCTGTTTTTTCCCCCTACTTTCAACCTTTCAGAGTCCAATGATTCAAAGAAGACAAACAAGAGCATGTGGATTATATGTTTCCTAACTCTAACATAAAGCAACTATTTAAACACATGGTCAGAATTAAGCATCTAACAAACTATATAAGCAGAAGAAATAATGGTGTAAATAATAAGCTTAATCCAACCAATAAATAGAACTTATAGAGATGAATCAATTATTTCAAAAGACAAAAATGACTAATGGTCTCACATAGAATAGAAACAAAGATATCAATATTGAAATAATCTGCTAAATTTATTTTTTGATTTCAACATTTACTGTAGACAAGAATATAACAAGAATGTGTACATACACTATACACACACACGTATATACATATACATACACACACATATTAAAGAATGAATACAACAAAATTATTTCCTCAAGCAATGTAACAAGATAGAGGACTGAGCACATGCTAATTTTCTCCTTCCACTTAAAAACCCCATAAATGTCAGGGAAAAAAAGAAGCCAGAGGGCGCCTGGGTGGCTCAGTTGGTTAAGCGACTGCCTTCGGCTCAGGTCATGATCCTGGAGTCCCGGGATCGAGTCCCGAATCGGGCTTCCTGCTTGGCAGGGAGTCTGCTTCTCCCTCTGACCCTCCTCCCTCTCATGCTCTCTGTCTCTCATTCTCTCTCTCTCAAATAAATAAATAAAATCTTTAAAAAAATAAAATAAAATAAAAAAAAGAAGCCAGAAACTTTTTTCAATATAATACATCTATAAAAGCACAGAAAAAAAAAAGCATGCCATTAGTAGTCAAGTTTACAAATGCTCTAAAGATAGAACTGGTTTTCACATTCAAAGATTGTGAACAAGCAATGCACAGAAAAAATATAAATGACCAGCAAATATAAGATGCTCCTCCTAGCTAGTAATCAGGGAAATGTAAATGAAAACAATGAGATACCATTTTTATCTAGCACATTAGCAAAATATTAAAAATAATGATAAAAGTTTGGCAAAGATTTAAAGAAAGGGGACTCTCTTTTACTGTTGGTGAGAGCGTTAGTTGAAAAAGTCTTTCTAAAAGGCAATTTGTTGGGGCACCTGGGCGGCTCAGTTGGTTAATCGGCTTCCTAGGGTCCTGGGATGGAGGGCCATATGTCAGACTCCCTCCCTGCTCAGCAGGGAGTCTGCTTCTCCCTCTCCCTGTGCCCCTCCCCCCACTCGTGCTGGCTCTCTCTCTCTCAAATAAATAAATAAAATCTTAATTAAAAAAATAAAAGGCAATTTGTTAATATCCACCAAAATACAAAGTGTATATACCATTTGACCCTGAACTTTCAATTCTAGGAATCTAAACTAAAGGAAGTATTTGCTCACATATATTCACATGTATTCAGTATAACATCTCTTTAAAACTGGGAGAAATTGGAAAGAATTTAAATGACTAATGATAATGGAATAGTTAAGTGAATTATGCCTCATCCATACTATGAAATACCATTCAGGATGAAAGAATATCTATATGAAAGCCTTACCTCCCACAAAAAACCCACATATTGTAGTGAAAAAAAAGAGCACATTACAGAAGAGATCATACTATTCCTCAAAAATTCTAGCTTCTCTGAAGCATTTACCATCAGACTGTAACACCCACAACCCCTCTTTGCGGTAGACACTTACCTATCTCTTTGTCAATTCCCCTTATTCATAGAAGAACTTAGCACCTATGTTTCTCTCCAACTACTCCAATGATCAGTCCTAAAGAATTCAATATCAGTATACTCTCTCAGTTCCTTTACTTCCTCCTAAATAAGTCTTTTCTTCCATCCTACTTCAGTTGTCTACTGCCTGATCATACTCTAAACATTCTCCTGTCCAGTAACTAAACTACCTCCCAGTCTCACTTTTGAGCCTCTCACATTTAGACCACCACTCCCTAGCTTTCCAGCTTGACTGGTATGCTAGTGATCCTACTTTTACAATTCTCTATCACCATCAAAACCTCAATCCATTGACCCTACCACGCTTTCACTGTCCATCATGTCGTCATCTCCTCAATTCCCTCCTTAAATAACCTCCTCAAAAACCATGGTCCAAAACAAAACAATGTATAAATGTAGAGACCCAAAGGGGTACGTGCACCCTGATGTTTATAGCAGCAATGTCCACAATAGCCAAATTATGGAAAGAGCTAAGATGTCCATCGACAGATGAATGGATAAAGAAGATGTGATATATATATATATATATATATATATATATATATATA
>NC_138379.1:48394943-48448103 GCF_054177405.1 Leptonychotes weddellii
TTTTTTAAAGATTTTATTTATTTATCTGAGACAGAGAGAATGAGAGAGAGAGAGCACATGAGAGGGGGGAGGGTCAGAGGGAGAAGCAGACTCCCTGCCAAGCAGGGAGCCGGATGCGGGACTCGATCCAGGGACTCCAGGATCATGACCTGAGCTGAAGGCAGTCGCTTAACCAACTGAGCCACCCAGGCGCCCCAAGGATTCGGCCTCTTAAACAGGTCCCAGCATTGTAACAGACTGTACAGCTTTGGCCAGGTTAGTTAATTTCACTGTGCTTTTGCTTCACTCTTTGCAAAGGCATTTTTCCTGAACTTGAGGAAATGAAATTATTTAAGCTTTCTTGGATCCATGGTATTTGCTGCTGTCAACTGTGCATTTTTGATCCCAGTTATAACAATAATAATTGTTATTATTTAATTCTTGTAAAAGTAACCACTTGCATTTTGGAGGGTTTCACCCTTCTAAAAGATTCAGCTTAACAAACATGAAATGCTTGCATACTCTTAATGCTCTGTTCATTGGGAACTACAAAAGGAAAAAGACTGGAAAGGATGCAATTTAGCTAGGAAGGCAAGAGTAAAATATGATAGCTTTGTGCATACAGTGTGTTTTCTGACTAATAGCCCCAACTGTGGTCTGTGATCTCTAGACTACAACTCTGCTTCTTCACCCCAGCAGGGCCCTCCTTTAGATCCCTTAGGCAAAATGACCCAGAAGGACCTTTCTCTTTAGGACAAACCGATCTTGACAAAGAGAGCTTACCCTCCACTGGGGTCCTTTGATAGAAAGAACCTGCTGTTTTTGGCCTGGCCAGATCCAAATTTCCTCTAGGAAATGATCTCTAGTATTAATTCATGTCAAGGCCAGGAAATGGCTCTAATTATTTTTTCTTTTGCCACTACCAGCTTTGAAATAGAAATCAACTGCATTTTATAATCTTAAAAGGAATTGTAATCTTTTTTTTTAAATTTAATTTTATTATGTTGGTCACCGTACAATACATCATTAGTTTTTGATGTAGTGTTCCACGATTCATTGTTTTCGTAATTGTAATCTTAAAAGGAATCAGGAAGTATAAATCCTTTTTTTTGCAATAGTTTCACAAAATTTTATATGCAAAAACACATTGAATAAAGTTTTAGATTTTTGTGATTGTATCTCTTTTTCTGTTTGCTTTTGTCTTTTTGAGGACTTTTAAAGGCCTCTGATTTTGCTTTAAATAGGTCTTAAGAGTTTTTGGTACTGGAAAAAGAATTTCATTTAGTCTGCCAAGACTACATTCAAATTGGGACCAAAGAGAGAGCCTCCAAGAGAGGCTCAGTGGAAAGCCAGCTGAAGGATTGTATTTTATGTAGAGAACAATATGATTAGAGCTGAAGTGATCATTTTACTTTCCTGCACCAAAAGACTTGGTGATTCCCCATTTCCTATGGAATTAAATGAAAATTCTTTACCCCAACATTCAGGTCCTTAGTATTGTTCTAACTGATCTTCCCATCCTTACTCATGCCCCCAAATTCTAGGGAACAGAGCTGTTTGTGTTCCCCCAAATATATAACTTTATGCTTTTCCTCCTTAGAGTCTTTGCTGTTGCATTTTCATCTAATTGAAATGCCACACTGCTTACCTGTTGAAAGGCTATTCATCTCTCCATACCCAGTGCAAAAGCAGTCACCTTCCTGGAACCTATAGGAATTCCTCAGTTGTTTCTCCACTCCTACCATCTACTCTCTCCCCTCCCAAGTTTGTAAATTTACAGGACTTATTTCTTTCTCCATTACATTATGCTTGTGTATTTGTGTTTCTCTACTAGATTTATAAGTTTGTTGAGTAAGGGAAATGTGTCCTAGCTATTTTAAAATCTCCCACAGTATCTTGTATATCACAAGTGTTTGATTCATGTTTATCAAGTTGAATTCAAATGGAGGGAGGAAAGTGCTTATTCTAGAGGAAGATATTACCATCTGTTGTTATCAGTTTGGAGTGGAAATAAAATGGACATGACAACTTATGATTTGTTATGGTACAGTTAATACCAATAACAGTGTGAATTATTGGAAAACAATTGGTATAACAGTTACAGTCATAGCAAAGAGATATGCTATGAAAAGTTGCTCATCATCCAACAACTTAGAGACAACCCTTATGAACATTTTGGTAACTGTCTTTCTGGACTTCTTTTCTAAGTGCATATAAAGAAACTTCAAATGTAAACTGAAAGACTCAAAAAGAGTCTAAAAATGAAGGTAACTGAATGAGTATCAACATGTTGGAAAAAGCTTGACTCTAGGGGTATTTAGAAGTCCTCGCAGAGAAAGTGGCATATAAGATGCCCCTGAAGGGCCAATGAGTATTTTTTAGGCAGAGAATGTGGAATAGGAGTTACAGGCAAAGGGAATAGCATGCCCAGAAGAGAGGCTTTGAAAGGCTATGATGGTACACGGAGAGTAGAGTAATAGGTTATATCTGTGTGCTTGATAGTATGGTAGGATTAGAGGGAAGAAAGGCTGACGAGAGCAGTAAGTAGATGATTGCAACAGTCCAGGCAGAAGAGGATGAGAATCTAAGGCAAGGCAATGTCAGTGAGTATACATGGGAAGGGTTAGATCTGAACGCATTTTAGGAGTAGAGTGGAACAGGCATGGAGGCAGCTTGGAGATGGACACTCTGGATTGAAGTCCTAGTGTTAGCTACTTACTAACTCCACAGTCTTAGGCACATTAACTATTCTGAGCCTCAGTTTGCCACCGGGAGAAGACAGGTCATCCTTTCTTAATAGGGCGCAAATGAAATATAATATCGAGAAGTATTGGGTGTATTCAGAACCTCCATGACTCTGAAGAAAGGGAAAGGAGAGAGTCAGAGAAGACATCGAGGCTTCTAGCTGGGTTGGTAGTGGGGCTTAGAGAAGAAAAGAGTGAATTGAATTTTGGATATATTAAGTTTGAGCTACATTTGGGATACCCAGATCAGGATCTCCAAGAGGCAGTTGGAAACATGGGTGCTCCCTGAGAGACAGGACGTACAATAGCTGTGAAACAATAACTTTGGGAGAGTCCATGGGCACACCAAAAAGACAGTGTTGTCTCCCTTGTCTCCTGCCAGTGTCCTGCGCGCCTCTCAGATTCAGAGAACGAAGAACCTTCCCGAGGCAAGATGACACAGACCCATCGCTCGGCATTTGTTTCTAAGAACAACTCCTACTCCTTAGCTTTCCTGGCAGGGTAAGAGACTGATACTGAATTCAGTTGCGATTCTTTCGTTTTGGAGTATGAGACTAAAGGGACTTGGGTGGGGAGCAAAAGTGTTTGTTGCAGCCACTTTTCGGGGAGGTGGGAAAGGGGGAACGATGTGGGAATTGGTTTTCAAATATCCATTAGGAACAAAGGGCTGATCTAAAAGTGATTTTTACCGATTTCTGGTGTCCTCAGGGTAGGATTATGCTAATTTCTGTGCTGCGAAGTGTGACCTTTTTATCCTTGGAGGGAACCACAAAGACAGCTTCTGCAAACAATATCCATCCATTCTCTCTGTGGACTTTTTTTTCTTGGTAGGAAGTGAGGCCAGAGTCATTTTATTTTCAATGCCTACAACTAAAATATATCTTGAATAGATTTCAGGAGGGCAAACTGAAAGGTTTTTAAGACCCTTGTCAAGGAATCTCTTGATCCTTTAGACTTTGCAGGCTGTGGGGAGGAAAGGAGGGAGAGGAAATGGATGGATGTTGGATGATGGAGGGAATAATGAAGGGACTAGGTGCAAGGAAAAAGGAAAGAAGGAGGAAGGATGGAAGGAAAAAGAGGAGAGAGGGAAGGAAGGAAGGAAGAGGGGAAGAGGGATACATAAATAGGAGGAAGGGAAGAAGAAGTGGAGGAGGGATGGTAGGAAGGAATCATTTATTCAGCAGACATTCTGTGAACAGCTACTATGTGCCATGCTCTCTGTTTTAATATAAAATGAAAAAACGTCATCTTATGCCATTGTGTTGTCTGTTTCTGGTTAAAGCTGGCATTACTCACCCTTATATCTGGGGTTCCTTTCCTCCTTCCCAGCAGTCCCATAAGGTAGATCTCTCTTTTTTGCTGCCCCTGTAGACATACACCTATTTATTTTATTCTTTTATTTTGAGGCTTTTTATTGCTAATCACTAATAAATGTGACCCCAAAAAGCTTCCAACTTAAGAATGTTATAAAGTACGAACTATTGTGATCCCTGATGTCGTTTTTATATCTGAATCTTTTTTGTATGTGTTCTTTTGGAGCAGTCTGATTTTCCTGTTATTTCTGAGAGTAACATTCACTAACCGCCCACCTTCCCTTAAATGCCTCCCCTTCTCTAGGTAATGGTAACTCCTTCTTCCAGGAAGGCTCTTTCCTGGAGTATTTATTCATTCATTTGACATTTGTTTAGTGGTCACTGTATTGTAGCCACTTAGGTTTGATTGATGTAATCAGAACCCAATAAGTAAGATGTAAGCCAGCATACTTTCCATTTATGGTAAAGATTAAACTCTTAACGTTGTGCATATGAACTTGAACTGAAGATGCCCTCTAAAGTTAAAAAATTCAAGATTGCTTGACTAAGAATTTTTCAGCTGCTGATTGTATATATGGAGCTCCCCCCATTTATAGCAGGCATATTTTAATGATTACGAGAGAGATCTACTGACAAGAGAAAAAGATCATATCATTAATTCCAATGAAGTCACAAGAAATACTCCCTAAAGCAAATAAATGTTGCTTTTAGGCAGTCTGTGATTAATTAAAATCTCATAATTTGAAATGACTTGGAAAAAAGAGAACTATTTATTAAAATCCAAATATGATGCCGAGGCCAAATTGCCTCAATTAGTTATCACCAATTCCAATCTCTACTCTTACAAATTCGTTCTTATAAAGGAGGTAGCAGGTTAATATGTTGTTACTTAGAAATGCCTAGCAAGGAACTTAGAAAATTCTTTTTAAAGGGTAAAACATAAAGCCCTTACGGAGGGGTTTGCTTTTTTAAATTTAAATTTAAATTTTTAAAAAAGATTTATTTATTTAAGAGAGAGAGAGAGCATGAGCAGGAGGGACAGAGGGAGAGGGAGAGAGATTCTCTCCCTCTGCTTGTGCTCTCTGCTGAGCACAGAGCCTGATGCAGGGCTTAATTCCACGATCTTGAGATCACGACCCAAGCCAAAACCAAGAGTTGGATGCCCAACCGACTGTGCCACCCAGGTGCCCTGGGGTTTGCTTTTAATTATGTGTGGTTCTGGAATCTCTGTAATACATCTTCTTTTCCTGCTCCTTGGCCCACTCTTGCCCTTACTCTGTATCATTGAGCCACAATGGGACTACTTTATAGGAGAAGAGTCACATAACATTTTACTATTAATGAGTGTTTGCAATTTGTCTTACACATTTCAGCATTCATTTTTTCCAAATATCCAAGGTTGTGGACTGAGTTCAGTTATTAGTACAGTTATTAGAACAATTCATTGGATTTGGTTGGTAGGCATATCTTTTTAGGACATAGTTTGCTGATGTCATGGAAACCTTAGGTTGGAAAATCGATTATGGTAATACTGTGAATTGCCTCTCTTATGTAGTCAACAGGTTTTTTCCTTAGATAAGAAAATATTTAAATTTCAGTTCCAAAGAATACTTAGAAAAACAATATGGACTTGTTTTTGTTTTGTTGTTGTTGTTTTATTTTTTTTTTAAAGATTTTTTTAAAATTTATTTTTTAACAGAGAGAGAGACAGTGAGAGAGGGAACACAAGCAGGGAGAGTGGGAAAGGGAGAAGCAGGCTTCCCGCCGAGCAGGGAGCCCAATGTGGGGCTCGATCCCAGGACTCTGGGATCATGACCTGAGCCGAAGGCAGACGCTTAACGACTGAGCCACTCAGGCGCCCTGTTGTTGTTGTTTTAAAGATTTGTTTATTTATTTGAGAGAGAGAGAGACAGCACAAGCAGAGGGAGAGGCAGAGGGAGAGGGAGAAGCAGACTCCCCGCTGAGCCGGGAGCCCGACACAGGGCTCAATCCCAGGACCTGGAGATCATGACCTGAGCCGAAGGCAGATGCTCAACCATCTGAGCCATCCAGGTGCCTCCAATATGGACTTGTTAATGCTGAAATTGTTGCCAGGTGAATTGGGGAGACTCTCTGAGGCCCTAAGGCCTTGACCCAGCCCATCCCAAAGATGTTGCTGAAGGCTCTTGGTCTCCTTGCAAGAAAGAATTCAAGGATAGACCAGACACAACAGTTGAGTGTGCAAGTAGGAAAGTTCATGAAAATGAGAGTCCACTGTTGAGATATGAGAGCAGGCAAGCTCAAGGAGAGCGCACCCTGGGGTTGGGTTTCTGTCTTTTATTGACAGTTGTTCACTACAGGGTGGAATACTTATTCCTTGGGGAGGGGATTTCTTGGGAGCAGTGTTTCATACCTTTTCTCTTTACTTGGTCAGGATCTCTGGCCTTCTTTTCTTGGGCCCATCTGGTTTGATCTGGCTTCTATGGCTTTGTTTTTGGAGCCAGCCAGGATGGGTCTCTAACTTTCCCTGATAGCGGCAGTGAGCCATCACTCACTCACACACACACACACACACACACACACACACACACACACCCCTCTTGGCTGGCCTGTTAAAGCCTGACTAACTGCCTACTCTAACACAATGGGATGTAGCTTATGGATATATTAAAAAATAATTAGTATGGTGATGGTTGCACAACAATGTGACTGTAAACTTCAAATGGTTAAAGTGATGGCTTTTATGTTATATATATTTTTCCACATTAAAAAAAGTATTAGCATTTTTAATAGTTTTTAGATATTTCAAATGCCTTTTTTTCCATGTGTTAAGCAACAACAAAAGAATAGGTTTTCTCCGTAAGTTCTTTTCCTCAAGAGAGGTCATATGTAAAAGCTTTGGAAGTTGTTGCAACTGTATTTAAATAAAATCAATCTGCATTTGTTTTACTTATCTACTTCATAAATGTTTCTTTCTTAAGCCCAAAGGCATAGAGGTAAGAATGAGTAGGCCTGATAGGATGGTTATTTTGGAAGGAATCCATTAATCGACTCTGGCTGTAAGTCTTGCGAACAACCCAGTCTCTCTTTATATGAAAAATTCAAAGCAAAGAGGGCTTTAAAGCACTATTCCTAAAATTGTACAGTCCTATTGAAAATGAAACGTCTCTCGAGTAGGCAGATAGAGTAATAGTTAATCCAAGATCATTCCTAAGTTAATCACAAAATATATGTTAATTGAAAAAAGTGAACTTGAACCATAAGATACATCATTGTAAAGTTAAACTTTTATTTGATATATTGAGAAACTGGTTTGTTTGTTCACATTTATTTCCCTTCACTCCTCATTCCTTTCTTCCTCACTAGAATCAAACAAAAAACCTGGTTGCAGATTCTTCCAAAAGCTCAGCCTAGAAAAACTTTCTCTGTTGAGGTGTGTCTTTTCAAAAGGCTACATGACCACTTTCATTTTCCTCTTTGCTTTTGCTATCAGGAGGTTTAGAATTAGGGTTTTTAGTTCAGTCATCATGACTTTCCAACATGGCCTATAATTTAAAACAACAACAACAACAACAAACTTTGGTTTACTTTTTCCATATTTATTATTTAATGTGATCTCTATCCTCCATTAAGGCTGAGTCTTTATGTATTTTTGCAGTAAGTCACTATGGATTTTTCTTGGAAATAGGGCATAATCATAAAAAGGGATATAATTCAACCATCTATCCTCTTTCCAGTTTAAAAAATGAAAAAAAAAAAAAAGACAGTAATGCAGTGTTCCCTGTATTGCCATTCCATACAAAATCATATCTTACGTAAATGGCGCTTAGCAAGATTTCTGGCACATGGTAAGTTCAGTGACTATTACTGCCACTCTATATTCTTTTAGAATGTGGACCCTTAGAGCTGAAAAGGATCTTAAATATTATCTTAACTAATTCTTTTGTTTTATTGATGAGAAAACTAAAGCCTGGAGAGAGAAGATGGTTTGCCAAATCTCAGATAGCTAGAATAGTAGGGATCTGAGTTAGAATAGTTAGGGGCTCTTTCCACTCTACCCCAGTGTCCCCCATCTCCTTCGTATAGACCCCTCTGCCACCTCTGCCTGTCTTCCCACTGGACTTTAAATTCTTTGCAAGCAGGAACAGCATCTTGTTCACCTTTATAGTTGCAATGCTTAGGGAGGCGCCTGGCCTATGGGGGGGAGGCTCAATAAATACTTGGGGAATGTTTGAATAAGATAGATCTTGTGCCTTTGGGTGGATTAAACTGGAATTTTGTCAGAATCCATTGTCAAACTTGCAGCATAGGAGGGCGGGCTCTGGGAGCTGTATAGAGGAACAGACTGGCTGGTGGCTGTTTTATAGACTAGATTCCATAGGATTAATTTGGGATATGGGGAGTCTAGTGACCACAGTGATAAGGCTCATATATTTTAAAGTTGCTTTTAGCATTCTAATGCATTAACAACAGCTTATGGTGATACTTTTTATAGATTCTATAAAAGAAAAATGTTTCCCACTGAGTAGTAATTCAGTCTTAATTAAGTAGAAATGAACCACATTATTTAGTTTTCATTATTTTGTCCTCATTATTTCGTCCAAATACTTTAAGCCTGAGGCTATGGTTCAGAGTGGGACACATCAAAAGAGACCTAAGGTGTTTACTATAAGGTGTGTTGGAGGAGAGATAGAGACAACGACTGACAGATTCAGCAATATTAAATGCATGCCCAGTCAGTGTTGGAGTAAATTAAAATATGCAGACTTGTCCCTCTTCCTTAAAATGAACCAATGAAAATACAGATGCTTTCAGGTAACAGATACCAAACAGACACACGAGTGATATGATATTGGAGGACTAGCTCTAGAATTGATGAAAGGAGGCAAAGCCAGAGAGGTGGGGATGGGGAGGCTAGTCTAGGGAGATGATGGGGAAGTAGCAGTGTGAGCTCCAGTAAACTCAATTGTTCCCTTTCTGTCTCATCTATGTAAAATGCAGGTTGTTATGGCGATCTGCCGGGCAGGGATTTTTACTGGGTGGTTTCTTAGGATTTTTTCGACCTCTAAAAGTGAAGCATCTAGAATTAGCTTAAAGTAGAGTTTTAAAGAGTGGAGAGAATGAAGCCATGGCATGAAAAGAAAGGGGTTGAGGGTAGTTGGAAAGTTCTGTAAAAATCTAAGGATTAGACTTAGCAAGTTGTGTGTGGGGAGTAGTCCAACAGTAGCCATGAGGGAGAGGAGACTGAGAAAGAAAGATGAGGTAGTGAGTTATAAGAAGCCACAGACTTGGTGACGGCCTGGGGCATGTCCTGTGCTCATGTGTGTGTGTGTGTGTGTGTGTGTGTGTGTGTGTGTGTTGGGGAGAGATAAAGGAATTGAAACAAATCAAGCAGATAGCCTGGTTATTAAGAGGACAAATCTTGTTAAAAGTCGTGGAATCTGGTTGAAAAAGGAAGCTAGCTTAAGGAGAAGTGATGTGGAACTTAGGGAGAGGGGCAGGATTTATAGGTGTCAGTAATCTCTCTGCTATACCAGGACAGAAATACCTGCTAGTTTTCAGAGGGCGGGTTGTTGAGTTGTCGGGCTCTGCGTCAGGGGAACTAGCTTTTTTCTAGTGCTTCCTGTCATGTTGATGAATGTAAAGTACTCACATTAGTTCTCACATTAATCCTACAAGTTTTATAATACTATTCCCATTTTGCAGCTAAGGAACATGCAGTTCAAAGACGTTAAGTAACTCACCCATGAGCTTCTCACCTCATTAGAGTGACAGAGATGGAACTGAACTCAGGTCTCTCTTTATTTCAAACCTATGCACTTTCTCATCAAACCATTGTCAGAACCCTTGTGACCAAAGGGAGGGCTCATACACGCAGGCTAGGGGCTAGAAGGAGGCTCCTCTCCAGCCTTTAGCTTCTTGGTGGAACTTAGCTCTACCTGACCTGAGAGTTTAATTAAAAAACTAATGTGGTTTGGGTATGTGAGAGTGATGATTGAACAGTTGAGAGTATGAGCTATCTAGTGTTTTGTATCCTGTATTGCCATTTGAAAACCCTTTAAGCAGTGTTTTATAAGCATTAAATCTTCTTGCTTTCCAGCTGCATGTTTATACTGGTTGCCTCTCCTTTTCTTTGTTTGTAAGTCAGATTCATTGTGGTTGTGGGTATTTTTAGCCTAACTCTGCATCCCAGAAACCATCTGGTCTCTTGGCAATGGAAATTTTAAGCCAGTTGCCTTTCAGACAATGCTGCTTTCTCTTGTTTATGACTTCATTATGTGTTTGGAAGAGAGAGGTTCCCTAGATGTGCTGGGTCTGTTCTATGGCAGAGTAGAGTAGAATGTAAGATCAATATGCTGTGGTAGAAAGAGCCCAGGCTTAGAATCATAGAGATACGGGTTTAAATCTTGGCTTCACAACTGTGTGACCTTGGAAGATCACTTCCCTCAGTTCTTTGTAAAATGAGGATGATGATGCTTATCTCATAGGGTTTCTGTATGTATTAAATGAGATATAATATATTTAAAGCAGCTCAGTGCCTGACAGATATTACATTCCTAATAAATGTTGAAGTTTTCTTTTTTTCATAAGGAGGAGAGAAGTGTTTCTGTGCATATTTTTGTTCATTTATAAGAAATTTATTAAATATATCCACTATGTCTTAGGGTTTGAGGGTACAGAAATAGATGTGTACAAAGTAGTGAGAGTAGGGCACCTGGGTGGCTCAGTCGGTTAAGCGACTGCCTTCGGCTCAGGTCATGATCCTGGAGTCGCGAGATCGAGTCCCGCATCGGGCTCCCTGCTCGGCAGGGAGTCTGCTTCTCCCTCTGACCCTCCTCCCTCTCATGCTCTCTCTATCTCATTCTCTCTGTCTCAAATAAATAAATAAAATCTTTTAAAAAAAAAAATTTAAAAAAAAAAACAACAAAAAAAACCCAAAGTAGTGAGAGTAGTTACTTCTTTTATTTTTTATTTTTATTTTTATTTTTTTAAAGATTTTATTTATTTATTTGAGAGAGAGAGAATGAGAGAGAGCACATGAGAGGGGGGAGGGTCAGAGGGAGAAGCAGACTCCCCGCCGAGCAGGGAGCCCGATGCGGGACTTGATCCAGGGACTCCAGGATCATGACCTGAGCAGAAGGCAGTCGCCCAACCAACTGAGCCACCCAGGCGCCCTTCTTTTATTTTTTCGTGAAGATGTTGTTTGAGTTCTTCCAACCCTAAAAATATTATCAAGTTCACTAGTCTTGACTATTCTCAGCCAGTATTTTGAAGCCTCTTATCTTGACCAAATACTACAATAATAATATGTTTATGGCTATAAGATGTTTTTACCATCATGATTTTTGTGGCTTTTCATGTAACAATAACAATGTAAAAGGGAGAGAATAGAGTTATATAGAAGAAAGCTTTTGTATGCTATTGAAATTGAATTGATACTAATTTTAAAATAGATTGTTGTAAATTAAGATGTTAATTGTAATCCCCATAGCAATCACTAGGAAATAACTACAACATATTTAGTAAAGGAATAAGAAGAGACTCAAAATGGTACACAGGAAATGTCTAACACAAAAGAAGGCATTAATGGAGAATCGAGGAACAAAAAAGGTATAGGACATATAGAAAACAAATGGCAAAATGGCAGAAGTAAGTCCTTCCTTATCAGTAATTACATTAAATGTAAATAACTTAAACTCTCCAAATAAAAGAGAGATTGGTAGAATGGATTTAAAAAAAAACATCCAAATAGGGGCGCGTGGGTGGCTTGGTTTGTTAAGTGTCTGACTCTTGGTTTTGGCTCAGGTCATGATCAGGGTTGTGAGATTGAGCCCTGTGTCAGGCTCTGCACTGAGCATGAAGCCTGCTTAAAACTCTCTCTCTCCCTCTGCCTCTCCCCTTCACTCTGTCTCTCAAAAAAAAAAAAAAAAGAAAAAATCCAAATATATGCTGAGACTCCCTTTAGATCCAAAGACAAAAATAGGTTGAAAATGAAAGGATAGAGAAAGATATTGTATGCACACAGTGACCAAAAGAGAACTGGCTGGAGTAGCTAAACTAATAGCAGACAATGTAGACTTTAGGACAAAATTATTACAAGAGACAAGACAGGCATTGTATAATGATGAAAATGTCAATCTCTTAATAAGATACAACCATTATATGGGGCACCTGGCTAACTCAGTCAGTAGAGCATGTGACTCTTGATTTCTGGGTCATGAGTTTGAGTCCCACGTTGGGTGTAGAGATTACTTAAAAAAAGAAGAAGATATAAACATTGTAAACACATATACACCTAAAAATAGATGCACAAAATATATGAAGCAAAAACTGACAGAACTGAAGGGAATAGTAGACATTTTAATGATAATAGTTGGAGACTTTAATACCCACTTTCAATAATGGATGTAATATACAGATGAAAGGTAAACAAGGATATAGAAGACTTGCACAATACTATATATCAAATAGACTTACCATATATAAAGCACTCTACCCCACAACAGCAGAACACACATTTTATTATAGTATACATGGAACATTCTCCAGAATAGTCCATATGTTATACTTTAAAATAAGTCTCAATAAATTTTAAAAGATTGGGATAATACAAAATATCTTTTTTTGACCACAATAGAATGAAGCTATAAGTCAATAACAGAAGGAAAATTGAAAAATTCACAAATGTGTCGATATTAAACAATACATTTTTAAAAAACCAATGGATCAAAAAAGAAATCACAAGAGAAATTAGAAAATACCTTGAGAGGAATGAAAATGAAACCCACCATACTAAACCTGTTGGAATGCAGTAAAAATAGTTCTTAGAGGGAAATTTATAGCTTTAAAGACCTACATTTAAAATGAAGAAAAATCTCAAATAAATAACCAGATCTTCATCTGTGGATCCTCCCACCTGACTCACAGGCACTCCCAGCACTTCACACACTTCATTCACACCTCCACCCTGTAGCCCATTTCCTGTACATATTCCCAGTGGCTGTGAGAACGAGTATTGATGACTAGTGAGCATGTGTAGAAAGCCAGTCAGACTCTGTGGGCAAAGGAGAGACCACAAACTTGAGCTTTAGTGCCACCCTTGGAAAAGCAAAAGGGAGGCTGTCAGCACTTGACCTGGTATGTTGCAGATCAAGACAAGTCATACAAGCTTAAGAATTCTGCCACAAGAGGGAGCAAGAAGCAAGGAGCAAGCCTCAGAATCCCTACCAAGGCTGATGGAAGATATTTCTCTCCCAAAGACAATTAATGAAGACTGGAGGAAGTGACTGCTACTTTAGATGTGAAGATAGCAATGCAAAATGTCAAGGGGGAACATGAAAAATCAAGGAAATATGACACCTTCAAAAGATCATAATAATTTTCCAGTAATGGATCCCAAAGACATGAAGATCTGTGATATACCCAATAAAGAGTTCAACATAGCTGTTTTCAGGAAGCTCAGTGAGCTATAAGGAAAACACAGAAAGACAATTCAACTCAATCAGGACAACAGTACAGTAAAAAAAGAAATATAAGTTTAACAAAGAGAAATCTTAAGGAAGAACCAAAAGAAAATTCTTGAGCTGAAGAATAAGTGAATGAAAAGAAAAACGCAATGGAGAGCATCAATAGCAGAATGGGGGTGCCTGGGTGGCTCAGTCATTAAGCGTCTGCCTTCGGCTCAGGTCATGATCCCCAGGGTCCTGGGATCGAGCCCTGCATTGGGCTCCCTGCTCGGCCGGGAAGCCTGCTGCTCCCTCTCCCACTCCCTCTGCTTGTGTTCCCTCTCTTGCTGTGTCTCTCTCTGTCAAATAAATAAATAAAAATCTTAAAAAAAAAAAAGCAGAATGGATTAAGCAGAAGAAAGGAGAATGAGAAAGAGTGAAGAAAGCCAATACGATCTGTGGGTTACCTTCAAAAGAAACAATTTGTGAATTATTAGAGTTCTAGAAGGAGAAGAGTAGGAGAGGGAGAAGGGAGTAGAAAAGTTATTTAAAGAAGTAAGAACTGCTCAAATTTGGGGGAGAGGCTTGGATATCTATGTTTAGGAAGCTCATAGGTCACCAAACAAACTCAAAGAGATTCTCACCAAATTAGAAAGCAAGAAGTACAGTTGTCTTTGTTTGCAGATGATATGATCTTATATATAGAAAATCCTAAAGACCACTGAAAAACTGTTAGAGCTAATCAATGAATTCAGTAATGTTGCTGGATACAAAATTAGTATACAGAAGTCACTTATGTTTCTACACACTAACAATGGAATATCTGAAAAAGAAAGAAAACAGCCCCAGGACACCTGGGTGGCTCAGTCAGTTAGGTATCTGACTCTTGATTTTGGCTCAAGTCATGATCTCAGGGTTGTGAGATCAAGCTCTGCCTTGGGCTTCACGCTCCGTGGGGAGTCTGATTGAGAATCTCTCTCTCCCTCTCCCTCTGCCCCCCCAACTCTCTCTCTCTCTAATCTATAAATCTTAAAAAAAAGAAATAAAACAGCCCTATTCACCATAGCATCCAAAAAATAAAATACATGGGAATAAATTTAGCCAAGAAGGTGAAAGATCTGTATATTGAAAACTGTAAGACGTTGATGGAAGAAATTGCAGACACAAATAAATGGAGAGCTATCCTGTGTTTATGGATCAGAGGAATTAATAATAAAAAATCCATACTACTCAAAACCATCTATATCAATGCAATCCCTATCAATATTCCAATGACCTTTTGCATAGAAATAGCAAAAACAACCCGAAAATTTGTATGGAACCATGAAAGACCCCAAATAGCCTTTGTTCTTGAGAAGAAACAAAGTTGAAGGCATCACACTTCCTGACTTCAGACTATATTACAAAGCTGTATTAATCAAAACAGTATGGTATGGCATAAAAATAGACCAAAGAAATAGAATTGAGAGCCCTGAAATAAACCAGTGCATGCATGGTCAGCTAATACTAGACGAGGGAGTCAAAAATATTCAATGGAGAAAGCACAGTCTCTTCAATAAATGGTATTAGGAAACCTGCATAATTACATGCAGAAGAATGATATTGGACCCCTATTTTACACCACTCACAAAAACTAATTTGTAATAGATTAAATACTTAAACATGAGACCTGAAAGTGTAAAACTCCTAGAAGAAACATAGGTGAAGAGCTCCTTGACATTGGTCTTGGCAATGATTTTTTGGATATGACACTAAAAGCACAAACAACAAAAGCAAAAAAGGAAATAAGTGGGGCTAAAACTAAAAGTCCTTTTCACAGCAAAAATCAACAAAATGAAAAGGCAACCTGAGGGATGGGAGAGAATATTTGTCAGTCATCTGTCAGATAAGGGGTTAATATCCAGAATATTTAAGGAACTCATACAATTCAATAGCACACACACACACAAACAACAATAACTAAAAAACCCCAAACAACCCAATTGAAAAATCAGCAGAGGAACTAAACAGACATTTTTCCAAAGAAGACATATACATGGCCAACAGGGGGCGCCTGGGTGGCTCAGTCGGTTGAGCGTCTCGTCTGCCTTCAGCTCAGGTCATGGTCCCAGGGTCCTGGGATCGAGCCCCACTTCGGGCTCCCTGCTCAGAGGGGAGCCTGACCCTCCCTCTCCCTTTGCTACTCTTCCTGCTTGGCCTCTCCCATTCTCTCTCAAATAAATAAAATGTTAAAAAAAAAAAAAAAGATAAATGGCCAATAGGTACATGAAAAGATGCTCAATATCACTAATCATCAGGGAAATGCAAATCAAAATCACAGATATTACCTCACACCTGTTAGAAGGGCTATTATCCTCAAGAGAATAAGAGATAAGTATTGGTGAGGATGTGGAGAAAAGGGAACCCATGTGTACTGCTGGTGGGAATGCAAACTGGTACAGCCAGTATGGAAAACAGTATGGAGTTTCCTCAAAAAATGAAAATCCAGCAATCCCACTTCTGGGTATATATCCAAAGGAATGAAATTAGGATCTCCAAGAGCTATATGCACTCCCATGTTAATTGCAACATTATTCACAATAGCTAAGCTATGGAAACACTCGAAGTGTCCTTCTGTGGATGGATAGATAAGGAAAATGTGGTGTCCACACACACACACACACACACACAGTGGAATATCATTCAGCTATGAGAAAGAAGGAAATTCTGCCATTTGCAGCAACACGGATGGACCTTGAGGACATTATGCTAAGTGAAATAAGAGAGAAGATGCACACTGTACGATATCACTTAAATGTGGAATCTTAAAAAATTCAAATATTAAAAACAGAAAGGAGAAACATGGTTGCCAGAGGGTGGAGGAAATGGGGAGATGTTGGTCAAAGGATTCAAACTTCCAGTTGTAAGTTCTGGGCATCTTACGTGCAGCATGGTAATTATAGTTAACAATACTGTATTATATACTTGAAAGCTGCTTTCAAGGATACTTGGAAGTTAAATGATCTCAGCACAAAAAAGAGATGGTAATTATATGAGGTGTTAACCCTACTATGGTAATCATCTCAAAATACATGAGTATATCAGAACAACACATTGTACACTTTACGTGTATACAATATTATATGTCAATTATATCTCATAAAGCTGGAAAAAAAGAAAAAGCATCCAGATTGCAAAGGAAGAAGTAAAACTATCTCAGTTCACAGATGACATGATATTATTCATAGGAAATCCTAAAAATAATAGAATTTTGAAAAAACTAAAGCTAATAAATTTAGCAAAGTTGCAAAACACAAGATCACCACATAAAAATCAGTTACATTTCTATACTATTAGCAATGAGCAATCCGAAAATGTAATTAGGAAAGCAGTTCCATTTACAATAGCATCAAAAAGAATAGAATAGTTATGAATAATTTTAACCAAGGAGGTGTAAGACTTACACACTGAAAACTGCAAAACATTGTTGAAATAGTTGAAGAAGACTTAAATGAAAGGAAAGACCTTCTGTGTTCATGGATTAGAAGACTTAACATTGTTAAGATGGCAATATTTCCCTTGGGGGCGCCTGGGTCGCTCAGTTGTTAAGCATCTGCCTTCGGCTCAGGTCATGATCCCAGGGTCCTGGGATCAAGCCCTGCATTGGGCTCTCTGCTCCGCTGGAAGCCTGCGTCTCATTCTCCCACTCCTCCTGCTTGTGTTCCTGCTCTCGCTATCTCTCTCTGTCAAATAAATAAATAAAATCTTAAAAAAATAAAAAAATAAAAAAAATAAAGATGGCAATATTCCCCAACTTGTTTTCCAGATTCACTGCAATACCTATTAAAATTACAGTCTCCTTTTTTGCAGAAATGAGCAAGCTGATACGAAAATTCACATATGGAATTGCAGAGGATCTTAAACAGCCAAAACAATCTTGAAAAAGATCAAGAGTAGAGGAGTCACACTTCCTGATTTCAAAATTTACGGCAAAGCAATCAAGTGTGATATTGAAATAGGGGTAGATATATCAGTCGGTGGAACAGAATTGGGAGTCCAGAAATAAACCCATATGTCAGTTGATTTTCAATAAGGGTACCAAGAAACTATTCAGTGGGGGAAAGAATAGTCTCTTCACATCGGGTGCTGGGACCACAACTGGATATCCACATGCTAAATAAAGAATGAAGTTGGACCCCAACCTCACACCAAATACAACAGAGAAGTCAAATTGGATCAGATACCTAAATGTAAGGGCTAAAACTATACAACTCTTAGAAGGAAACGCTTGGAGAGTTTAGCTGTACAATTACTGCTCTCATAGCACTTCTGTGACATGTATGGTGGACTTCAGTGACTGGCTGCTCCCGTGGGTCAAGATTATCTTTCATCAGTCTGTCTCTCATGCTTTGCATGGAGTTGGTGCTCAGTAGAGTCGGCTGACCAAGCGAATGGAAGAGACAGTGACAGTGTCAGCCATACCGAGGTTTGCCAAAAAGATTTTAAATGGTCAGAAACTACTTCGGGTGTCTTTGTTGTGTGCTCCAGTCTGCAAGTACAGGTTTCCTCTCCGGGCCTTTCCTTTCTCCTTTCATTTCTCCAAAATGGAGTTTAGGGGCCATGTGAAGAGGTTCTCCCCAGCAATAGGTAACTGCTATTTGTACATCTGATAATTTGGGCATGTAGCCAGCATCTTTAAATTTGACTCTGCTACTGCTGCCAGTATGGATATGTAGCCTGTTTTTAAAAATTGTATTAAGCTCATTCTTAATTGTGGAATATTTGGACCTTGAAGTATATAGGTACAGCCTCAGTTTGAACACCTCTAATGACATGGAGCTCAGTATCTCCCAAGGCAGCTATCCGTGAACTGCTCTAATGAAAGTTAAAAAGTTCTTTCTTATGTTGATCAGAAAATCTTTTTCTCTAAGTGTCTACTGTTTCTCCAAGGAATGATGCCAAACAAGTCATACATTTGAAATAGTAAGGCTTTCTCTTTCAGCCCTATGTTGATTCCTCCTGACCCAAAGTATATGTTGTTCACGCCAGCATTTTAATCTGTCATCCAGTTTACTTCTGGGTGGTTTACTACACTGACAGTTTGTGTGAGTTCTGGAAATGCAAATGAATTTCAGTACTATTCCAGGTAAAATACAAACCAAGCTGATTTTTAAGCAGCTGCCTTTAGAGAGTGATGTTGAAGTTTCTGAACTATTCCAAAATACATTTCCCACTAGATAGTACAATGCTCACATTATTTGCTTAGGTTCAGTGTTGAGTTTTCTTGGTCAAGTTTAGACATATGATGCAGGTTGGCCACCGTATTCTCCTGTTGATACTGGGGCATAGATTAGATCAGCAGACTGGAACCATATAGCAAAGTGATGTGGTCAGGAGACATAGGATGAGAGGGTTTTGAATGGGAAAAATAGCACAGAAATATTGGATTAGAAGCCACTGTGGGCAGATAGGACCGGCCTTTGCTAGAGATGTGGGGAGAGGAGAGACACCCTGGAAATGCACCTTGTTTCCTCCTTTGTAAGTTTTCTGAGCTAATCCTGGCATAGTGAAACTTTAAAAAAAGTAAATCTTGGGGCGCCTGGGTGGCTCGGTCAGTTAAGCATCTGCCTTCAGCTCAGGTTGTGATCCCAGAGTCCTGGGATCGAGCCCCGCATCGGGCTCTCTGCTCAGCAGGGAGTCTGCTTCTCCCTCTGCCTGTCACTCTGCCTACTTGTGCGCACACTCTCTCTCTCTGTCAAATAAATAAATAAAATCCTTAAAAAATAAAAATTTAAAAAAAAAGTAAATCTTTTGCTACAAAAGAGTAGCTATGATGATGTATTTCATTCTAAAGCTAAATAGAATCATTCAAGGAAATAATTTCTGCTTGGGATCATCCGCATCCACCTTGACTTCTGGCAAATTCTTATTTACCCTTCAAACTACATGTGCCACAGGGAGGCTTTTCCAACCCTGCTCTCACTCCATCCCAGGTAATTCATAACTCCCTCTTTTATGCCATACTGTCTCCTAGACATACTTTTTTGTTATTGTACCATTTCACTGTATTATATTGAATTATTTATTTGTCTGCCCCACTGGACTCTGATTCCTTGAAGACCCTAAACTACGTCTCATTTTTCTCCATATTGCCAGTGCCCAGATGGTGCTCCTCAGTAACTGGCATATAGTAAGTGTGTGATAAATGCTTGTTGAATAGAGTTGCAGCAAAGGTAAAGTAACAGCTGTACACATTGGTAAAAGCATTATTCTCACTGGACGTGTATTAGGCACAAATTGGAGAGTAGGAAACAAAGGTGAATAATAAGATAATCACAAATTCAAAAAAAAAAATTCCTACAGACCCCCTTGTCAATGGGGTAGGTAACAGTCACCTGCATATAATTCTTACACAGTAAGATTAATGCTATCATATGGGTACTGTGGGTTTGGATTGGGTTATAAAGTTATAATGTTGCATGCATAAACAAAAAAACCATGTGTTCCTGAAATCTCTTAAATTACCAGGATTTAGGCCTTTGGAAACTCAAATGTAATGAGTTAAGGAAGAGACTGCATTTAATTTTGACTCCCTACATAAAAATTGAGTGCACTGCTATGTATTTCGGAAGTCCTTTTGTTTCATGGCTGCCTTAGATTGCTTGAGGAGACATTTGGGCCTAATAAAAGGAAAAAATTTGTTGTTTGTAAAGGGAATTTTAACACTGGATCCAACCTATTAAAGAAGGTGAATTATCCCTACATCTCTCTAAGCATGAGTGAAACAGCCATTGGCCTTTTATCATTTAAGCAGGGTCTAGTTTGGAAACAAAGGCTTAAACCAAATGTCCTCTCTGGAGCACTTTTCCTTTTTTGACAGGATTTGTTCTTAGAACGTGTTTTGTTAATAAACTGATTCATTTCCTATTGTAGTTGCCCAGGGGAATCGTCTTTCTTGGCAGGTGGCTTTGAAAGTACAGAAGAGATTGTCATTCTTTTTCCTTAGTTGGTATATGGGCTACTTTTGACTCTTGGACTTGTGTTTACTTATTTATTTAGGAACCTAAATTCCAAGGTGGAAAGGAGTCAGAGCTGCAGTGACACTGCTCAAGACAGAGTGAAGAGCAGACTCAGAGCAGCCCCGACCAGCAAAACCAAGGTACACCTCAGACACGGGCTTCTGGAGCCCTCCGCGCCCATCTGGTGGCTCCTTGCACACGGCCATAAAAGGAACTATTCCAGATGGGCAGAGGCACAGTGGGTCCGAGGCATTCTAATTATGTTGGAGAAGTTTGCAAATAGATGTGAAGGAAGAGAGTTTGAATTAGTAGCGAAGGGTGGAATGAGGACCAGTAGAAGAACTTCTTTGAAAGTTCTAGATGAGTTTTTTTTCCCCTATAGGTTTTCTTTTCCTTTCCTTTCCTTTTTTTCTTTTCCCTTCTGTTCCCTTCCTATTCTTTCTTTTTCTTTTAAAATTAAATTCAGTTAATTAACATGTAGTGTGTTATTAGTTTCAGAGGTAGAGTTCAGTGATTTATCAGTCTTATTCCCTATAGGTTTTCAGTTTTATTAATTGTTTCAGGTGTGTAGGAATTTCTGCAGATGGTGTGCATTCTAGGTTAGGGATTTTCCCATTTCTTAGGCTCCCATCACCCTTGATCCCTTTTCTTAGCCTTCCCCTGCTATCCTTCTACCATCTTGAAGGAACTGTGAAGAGAAAAAAATATGTCTATATGTATGTCTATAGAATCTTTTTAACCTCTCTTAGGTTACGGCTATGGCCCCAGCCTCCAACCCCATCATCGGCGTCCTCCTGTCCACCCAGAACAACCGTTGCCTCTCAGCCCCTGACTTAACGGTCGAAAAACGTCTCCCCTTCAGCTCCCTCTCATCCTTGGCTTCCCTGCATAAGCCAGAACGCTCCATCAGTCCGGAGAGCAACGACAGCATCTCCGAGGAACTAAACCATTTCAAGCCCATTGTCTGCTCACCGTGTACTCCTCCCAAGAGACTCCCCGATGGCCGAGTGCTCAGTCCCCTCATCATCAAATCAACACCCCGCAACCTCAGCAGAAGCCTGCAGAAGCAGACTTCTTACGAGGCTAGTCCCAGGATCCTCAAAAAGTGGGAACAGATCTTTCAGGAGCGGCAGATCAAAAAGACCCTTTCGAAAGCCACCCTCACCTCCCTGGCTCCAGAAACAGCGGAAGACTTAGTAGTGTCCGAGGTGACCCATTCTAGCAAGGAAAAACCGCCTCTGGCTTTACAGACAAGACTGGCGGGGGGTCAGGCCCTCTCTGAGTGGGCCGGACCCACCCCCACCGACCTCGATTATGTCCCCTCCATTAGCCAAACTAAAGGCGAACAGGGCAGCGAGAGTAAAAGGAGCCCTGAGATCCCATCGGAAATGTGCTGCTCTTCAGAACCCCGAGGGGGAGCCAGTGGGACTTCTTCGGAGAAGGAGCAGGAGGAAGGGCCGGGGCGCACCCCTGAGGCCAAGTTAGACAAAACCTGTATGAGCACAACCGTGAACATCCCAGTGGCTAATTCAGTGCTGCCCCAAAATAGTGTTCTGGGCGGGGCCCTCAAAACGAAGAAGCAGCTGAAGACGGCGAATCATTTTGATCTGCCCAATGGTGTGCTGGCGGACAGCCTAGGTGAGGAGCCCCTTCCTTCCTTGCGCCGGGGCCGGAAAAGGCACTGTAAGACCAAGCACTTGGAACAAAACGGCTCCCTTAAGAAGCTGCGGCAAAGCGGTGGGGAGGCGGGCCCGGCCGCCCGGGCCCTGGGCCTGCGGGAGATGGAGCAGAAGCTGCAGCAGGAGGAGGAGGACCGGCGGCTGGCCCTGCAGCTGCAGCGCATGTTCGACAACGAGAGGCGGACCGGGAGTCGGCGGAAAGGGAGCGTGGATCAGTATCTCCTAAGGTCCAGCAACGTGGCCGGGGCCAAGTAGCGCCCCAGGAACATGTGGCCTGTTTTTAAGAGGTCTGTGGGCCTGATCATTTATCCTGAAGAGCTGAGTGTTCTCACTTTGGGTTTCTTTTCATGGCAAAACACTGTCTGCTATGGTTCTGAGAGGTTCCAGGGCCTTTGTGGTCTCTGTCCAAGGGCACTATGTCTCTGCCTCCCGGTGACCACGGCCAGAAGCACTCCTCACCCCTAAGTGACCCACCCCTGAGGGCTTCTGGGCCAAATCTGGCAACACCCACTTGGAACGAGATTCAGGAGCACAGGGGCCAGAGTTAGAGATGGTAGAGGAGACAGGGGATACCTTCTGAAACTGACAGACCTCCTGACTTCTTTCAACAGGGTCTTATTTTAAATCAGCCTTGCAGATAAAAGGGAGTTCCCTCTTTCTCAGAGAAGTGGGTCAGTGTCGCTCTTTGGCAGATCCAAGAAGATCATGTTGCCCCTTCTCCTTCCCTGTGCCACAAGTAAATATACCTAATGAAATCAGTTGAGTTTACCGTCCTACAAAAGTTAATTTACCTTCCCTGTGTAAAAAGTAACATCGGATTAATGCGCTGTCTAGTCGACAGACCAACTTCACGGTCAGTGTTCAGTTTGGTCTTCCCAGGAGCACTAACACGTAAGTGGTTATCAGCGCCGTTTTCGATGATGATGGAACTGCAGGGCGGACGTTCAGGTCCCGTCATTCACTAAGTGGCGTAGCCCAGACTGACTGTCGGGGCTCCTGACAACAGATCCCAGAGATTTTCCACACTAGCAGGTTGAACAGGTTGCTGTAATGGACAGCAGCCCAAGGGCATGCCACGCACGGGAGCCCAGGGAAAGCTGGCTGAGCATTTGAATACTGATTGTGTAAAATCCATAGGCAGATAATTGAGATCGATGGGAACTATATAAATAAATACTATGCAGTTATCCACCCTGCTCCCCGCCCCCACCACAGTTTACAGCCTTCTGTTTTCTGGGGGGTGGAGGGGGCTTCCGCCCTGTGAGACAAATTATAGCTGAACTTCGTTATTACTCTCCACATGTCCAAGGGTTATCTGCAACGTTGATCTAAAATCCCAAAAATTTGCCCAGAAGTCAGGCAAGAGCAATGCTGAAACTCCATACTATGGAAACAAGGTATCTAGCTGGATGCAGCTGGTAAATTCAGTCCCATGGACCTTTGGGGTTTATTTTCCTTAGGAGCTGACACCATGTGTCTTTTGCATCCCTGGTGGTGCTTGGTGCTTCTGCCCGTCTGGGCTCATTGGGAATAGGGATTAAGAGATGATTTTAGGGAATCTCAGATGGGCTGGCATTCCCTGTGCATGTACGAGCTGTTACTATAAAGTCATGTGACTGGCATTTCAACAAAGGTTTTAGAGCTTATGTATCCCAGTGTACGTTGTCCCCCTTGAGTGACTCCAGCAGGATACTGCATAGCTTTTCCAATGATGTTGCCGTTGGCAAAAACATTTCTGGAACTGTCCTCAACGTCTAGAAACATCTAGAAATATAAACTCCTAAAATGTTAGAATTGGAAGGGACCTTAATGGTCATCTTTTCCAACCTCCTCCTCTTACTAAGGCAGAAACTAAGACCCAGAACGGTGACTCACCTGATCACTAGGGATTTACCAGATCACCTTTTGATTCCTCTCAGGAGAATTTTGCCCCCTCTTCTCGGGGCAGATCTTTACTCTTTTGTGGTTACAGGAGGGAGAATTTTAAGTCTGAAACTAGTCAGAAGCTGTTTGAAGCCTCTAGAAGAGAAGGTCGGGCCAGAGGGCTTCAGAGTTACAAACGAGTTGTAGCTGTCAAGCAGTCGGAGTCATTTCCTCATGCTGCTCAGGAACAGCTCCCGGGGAGAAGTTCCAGAGATGTCGTAAGCATTTTGGTCCTCACTGAGATGTGTGGAACCTCCTCGGTGACTGCTTTGGTGGGAGGGTCCCTCACTTGAATGTATGTGTTCTGTGTTCTGTGTGTCTGTGTGCGTGCACACATGCAGATGTGTGTTTAAAACACATGCATCCGTCCCATTCCTCTGTATTCACACCACTTCGGTTCCAGGCCCTGCCAGCCACACAGGCCTCCACAGGCTGCTGGACGGTCGGTCCCCAGGATAGCAGAGCTGGTGCTGGTCTGCGGAGGAAGGGGAGGGTGACTCACTGAAGGCCCTTAGAGAAAGCCTCAGTTCCTGCCATTTCCTAGAGCTGCTCGTTGGTCTGAGCGAACATCCCTGGGAGGCTCATCCGCTCGGTGGTAGCAAAGAAGCTTCTTTTTTCCACTTGCCGCCTTTTGTCTAGGTCTCCAGTCATTTGAAAAACACGTTTCAGTTGGAACTGGTTTTTGGTTTTGGAGAAAAGATAAATATTTTTAATAGAAAAAGATATATATTTTAAATATTTCCCCGAAGTCATACTTTTGTTTTAAGGAGTTGCATAGCAGTAGCAAGGAATTTTAGGTTCAGGTGCAGAGTGCAAAGCTCCCTCCTGTGAAGTGAGTATTGCAAACGCCAGATCCAGCTTGCTGACTTTCCCCCTTGCACCTCCTGTTGTGTCTAGAGGGGCCCTGACAGTTGTTCTGCAGACTTCCGGCCGAGCAGTAGTCCTTGCTGTGGAGGCAAAGCAGTTTAGGTTAAGGAGCGACAGGGCTTACCCTCTCATCTGCTTGGCTTTGGAGGAGGAAAAAACCACTAAGGTATTATCTGTATTTTAAAATGCTTCCCGTACTTAACTAACACCTGAACACTTTCTCCTTCTGAAAAACGTCTGTGTCCTGTTGCTTGCTTGCTTGTGAAGTTTATCACAAATGGTGTTGTTGACATGAATTATTTGGAGAAAGAGAAAGACAGGAAGGGAAAACAGAGTGATGGGGAGGGTTGGTGAGGGAGAACGAGAGAGCCGCTATTTCACAAAACAGACATTTCTCACGAATCACTGGAATCTGATTCACCATACAAATTTCCCATGTCCTACGAGCTCTGCTCCTTGTGTATATGCATTCTGTGTGTGTGGTTTTTGTTTTTGTTTTTTTTTTATTAAAGGGGAAGTTAGGAGAAGTTGGAGGATGAAGGTCATTCTGTGGTGCCCTGAGAAGAGGGCTCTCAGCCCTTTTCCATAGAGTGGGGAAGACCTTTGGCAACATATTCGTGACCTATTGATTGTATCTGCTGGAAGGAGTCATCAGGGCCTGTTGGGTCAGTGTCAAATCAGGGGATTAAGCACCCAGCCCTTGGACCCTTTCATATAATTGCCTCTTTTTAAAAGGTTAATTCATCATGGCTGCAACTTCCCAGGAAAACCTTTTGTAAGTGGCTTCATTTCTTATTTTTTTAATTTAAGTTTTAGATTTTTGTCTGGAGGAAGAACTGGTGATGAATGCCTTCTGGTTTTCTTGGTTTTGGGTGTTTTTTTTGTTTTTGTTTTTGCTCATTTCCCCTAAAAGAAAAATGCCCTTAAGAGATTAAAGCTGCTTAATTAATTGCTGTCTGATTACAAAGTGACAGACTAAGATGGGAAGCTGCCACTGTGCTTGACTGGTGAAGCTGATGACCGAAGGCTGTGCTGTTCACCCTTTCTGTTCCGTTTAACAGACATTCCTGAGCTTCGAACTTGTGCCAACCTTGTACTGGGTCATGGAGATACAGGATGGAAAGGACAGTCCCCGCTCTTGAGGAGCTCAGTCTCTAATGGAATGTATTTGAATGTCTGTGTGGCTGGAGTTCTGCTTCTTCATAGTGACCATCTTGGATGGCCCCATCTAAGATACTGTCCAGCATCTGGCAGGCTGCCTTGAACATCTTAGACCCCTCCCATCAGTATTTCTGAATTTGATTGCAACACTGCTTTCCATTTCCTAAGTAATTTTACCAGAGGAGAATGAATTTTCTCCTCCACTGACACAGGACAATAATCTCTTCAGGAGAGCTTTTACATCAGTGCCAGGAAGTGAGGCAGGGTGTGGATCATTGACATGGGTAGAGGAGGCCCACATCCCAACTCCCTGACCTCCTCACCTCCTTCCCAACCAGACCTCTCACCACAGCTGGTAGCAACTTTTGGATTCCTTTTCCTTTTTTCTGCCTGGCTTTTCACTGAGATGGAAAACCAGCAGGAGAGGAAAGAAAGAAAAATTGAAGGCTGGATTATAATCATAAAATGCTATAGCTCGAAAGGGCATGGAAATCATTCAGATCAAATTTTTCCCACTTGCTGCCCGTTTTTTTCTAAGAAATAAGGAACGTGAGGTCCAGTGTCCTATGCCCTATTTTATACTGTAGTTTCCTAGGATCTAAATGGTCCGTTTAAATTACACACACACACACACACACACACACACAATTTACTAATGAGGACACCCAAATGATACAGGAGGCTTTTTGTTTTAATATTAGCTTTCTCTTTCAAATTTTTTGTTAGAATTAATACCTATATCCCCTGAACACACACCCAGATAGGGAAAACCCCACAATGTGACTAATGTGAATATGGAGTCTTGGGAAGTGATATATTTTTTGATTGGAATAGTCATCATTTTAACCACCAAGGGTTAAAACCCAGCCAGCCCTTCATTTTTCTTTGAAAAATCAAGAACTCCTTAGGGACTTAAATCTTTCTCAGCCAGCCTTTTCCCCATCAACCTATAGAGTGGTCTTTTGGCCTGGTTTTTAGAAGTAAGCATAGTTGCTTATAAATTCTTGTGAATCAGTGACAAAGCAGGTATTTTTTTCAGGGGGGGGATGTCGAGGAGATTCTAGGGAAAGCTGCGCTGAATAGCTTTTCCTCCAAAGATGATACAGAAAATGCATCTTTCACATGCTTGTTATCCACTGTAACTTTCTGAAAAAGATTGTTCTACAGAGAAAAGAGACATAAGCAGAGGTCACGACCAGCTTAGAGATTGGTTAAATTGAAGAAAAAGTGCCAAGACTGAACGTGCACATTGTTCTATGTATGATCAGTATTTTTATTCTTCCTAAGAAAAATATTTACACACTTTGCTTTGTGAGTAAATGCTTCCTTACTGTCTTGTTAATAAGGGTGGCAGGCTCCCTCTGCCTTTTCTGGGGTCTTTTATCAACTAGTTGGACAAAGCCGAGCTAAGGCCAGGCTTATTCGTCTTCTTCCCTCTCACTTAATTGGTAAAAACAGGCAATGCACTCCTCAAAGATCAAGCTGTTAGAGCTCAAGAGTAGCTGTTTGGGCCCTGGGTCTGGAGGGCAGTGGCCAGAGTCTCCCTGGGTGGCCCTGTGCACCCTCCAACTATGCCACCAATGGGAGCAGGGCCCCTTCCTCCGTCAGTGGGTCCAGCCCTTTGCCTGCAGCAGAACACTTAAACTCCTAAGGAGAGAATGGAGAACTACTCGAGGGAAAAAATTATCTTAAATGCCACCTAATGGTTTTGTTTTTGTTGTTTCTCCTGATGTGCTGTTTACTCTCAATTTGTACACACACAGTTGTCCTTAGGGCCTTTCCTCTTCTCACCTAGAAACAGAAAATGGGATGTATATTGGTTTCCAACCTGCTGTCTACATTAGAATTGGAGACGGGGCCTGGATCCTTGTGGACTGAGCTTCCTCTCCAACTCATCACCAACAGCATCTTGACAAAGAAAGACCCAGAACAGGGCAGGCCCTGTCAGGGATGCTTCTGCCAACAAAGAAACGGCACAGAATCAAACGGGACGATGTGCTGTTTGTTTAAACAGTACCAAAGTGCATTCTTCAGTGTATGTTTGCCTGCTTGAGGAGAGGCCCAAGTTGAGCACATAGTAAAGCAAACTCATGAAAGTGAATATTCTGTTTCTAGTCAAAGTCTTAACCTCTAGAGCGCAATCGCAGGCAAATCTGGGCTGAGACTAGGTGTGTTTGATTTTTGGAGCTATCTTTGCTCTGAGAGATGCCCCACTTTGGAATGTCTTGTTTTGGCATTCAGAATGGTGGGAGAAATTAGGAGGCGAGATGGGGTTTCCCTGGTGTGCTGTGTCTGAGGTCTAAGTTAAGAATGGTCTGTTCAACCATTCTGACTCCTAATGAAGGCATAAGAGTCTGAGAAAAGAACGGATGTACAGGATGAGACTATCCTTGCATATTGGGGCTATACTCAAAACATCTGATTTTTAAAATACCGGCTTTGGAAGCACTGCTCAAGAATTCATCAAAATCCCCTTGGTGTCCATTTCTCATCAAACACGGAACAAATGTATCGCTGTCCCATCTAAATGTGTAAAACCAATTTGAAGGACTGATGCAAGACATGCTGTACGTGGTAAACCAGCACTTAAGGGATCTTTGAAATCTGGCCCAAGACTCTTCCAAAAGACTGTCTTTAAAATGATTTGCAAGAAACAAGGCAGCTGCATGGAGGTATACAAACAGTATGATTGTTCTTTGGCCTCTGAGGGAACAGAAAATGTCCTACATATTGCACTCATGGATTCCGATAGCCTGGTGTGGTGAAGGGGGTGCCCTCATTTACAGATGGGAAACTCTGGCCCTAACATAGCCTGGAAGTTGGGTCCTCTGACTGCAAAGCCACTGATTGCTTTTCCTGTTGCCCTAGCTCAGTCAGCTCACTGTGCTGCCATCCCCCCGCTCTGGTCTTGGCTAACTCTAAGGTTCCAGTTGCTTTCTGGGTTGGATCTTCTGGACTGGGCCTGCCAGGGATAGAGAGACCAGAATCTTCCCTCTGCACCCACCATAGGGGTGGGAGGTATCCTGCAGCAGAAAGCACTGTGAGACACAGTCTGCATCTGAATCAGTTCTCAGTTCCCTCTCCTGCGGCCATATCCAGCTCCCAGGGAGTTACTGGCATCTTGGATAAGTGGCTAGGAGAACAGGATGGCCCTACCTAGTTTTGGAGAATTAGTGGTGGGAGAAATTATTTCTTCTGGTTTGCTCACTAGGAGGTTGGAGAAGGCGCAGAAGAGTGTGGCAGCCAGCTTCCCATCTGCTTATGAAGAAGGGAGGGCGGTGCTGGGTGAAAGCAGCCCACGGGGTCGAAGCCTCTAGTGGCAGATGTGCTGGGGAGAGTGAGTGTGCCGGCAGCAGGGAGGGCGGATGCCGCCCAAAAGGCTTTCCTGATTAGTTATGAGTTCATGTTCGTTTGACAATTCTAGTCAAAGGCTTTACTCATTGAGATGAGGACTAGTTCGTGTCTCTTCAAAAAAGGACAAAACTCAGGAAACCAAGCAACTGAAACCTGCTCACACAAGAGCCCTCAGAGTGTGTTTTTAACACCAGAAGGACCCACAGAGATTGCAAACCCCATTGTCACTGTGGGTAAGGCTAAATGACCTGCCCTTTATCATATAGCAAATAAGAGGGTTAAAAATCGAACCCTGGTAATGTATTAAGTCCAGATCACTCTGGAGACAGAAAAGAATGGACACATTTGGAAAGTGCTTGTATGGCTTCCAGAGATGCAGCAATTCGCCTGCACGGGAGGGCGGGTGGGTAGACGTTGTGAGACCCTGCCTCTCATACTTCAAACAGGCACTAGGAGAGGAACTGATTTATTCAGATGCCATCTTAGGTGGAGTAACTGAGAACGTTAAAGAGCGTTCGGCCCGGATAGGTGTCGCCTCTCCGGGATGTTCTCACGTTGGTGGAGGGCTCTGGCCTGGCCTGGCGGAGGGGGCCGATACACTCCTGAGCAAACAGCAGCGCTGGGTGTACCGAGGGACTTAGGCAGACAGCTCAGCCCAGTGGCTAGAACTGCCTGGTAGCTTTACCAACAAAGCAAGGGACAGCCTTTGGAGGGAGGGAGTTCCCCGTCCGCAGGGGTGCAAGTAGGAGCTGAACGATCGGTTAGGGGGACCGCAAGAGGCTTCCGGTCTCGAGGCCGGGATAGGCTGTTCCCAGGAGCCTTTCAGGCCAGAGAGCCTATGGCTGGTAAGTGTTGCCAGCTGCAAAGTGCAATCCCGTTCTCTAGGCCTGGAGCCCAGCATGGCTTACAGGGTCACCGTGGGGGCGGATTCTCCTCCTCACGTTAGGGGAAGGGTGGTTTGGGGCCCCAGGAGATCCAAGTGGTGAGTCAGCAACACACCCTGCCTGCGAGTGTCACTGTCAGGGAAGCCCGTACCACGTGTACCCGTCCGGGTGCCTGTGTCGCTGTGATGTAACTGACGCTGTAACTACACGTGCGGCCGCGTGGCTGTGTGTGTGACTTGTGGGAATGCAGATGTGTGCGTCTGCTGTGACCACAGCTGGCTGTAGAGCGGACGCTGCGTGGCCAAGTAGGAGTGTGAGCAGGCGTTTCTGTGCCCTAACAGCCTCAGTCGCGATGAGCAGACACGCCACCAGGCTTCTGTCAGACCCACGGCTGCAAGGCAAGATTCTAGCTCAAAGATCACCTTAATGGCAACTGAAGTTGGAGGGGTCTGTGCCTTGCTGAGGGTCCTTAATCCTTGTGCCACTCATTCCTGGGCCCTGGGAACTGCATGCCTGCCCCCGGGTCTGAATGCTACAACCCCCAGGAGAGTGGCTTTAGGCGCAGAGGGAGACCATTCCCAAATGCGCATCTCTGGAATTCAGTCCCAGTGGCCTCCTCTAGATCCAGCTCTGTAGCAGGTGCTGATTCTTGGACAGTCACAAAATGGGGCAACCCGACAGGCTGCCTTGGCCAGAACTGGAGCCCAGGCTGACCTTGTACAGCCCCAGGATCCGTTCCTGAGCCACAGTGTTTGCATATGGGACCTCAGCTGGTATCCCGGATTAGAGGACCTTAGGACACCACAACTGTCTCAACTTTGTGGCCATCGCCATCTGGTAAGGGAATTCCCGATCCTCTCTTCTTCCTCCTCTCCATTTGCCCTCATCATGGGAAAAGCTGCCCAACAAAATAAAGCCCCTTTTCTGGGGCCTGGAGGGCTCAGTTTTGCCCCCTACCCCAGCAACATGCACACTTTGTAGGCTGTGGATGGGTTGGTTCAATTCTCTGAGCTTTAGAGTCTGTGCTGCTTTTCTGTTCCATCAACCCCCTTGTTTTCTGTCCCAGTGCTCATCACAGCTCTGTTGGACAGGTGCGACTCAGGCAGGTTTCCCAAAGGATGTGTGCATCAGCCGGGATCCTTGTCTAGCCTGGGAGGCGGGCCCGATCTACAAGAAAACATGCGGGCTACCTTGCTCTATGCACCTACTCTTTATTGCTGCTGGGCCAGGTGCTGGGTCCTGCCCAGCCTGGGGAGGGGAGATCCTGACCAGTTCCCCACTCTCTGTGGCCAGCAGGCAAGGCCAAGCCAAGGTCTGAGGCCTGCACCTGGCCCACCTGGCCCCAAGGCGCGGTCCAGGGCACGGAGCCCTGGGAGGGCGTTGGGCACAGGCGGGGCAGTGCGCATGGCCCTGTGCACAGCCCTTAGCTTTTCGAGTCGCTGGCCATGGGCCCCTGGCAGAACTCATCCATGAACTCGAGGAAGCGGCCAAACCTAGGCTGGCCCTCGCTCAGCGCTGGGCGGCCCGGGGGCGGCGCCGTGGCCCTGAACACCGTCTGCAGCGAGCAGCGCACCAGCTGCCGGTAGCGGGCCTGGAACTCCTTCAGCAGCCGCTTGGCCTCCAAGTATTGCTTCTGGTTCACCAGCCGCCGCTCAGTCCGCTGGTGCAGGACAGCTCCTGCAGGGAGAGAAGGCCGAGGGGCACCAAACTCGCTCTGGGGCCCCCTAGCCCAAAGCAGTAGGGACTGTGTCTAGAGTGCCCCCACCCCCAAAAAGTGGGATGGAGTGAAAGGAGGATGCTACGGGGACTGAGAATGGCCTCCCCAGCTCCAGGCAGTAAGAAGCCCGCTGATTCTACCTCAAGCATTAGTTCTGGTCTGTAACATGCTGTGTGACTCTAGGCAACTCCCTGCCTCACTCCAGGCAGGCCTCAGCTTCTCCATCCGCAGAGGGGGCAGGGCAGGGGCAGACGCCAAGGGCCCTCAGCATCCTCCCGGCAGATGAGCGAACTTCTCTCTGTCTCGGGTTCTGGCCGCTGAAGACGGGGACAGGGACGGGGATGGGGGCGGGCAGAGCTGTACCTAGTGGAGCCTCTGTAATGTTCTGGGGATCCCGCATGCGAACGAGGAGGTCATCCAGCAGCTGGGCTCTAGTCTTCCGTGGCGGTGGGACGGGGATCCTCTGGGCCTGACGCAAGGTAAGAGGAGCCTGTCACCCCAGTCCGGTGCTCAGCCTCTCCGGGCCATACCTCATACAGACGCAGCAACACGCAGGAGAGCACTTGGGGGCACTGGGAAAGCACAGCCCTCAGAAGGCCGTGAGGTGACAGCCACGGCTCTACCTGGGGGATCCCGAGGAGCCAGTCGCACACGCAACCAGGTGGGGTTGACCCGCATACCCGTTTCTCCTTGGGGACGTAGTGTTTCTGAAGCGTGTCCAGCCTGGGCTTGGAAGAGCGGCCCCGCAGGGGGCACTTCAGCATGCGCTGCAGGGCCTGCGCGTTCTTCTGGATTCCTAAGGCAAAAAGGCAAGGGTTGGGGCAAGGTACTCTTCTTCCATCTGCCGGATGCCTCCCCAGTTTTCTCATTCCCCAGCAGCCCTGGGTGAAAGGATTTGAGAGGCCCCAAGAGGAACACACTGCCCCCATCTCTCCCTGATCTGCTGCAGTGCCAGAACCTCCATCATTCATTCAGTGAATACTCGTCCCCTGGGTGCATGGATCCTAATGGAAAAATAGCACTAGAATGGGGAAAGGGACTGGCCGCAATGTAACCCCATTAAACACAGTGGGTTACACTGCAGGGACTGACCCCCAAGAGAGCACAGCTGAGTGCCAGTTCCTTTGAAAGCACAAGTATTGTTAACACATCAGTCTGAAATCAGGGGCTCAGAGGGAGCACTGCCTCCCTTGCCTCAAACCAGAGAGAGAGGATTGGGGATGTTCAATCTGGGGCTCAGCTGGGCTGGGAAGGAGCTCAGGAATCTGGCCAGTCTGGGTAGCTGTTCATCAAACCCTTCCTGGAGACACTTTTCCAGCCAGAGCAGCTAGGCCTAGACTGGCTGGAATCTCGGAACAGCTGTGGCGCCTCAAAATCCACTGAAGGCCCAGGCCAGGGGTCCTGATATGGGAGGCTCCAAACCAGGACACCTTCAGGAGCCCTTTGACAAAGGACAGCATCCTGGTCTGGAAGTGAGGCATGCCACCAGCCTTAGCTTTGCCCTGACTTGCTCTGGGCTGTGGAGAGGGCCCCCGTCTTGGAGCCATTCTCCTCACATACCCTTTGGCTCAATAAAGGCTGGATCAGGCTTGGCTGTCAGCAGCTCCTCATAGCCATGGTACTTGCTGGGGAGGGAGGCAGTCGGGAGCTTCCTCCAAGCCCTCTTTACCTCTCTGGGAGCTGTGCGGGGTGGTCTTTGCTCTTCCTCCCTCATGGATGAATCATCCCTCTGGAGGATGGAGGAAGGCAGCTCAGCCACCTGTGCCCAAAAGAAAACCAGCTTCCATTAACACGTCTAAGCCTCAGCTCTGTGCGGGTCCCCACCCTGGGCCCGTAAGGGCAAGAACCAAGACCGGGGTGAGAGGAGGCAGCCATGCAAGCAGACAGTGATTGTGCACCTTGGTAAGTGCCAGAGGAGAAGGGAGCACAAAGGTTCTGGGTGAGCCCAGGAAGCCCTCACCCCGCCTGCCTGTGGGGCTCGGAAGCTTCCTGGAGGAAGTGAGGCCTTAACCTGCACAAAGTCTTGAAGAAGCAGGACGGCCCCATCCAAAGGCAGGGATGGGGAGAGGGGTGGGCTACAAGTGCTGGGGAGAGAGGCCTGCTGCGGGCCAGGAAGAGCAGGGGCCGAGCCACCCGTGTAAGACCCGGCAAGGTGGCTCTGGGGGTACTCTAAGTTGGTATCTTTGGGGTGTACTGTGAAGAGATGGGTGACTGGAGCAGTAAGCAGGCCTCAGATCAGTAAGGACTTTTAAAAGCCAACCTGAGGGTGTTTCTTTTGTTTTTGTATTTTCTTTATCCTCACGGCGATGGCAAAGCCACAGAGGAGTTTTAAGGGGGTGAGTGACCACTGTCTGAACTCACATTTTTAGCCTACCCTAAGGGCTTTATAAGAAACATATTCATGAGACCTGTATTTCATGTAGGGATGTTATTTATACACTTCATGAAAGCTTGTGGCTAAGAAGAAATAGAAAATCTGAACAGATCTGTAACAAGTAGAGATCTCAACAATTCTCACAAAGAAGCCAAGGGCCAGATGGCTTCACAAGTGAATTCTACTAAGCATTTAAAGAAAAATTAACACCAATCCTTCACGAACTCTTCCAAAAATTAGAAAGGGGAACACTCCCAGCTCATTCTCTCAGTTATTATCCTGAAACCAAAACTAAGGAAAGACATCACAGAAGGACAATACAGACCAATATCCCTATGAACATAAACACAAAAATCCTCAAAAAATATTAGCAAACTAAATTGACAACCTATAAAAAGGATTATATACCATGATCAAGTGGGACTTATTGCAGGTAGACAAGCTTGCTTAAACATCTGGAAATCAATTAATGTGACACACCAATAGATAGAGCACGAAAGCCACATGATCATTTCAGTACACACAGAAAAAGTATTTGGCAAAATCTAACACCCCTCCGTGACAAAAAAAAACCACTCAACTAGGGATAGAAACTTCCTTGACCAGGAAAAAAGGACATTTATGAAAAACCCACAACTAACATCAGAATTAATGGTGAAAGACTAAAAGCTTTCTCCCTGAGATCAGGAATAAGACATGTTTGCTCTTTCTGCTTCTATTCCACACTGCACTGGAGGTCACAGCCTGGGCAATCTGGCAAGGGGAAGAAAAGCTTTTCCCATCACGGTGACTCCCAGTTGATTGTATTCCTTTGGCTCCTAGGAAGCCCAGAATTGCATTTTGGCAATATACCTCTGTAACGAGAGCAGCAGGGCAGATGAGCAGGTTAGAGTGACAGAGACCTTATTTCCTTTCCTGTCCATATTTTCCTTTCATCCAACTTTCTCAAGCTCATTTTATTTTTTTCAAGCTCATTTTTAAATATTTACTTATACTCTGCTTTGTTCTAAAAGGTTCTGATAGAGTTCATAAAGACAAGTTTTATACCGTATAAATGTGTATGTCACTGTAAGTCATCTGTGGAATAAGGGATGGATGGAGTCAGGCATAAATGTATGCATGTGCATCTTGGAAAGATCTGGCAGACTGGAGGCATGAGATGGGAGGTGGGGAGCTGAGGAAAGGCAGTGGTACAAGAATAATGCTCGCGGGGCCCTACCAGCTCCTCCAGCCTCCTATTGCCCTTTTCCTATGTGTCACCTGTCTGCCGCCCAGACACTGAACCATCTGTGGTTTCTGCACATGCCACTTTAATTTCTGTCCTCTGTAGCCTGCTTCATGCTGTTTGCTCGGCGCAGGATGCCCTTCTGCCCATGTTTTCACCTTGTCACTGCCTACTCAGCCTGCAAAGTTCAGTTCATTGGAACCTCTTTCAGGAGCCCTCCTGGTCTGGGCAGAGGATCCTTCTTTCCCCCAGGCTCCCAGCGCCTGGGTTTCCCTTAGTCTCGGCACTGACTGCATGCATTGTTCCTGCACTCTCCCATCAGACTGAGGACATCTCGAAGGCAGACCTTTGTCTTGGCCATCTGTATTCCCAGGATTCAGAGGCAGCATCAAAAGTGATGTGACCTTATACAGATAGGCAGAGGCAGCAGCAAACCCTTCCGAAAAACTGGTCAGAACCGTGCCCCAGCCAGACCCCAGATGCTGTCTGTGCCACAGGACCGTGACTTGTCTCCATGGGTATCCCTTCCAGGAGCCTTGGCTAGCGGAGCTCCCGGAGGGGCTTGCGGGGCCTGCCGGGGGAGGGCTTCCTTCTAATTTCCGGACCTGTCTTGGACTCACTTCCGGCTGCCTACCGCAAGCCAGCTATGCCAAGGTTGTATAGGAGCCTCTGGGAGCTAGGAACAAGGCAGGGGAAGGGGGGACCAGGCACCTGGGTCAAGAATATGGACTCCATGCTCCTGGTGTCCTCGTCTGACAGGTGCTGCGGGTTGACGTGGCCAGGTCTGTTGCTGCGGTGGGACATGGTCTCTTCACTGTACACGGTGGCATCAGAGCAGATGGGAGGCAGGGGCACGAAGGTCCGGTGGGACAGGGAAAGGCCCTCCACGCCCTCGATAGGTATCTGTGACTCCAGAATACTGCTTCTGGCAGCGGAGAGCTCTTTAGTCGGCTCTGCCTCAGACTCTGGGATCTCCTTTGAGGGAGACTGGACCGTGGTCATAGGGAGGTGATGGAGAATCAGAGGCTGCTTTGGCACCTTTGGGACTTGGGTTTTCACCTGTCATGGGAGAAAGGCTAGACTGGTTTGCTTCCTAATCAGAATCTCTCCTTCCAGACCTCACTGGACTAAGGCTACTTGGTACTGTGATCAGGGTACTGGATGAGGGCTCATAGCGGGAGGGAGGGAGCCAAATCCCACTAACTGGGCATCTACAATGTGCCCTGTACATGACAGATGTTGCTTGATTTACACCTCAAACTACCCAGGAAGTAATTCTCCTTATTTTATAAAAGTGGAAACCAGGGCTCAGAGAGGTAAGATGACTTGTCCAAGGTTACAGAATTATTTGGTGGCAGAGTCTGGACTACGTGATTTCTGCCTCATTCTATATCCCTGATCATATCACTCTGGCTCTCAACAGCCTTCTTCTTCTGATCAAGGTTTAACACGGTGCCCTCGACTTTCTTCAGGGACTCCTAGGAAGACCTGGAGGAGATGGTCCTGTCCCTTATGGAAGGCAGCAGCACCAAGCCCCTTTCAGGATGCTGGTCCCTATACCTTAAATGAAGTTTCATAAGGCAAATCTCTCTCAGGGTTCAGAACCAAGGAAATAACTTCTTTCCTGTTGAAATTCTCAGCTTCCTTAACTAGCGAAAGCCCGTCATCATGGGAGAGAGGATTATGTACTTAGCATTTGGCTCACTCTGATTGTGCCCCTCTCAGGCTGGCTGATGGGAAGGAGATACTCCAATCCTTAGAGGAGGCAACAAACAAGGGGATGATGATGGAAACCTTTTGAATTTCTGCCTATTTCTGGCTTTTAATTCTGTGCTGGTCCTCTAAGGGCTCCAGACTAGAGTTTGGCTGGACAGCGACAGGCTGCAGAGGGGGTAGAAAGGGAGTAACTATACTGTAAGGCAACTGTAGAAACGGAATAAGCTGGACTGGGAATGCCCAGTCCAGCTTTTAGTTATAAGAAGGCTAAAGTTCAGGAGGGAGAAGCATTTCACAGAAATTTCTGCAATCCTTTTGATACTGTATGGCATCCCAGAAGGTAAGTCTAAGACCACCGGCTGGGGTTGGTTTTGGGGGGCAGATTGCTCTCAACATAAGGAAATGCTTCCTTATGTGTAAGAGATGTGTATTCTAGGCCTG
This sequence comes from Leptonychotes weddellii, assembly GCF_054177405.1. Lineage (NCBI taxonomy): Eukaryota > Metazoa > Chordata > Mammalia > Carnivora > Phocidae > Leptonychotes > Leptonychotes weddellii. The sequence continues at coordinate 48,432,744 of NC_138379.1, forward strand.
GCAGCCATCCATGACTCCCACAGGTGGTTAAAACTTGCACAGGTATGGATTTGGGGGTTTATAACATATTTTTGTATCTGTTGCTTCATCCAGTCCTCTCAGCAGCTCAGGGAGGCTTGGAGTTGAGAAGCTGAAGCTCAGAGAGTAAAGCTCTTGCCCAGGTTCAGGCAGCTGTGGAAAGTGATGAAGCCAGGCTTATCCCCGGGTCTTCAGACTGATTTCTCCCCTACTTCTCCATAGCTCCTTCTCGGGGCCTCAGTTTCTCTGTCAAAGTTGGGGGTAGGATTCCATGACCTTCACAGCTTCTCCCTACTCTGGCAGCTGGGACCCTCTGACTGTCTTGTCCTTTCTGGGTGTATCTGTGTGTAACAGACATGGAAAGGAGAAGACAATGCTAGTACTACAGACCTAACAGAAGGAATCCATGATGAGTGGGGAAGGGCACTCTCTCCCCAGGTTAGTTCACATGCAGTAAAACAGGCTCCACTTCCTCCAGGCTTGGCAGGCCTTACCTTCCTCGAGTCCTTCCAAGGCATCAAAATATGATGCTTGGCCTTTACTATCTTCTTGCGAATCAAGTGGATCCCCAGCCGCTCCTGGAGGAAGCTTTTCAGCAGTGGAGGGACCCCTGGAGTCATGATGGGGAAGATTACTATTAGCAGATATTTACTGGAGGCTTACTATGTGTCCCGCACTGTTCAAACTGCCAGACATGTATTAACTTACATTAGTACATCATTATTATGTAATGAATACATCATTCTCACACCAACCGCAGGAGATAGGTACCTATATTATTCCCATTTAATAGGTGAGGAAACTGAAGCACGGAGAGGTTAAGAAATTTTCCCAAGGCAACAAGGATAGTGCAAAGCAAGGGTGAGAACTCTGCTGGTGTCACTCTAGGACCCAGGATTCTAAGATGCCTCCAAGGTGTAGCACTGAGGCAGCACCCACTGTACCAGGATGCAGCACCCATTTCTGGACACAGCCCATTTGAAACCTCGTGCGTGGCCCTTTACGTTTCTCATCCCTCTCCCCTGCTCAGCCATGCCTCCCCTGCAGGCCCCTCCCCAGCTGGGAAGTAGGAAATGAGGTCAGAACAGACCTGCTCTACAAAGCCAGGTGGCACTTAAAGATCTCATGCAGGATCTAGCTAATTCTGTGTTCCATTCCCAGCTCTGCCTCTTTCTTGTTGTGGGACCTTGGGTAGATCATGAACCTCCCTGGTCCGCAGCATCCTTCACTGAGCACGGGGACAATGACGCCTGCCTCACAAGGTTGCTGTCAGGTAAGCTGGTACACAGCAGGTGGTCAGCAACATCTGTGGTTCTCTCCGTCCCCAAATGCACCATGAACCACGTCCACCCATGACCCACAGCAGAGCCCAGGGGCTCAGCATCCATGAGGTGGGGCTGAGGGTGCCCACACTGGCCCTGGGCACCGGGGTGGGAGCACAGGTTTGTGGGCACCATACCTCGTGTATGGGCCACCAGAGGGTTGTTATGAAAGATGAGCTCGCAGAGCGACGGGAAAAGAGCTACTGGCAGGATGGCATCTTCCTTTGCGATCTGTAAGGAACACGGGGAAAAGCTTCAGGTCGGCACCGCCCCGCCTCTGCCCAAGTGCTGCCAGGCCCCACACCGCGGGGCTACATGCTTGCTAGGGCAGGGGTGGGGCCGGGGACGTGAGGCTCCTGTACTGGACTCAGTGCTGGGCAGGGTCTGCTCCTGCGATGTCACCTGCTCACACCCACAGATCAGGATCCTGTCTGAAATTCCACATCACTGTTTCACATTTGAAAGTTAAGAATTGTTTTCTCCACACTGGACATGTAGCCAAGACCAAGGAATGGAGATGTTGGTGACAAAATAGGAACAAGCACAAAGAGTCTAGAAGTTTGGCAGGGCAATGACTTTGACTTCAGCATACAATTTGTCTGGCACTTCACCTTCCTCAATGCAACCTCTACACACCCTGTCAGTCTGTCAACAGCACTCCTGATGGTCTCTTTCATTAAGGCCTGTTCTGGGCACTGAGCTGGGGATGGGCAGGGGGCAGGCAGTCAGGGGGGACCCATTCATCTAAGGGATAAGCCGAGCCAATGATAAGGAAGACCTCCCGGCTGTCTGGGGCCCAGAGGCTGCTCTACCCCCATGAGGCCAGCCTCTGAAGGGCGAATAATACCCAATCCTTGCTGAGCAGAGTGGCTGGAACAACCTCAGGGAGGGTGTCTATTAGCAACAGAACAGTATCAGAGGGGCCACGAGTGGGGCAGTGGCCGTTCAGATGCCTGGGCACCCTGAACGTTATTGGGTTAGACTCAGGACCCGTGGAAGGCAATAAGGCCCGAGGACTGCGAGAGGGAGGGCCCTTCAGTTTGGCTTCCTCTGGAGCCCCAGTGGGTAGCACTAGATGCCCCCTGGGCAATGAACCTATCCATTATCTTTGTGTTCATCCAATCAATAAGTATTAGTGAACGCCAACATATGTCAAGCACTAGGTTGGAAATGAGCAAAACCGCTAGAACTCCTGCCCTCAAGGAGTGCTGCCTGGGGGGACACAGGCACTGAAGCCGTAACAGGAAGGATGGGAGCTCTGCAGCTGTAATCAGCGCCATGAGAGAGGGCGTGGGAAGTCCTTCCCTGTCTCCCTGGTCCACGCAGGGAGATAGGGAAGGCTTCCCTGAGATTTGAAGGGTGAGGAGGAGGTAGGGACAGAGCGCACAGCATAGAAACCTCTGTATTAACCAAAACCGTTCTCTCTACTTTCTGGGCACACAGCCAGACTGTCTTTGTGCCTCCTAGGCAACTAGATGTGCTCATATGACTCAGGTCATATGCAACAAGGTAGAAGGGACCATTTCTGGGCACAGCCCATTTGAAACCTCCTGAGTGACCCTCTACGCTGCTCACCCCCCTCCCCTGCTCCACCATCGACCTGCCAGATGCAGAGGAGCGAGTAAAATCCCCTTCAGGCCCTACGGGAGGACAGAGCCACAGCCAGAAGGGAGCTGGTCTCTGCAAGATCACATGGGAGGCCCCCAGCCCACCTGGAATACCCACAGTGGATTTTGTGAAAGCAAGAAATAGACTTCTACTGAGGGAGGTCCCTGGGAATTGAAAGTGTGTGGCAGCAGCTCACAGTGCGTGCCCCACCCACTGCAGAGAGGAAGTGCCTCATGGGAGAACCATGCAAGAAGGGCCTCACAGTGAGGAGGAGGAAAGCCAGCTGGGGGGTGGAAAGAAGGCCACTTTGATTAACAGCAGAGAGAAAATGAGGCTAGAGATGCAAGTCAGGGCCAGACAAAAGCTAGAAAGATCTTGGTCCCTGGGGACCTAATACGTGAATTTTCAGAAATATGAGGACCCACATATGACCAGATTTGGTCACAGATTAGATATGCGCGGTGAGGAGGGACATAAAGGAGAGAGAAACGTTAAGGACGACAGCCAGATTTTGGCGTGATGGAGCTCTTCTCTAAGATCCGGGGCGATGGAAGACCTTCAAATTTGAAGATCATTAATTCACTTTGGATACATGTACTTTGGAGGTACCTTTGAGACCTCCCAGTAGAGATTCAGGTAGGCAGTGGATACACTGGTCTGGAGTATGCAGGATACTGGTTCTGTGTTGGAATTATAAATTTGTGAGCCACCGTTCGTGGGCCAGTGGGTATATGAAGGCATCTCAGGGGGAGAGTCCAGAGTGAGAGGTGAGGGACGAGGCGTGGGCCTTGAGCAGCTGGAACATTTGGTCATCGAGACCAGGACTTGGCACAGTTTTTCTGTCAAGGACCAGACAGTAAACGTTTTAGGCTTTACTGGCCATACCCGCTGTGTTGCAACTACTCCACTGGGCCGCTGTAGCACAGAAACTGCCAGAGACAACTCGTAAGTAAGTGTGATGGCTCTTTTCCAATAAAACTTTAGTGATGGACTCTGAAATTTGAATTTCATATCATTTTAATGTGTCATGAAGGATTATCCGTCTTTTGATTTTTCAACCATTTAAAAATCTAAGAATCAGTCTTAGCTTGAAGGCCATACAAAAACCAAGGTCGGCAGATAATGCCTGTGGGCCAAATCCATCCCCCGCCATCTGTTTAATACAGTTTCATCAGATCACTGCCGTGCTCATCCATTTACACATTGTCCTCTGTGCTACAAGGACACGATTGAGTAGTAGTGACAGAGTAATGTATTTATCTGGCCCTTTATAGAAAACATTTGCTGACTTTTTATCTAGACTCTAGGGAAGGAGGGAAGGAGGATGAACCTACAAAGAAGTCTAATATGTGTTGATAAATAACTATAAAATGGTGGCTAAGGAGGGTGCAGAGTCTTTTTTTTTTTTTTTTTGGGTGCAGAGTCTCTTATATACAAATCAGGTGGTCAAGAAGCACGCACAACAGAATAGGGGAGGGAGAATTAAATTTAATTTTGTCAGGATGCAAAATTCTATCCATCCAAATCAGGCAACTAAAGAGTTGAAGAAAGTTACAATTAAAACTGATAGAAAGTTGAAAGATACCCATGGCACGGATGTCATATTTTCTGTGAAATTAAGTCCCAGCTGAAGATATGGACTTAGGATTCTGGCTGAGGTAGTGAGGAAAATCTGGCCATCATGTTAGCCTATCCCTGTAAAGTGAGTTGAATGCCACTGATAATAAATTCAGGGTCCAATGACAACTTAGTATTTCTGTCCAATTTAATTGGGTTAAGGCAAATACAACTTAATCTGTCAAATTTATGAACTAAGTAAATATTAGTTAAAGGTTGAATGAAAGTGATTATTTTACTTTTTTTTTTTAGAGAGAGAGGGAGAGTGTGAGTAGGGGGAGGGGCAGAGGGAGAGGTAGATAGAAAATCTTTTTTTTTTAAGATTTATTTATTTATTTGAGAGAGAGAGAGACCATGTGTATGCACACAAGCTGGGGGAGGGACAGAGAGAGGGGGGAGAGAGAGAGAGTCCTCAAGCAGACTTCCTGCTGAGTGTAGAGCCCAATGCAGGGCTCGATCCCAGGACTCTGAGATCATGACCTGAGCTGAAATCACAATTCGGATGCTTAACTGACTGAGCTACCCAGGTACCCTGAGATAGAGAATCTTAAGCAGGCTGCAGGCCCTGACATGGGCTTGATCTCAGGATCCTGAGAGCATGACCTAAGCCAAAATCAAGAGTCGGACCGTCAATCGACAGAGCCACCCAGGCACCCCATTGATTTTACTTTTGACACAAAACTTACTAGATTTCTGAGTGGATATTCTAGACATTTAAGTTCTGTTTGAACACAGAATTGGTTTTAAAATTTGTAACTTTAATAAACTGAATATTAATTTCAACACAGGTAGCATGAGTATTCCTTGATGTGATCAAAACATCATTCATTCATCAAACAAACTTACTGAGTACCTATCATGTATCAGGTGCTGTTCCAGATGATGAGGATATAGTTATAAGCAAAACAAAGTCCTACTCTCAAATAAACCTACATTCTGGCAGTAGACAACTGACAATAAAGAAAAAGATATATATGTTAGGTGATAACTGTCATAAAGAAAAATATAATTTAAAAACTCAAGTAAGCATATAGAAAAATGGAGAGTAGGGACGCCTGGGTGGCTCAGTTGGTTAAGCGTCTGCCTTTGGCTCAGGTCATGATCCCAGGGTCCTGGTATCGAGCCCCACATCGGGCTCCCTGCTCAGCGGGGAGCCTGCTTCTCCTTCTCCCTTGGCCTGTCTCCCCCGCTCATGCTCTCTCTCTCTCTGAAATAAATAAATAAAATTTTTAAAAAAATGGAAAGTATTGCTCCCCTCCTAACAACAAGAAAAAAGAATAACTATAACATCATAACTTTTCTTGCATCTCCAAGAGAGCTAAGGTCTCAGGGCAACCATCTGGACTGGAATCTAAGGAAAGATGGGCACCTCCAAGGAGCGATGGGCCATGGACACTGGCTCACATGTGGCAGAACATGGGAGGAAGAGATGGCAAGTGCCATATAAGCAACTAGGAAGAAATGAGCTAAACATTTTAATGAGCCACTAAAGGCTAAGTGTGGGCCTCTTAGAGTAGAAGAGAACTCTCAAGAGTTGCAGAGAGAAGGAGAATTCATGGCCATTTGTGCGCAAAAGCCTGGACCCAGGGAGCAAGACTGGAGAAAGCCATCCCTGAGGCGTAGGCCTGGAGGAGAAGAGCCCCTGCCACTATCAGAAAGGCAGGAAGCCTTGCCACCCCCCTCCCTAGAGAACAAAAGCCTTAAGTTTCTGAGGAAGGTCAGCAAACCCTGTCAGGCCCATGGCCCTGCATCTGGGGGAGGGAAAAAATTAAAACCTTCTGCTCCTGGGGTAGGGGCAGGAAACCAACCTAGGCCTACTACCTGAGAGGTCTCTGACTGCTTGCGGAGGGGTAGGACCACTGAGAAGGCCCATCCTTGAGACACAGGAACCCAGGGCCTACTTAAGAGTGGGGTTGGACCCTCCCTTTGGCCCTCTACCACCAGACAAGCGAGTGCTAAGTAACAAGCAAAAGCAGTCTCCTGCTTGGAGAGAGGAACACGAGTGTGGAGATAAACCCTTGTGAAGTGTAGGAGCATGGGGAAGGCTGCACCCCGAGGACAGAGCAGGAACACAGAGAAAAACGCTCTGGCACCCCAGCAAGAACCAATTATATGCTGTCCCCAAGAGATGGACTTGAAATACAAAGCTATAAAGAGGTTGAAAGTAAAAGGATAGAAAGAGACTATGCAAACAGCAAGCATAAGAATCTATATTGAAATCAGACAAGACAGGGGCACCTGGGTGGCTCAGATGGTTAAGCATCTGCCTTCGGCTCAGGTCACGATCCCAGAGTTCTGGGATCAAGCCCCACATTGGGCTCCTGGCTCAGCAGGGAGCCTGCTTCTTCTTCTCCCTCTGCTTCTCTCTCTGCTCATGCTCTCTCTCTCTATCTCTGTGTCTCAAATGAATAAATAAAATCTTTTAAAAAAAATCAGATAAGACAGATATCAAGACAAGAAATTTTGTTCAAGGCACAGGGAGACAAGTCAAAATAATAACACATCAGGTAGCTATAAAAATTCTAGGTGTTTATGTACCTGATAGTAAAACTTCAAAACACATGCAGCAAAAACTGACAGAACTAAAGGGAGAAATAAACAGATCCACAGTCATGACTGGGGATGTTAACACGCTGCTCTCGATAACTGGTAGAACAAAGAGACAAATAGTACAGAAATGATCTGAGTTATACTACCAACCACCTTAACTTAATTGATATTTATAGAACACTATTCCTCAAAGCTGCAGAATACACATTTTTTTCTAAGTGCACACATAACATTCACTAAGATAGAATATAGGATGGGACATAAAATAAGTTTCAATAGATGTCAGAAGAATGAAATCTTACAGGTTATGTTATTTGATCACAACAGAATTAAAGTAGAAATAATAAGTATAAGACATCTAGAAGATCTCCATATATTTGGAAATGAAGCATTTCACTTATCTAAACAATGCAAGAGTAAAAGAAGAAACCACAAGAATTTAAAAAGTTTAAAAGAATAAAAATAAACACACAAATCATAATTTGTAGGATGCAGCTGAAACAGTGCTTAGAGAAAAAGTTATAGCTTTATATGCTTATATTAAAGAATAAAAAGGTCTAAATCAATGATCTAAAATTACACTATTTAGGACACTAGAAAGAGAGGAACAAATTAAACTCGTGAGTAGGACAGAAATCAAGTTAGGAGCAGAAATCGATGAAATGGGAATACAGATAGGTAGAGAAATCTAATGAAACCAGCAGTTACTTTTTTCAATAAAAGACACAAGTGACCAATTTCAAGAATCAAAGAGGGACCCATAATACATCTATGGTCCACTGATTATTGACAAGGGTGAGAAGACCATTCAATGGGGGAAAGAGCAGTCTTTCTGATCAATGGTGTTGAGGAAACTGCATATCCACATATAAAAGAATGAAGGTGGACCCTGTCTCACACCACATATGAAGATAAACTCAAAATGGATCAAAGATCTGAGTGTCAAAGCTAAACTGATAAAACTCTTAGGAAGGAAACACTTGAGGAGTTTGGCTATACCAACTGCTTGCCTTAGAAGGAATGTAAGCAGAGTACCTTAAAAGTTGCCTACATTTCAGACTTGAGTAGAGCTCAGTTGGTGGCGTTTACAGAAGTCAAATAGTACATGGCTATTGGAAAAATATGCTAACATAAAACATGAAGGAAAAACACATTAAATTTGTCCCATGGACTTTACATCTGCTGTTCCCATAGGCTAGAACATTTCCCACTTCACTCTTCTCTCACACTTCACCTCACTACACTCACAAAACCACTCTCTTGAGAACCTTCCTTGATCCCAAATATTAGGTTAGACTGCCCCTGTCATATACTTCATAGCACTCTGAGTTTATTCCTAACACTAAGCATGCTTATATTGAGACCACTTGTCCTGTACCAGTCTTCCCTAGGGGTGACAAGCTCCAAAAAGCAAGAGGCCCGATCTTTCTTTGCACAGCTGTGTACCTAGTATGCAGCATAGAGTCTGGCACATGGTATTAAATAAATATCTGTGACTGAATGGATGGACTCCTGCCTTGGTCTGCACTCTCTCCACTTCCCCCACCCTGAGAACTCCTGAGCCCACATATCTGTAATGGGGAGTTATAGGGCTGGCCTTCAGGCCAGAGCAGATTGCATCCCACCCTCCCATCTGTGCCCCTGAGGAAATAGGAAGAGAAGCAGAAGAGTCACCTTGTTGTAGGCCAGGCTAAGGTACCTCAGCTCTGGAAAGGGCGGGGCCAGCGTCTGGTTCCTGGCCTTCAGTGACTTCACGGGAAGAATCTCGAATATGGGAGGAAGTGCACATACCTTGGTTGCCTTAGAAGGAAAAAAGGTCTATTGTCAAAGTGTCCTGATGATAAGAAGCTGAATGCTGTCAAGGACCAAGAGACCTTTCCTATGAAGGGTAATGGAAAGAAGTGACCATTCTAGAAAGGCTTGGCCAAAAGAGACATCTAGGGGCATAACGGGAGATGTTACCAAGGGCCCAGAGTTCTGGTTCCAAGTTCTCTGAGGTCACATGATGTGCTAATTCTCCGTCACCCAAAGTTCAGGCTTCAAGTGCTCTGATACCAAATGATAATATAGCAGTGATGTAGACATCAGAAGTTCTCTGCCCCCACCTCCCACTTTCTGCCCTACAGCTTATCCTGAAATGGCCGTTCTCTACAGTTGGGCTAAAATTTCTCCAACAGGCAAAAGGACAGTGCTTGCATTTTATTTTATTTTTTTAAAAAAGATTTTTAAATTTTTAAGTCATCTTCACACCCAACGTGGGATTGAACTCACAACCCTGAGATCAAGGGCCCCAGCACACTCTTCCGGCTGAGCGGGTGCTTGCATTTTAAAGGGGACTTTTCCTAGTGGGGAGATGGAGAGCACGAGCGACCTGAGCCTTGAGTACCTGGTCTGATGGGCTACAATGATCCTACAATGGAGGCTCTTCATTCCAGGACAAATCAATAGCTAAGTCCTGGATGACTTCAAGCAGGCCTTCAGGCCTGAGTGTGACCTGGTGCACCCGTGTCACTTGTAGGGTCGTGGTTTTTCAGCACAACCCAGTCTGCCTCAGGATCAACATGTTTAATTAAGCAGAAAACAGAAGGTACTGGGTTAATCATGCCTGACTCGGTTCACTCACTGATTCCTTGAGTTAGATGGGACTAGAGGAAATTACAGGCTGAGATGCTGGGCTAATAACTGGGTTCAAATGAACTAGATTCTGTTCTAAGCTCCATTAATTGCTGTGTAATCTTGAGCAAGTCACTTAAATTTCACTTGTTCATTCAGTGAACAGTAGCGGAGTGCCTACTCAGAGCCAAGTATTTCGTGCCCTCCTAGGGTCCAACTCGTACACCCACACAAGTGGGACAGGTGAGTCATGGGTGAGAGTAAAACGAAAACCAGTGATGGTGCTTGCGCATGTCTGTGACTCTCCCCTCCAGGTGATCCAAATGCAATGTGCCAGAGGCCACAGTGGAAAGCAGTGGCAGTCTGGTAAGGCATTCTCCTCCACCGTGCAATTCCCTGTCTGGAGCATGGCTGTGTGACCTGAAGGGGGCAAGTCAGACTGCCGCACAGAAAAGAAAGAGCCAGAGAGTGAGGCTCAGGGGTATCTAGCACTGTCCAGGGGCATGAGTGTCCTGCCCTGAAGGCATGAGGGATACACACCTGACTTCTACAGAAAGAGGCCACTATAAGTCTCCACCATCTAACACACTGTCTCCATGCTCAGATGCCAGAGCGTTGGGATCTGAGCACTGAACAACCTACCAATTATCTTTGAATTTTGTGGCCGACTGTTTACCGGCCCACAGGCCCCTCTATGCCGTATGTATGCCCTTCAGCAGTGTGACCTTGGTGCTCCTCTCATTCAGAGGTGGAGTCTGTATCTCTATGCCCTCGAACCTAGACTGGCTGTTGTATAATAAAGAATTTGTCTGGTCTCTGTCCCAGGTTTTTGGCATTGAGCTTCCAAAACTCTTGGAACTTCCTGAGTGATAGAAATATCTTTGTTATTCATGAGCCCCGGGTTCACACTTAAGTTTATGCTAATGAGACGACTCAGGATGAGGGCTGGCCACACCTGAAAGACAACCCCACTATTAGAGAGTTGGGGTTTTGAGCCAGCCTGACCTCTGGGCTAGAGATTAAGTTCAGTCCTGTGGCCAGTGGTTCAGTCAGTCATGCCTATGTAATGAAACTCCAAAAAAAAGCTCTGGACACTGAGGCTTGAGTGAGTTTCCTGGCGGGTGAATACATCAGATGTGCTGGGAGGGTGACACACCCAGATTCCACAGTGAGAGGGCACAAAAGCTCTGCATTTGGGACCCTCCTGGACCTCACATTATTTATCTTTTCAATCGGCTGGTCCTGATTTGTACCCTTTATAGTAAAACTGTGATCATAAGGATAGTGCTTTCCTGAGTTCTATGAGTTGTTCTAGTAAATTACTGAGCCTGAGAAGGTTGTGTGAACTCCAATATTTATAGCCAGTTTGTCATAAGTGCTGACAGCTTGGGGCCCCCCAAACTTGCAGCTAGCGTCTGAAGTGAGGGCAGTCTTTTTGGGAAATGTGCCCTTCACCTGTGGGGTCTGTGCTATCTACAGGTAGCTAGCATAAGAATTGTACTGCCCTATCATACTTAATACTTGCTTTGACCAACAGAATGTGGCAGAAGGGCCACCATTTGAGTTCCAGAGCCTTGCAATTCACTCTTGCCCTCTTGGAACCCTAAGGCCACCATGCTGTAAAGAAGTCCATAATAAAAAGACTCCGTATAGATGCCAAGCCATACCAGCTGTCCATGAACTCAGGCCCTAGCGAACCAGCCAGCTGCATGAATGAGCCCTGGCAAGACCAGTGGAACACCTAACCCCCCCAAATAATTGTGAGAAATAATAAATTGCTATTGTTTTAAGTCTGTAATTCTTGGGTGGGTTTGTCATGTGGCAATAGTTAATTGATATAATTTCTCACCCAGCTTTATCCGTGGGGAGGGAGTGTACTGAGCTGCCTCTCAAGGATGCAGGTTGGCTAAACGTGTACCTATACTTCTTATTGTAAATGAATAAATCAATAGTGCATCAGTCCTCGTGAGCTTGGTTAGTAAGCATCTAACCCTGAAAGAAAAACCAATTTTCTGTCCAGACAAAAATCAAGCATCTAAACCTGTGATGCCAAGGATCAGACCCTAGATGGTGGTATATTTGGCAAGGATGAGTGTAGCTTTTGGGGGCCCTTACTAGGGAGCCCCAAGGTTCCATCTTGGTGGCTGCCTCACTTCAATGCCAGCCTGATCACTTAGGGCAGCAACCATTCTGACTGCACACATCTGAGAACAGCAAAAGTGAGCTTGTGGACTGTGTGAGGTCAGGGACCTGACTGTCTAGTCCACCACTGTATGTTCATAGGCCAGCACAGTGCCAGGCACATGGTAGGTATTCGGTAAATATCTGTTCAATGAACAGGCTTCTTCAGTGTGATATATATAAATGCCCCTCATAGCTTCATTAGCTTACTTTTGTTTTTTAAAATGAATGTTCTAACTTAAGGACACAAATATAAAATAGGCAGTTCCTACCTCTGAGGTTGAAAATCCAGGGTAAGATGAGAACACAACCTCTGAAACAAAAGAGAAACAGAATAAAGTTTGATGAGTGCACTGACTGCCCCCAGAGAGGCTGGGGTCTGGGTCTCCCATCCACTGCGTACAGGAGGGTGACCCCTAGCGGGGTTCTCACTGGTCCTCATCTCTAACTCTAACTGGGAGGAGTTGGCTGTGATACCTGTCAGGTGGTAAGTGGCACTTAGAATAAAATCAAAACTCCTTGGCCAGGCCTCTGAGGTCCTGCCTGATCTGGCTCCCACCTAACTTCTCCAATCTTATCTCATGCCACCCTGTCCTTCACTCACTACATTTCAGCCACATTGACTTTCCTTCTGACTTTGCAACATGCAAGCTCTTTTAGCCTCAGTACTACTGGGTGGGCAGACAGTACTGATCAGAGAAGGCAAACCAACTGTCTTAGAAGAGAGAAATGTATATAAAAGATTTTTTGTCAAAGGATTTGAAAATACTCTTTGTTATGCGAGTAGAAATAGAATATATTAAGACAGTGAATTCAGGAGAGATAGTAAGAATAACCAGCAGCACAGTATAGTAAGGAAGAGGTTGTGGAGTGACTTCACTCTTGGCATCATCGGAATGAGATGAGCCAATAAACATCTGAGTTCAGCCATAAATCAAAGCATCTTCTTGGACTGGATCCAAGTAGTGCAGGCACTACTCACCATTGCCCTGGCTAATAGGTTATATTAGTGATATTATACTTCCACATGTTAATGATATACTGATAAAAGTTACATGTTAATGATATTAACATGTTATGTTAATTATACTGATAAAAGTTACATGAAAATGATATTATGTTAATGATATTATACTTCCACATGTTAATGATATTATACTGATAAAAGTTACATGAAAATGAAGTAAACAATAAGAGGGGTGGAGCATCACATGGCCCAAATAACTTCTCCCATGACATCCGTCTGGAAAGGACTGGAGGATGGGTTTGTACAAGGAACAAAGTAGGAATTAGCAAGAGGATGGGCCATGGTTGCAAGTGTGGCTGCTAAAGAGTGATCCTGTGGGGAGACAGGCCCTACATCTAGAAAGATGAGCCATGTATACTCTATCTGAACATATATCATCTCCCTATAATCTCAGGTTAGAAAGGTTATTGGGTACAAGTTCAAAATTTCTATGTACTAGCAACAAACAAGTGGAAATGTAATACAAAAAAGCATCACCATTGACAATAGCATTGAAAAAGACCAAATACTTAAGAACAAATCTAATGCAAGACCTCACCACTGAAGACTACAAAGCACTGATGAGAACAATTTTAAAAGACCTAAAACATGGTGGGATATATTATTTTAATGATTTAGAAAACTCAATATTGTAAAGATGTCAATTCTCTCCAAATTAGTCTATAGGATCAATACAATTCTTTTATCTTTTATTTTTATTTTTTTAGAGAGAGTGAGTGAGCAGGGGAGGGGAAGAGGGGCAGAGGACAAGGGAGAGAGAGAATCTTAAGCAGGCTCCACACCCAGCACAGAGCCCAATCTCACAACCCTGAGATCATAACCTAAGCCAAAATCAAGAGTCGGACACTTAACTGACTGAGCCACACATGTGCCCCTGATCAATGCAGTTCTAATCAAAATCCCAGCAGGATTTTGTGTGGAAATTGACAAGTTGATTCTAAAATTTATATACAAATGCAAAGGCTTTATAATAGCTATAGCAATTTTTAAGAACAACAATGCAGCTAAGGAACTTCACTATCAGTTCTCAAAATGTGTTACAAAGCTACAGTAATTTCTTTCTTTTTTTTTTTAGAGAGAGAGTGCACGTGCACGATCAGGGTGGGGGGAGGGGCAAAGGGAGAGGGAGAGAGAGAATCCCAAGCAGGCTCATGCCCAGCACAGAGCCCCATGGGGGGCTCGATCTCACGACCCTGAGATCATGACCTGAGCCGAAATCAAGAACTGGATGCTCAACCTACTGAACCACTCAAGCACCCCTAAAGCTACAATAATTTAGACACATACAGAGCCCACCTTACCATAATACCTCACTTACAACTCAGTGGGGAAAAGGATATAGTCTTTTCAACAAGTGGTATTGAGTCAATTAGATACCCATATAAAAAAGTAAACTTTGACTCTACATCATACACAAAACTTCTAGGTAGATCATAGATCAAAATATAAAAACTAAAATAAGCTTCCAGAAGAAAATATAGGAAAATATCTTCTTGGCTTGAAGCAGACCAAAAATACCTGAACAGGAAATAAAAAACACTAACCATAAAAAATTGAACTGAACTTTTATTCATCAAAATCAAGAACTTTTATTCATCAAAATTCATCATTAAGAACACGAGAAAGCAAGCTACAGACTGTGAAAAGATCTTTGTAATATACAGATCTACAAAGGACTTGTACCTAGCATATATAAAGAACTCAAGCGAATCAACAAGAAAGGACATATAACTAATTTAAATATAGACAAAAGACTTGAATAGGTACTTCCAAAAGAGGATATCAAAGTGAGCAATAAACATATGGAAGGTACTTAAGATCATTAGTCACTTAAGAAATGCAAATTAAAACCAGAATGAGAAACCACTACATACCTACCCTAAACAGGTAGTATCAAAAAGACTGACATTACCAGAGAGAGCCTAAAAGTAACATAGACCAGAAAGGAACACAGACAATATACAGTAACAGTCACCTTACAGGTAATGCAATGGCACTAAATTCATGTAAACGGGCTGAATGTCCCAATCAAAAGACACAGGCTATCAGATTGGATAAAAAAAAACAAGACCCATTGATATGCTGTCTGCAAGAGACTCATTTTAGACCCAAAGACACCCCCAGATTGAAAGTGAGGGGGTGGAAAACCATTTACTATGCTAATGGGACACCAAAAGAAAGCTGGAGTGGCAATCCTTATATCAGACAAATTAGATTTTAAACCAAAGACTGTAATAAAAGATGAGGAAGGACACTATATCCTACTTAAAGGGTCTATCCAACAAGAAGATCTAACAATTGTAAATATCTATGCCCCTAACATGGGAGCAGCCAATTATATAACCCAATTAATAACAAAAGCAAAGAAACACATCGACAACAATACAATAATAGTGGGGGACTTTAACACCCCCCTCACTGAAA